>NC_041815.1:8613800-9272619 GCF_900964775.1 Scleropages formosus | reverse complement strand
ACCAGGCCTTGAAGCCCTGCTGCATGGTTTGTTAGTTCAAGCTCCTTGCGCTTATGCTGAGCCTTTGAGAGCTCTGTGTCTATGTGCTCAGCTCTGTATCTCTGCACACATTCGTGTACCTGTCTTCTTGGGCCTTGTGTCTTTTTGTTGAGTGTTGCCATGTTGAACTTTGTGTTGGTGTGTTGAGTTGCATGTCTCTCTTGAGCTTTGTATGCTTTACTGATTGTAGCAATCCCGTATTTAGTTGCAGATCTACAAACACTGGAGATATGGAAAGGTGGGTCAACCACATGGTGGACACCTTGAGTCAAGAGGCCTAAGCAACAGGAGACCCTTAACTGATGAATGGCCTATCCATCAAATGAAGGCAACCCTGCATAGAAAACAAGGTGAGTGAAACGTGTGTACATCCATTGGTGGTGGGCGTCAATCGGAATGTCATCTACCGGTGCGTTCTAAAGTGTGACTGCAAACCAGAGAAGGAAAGAAATAAGCTCTCCATCACCACACTCTGCATTTCTGTGGTAGATGACTGTATCTGTCTAGATACCCTAGTCTTAAGTAACATCCATTTGGCCTCACACTCACTATGCTCTATTCACAAAGTAACACTTGGATGAAATATGCAGTGGCAAAGAGTTCTTAAGGGGCCAACATAAAGAGACGAGCAGCACACTGTCTGGATGCCATGGCCAAGCTTGGGTACAGACTCTAGCAGAACAGACAAAGGGTGTGAATTCTTAAAGACACCAGACACAACCTTGCATGGTTATGACACACAGAGGCCTCCGGATTTATGATCAGCTAAGAGGACATGGGGCACTGAACACTAATCCTGAGCAGTGTTTATGTGGGGAGCTTGGGGGGCAGAGAGTTAGTTTAGTCCCCAGTTAGTGGCAGCTGTAGGGAAAGCGAACAGGAGCCTGCATTAATATTTAATCAGAACGCTCCTGCACAAGCTCACTACGCAAACAGTGTAGGTACAAAAGAGAGGCCTGGGGATAGCATGGGGGTGGTGGGTTTCCAAGGCACACAGAAGAAAGCTGTACCAATGCTTCTTAATGGGAACTACAGAGTAGCAGGCAAAATTAAAGTGTATGAAAGTGCTGCTGGGTTCTAAGCCCCCACCCGTAACATAGTAACCTGTCAGTAGGTGATCACACTATCAGAGAGAACCAGGCCTTTGAGTGAATCTCCTACTGAAAGAACCGTGTCAAGAGCCTATGGACAGTTAACACCGACCTCTTTGTACGCGGTGCTGTTCTGCTGACAGCTTTGTGTACGGCACAGTCTGCTTTACCGTAAATGTTTTTGATAGTTAAAAAATGTATGAGCATGATTACGTCCACCTACAGCAACACAACAGAGAGACCTCTTTCCGAAACATGAGGACTGTGACGATAGAGCTGCTGTTTCCTGGCCAATTGAAGATGGTTCAGGGCAAAGTTTCTCTGGCTTTTCCACATACAAGACAGTTTGAAATACAGAAACTGCACAGGAAACTCCGTGTCATTGCCGAAAAGAGAGGCATTTCTTGAACGACCTGACTACGTCACACTGACACATATTGCAGTAGAGCAAAGGTAGAAAAGTACAAACCTGTTACTATCTGTGTACGCTGTACCAGGGCAAGAAGAGAGCAACGTTGCTTTCTGCACGTTATTTTTCAAAAGCTTCTCCATCTGAAGTGGCACATGCCATTTCTGCTGGCGACCACGCCTTGCTGCATCCTGGGCTGCGGAAGGCCAGCTTGAAGGCAAAGTCAGAAAAAAGCTACCCTCTCAGAGAGAGACGGAGACAAAGCAAAAGAAACAGACAACTAAAAAGAGGGAATCAAAAGGCTTCAGGGTTTATCTTGCATGCCGTGTGGGAACGATAAGACGGCGTCCCATACACAAAAGGGACGCTCATTCATCTTAACCCCCCACCACCCCGGTGCCCCAGTGCCCCCGGCCCGGCCTCCGTGGCACAACTCATAATCCCTGCTAAGACCCGCCACCCGCCATAAAAAAGGATGGCGGCCGAAATCTGCCACTTTGAAGGCGCAATTTGCCACAAAACAAAGCGCCCTTTCTCCCCCTTCTGCCCACCACGCCGGGAAGTTGTTTAACATTCCACCGAGAAGTCCTCCCCATCTGCTCCAGAGCTTAATTCGTCTTTTTTTCCAGCCTTCCGCCATTATTCTTCAGCACTGATGTTTCTTTCTTTCGTCCTCTCGAGCCATCGCTCCTTTTGCCTCAGTCAGGCTAATTCCCTCTCCTGTGCGATGGATCATTTTGTTCACTCTTCTTTTCCACTCCCTTGCCACCAGAAGGGCTGGTCTCCCTCTTCCTTTTAAACATGCTCTATCCATCATGCTAGGAAGTGGGGACTTGGCCATCCCTTCTGCAGGCTTCCTCCATCCCCTGCTAACTGCCTCCTTTCCTCCACACTCCCTCCTTTCAGCACTCATCAGGATGAGTAATGGCAGAGGTTAGATGGGCCCATTTGAGTCCCCTTCGTTCCCCTGCCCTCCACTGCCGCCCCAGGTGACAGTACTAAATACTGCTGTCTCCAGGGCAGTGAAGGACCCACTCCATTGCTTTCAAGAATTACTCCTGCCCTCTGTTTGCTTCAATCAGCTTGTCTCTGTGCGTTTATGTGTGTGCGTGCGTGAGTGCGTGCGTGCATGTGTGTGTGTGTGTGTGTGTGTGTGCATGTATGCCATATTTTTTGGAAAGATTTTTTAAGAGAAGCATCCATTCTGGGTTAAACTGGGGGCGGGGCAGGTTAAAAATAAATAAAACTTGACACAATGTAGACATTGGCACAAAACAAAATGTTTTTTTCTGTTAAAAAAATGAAAAAAAATTCTTTAATTGGTTTGAAGAAATAAGTCAGATTAACGTGCCAGAATGGAAGAAATGCAAACGACAAGAAAAAGTACATATGTGTGTTTTCGTGCTTGCATTGCGGGCATTTGTCTGTGTACCATGGTGGAATCCGTCCAGGCCTGGCAGACCCCTCAATGTCTCAAATCATCATATGTCTCATGTAGACAAGAGTGCTCTGAAATGTGACGGGATACAAATCATTCTGCATATGTCAAATACTGAAACATACGCTCCAATGTCTCTCGCACGGCATGTATGCTGTGGCCTCTGCTTTCATTTGTCCCGAACTCTACTCAACCAGACAACAATTTTGGGTGCAAATAGCTCCATCTTCCATTGTTATCACTGTTTCAATATGCAGTCCAGGCAAAGAACACAGGAATTATAAAAGCAAAAAGGAGAAGGACAAAAAAACCACTGTGACCCTCTACAGGACCAGCTGAAGCTCAGGACAGACAAACAGTGCAGTTCGACAAAAGATGCACAGGGAAAGAAAAGTTACCGCAGAACAACACTTGGACGACTGAATTCTACGACTGAACAGTTAAGGGGAGAGGTGTGCAATTCGACAACACACGCACAGACACACACACACGCTGCTCATACAAGGTGAGGCAACCCTTTACAAAGGCATTGCTGTTCAGGATGATTTCTGATGGCTAACAAAGCTCACAAAAATTCTGTACCCGAAGCAAACATGGTGAAATGAATCACTGGGGTGGGGATTCCCACTGTCACCCTGCCTCCTTCCCTTTTCAACAGGAGAATCTGAGCTATAACGCCTATCTAGAGCTTTCCACAAAACAGCGACAATGAGTCTCTTTTCAAAGCTGAAGAAACAAGAAGGCAACCGAGGGCAGAATGCACCAGGGAGAAGCATCTGTCTTCACTAGAAGCACCTTAAACTATTATGTCTTTACTATTATCCATCATTCAATCCATCATCAGCAAGCACTCATGCAGTGAAGGGTCATGGTGGTCCAGAGGGTGTGAGACACATTATACCCTTTGCAGGATAAGTCCTTCTCAGTGTTTATTGTTATTACACTTTCATTTATTCATCTGTATATTTACAGAATAAAACTGGGTTATGTATTTTCAAAAAATGTGTAAAATAAGTTCCTTTCACGGAACCAGGAGTGTAATCATGTAACTGCCAGTTCAGTTTTCTGTTCTCTGCAGTCCTCCTGGCCACCTGCTGCCCAGTCTGCAGCGGAGCTTGAACAAAAAAAGGAAGCCCAGTATGACTTTTGTTGAGCAGGATGCAAAAAAATCCAAAAGCTTGTGCAGATTGGTTTGAAAGAGAAACTCTGATAATCATAACTGTACAGATGTTGTGCCACAAATGAGTCTTCTGTGTGCAAGGGTAGGTCCTGTTCTGCGGCCTGAACTGCTGTATGCTGGGCTAAGATAACATGAGCAGAGATGGGAAACAAACTGTTGCTAGGTTACAACCGTGCTGTTTCTGCGTGAGGCTATTTGCTACTCAGACTGGGGCCACAAGTAACACAGCCTTGCCTTGCAATCCAAAGAGGCAGATCTGACCCACCTTCTGCTGTGAGGCAGTTGGTGCTAAGCCTGAACTGCTCCAGTAAAATTACCCAGCTGTACATAGGAGAAAATAATTGTGGCTTAAGTAGCTTATATATTATACAGACCTGACCTGAGAGTTGCATTGGAGAAAGGTGTGAGCCTCATGAACTCATAAAAATTAAACTCCAGATTCGAAAGCACAACCCGCTGTACACGTCTCAGAGAGAGCAGTGCATGTCATGGGCATGACACGGTTGACGGACAGCTCCCTGGAGCCCAAAGCAATTTCTTCTGGCTAATAAAGACCGGCTGCCTGCCATCGGGGAAAAGTCCAGTTTGTGATATAAGGCAGCTTGACTGTAGACGGAGGATTTGGAGGGAGAGAAGCTCTGTTAATGCACACTGATGACAGTTTTTACATTTTATTATGGTTTTCACCTGCCTTCTTATGCCTGTCTTGGTCCTGAGCCTATGTTCAGCCCATGTAACAATGCCTACGCAACGTTACGCCATAGGATACTTACTTAGAACCCAGTCACCTCCACCCCCCCAGATTTCATATTTTACAGACGTAAGTGGGAGGGGACAGTAATCCGCATGGTCTTGGATCCGCTGCCAGTAGCAGGGTCCCATCCAAGGGTGTCTGGGCTCTCCCACCTTGTAGTGAAGCTTCACAGCTGTCCTGCTCATCAACCCCCAGTGAGTGGGCCTGAACCACAGCCACTACAGTAACCCGATGATCGCTGTTTTTTAAAGCAACACATTCTTGGCAAGGCTCGGGCACTCCATCTTTCCCGACCCCCGACTGCCAAGACACACAGTGCACGCGTTCAGCAAGACTGCCACAGAGCTGAACTCCTAAGAGCTGCTGCAAAAATAAACACACCCAACCGCTGAGCCCTCAACACTGTTTCTTCAAGGGAAATGAGAAGAAAAAACCCTGATTGCCCTGCTCTCACTGCATATTATTAGGCCATGTGTCGCAATTAATTGAAATGGGGTCCTGTTTGGTGCGAGAGCCCTCTCAGCTGGGCTTTTCTCATTAGCTTCCGTAGATTCTTGAGGTAACTTAATGAACAATAATAATGCCCTCCAACACAAACGTTATTAGAGAGAGCCCAGCTAAGGGCCCTGGCTCATAAGCAGCCTTTGTGTGCTCATTAGGTGGGAGAACCAGTTCACCGCTGGCAGAGGAATAGGGGGCCATTTTCTTCTTGAAAACAGCCCCGGTCCAATCAGGAAAGGAAAACACTTCTCAAGGAAAACAGTTCAAGCACCACAAAGGCAGTACGCTGCACTAATCATACTTCACGTAAGGCACTCTACAAATCATTAACCCGTTTCCAAAAATATGAATGACGGTGCCACAGAGCTAATGTTTCAAAAGAATCACGCTCATGTGTCCTCCACCTGTGCGCTACTGTCCCGGGGGAGAAACTAAACACCTTGTCAGGAATCAGGTAGCAGTGAGTCGGAAACACTGACACCAACCTGCAGGTCGGACGCAGCAAAGCTCAAAGACGGAGAGCTGCTGCTCAGGATGGAACGGGGGGCAGGAGGCAGCTGCCATTGTCGGTCGAGTCTCTGGTCCTCCCTCACCTCCCGCAGCTCGCAGACTGAGGAACGTCCCTGTGATGGAGTAGGTCGGGAACTTGGCCAAGACCACACAAGGGAACTTTCCCTTTCCGTTCATTACTCACGCTTTCGGAAGGGCCCACTTTTAACTGCTGTTTGTTTCTGAACAATGCACACACTGAATCTGTCATGTCTCACAATATTAGAAGAAACAATTACATATGACTGGCCCGCTCAGCAATTCACGGAATCTCTCGTCGGGTGCGTACTGGCACCGGCACGTCCGAGCCTGGAGAGCTCCGTTTCACAGCATGAGACCCGGGAAGAGGCGGGAGCTGTCCCTGAACCTCTCCGCCTTGGGGAACAAAAGAACATGGCTCTCTGCTAGGCCCCCAGTGCTGTCAGACCCCTGCACTGGGAGGGTTAACAGTCTACCACAGAGGAAAGTGGGGGCAATGTTTCATCTTCAGGGATCAAAATGAAAATTCCCTCCTCCTGCCTACCCCCCCACTAATAAACCCTCAAAAGCGGCAGAGCGTATGACAGGCTGCCAACCGCAGAGGAACAGGACTCTTTCATCTGTGAGGGGCAAGTTCTCCAGGCGTGGAGTGAACGGAGATCCCAGCCCCCACCACACACCTGACTTCTGCATCCCCCCCACGCTGTTAAACTACAACTGGAAGTTATATATGTGTGTTGAAAACTCAGTTGGAAAGAGTCCAGGGTGCAGCTTCGGAAAAACAGTTAAGAATAACTTTTAACTGCTCAAAGGACGTGTCCCTACAACACTCTCCTTGCTCTTCGCTTTGGATTGACGGAATCACGCACACGAGGCTGCGGAACGTGAGTCGCTTAACCTCCTTCGACCGCTTATGTCGAACCCGACACGTCCGTGCAGAAACGTGTGGAAGTCAGAAGAATGCAACAAAAGAACGGGAGCAATTCTCAGTGCAAACGTAGCGCTCTGCTTGGTCACACCTTCAGTTACTAGAACCTGTGTGTCTTTTGAGCGGCTCCCTCATACAGAGCTCCGCCTTGTTTCATGTGTTCAATGATCTTACCTTGCAGTGCCCCCAACCACCTGCCTCCGTTGCATAACCATGCGCAAAAAACAAAGTGTTTTACGGGGAACAGTGTCATACTCAGCACCACGTTCAGGCAGCCTCACGCCACGAGGGTGCGGTGATACGCAGCGTATCGGATGTAATCAGCAGTCTAGACCTGCTTGAAGGACATCAGCGCCCTGGCTGGGGGTGGCTGTCGGGTCTGGGTGTACACACCTTCTCCATCATGGTGAAAACACACACAATCATAGAGACACACTTCTGTGGACAATTCCACAGTGTTGTGCAGCCACAAGCATCTGCGGACATTTGGCACCAGTGTAGCTATTAGTGCTGCCGCTTCTACACAGAAAGGACCCAGGTTCGAACAACAACTCCTGTGTTAGTACCCTTCAGCAAGGTAATGGCCCGAAATTACTACAGTGAAAATGGTGCTGCTGTATAAATGGGTAAACCATTGCAGGAGCACAACACTGAAAGTCATCTTGGGGAGCAGCGCTGGAGATGCGTTTGAATTGAGAAGACCAGGGTTCGAAGTGTGACAAAATGCTGTAGAGGCTGTCTGGCCCAGAACAAAAAGGGTAATCTTGCTGTTCATGTGTGTTGAGCAAAGTGACACAACTGGTGGGGACTACTCGTGGGGGGGAGTGTCTGCCGCTGCACTGCAGATGAGGCACTGGTCGTGGGAGAGGGGGTCCTTTGGTACAAAACATATGGAGAGGTCAGGGGAAATGCGTCCTTTTCTTCACAGAAGTGCACTAATAAACTGACGCAGTAAAAGCGTTGGACTCAATAGAAAGCTGGTGAATGCAGATGGGTCCGTTGGGCCAGCACTTTCAGCAAGCAAGGAGAGGCCTGCCGTTGAACCAGTTAGTGAGAAAGCTGCACTGGTAGGGTGCGGTAGGGCTCAGGGGAGCAGTGCTCGGCCGGGGAAGAGGTACGAGTGCAGCCCAACGCCGGCCCATTAGCCTCCGCAGCTGTTCCTCCTTCACAGGCCCATCTGGTGCTGCTGGGCCCAGATAAAACGACCTGCGACCGCCTGCTGCTGAGGGACCTAGTGCAGCAGCAACACCTCACACACACACACACACACACACACACACACAGAGGTAAAAACACACACACAGTCACATTAATACACACAGGCACACCAAAACACACATAAAAAACACACAGACACACACACACCAATGCATAGGCACACAATTTCATACATGCATACACACTAAACACACATACCTATAATTCACACACAAATGCAAAAATGCCATATAGGAGCATTTTCCTCAAAAATTTTTAAGAATCCTGAAAAATAAACAATGCAAGGATGTCCCCACTACAGAAAAGGGTTTCTTTAAAGCTTGTTAGCTTTTATAAGAGCAAAAAAAAAAAGAAAAAAATGTTTGCAACCCACTTTAATATGCTTTTACTGAAGACAGGGCTCATTTATGGCTTTTAAAGCAACATTCTGTGTAAGGTCAATGATATTTATGCAAGCATGTAAATACGCAGCCACACACACTCATGTTCATGGTATTGAGCACAGGAATCATACCTCACATTTCATTTCATTTCCACTGTGCAGAAGTAATTTAAGTCAATTAAACTGATTTTCTCCACTTTATTTTTTCATCTTGTTCTCCTTCAGCCTATCCACTCAGCGCCCTCCCAGCAGGCCTTAAGCACACACTCCTTGGCCCTAAGTGCAAATATTAACTGCTGAGGAGTGGAGCTTTCCGCAAACGGCTCTGTGTGTTTTCGGGCCTTGGGAACACATGTAGGAAATCCTGTTTAAGGCATTAGCACTAAACTCTGAAAGGACTTCTCTCTCTCCTGCCCCATTGCACTCTCTATTTCACACTTATAAGACTGGAAAATGCAGCATAATAAACTCCTTTCAATGACTTGTTTCTTGTTTTTTTTTTTTTTTTTGGAAATAGTAGACCATGCAGTGAGCATTTAATGTGGTTTTGACAGTGTCAGGTGTTTCACTCACCTGCAGCGGTGACAAGGGTGGTGCAACAGGACGGAGAGTCACAGGGAAGTCAGAAACATGGAAAAAAAGAAAAGAGACAATGACCAAGTCTGACCAATGACCAATAGCTTTCATTCCATTCAACAAGGTATGCACATGTAAAAATATGAGCAGTTTAAACCTGAACATTCTAGAAAAGATGGACTATTTTGAAGGACGACCAAGTCTGAACAAAGCCAAAGACGCCAACATCATGGACGAAGAAGACTAAGAGTCATTTCACGATGGTCTGACGCCCATCCCTAGAGCTTTGCTGCAAAGAACATTTTTGTACAAACGACTCATTGAGTCGTAAAAAATTAACATTTATTTTTCTTGCCATTCATGTTTCTGGAGCTCAATCGTTTTTCTCTCTACGCCTAAGCTCATGTTTTTGATGAGGGGAAGCGCGGGGCAGCCCTTCAGATGCGTACACAAGAACAAAGGAGCCCTGCATTCCCCACGAGGTGCGGAAAGGTCCGAATGTGACCGAAGCTTCCTCTGGGTGCCAGCAGTTCCCGCATGTTTCCATCACACCTCCCTGCCCTCTCCCACCTTCCGCCACAGCGCTCGCTTGCTCGCTCACACAATTCCCTCCGCATGACAGGTGCTTAATCCCCTGACCTTTGACGCCAATAAACTCACTCTCCCAACCTTGACCGCTTCTTTTAAATTTGTCTCTCCCTGAAATGCCTGGCAGAACTCCATTATCATTCCAATTTGTCGGAGGAAGAAAAACAATTTAAGTTCCCGTGGGTGGACATCTACTTCGTGGCTAAGGATGAGGGCGAACGTGAGGGGATTCTGGGCGTGACGCTGCAGAGGTCGGGGTTGGGTGTGCCGACCCATAATGCAGTGTGCTACAAAACCCTGCTGACAACAATGACAATATTTAGACACAAGAGTTGCACCGGAATTAAACAGGACGCAGGACACACACAGGTTTCTTTTTCATTCAAACAAACGTATGGGCAAAGTAAAGCCTCAATATTTGTCCAAAGCAACAACTTTCCAGTGTACAAAGTATGTGTGACTTCTTGCATTTTAAGGCGTTGTGTATGGATACAATAAAATAAGGTGGATCTATTTTGCCCAGTACTATGAAGACACCCGAGAAGACTTACTTTGGCATGTATGGAATAAACACAGAGAGCCTTCAATCTCTTTGTGCTCCTTACCTCGCAGAAATGTCCGATTTGCACCTTAGCAGACACCGCGGATCTCTCTGAGATGCCCGGGAAGCACGTCTAGCTACCTGGCGATATACTCAGCTATGACATGACAAGTATTGACAAAGTGCCTCAGTGCTGCACAGCTAATTCATCTATTCTTCATTCTGATGTGTAAGTGGTAGTCATGACAACGCAGATACCACGGCCTCCATCTTACCTGAGTACTGAGTGCTCACAGCGTATGTACGGTGTACTTGTAAACTCCCAAGAGTTTTGTTTTCGGAAGGAAATTTTCTTCCACAAGGAAATTAATAAAATGCCATTCTTTTTATCAAATCATTTTAATCTCAATTTCTGCACACAGAAATTCAATGGGAACGTACATTCAAAAATTAGCACTCATGTTCAGAGTTGTATATTAAGTTTATTGCTTTGCTGCGATTCTGAAGCAAACTACTCAGCTATCTGGCTCTTGTTACTCATTATTACTAGCGCCAGTTAACAACCCACACTTGCCAGCCACCCCTTTCTGTCACGTTGAATGTGATAATGTGATGTAAGGAAGAAAAAGCCCTATCATGAAGAGTAATGGCATGTTCTGGTGTATGCTCATTTATACACTGTCTTCGGCGTCGCTGAAAACGGAACTCAGGGACACAGTGCAGTGCAAGGAGAGATCCCAACAAGGGTCCTCTAGCCGAATAAATAAACATTTGTCAATGTCCTAAAAATGTCACGAGCCATCAGACATCGGCCCAGACGGGCTGTCATGGGTGAGGGCATTCCGCAGCGCCCCCGAGCCAAGGAAAGAGTAATCATACCACACTTTCTCCTGCAATCATGATGCTTATTTCTGACAAAGTGTAATTCCACAACTGAGCACTGATTGTGGGACACAGGCAGCTGTGCTGAAATGACACACTCTGTGTGTGTGTGTGTGTGTGTGTGTGTGTATGTGTGTGGAAGGCTAAGCTTCTGCTGATGAGACTTTATGTGCATCTTGGTTCTCCAGGTGTTACGGCTGCCTTCACCCTGTTTCTACAAGTGTATTTGTGACAAAATGGAATCAGGCCTGCTTGTTTTTAAAATTGGATTTCGTAGTTCGAAAAATTAGTCACATTCTTCTCGAAGATCTTCTTTGACTCTGTTAAGAGTCGTATACTTCAACACCTTTGTCAAAATGTCAGTCGTTGATCTTAAAAGCCATCTGTGTGGCAGTGGTAAAAAGGCAGGAGATGGGTGGGCACTGACTACTAAAATGACAGAAATGTCATTGTTGGGAATTGAGCAGCTCTCCCCTGAAGGTGGTCCAAGGTTTGGGCCCAAAAGTGCAACTGTCACTTGCCATAAAGTCCTCGCCTCTCCCTCTCTACAGCATCTGTTTTGGCCAGATTCCTGTAGGTTAGGATGACAGGTAAACAAGCTCTTCATGGTCCACCCAGATGGACTCAGAGCACTGGAGAACAAAGGAAGAGGAGACACAACGAGAATAGTACAGAAAAACAAGAGACACAAACAAGACCTTCCCAGAAGGCCCATCAAGATGCGGCGCATCCTCCGTTCGTCTGATCCAACCAGTTTGGCACCAGTTTTCCAGCCCTGTGAACGCTTACCCTGGGGCAGCCATGGTGACCCCCTGCTGCTTCAGTTCCTCCTGGTGCCACGCACCACAGCTCCAGAATACTACCATGACAATGCCAAAAGCCCTGCTCTGCCCCATGACTCTGCAATTCCACATCTATAATTTTCTGGTTGTTCTGCTCTGTGAGCCTTGTGGCGGCTCTCTGGTGTGGTAGTTGGTGTGTGTGAGTGGAGCTGGAGCTGGAGCTAGAGCTGCCCATGTTATATTCTGTGCCTCTATTATCCATGCTACAGATACAGAAAGGGGGATGCAAGTGTGGTGAGGGGGCCAGGTAGCACAAAGAGGCACCAAAAACCTATCAGAGGCCGAGTGCGGTCAGTGCTCATGACAGATCATGGTCCTGTCATACGAGGTAGCCAGCTCCCAGTCATGAACTGCTCTTCCACTTACTGCTCTGCCTTCAACACAACAGGGTGGGAGCTAAAAGGCGGCAGCGGACCCCGGGGCCACGGAGGTTAATTGCCTCAGATGGGACACATATTGTGCACGGGGTGCTGAGCACAGGCGCACGAACAGTTGAGATCTCCTATCGGGCTATAAGCCTGGGATTAGCCTCACAGCGGAGCGGGTGCCGATGCCGGGCAGAGATGAGGGTCCAACGCAGAGCAGCTGTGTCAAAGTGTCCTCCCGTGTCCCCTGCTAAACCAGCACGTCCGACTCAGCCTGCATTTCTTTACTTCTTCCACCCACCTAATATTTATCACGTAAAGCTAAAGGGAAAATTAATTCTGAAGCTACACAGAGTCACATGTACAATACAAAGGCATCATCGAAGTTAAAATAAAGAGACAATATTTGAGGTAAACCTCGAACCTTGAGAAGACCAGGTGTTCGCTTCTACTGTAATCTATCTTTATACCTGGAATTCGGAAAAAAAAAAGTTCATTCAATGGTTTGGTTGTCATTGTGGGCACCCTTGTTTTACTACGACAGCACATTCGCAAGTGTCCGCACACCACAGTATTACCTCGCGTTTACAGGCATTTGCATAGAAACACAGAGTGTTGCCAGTGAAGACAGAATTTGGCTCCCCAGATGCTGCTGATTAAAGACAAAAGCGCAGAAAACCTTCAAAAGAGAAGTTGTGTGAATTTGTCACATGCCGCCTGTGCTGGCCTGGAATGTTGTTCACGAATGTCACACACAGAGCCTCTCACACACTCCATCAAACACAGCAAACCCTTTGAACAAGTTTCACAGTGAGAGGAATCAGGGGAAAGAAATGGGGTAATTGTCATGTCCACGCCTGCACCTGACACCAATCAAGCACCTGACTGACCACTCTCCTTTAAAAGTCCCTCCTCAGCTCCGGTACACTCGCGGAATCTCATCTGAGACAAACGCCTTCCTAGGCAATGTCCTACTCTCCCACAACCCTTGTTTCCTGTCTCCGTTCTCCGGTTATCGACCCTTCACTTCATCCCCTGACCACGTCCATGGATCCTCGCTCTAACTCTGACCGCTGACCGACCGACCCTTCGCCTGTCCCCGACAACGAGAACTCGCCTGATCCCTTGAGTCCAGACGAACGATCCTGCACTTGGGTCCAGCCGACCCGGCTTCCTCGGTTCCGCGTGACAGTAATGCAATTATCCACTGGACAGCTGCTCCTGCGCAATCAGCACAGTGTGTGCTGAACATCTTCTTTCTCTCACACCTCTCATTGCTGTTTTTTACATTTATTTATTTAGCAGACTCATTTCTCCAAAGCAACTTCAAATGTACTCTATGAAGTGTTATCAGCCCACACACCTTATTCATCAAGGTGACTTACACTGCTAGATACACTACTTACAATGGGTCACTCATCCATACATCAGTGGAACAAACTCTCTCTGTCACTCATACACTATAGGTGAACCTGAACAGCATGTATTTGGACTGTGGGAGGAAACCAGAGCACCTGAAAGAAACCCATACAGTTACAGGGAGAACATGCAAACTCCATACAGACTGAGCGGGGAATTGAACCTATGTCCTTTTGCATCACCCAGGCGCTGTGAGACAGCAGCGCCACTCGCTCTGCCACCCTTTTTGCCTCAGGTCTCTTCATACTGGCTTTCTAGACCACAGCAGAAACTCTTTTCTGCCAACCTATGAAAAAAAACCTAGTTTTGCAATATATCACACGCTATATTTTTTCTAAGTGAGCGCTGCATACTAAAAAAAAAACAGCACGTTCTCAAATTTCCATCCCAGTTACAAATTTACTGGTCTGACTGGCATGCAGTGGAGGCACTCTGTGGAACACGGAGGGCCAGGCACAAACTGACATCTTTCAGCACAATGAAAGGTCTCAAAAGAAAGTTAAAAAAAGGTTTCCTGGAAATGTATATATGGAAAATAGCTTTACTATGTTTCTGTTATTGTTAATTTACTTTAAATTCCTACTTGTCCCTCCCTTGCCAGCAACGCATGCTAGCATGAACAAAGTACACTGTACCAGACTTATGTGTTTGTTCTGGAGTGGTCGTCGTCCTTCCACATGTTTGCCGGTCCGGCACCGTAATTGCTGGCCTGGTTGATGTGTTATTTCTGCGCTCGAGCGGCTGCCAGGACAGAGCGCAGTTCTCGGAGCCGCAGTGGAAGCCACTCGGCCCTGCAGTGGCTCTTGGACGGGACCCAGAGCATAGCGGCCACATGAAAGGCCACTGGATGACCAGGAATCATGGGGGTTTCCGCGGTGGCCCTTTCCCCCCGGTCCTTAAAATCCTGCCCCACCCCGACTGTTCACGAGGCAGAGCCGTCCCAGTGCCGTACACCGCGTCACACCGACAGCCTGTGATGGCGATGCGGGCTGCCGGGTGACAGCTCATTTGTGTGCTATAAGCAAGCAGCCCCCCCAACTCCACCCCACCTATTGCGTTCCCATCCAGCTCGCAGCTCTACCGCTTCTCCTCACACAGACATTATTATGGTCATATCTGCCACCAGAACACATGTACACAAATGAAGTGTTTAACTGAACAAGGGAAAACAAGGTGGAAACCTGGTCATTTGACATCTGAAAAGAATTTCTGCAGGGAAACAACAGAGAGGCTAAGAAGAGAAGCGGGAAAAGGAGGGAGGGAGAGAGAGAGAGAACATGTATCGATCAGTAAGTGGAAAAACTGCATTATGAAGACTTAACACCAACACAGAGCCCCCATTCTTCTCCTTACAGCCCAAGGTTCAAGCCAAAGCTATTAAAAATCAGCCGGTTTTACCGTGGGAGGAAATTCGAGCCAAGGAAAAGAGTATCTGAATTTGAATACCAGACCCCTCCCAGTTAAATGTTGTGGGCACTTAATTGGGCACCATAGTGACAGATCAGCAAGAAGGCCATCTGGGGCACAAGAAACTTTCGACATTGCTCATTCTTATCTGTGCTCCTCCTCATTCCCGTGTTTTTTCTACAGATTGCAACTCTGCTGCGCTGTGCCTTTTATTCCAGGTGAGAACTTTAAAATGTAGAGGAAGAAGTTTCAGACGAGGAACATACTTCAACAACGATAAACATGAAAGACAGATGCACATGTTAAAGGTCTGATCATTTTATCCTTCCTGAATTGCTCCTCTTACACACATTCCTGCAAAGTGCTATTTGTCCGTGGAGCGAAACACATTGTAGTGTGTACAGGATGCGCCTGAGTCCTTTCATCTTCTCCAGTTGCAGCAAAACGCTGTATTAATAATGAGGACGTGACCTTCACTCTGGATGTTCTGTACGTACATGATGGCGCGGTGCGTGCTGCGGTGCGAGGATATCTGGATACAATGGATGTGTAGAGGGTAGAGGGGCTGCACCCAGATAGCTGCGTTGGGTTAAATCTCTACAGAGGGGGAGTGTGTCTCACTCTGACATTTAAACTAATCGCATCTCTCTCTCTCTCTCTCTCTCTCTCTCTCGCCCCGAGACTCACAGAACCTCTCAGGGATTTCAGCTCTTTATTTTACATCTTACTCAACATGGTGAAACACCCTGCTGAACACTGCCATTTCAGCATGAAAGAGGAGCGGGGAAAAAAGTCATCGAAGCAATTAAAATACAGATTGCTTCTGCTTTGATTACGCTGTGTGCTTTTTCACTCAGATGTTTTTCCATACGGGGCTCAAAAGCCACAAGAGATGCGGGGGGGAGTGCTGGCGTTTTACGTTTCCGTGGTGACGTGCATGCTCTGACTATGTTAGCGCTTCCCTTTCCCTGCAATTACAGCCCCGAGCGGAGAACAGACTTGCAGACCATCAAGTCGGGACAGGCCGGATCAGGCCGGATTGAGCCGCAGAAGGCCTCGGGGCACCCGAGGGGCACAATTACAGGTCCCCACCACCAGAGCCTCCCTCATCCTGCGGATGGCTCCTGGACGCTGCGGCAGAGGTGGGCACCGGCGCTTGGGCGCCAAAGCCGGGCACTGCATTTGGGTGCGGTCAGGCAGACGGCAGAATGTAAAGGCTGCTTAAAATACATCACCATCAAATGCCAAGGCGAGTTTGTCTTATCAGTGCCGCTCTCCAGCTCTAAATTAAGCACGTCTCCCAGCATTACATCAGGCTCCTGGGCACATGGCCCCCACTGACATTTCTGACAACCTATAATTTTTATGCGTTTGCAACGCCATCGTACCCTGATGGTGAAGTGAAAGCAGCGCGGTGCCTTCGAGAGGCACATGGAAACTGAAAAGAGTGTGCACTGCTCGTCCTCAAAAACAGCCCGTCTTTGAGAAGCAGAAAGCGCTACTGAGCGGGTGCTCATTTTGGAACAAGAGCGGGAATGGTGGATTCGCTGTTCTCTGTGGTCTGTCGCCACATCTCCAGAATGCATCTGAGCTCTGCCATGCTCGGCCTTGATGAAATGACGAAAAGGACACCAAATAAGTTCATCTGCCTTCCAGGTCTCTGGTGCACTGCTGGGGGGAGGGAACGGGGGATCAGTGCGAGCTAGCAGGTGGTAGAGGAGGAGGAGTGCGGTGTGTGTGCTACAGGGGGTTGGTATTAGAGGCCACTGAGTCCCTTGAAGCAGCTTACTTGCAGGGATTAGTTTATCCAATCTGCACTAATCACAGATAAATGCTTCCTGTCGGTGTGGTGACTCAAGGAGCCTTCTCACTGAAGGACTGTCCTTCCACACACCAGCAGTCACTCAAGGGTGCCTGCCAGCATCTACATGCAAAGACCATGACCACATGATAGGGGAAAACACAGAGGCCCGGGGTCTCGATCTGTAGATTCCCGAGGCGGTGATGTCCTCCAATTCTGCCAAGCGAACTACTCCTTCAGAATGACCAACGAAGATAAATAGCAACTACTGGATTTACTTAAGAAGTTCAGAAGTGTTACTGTTATGAAAAATGAGGGTAATAAAAGGTAAAGGAAACGGAATAAGTAGAGCACCAGCACCAGAGAGGCAAAGCAGCCTCTCCCCAGGGAACAGGATCTTGTTTTCACACAGCTGCTTCTTGCCTTGCTGACAACCTGGGGACTTGGGTGGAGGTAACAAGCAGTCACATCCTCCAGCATCAGCACTTTCAGCCACGCTGATGGACTCGGAGTCCGTTGTGGACTGAAAGGCATTGGGCAGCTTGTTAATGTCCAGTCGAAGGATGGAGCAGGAGGGCGGTTGTGAACTCCAGGCCCAGCCTGCTCTGCAGCCCAAAGTACCATTTCAGCCTGATCCACATGGTAAGACTGGTTGGTAAAACTTAGCAGACATGGAAAGGCACATCACCTTGGCTGCTGTGGATCCTCAAGATCCGCTGGGAAGTGGGAGTGCCTACCAAGCTGCTGAAGAGTCCAGTAAGCAAGATTGTGAGCTTATCAGCACTGGGCTGTATGGAGGGTGCACTGTAGATCTCATTAACTACACACACACTGTCTGAAACCGCTTGTTATGGTGAACCGGAGCCTAAACCGGCAACACAGGGTGGAAGGGGTCACATCCAGGACAGGACGCCAGTCTGTTGCAAGGCATCCCAAGCAGGACTCGAATCCCAGAGCCACCGGAGAGCAGGACTCAGCCAAGTCCACTGTGCCACCACACCCCCATCTCATTAACTAAAATCTGAAAATCATACAAGGTGCGGAAGAAAAGTGCAATTCCAGCGAAGTGAACAAAGTGGTACCTCAGTAGCGTAACTCGGCGACCCTGATGTGGAAAAGTAGCCAATCAAAACTGTCCTCTTCCAGAGAGTTTCCATTACTTCCTGGCTGAAAAGATCCTGGCGTGATCCGCAAGCCGGGCCAAAGGAGCGAGGGAGAGAAGGAGGGAGGGAAAAGTGCAGCCACGCTGGCTGCTTTCCAGAGCTCCTATTCTGCTCTTCGCACGAGCCATGGCCTCGCGCTCTGCATGGCCTCCTGCCAGCCTGCTTTCTTTATTCTTCTCGCCTCCCTGCTTCTCTCCAGTTATTCTTCACTGTGATTTCTTTCTTTGCTCCCCAGGCCACTCCCAAGTGCTGCTGATCAGCCACAAGCGTTTCCTTCTCGTTTGTTCTCCACTTTGCTTTTTCTCCATCCTTCGTTCCTTCCCTGCTTTTTCTTGCAAGCGAAAGCGTTCTTGCTGAATTATTAAAAGAGGTCTGGAAAGCTAGGAGCGGTGTCGCTTGCACTCTACTTAAGATATCTAAGTTAAAGCTACAGATATATGCCAGGGGCTTTACAGCAGACTCACGGTACACCTGTATGGTGACAAAGTGTTCACTTCCAGGACTCATTCTCCTGTGTGCCCCCCTCAGGCCACCGTTGGGTGGATGGGTGTCCACAGAAGCCTGCACAACAAGGTCCCCTGCCTCAGCATCCAGCTGTGAGCCAAAGGACTTCTGGGAAAAGGCCCACAGCCAGGCAGACCTGAAAGGGGCTGCTGATGGATAATCCGGCCGATTAATTTGCAAGTCAATCTGCAACACTCCAGAATACGGCGAGAGGAAAGCATAGCGTCCAATCTGTGGGTGAAAGCATGTGTGTACAAGAAAGTGTGTGATTAGAGGGGCTGTGGAAGGTGGGATGGGAATGATCTTGCGCTTCTCACCATGCAAATTACAGGTGCGGACCCCGTTCCCATGTGGCAGGTAGCACCGCTGAGCCTGAACGAGGCAAAGAAGTGACGTGCTGCAGAGGACAAATCTCTGGGGCTGGACAAGGGTAAAAGTGGCTTTGCAAACAGGGTACATGTTGGTGAGGGAGGGAAGGGAAGCGAGGGCACAGGCACAGAATCAGTGCCTTAGAACAACAACAGAAATTATCAACAAGCTAAACCATTCAGATTGTATTGGACACCAACCCACAGGATAGAGTCATTCCAGGCCAGATGACCGAGCAGTAATGTTGGGATCTGTATCAAACGCAAGCCAGTGTGACCAACGCTGACACCAGACATCTTTGCAGCCACATGAGTATCAGTGCTTCTCTAATATTGGTCTGTCGAAACATTATCCCACATGACAATTGCATCACTGAGGTTAATATTGTAAAATAAAGAAACACTTGTTTAATCCATGGGTTCTTAAAATGCCTGTTTTATATTGAGCTAACGGGTCAGCTGAGTGAAGCAAGAAATACATGAAAAAGTAAATAAAACATTTCAGAGGTCCCCCCCCCCCCCCATCTCCTCCGGACTGCTGTATGAGCTTGAGAAGCTGAAGACCACACTGTGTGGCGAGATTCTTTAAAAAGGGGAAAGGAACTGCAGTGAAAAGTTCCTCTCTTCCCCGTTAGGCGATGTAATAACCTTTTAAATCATGTTTGACATTTTTAGCTGGGGACGGTGGCCTTCTCAATGTCTATGCTGCGATATTGAGACTGGCTTTGTGGGAGCGCTCTCCTGGCTTTGTTGGATGGCTTTCATTGTGCCAGTCTTCCCCTGTTGCCCATTACTTTGTTTGCCCCCCCCCACCTCTCCCCAGAGACTCCACCCATGTGTATTTTACTATCCCTGACACTAGT
The DNA here is from genome assembly GCF_900964775.1 of Scleropages formosus. Taxonomy (NCBI): domain Eukaryota; kingdom Metazoa; phylum Chordata; class Actinopteri; order Osteoglossiformes; family Osteoglossidae; genus Scleropages; species Scleropages formosus. The sequence goes on along the minus strand of NC_041815.1, from coordinate 9,252,832 downwards.
TGATGGCCCCCTCTGTTCTAAGAAGCCCGTAGGCAACAAGAGAAAAAGCTGGGACCCCTGTGTGGAGGCGCAGTTAAATATGCACATGCTTCACAGTGCTCCTCGCTGAGATGAAGGCCCTTTGTGCTATGTAAATGCAGGGGAGGGGGTCTCTCTCTGCTAATCCAATAATCGCCTGCTGCTAGCCAGGAGGCAGTAGAGGGACACACTAACTGCGCTGCAGAGGGACACTAACGTACAGACACACGGACTCACGTACAATGGAAACACCTGTCCCACAACGACGGGCGAGGGAACCGTAATGACGGACCGACTGCCTTCTGTTGCTGAACTCCCACACGTACAGTGGCACGTACACAGACACAGTCGCACGCACAACACGCACACAGTGTGACAGACAAATGCTATTTCACAGCCGTAAAGGTTATTAAGCACCATAGATGCTAATGTCATGGTGACGTTGGTGAAAATTCTGCTTTGTACAGCAAACCCCAAAGGATTCAATTACTGGCGAACACAGTTTCACGGATCTTGTCTCTCTCTGCCACAAAAACACACCTAAATGCATCTGCCCACTCTAAACAGAGCAGGTGAGCAACCCTGAGACACACACAGCAGCATGGGGCTGTCCAGGTCAACAACAAGGACAACAATCCCAGCGGCCGCAGTTGGGGGACCAGGCACTCAACAGCAGCGTGATACTCCTCTTCATTAGTGTTGCACAAGCAGCTCCATAATGAGCCCTAATTACCGGAGAGGGGCTGCCACCACACGGCACTGGCCACGCGGCGGCCTGACCTGGATCGGCTGTGACAAGACACAGGGACAGCGGGAGTATCGAGTAGAAGACGAAGTGAGGGAGGGAGGGAGCGATGTACTCAGTCTGTGTGAGAGTGTGTTTCTTCTCTTCCCCTGCTCCAGTGCGGTGCTTTGGATCAGAACGCCAGCTAATTGGCCCACTGGGCACGCACCGGTGACCTGAGAGAGCTGCTGGGGAGACGTTGCTGTCGTCTCCTAATAAATCATGTGCCTCCAGGAGAGCGGCGCAGGCTCTGAGTTCTATGTAATGGGCAGCGTTCTGTCTTGACTCACCAGCATCATCTGATCACAGCCATTGCCGGGAGCACGTGGCCGGGGCTACTGGACACTCGGTGCTGTTGGTGCCTGGTAATGTTCTGCACACTCCTAGCTTCTGCAGGCTCTTCTGTCTGGGGCCACAAGTATGTCCCTGCGTGTTTCAGACCCACAGTGCTACAGATGTTGCTCAGGTTCTGCTCAGAGACTACTCAGCAGTCCCACCAGTACTCGTGTTCACGGCAGCTGCCACATGGCACAGGACCCCTGGCGTGAAGGTTCCCCATAAGACCTCTTGATAAAAATGAGCGACAGCCGACGGATCTGCCAGGAATGCCTCGTCTCTAGCTTTATGGAGGCTGTCCTTCCGAGATTACAAGGCACGCAACCCAGGAGGGACCCCATGCACCCAAGATATGCGCGTGCGCCGGCATCGAGCCAAGAGCATGCAGAGATTTAACCTGCATGGGGCCACATTAGGCCCTGCGGCCCACAGGCTTAGTTAGCGGGATTAGCGTTTCGGCTGTCTTCCTCCTCTGGGGCCCGGCGTCCACACGCACGACTTAGCTTCCAAGCTGCCAGCACGAGGCCACTGGACGGATGTGAAACGCGTGAACATGAGCACACTTTCCAATATTTCCCATGCCTCACGGGCACGTACATCCCGCCTTGTCAGATGACCCAGTGGAGGGGTGTGAGACAGTTGGTCACCGATCACAGTAGGAAGTGGATCATAGCTCTTTCCGGTTGCATGTTCGTCGTGTTGCTCCATACAGCCAGAGCCTAGAATGTAACAAGATGCAAAAGATGCAAATGTATGTGCAGCACAGAACGCTAAGCAATTACACTTGGTGTTACTGAAGTCTACAGCGAGTCCTACGCCAGGTGTTTGGGTCTAGTCTCAGTGGAGGGATCTAAGGCTTCCAGCAGGTAAACACCTTGAGCTTTTGCAGTAATCAGCTCTGCTTCTTTCTGTAGCCCCTCGAGGGAGAGCTGTAGCTGTGCTCTCCTCCCTTCCAGTGCCAAAGCAGTGGCTCAACCCTTTGCCCCCAGCTCCCCCGGGCAGCGAGCGCTAGTGCGACCATATTGTCATTAAAGAGCTCAGCATGGCGATGGAACAGCCTTTATCTCCTTTGCTGTAACAACACCCTTACGGCACTCAAACACACATGCACACACGCAAGCACACACACACGAGTGAAAACCTTATATCAGCGACGGCAATAAACCACCAGAACTTTCGACAAAGTTTTATGGTTGTATTATCCATGATAGGTCTTTACATAGTCCTTTGCGTGTGTGTACTCGCGTGTATCTGAGTAACTGTAATTGTTTCTCTGCAACCTTAGAATTCCCCCAGTTACAACAGTCGTATACCTTTGCAATTATAAACACACACACAAAGAATCCTACACACCATGCTTTGTAAAATCCAAGCAGACTTCATATTAGTCATTTTCCAAGACAGGTGTTACAATGGATTACACATTATTTTGCTAAGCAAAACTCTCTCTTTTCCCTGTGTCTTGAAGGGTCTACAAACACCAGCAATGGCCACAGCGTTTCTCACTGTACATCAGCGAGAAAGGGAATAAATGAACAACAGTGGGGACAATGAGACACACCCACAGAGACAGAGACAGACGGCCTGAGAAGGGCGGTATTCCTGCAGAGACGATGCCAGAGACAAGAGCGAATTACACTGTGTGCCTGTCTCTCCTGCTTCATTTGTCTCTTCTCTCCTTTGAGCATCTCCTCCTCCTCGTTGTCTCTGCACACTTGTCCATCCCCTCCCCCAACTCAATCTCTGTATACACACACACACACACACACACACACACAGACACACAGACACACGCACGCACACGTGTGTTCTGTGAGACACTCCTGTTGCCCTTCAGCATGCACATGGGTGGTCTTCAGCAAAGGGGGGCACACTGTGTGCGGCCTACAGCAGATGGACCATTGTGTCCAGGCCCCCTTCGGTCGGAGTTATCCGGGACCTCCCTGGGTCTAGGCTCCGCCTCCTCACCTTGCTCCTCTCAGAGACGCTTTGAGCGGTGGGCACGTATTGTGTGGCCGAACACGACGACAGCGTTTGACAAAGCAAAATTACTGTTCCTGGGCTTGTGCGGGCGGGTACAGCGGGGAGACAATGCCAAATAAAGTGTTCTCTTGGTTTGGTTTGTTTACGTCCCGTAATCAGCTCTCTCAGGAGATGGGCTGAAAGACCCCCACATGAATTACGTCCCAGGCCGAGCAGACAGCAATGTGGCGATCTCACAGGAGTTAACTGAGGAAGCTAACCAGACTCAACGAGTGAGTCAAACAGGCAGCAGACAAGAGCTGCAAACCCCATATCATGGCACACCGGTTTGTAAGTGCGTTGATCACCGAGACTGACTTGGAGCAGAACGAACGCCATCCAACAGGAGAGGCTGCGCACTCACTGGAGACCTACTCCGCTGCAGTCCGTTTCCATCAGAACACCAGGAACACGTTCAACAGCGGGTTAAAGCAAAATGTGAAGGTAAATGTGTGAGAGTGAGCACACACATTTACAAATATATTTATTCATTTAGCAGACGCTTTTCTCCAAAGCGACATACTGTCACGGCCTCCGCCTCGGCAGCCAGGGACGCCTGAGGCTGATCAGGGTCCGGGCACAGAAAAAAACAGCCTGGAGCGCAGGAAGATGTGGAACCTCATTCAGCCTTACTTTTCGCTCACGCTTCTCTGATTGTTTTGCTTACCTCTTCCCTGACCTCCTTGTCATTGTTCCTGTTTCCTTGACCCTTCTTCTCCTGAATCTCCTCATCCCCTTCATCTCCCTTGACCCACCGCCTGCTCTTCGACTCACGGTTTTCGGATTCCCCTCGTAACGACGTCTGCTCCTTGGTGACCTTCACTAGTTTTCTGACCACAACTCTCGGATCCTGCCCTCAGCTTGTGCGCCTCTGCGCTGCACTTGGGTCTGATGACCCACTTTCCGGACGGAATCATGACACGTACATCTCAGCAATAATACAAATTTGTGCATTACATTAGGAGAAAGAGAGACATAGCTGCAGACATGTGATTCTAAAGTAAACCTAATTTACTTTCCACTTGATGCACTGATGTCCATCGCTCGAGTTGATGCATAAAACGCTGGACAGATGAATCCTGATAACCTTCCTACAATTTTCATTTTTTGTTTTTAATAAGGTACACAAACATTTACATACAATGCCGGAGTAGCGGCGGTGTAAAGGCTTATCTGGGGATGATCATGAAGTTATGGTGCATGAATATTTACATCATACATGAGCTAGAGACATCATGGGTGAAGTGGGTCCAGAAAAGGTGAGTTTTCAGACCCTTCTTGAATATAGACAGAGTTTCTGCAGATCTGAGTGACAGGGGAGGTCATTCCACCACGAAGGAACCAGAACCAAGAACCTCCGTGCTTTACTTTTCATGCGCGGGACCACCAAGCGAGCAGAAGTAGACGAGCGAAGGGGTCTGGCTGGGGTGTAGCGGTTGATCAAGTCTTGTAAATAGCTGCAGGCAGTTCTATTGATGCATTTGTAGACAATAACCAGGGTCTTGAATTTTATCCGGGCAGCTATAGGAAGCCAGTGCAGAGAAAACGAGTAGAGGAGATACACGGGAACGCTTTGGCAAATCAAACACAATTCGTGCAGCTGCATTCTGTATCAGCTGCAGAGCTTTGATGGCAGAGCAGGAAGGCCACACAGGAGAGAGTTGCAGTATCCAGACGGGATGTCACAGTGGCCTGGACAAGTAGTTGGGCAGAGTCAATTGTGAGATAGGGACGTATCCTACGAATATTCTGCAGGATGTATCTGCAGGACCGGGTTGTGGCTTCGATGTGCTGAGAGAAAGACAGACTTGAGTCCATCATCGCTCCCAGACTCTTAGCCGAGGAGGCACACACATCTTAGGACACATAAGCCAGGATATTCTTAGGAAGAGTGGTGAACCCTTACTGAATTGGGCAACTTGGCATCCACTGCCTTTTTTATTTTCAGCTCAAAAATCTGCGAGCACTTTAGCCATATGGTTATATTTTGCCCAACGCTTGTGGCTTTGCGTCTTTCTCTGTTACAGTCATTAATTACATCACCCTAAGACAAGTATATTAGGATCAGTTGAAACGGACCGGACGCCGCAACTTTGGGACAGATCCTCCTCTGAAAAAACACGCACAGAGGCACACGCACGCGTGGATATGGCACAGGCCACAAGGAACAGCCCGGGTCACTAGGGTCATCCGCCTCGGTGCCGAACGGCTCCTTCGCATCCTTACAGGAGGGGAAGGGAAGGCCACAGGGGTGGGGGCAGATGTGGCTTCGCACATGTTCTCCCGAGAAAAAAAAAAGGAGGCTGGGTGCGGAGGAGTGAGCAGCGCTTTAAAGGGCTTCTGTATTATTTACGACTTCCTATAAAGACTGCAGTTAATTACAGTGTTTTGGGCTGATAAATTACAGATGGGGAGCTCCTGATATAATTACAGCCGTGAAGGGCTGGACGGCAAGTCGCAGTGTGGAGGCGGGCTGCTTTGCTCCGTGAGGCCCATAGTGCGCTTGATGTGGTCGTCCCAGGCCCGGCGTGGGACCCGGCCCATCCCAGCGACGCGCACGCAGGTCCATCCCCCCCCACCACCAGCACCACCACGACCCCTGTCCAAAACACTCAGCGAGCAAGCGGCACGTGTGTATATATGAAGAAGGCTGCACGAGCGGCAACAGGCAAAAGCATGCATGTTCACACATCTACACATAAACACATGGACATATGCATACACATGTGCTTGTTCGCATGCATTCAGTCACACATTCGTACCTGGTACACACACAGATACACAAGACTCAAACATACACAAAAGCCAGAGGGACACTCAGGAACTGACAAAGTCACACACACAGATGTTGATCCACACTGTGTAGCTCATGGGGGATTATTACAGTTTAAGCATACAGGTATGTGTGTGTGTGTGTGTGTGTATGTGTGTGTGTGTGTGGCCTTGTGTGGCCTTGTGTGTTAGATGAAAACTCACTCCGAGAGTAAGCGCACCTTGTGACAGTGAGACACGCACAGGCACACACACAACCTGCTTGAATTTAGATGTGTGAGGTGTGTGGACAGAAAAGTCACACCACCTTATCTCAGGTCACTTGATGCGCCAGGACAGCTCTGGCAGAGGTCATAGGTCAAGCCACTGCTCTTAATGCAGTCCACCTCACCACGTACAGCTGGGGAATTAGCAGGGACTGAGGCAGCGGAGCAGTGGAGCACTGCTGAGGCAGCTTCTGTCAGAGCACACCCTCCGCACAACACACTGCGTGTCTTCGCGAATGTGTGTTTGCGTGTACACAAGAGCGTATCTAAGCTTCAGAGAGCCAATGTTGACATGCCTGAAACAGGTGTGTGAGCCGTCTGTCTGTCTGTCTGAGTGATGAATGGCCCAATTTGCGAGGCGTCCCTTTTGTTCACGTCCTCTTTTCCTTTCCTTCAGACGTTTTCAAAGGGTCAGTGCACAGGAAAACAGGGCTGGTGCCAACACACACCAGGTGTGCACATACACACCTAAGCAAGCACATTGAGCAGGCAGGCGGTCAGGTGAGTCACTGCGGTCAGGCAGCGACACTGGGTCGGGACCCCCGTGCCGGTCACACGGGGTGGGTATTCTGCTGGGATCATTGCCTTGCCAGCAATGCTACAGTGCTGCGAGCCTGTGCTTCAGGTCCGCACTAAGCACCATGTCCCACAACGCAATTACTGGGACTTATATTTGCTTATGCGGAGGCCACGTCTTTGGACAGATATCATGGTGCACCGCTTTGCTCCTTTCCTCAGCCCCTAAGACAGCAATGAACTTAGTGAACCTCTGCCCTATGAAGCCCCACCTGTCCTATTCCTCTGTCGGGGTCATCCCCATGTGTGAGTGTATGCGTGTGTGTGTGTGTGCGCGCGCGCGCATGCCGGTGTGGTATTGACATCTGAAAAACCAAATGTTGGCTGAAGTCTCTCTCTCTCGCTTTCTCTCTGTTGATTGCCAGTGTGTCCGGCGGTTCGGCACACCTGTCTGCGCTGTGAGCTGACAGCAGGTGTGTGGAGCAGCGGTGATAAGCCTGCTGCTGTGCCATGCCGGCCCGGCTCCCCGGGGTGCGCACTGGGCCTGCTCTGCCTGATATTGCAGTCACTGCACCCACACTTAAACACAGACAGGCACACACACACAGAACAACAGGCATATATACACCTCCGCACACAAGTAAACAGGCAAGTGCACCACACACCAACCTGAGCAATTACCTGGTCTTCACACACCTCTGGTAAGGAACGTGTGATGCCACAGAACAGGGGCTACGAAGGGCTCTGCTTGGCCCCAAGTGCCATACCTGTAAGTGCCTCGTTACGGAGTGTGGGGGGAGGGACTGCTGCCGCAGACAGATTCCAGGCCCCCGGCCCCCAGGCTACAAGGCCCCTCGCTCATTAGGAGCGCTGACAAGGCCCGTCTTTGCCCTGATCCCTCATCATTAAATCATGTAAATGGGAGCCCACGTGTGTCTCCGTCACTTGTCCAGGGACCCTTGTGGGCCCTGTCACGGCTGATTTCCAGCTCCTGTCAGGACAGAGCAACAACGGGGGTTGGGGGAGGGGGGCACTCCTGGGGCTCACCTGGGTGCAGACGGACAAGCTTCCAAGGATAGCCAGTTGGAGAGCTGGACTGCGCGGTGAGGGGGGCACTGCTGTCCCACCATGCAGCAAACAAGACCGAAGGGGAGTGCTGGTAATTATTCATGCGAACAGAAACTTTTTACATTAATTAAATACCAATAAAGGAAACGGCATAAATCCAGCTGAGAGCCTCTTGGCCATGTTGTGTTTTGAGTGAGAAACAGCCTGTCAGCTCCCAGCAAGACGAGACAAGAGCTCCAAGGTGGATTCCTTCCTTCCCGAGACACAAAGGGTGCGCGTGCACACACACACAGAGCATGTGAGAGAAAGAAGCACCAGAGACAAAAGCACAAGTTCTGGGGGGCTAGCATCTGCCAAGCCCGACTGCCACGGGCCGACGCCGCCACATGTTTAATTCAGCCCGAGCTGCGTCGGCCGGAGCCGTTTCCTCCAGCCATGTAAACGAGCTCAGAGGCACAGCATATGGGAGTGGGAGAGAGAGCAAGTGGGAGAGAGAAAAAGCCAGAAGGGACAGGGATACGTGGTGTGTGTGTGTGTGTGTGTGTGTGTGTGTGTGTGTGTGTGTGTGTGTGTGTGTGTGTGTGGGGGGGGGGGGTATGGGGCTCATCTTCCTAACAAACCACATAAGAAAGCAGCACATAGCAGGCAAAGTTATGATCCAAGAGGTGATCTGGTGACCAGGAAGTATCTCAGTGTAATGTTGAGTGAGGTGTGTAGCCAGAATGGCTCCAGCGCACTACTGGTTATAAAAATGTGTCGCGTTGGATAGAGGACATTCATTTTGCCAGAAAAACAGGGTAACACACAACGCCTTTGTGTTTTGTTTGCTGTAGTACCTCGAATGGCACCGTTCGCAGTGCCGCCACTCGCACCACAGCCGCTTATTACAAAGCATCATTAACAGAGCTCTAGTAAAGCTGTTGCTAATGCTAATATTGACACTGTCATCACAGATGACACTGATATAGATCAATCTGAACACCAAACATGTTTTCATTTGAAATATATTTTTCTCAGCTATACTATGGAAAATGCTTTGTTTATTCATATTTAAAGGTGAGATTCAAACCTGGAATCTTTGGGTCCTAAAGCAACAGCGCTATCCACTGCTCTAAGTGCTGTCATTACTAAATGCTATGGGATAGATTCCAGAGCACTGTAAGTTTTTTCAGATATATGTACGTTATTTAACAAAACAGCAAAGAAAAATTATCCAACAATATTGATGAGTTTTGTAGTAACATGAAGAAAGCTTTAGAAGCGCTCAGTGAGACTCTTTCAGTGCTTCTCTTGTGCTCACAAGGAGAAGCTTCACCTAAAGCAATCCTGCTGGGGGTGGGGGTGGGCAATTGGACATCTTAGACTGGGGTAGGAGGAGCATCAGTTGATTGCTCAAGTCCTCGAACCCCGGTCGGCATAATGAGCGACAATCAGGACGGGAGGACAGATTGCATTTATACGACCCCCTCATAACTGTACCGTCTGAACCCTTTTTCACCCAGACAGATTTAAAAAAGAAAAAGAAAAAAAAAACATGAGAACACTGTCTTACCTGTATGATGGCATCCACAGAGGAGAAGCAGAAGAGTCATGCAGAAAAGGGAAAAAGAAAAATGGGAAAGACACACATGAGTTTCCGTGTGAAGTCACAGTGTGAACACAAAGCTGTAACGCAGTGATTTCCCAGAACAACGGTGTCCACGTGGGGCCAGAGCTACATGTATGTATGATGCAGCGCTGTGGCTGCTTGGGCAAAGGGGACAGCAGTGACCGTGTTCACGAGGTGCGGTCCATGCCCGTGATTTGCCCAGAGGCATTTTATCTCTTCTCACCAGGCAGACAACCAGCGGGGTGGGGGTGGCAGCCCCCGAACAAGACCTTTAAGTGATCTCCTTTGTAGGAACATTAAGGGTGTTTAGCTAAGGTGGGGTTTATCAGGCCCACATCGGAGGAGGCAGGGATGAGAGGCAAGCGAGAAAGAGCAGAAATCAGTAATGCAAATGCGGTCGCAGGCCCCCGGTGGACTGGCATTATCTGGGGTTACTGCTCTTTTCACTACGGTATATTGTTATTCATGATGCCGCCCGCCGGATCACTCCCCAAGTGCCTTATTGACAGAGGCCGTGGGGGGGTGGGGGGAGGGTGGGGAACACGGCGGTTTTGCCGCAGTCGGGTGTGTGGGCCTTAAGCCTGGAGAAGAGCTCAGCGTGTCACCTGCGAACCTGGAGCAGTGTAAACAAACACTGCTGCTATAACTGTCCTTACCCCCACAAAGAATGCTGGGAAAATTTTTAGAACCCACTCCCAACACGAGTCAATGAAAATACCATCCCGATACGCTCCACTCATCTCGGTTGCAAAAGCCGGGATTACGGAGAGAGCGGATGAGCCTGCGGCGAGAGTCTCGTCCACCAAAGACTTGCTTCAAAAAGCCCCTGAACTTTCCGTACCGGCGGCGGAGCCACGATGAGTCCCTGCAAGGAAGCTCTCGACTGGACGTGCAGACATCACCTTCACCCACCGCGGCACTGGCCAAGTGCAAGCAGCAGAGTGCGTTTGACCCCCCCCGAGGACCACAGTGCCGCAGCTCCTGGGAATAACCAGCTGGTCAGCGTCTGCCACCCCAAAGCGGCAGCAGTTCACTCAGTTCACACTGTGCACCTCAAGAACCACAACTGCACGATCATCTGGCAGGTGCTATGCTGGTGCACCACCACTGATCCAGGAAATCAGATTTCTGTATTCAGGGTAAAAACGTACATGTAAGTCATGCTTTATGTCAACACACGTACATGTAAGTGTGCTGACTCACAAAGCAAACACGAGAATGAGGCCGCACGGTGGTGTAATCGTACCTTCAGGTGATGGTGAAACAGAGCTGGACATGAACAACGCAGGAGCACGAGACCACGGAGACAAACTCGTGCGGCCGTGCACAGCGCAGGGCTCCAAGGGACTGACATGGCCCATCACCCCCCTGCGGTAAGTGACCAAGGACAGGGGCTGTCAGTGAACCCCTCGGCCAAATGGCTCCCGACAGCTACTCAATTGCCACTCAGGCCTCAACGATGCGCTAACAACTGCATTTGCATATTAGCTACATTTTCCAATAATATTCAGGCTCGCTCTCTTCCGGAGACTCTCGTGTGTCTTCAATCGATATTGGCAGCCTGGTCAATACAAACAGAGAGAAAGAGACCGAGAGAGACTGAGGGAGAGAAGGAGGAGGAGGAGACGACAGACATTTTCATTTGTTCATTGACCCAGCAGCAGGAGGGAGATGGGCACACATGTGAAAGAGGCTAAATAAAGAAATTACAAGATACGGTGGATGATGAGGTTTTACACACTTGCAATAAACACACGGGAACAAACACCAATGGCACGATGGGAAGGTCCCAGGCAGACAGACAGACAGGGACACAAAGCCATTCGAACGAGACCAGGGTAAAATCAGGAACCCGCCGAGGACCGTGTGTGTTCCTAAGAGCCAAAGGCTCTGCACTAATGAACGGCTTTACACTCACATCATTACTGTGCTCCATTCGACCCGGTTCGAGTGTGTTGCCTCCAGTCATTTGTACACGAGCTTCTCAATGCATTCGGCCGCCTGGTGGGCTGGAAATATGAGTGGACTTGTTGGAATATGAAAGGCGTGGCCTGTGCCACAGATCGAGCGGTTCACCCCCAGGTTCATATGGGCTCAGAGCTCACTGCCCCTGATGCTGCCTGGACCAAAACCACTGTCCAGTGCACTTTATGAGCAGCGATTGATCCCCTCCCCACATGGCATGTGCTTCCAAGCCGATGCTCACCCCCAGCATGTTCTCCCCATGACCTCAGCTCACCCGTTGCTAGGCTTCCCTCTGCTAGGGAGCGAGGCAGACACAACTCATTCATGTGAGATGAAAGGAGCAGGAGGGAGGACGATGCTGCAGAGACACTCCATACCAAGGGGTGAACCCCAGGGCAGCTGTGCGAGGCTGGGCCGAGGTTGGGCTTCTGAGCCTCTTGTCCCCCGCAGTTGTTTTGCATTGCTTTCCCTTGCTGGGGTCACTGTGTCCACATGTGCCTCTGTGCGTGTGTGTGTGTGTTCACTGTGTCTTTTGCGGAATCGGAGAACACATGTTTCCGAGTGCCTGCAACTGTGCTTTGTATTTGAGTATGTGTGTAAGCCCGCGGAGATCCCTCGCCTCCTTCCGATGCCCTCCCGTCTCACTGCGCCACCTTCTTCCGCCATGTCCCCCGTCTCCTCCCCGATGGCCCACTGCCATCCAGTGAGGTGTCAGAGTCTCGGGGGAGCACCACTGAGGTGTGAAGGCTGTGATGGGATCGTACAGGGGCTCTGGCCTTTCCTACAATTACCCAGCAATCTTGTCTTTTCTTCATTTCCATCTTAAAACATGGCGGGTTGGAAATGATGCAGAAAAAGGCAGCTTGCCCCAGAGGCCACATGAGATAATCCTGAACCACTGGAGTGTGCTCATGTCTTGCCTTTATAAATGCAATTACACTGCCAGACAAACAGGTTTTCCATCTCTGTCTAAATGCTGCCCCCCCACACACACACACACTCACAGGACTCGAACCCTCTGCTGCAGTGTGCTTCCTCATTTGTGCGCACCTTAGACTCATAGGCTAGAGCACCAGGAGCAGTCTGGTGCTGGTTGGTCGGGACTCGTTTCTGGAATGCTGCCTCTCAGGTTCGAGTGCTTCGAACCTGATGTTGGGGGTTGTGGGGTGGGCCACACCATGCCAGGTGAAGGGGCAGAGGTGGAAATGGCAGCCCCGGTAAGGCATGCTGGAGGTATCGATCCCTGGGAAACTCACTATCGCTGCACCGCTTTCAAAGAACGACAGTTTAGTGACTACGTTTGGTGACTACACTCCTTTGCTAAGGAGGATGCCCTAGAGCACGGTGGAAAAGCCAGTGCTGGATATGGACCGGGGACAGTACCGCCCCATGTGCCAGCCCACGTGACAGCCCGTGTGCTGCCCTATGACCTGTGAAAACCTCACCTCCCTTCGGGAACTCGTTTTGCTGTGGAGCGACGCCAGACGTGTTTCTGCAAATCCTGCGACAGCAGCGGGACGCAAACACAGACGGGACTTCCAAGGAACCCGGGACCAATATTATTCCCAGTGGACTGGTGAATGGAGCAAGCTCAGATATCTGATTGGCTCCTCCAACAATGTTTTCAAATACGATTTAACTGATTGAGCAGGAAAAATTGCCAGGAATAAAAAGAGAATTCTGGCAAAACAGATTAAAAAAGGAGAGAAGCTTTTTAATTAATTCCAAAAATATTGCGAATAGCTTGGCCAAGGGGCAAGAACTCCTCAAATATGTCCTTGATCTTTGTTTTTTAGTTTACAAACTTGCCCGTCAGTCCCATTCTCTCTGTTTCTTATACCTTAGACCCACAAAATTTAAATATATATCAGCATCATTTCCCAGCCTAACTGTTGGAACGGAGTCAATAACTGTTTCTTGCACTGTTTTTCTCAAGTACCCGCGCAAGCGTCGTGCCCAAGTTCCTGGAGCGCAGAAATAAATAAGTAAACAGCGGCGTTCCCCCATTCCTGTAGAAAGAAGGAGGCAAATAAATAAATGATAAGAGAGTGCGATGGAGATGGAGAAGGTAGCGGCCAATTTAGTCTAGGGCTGTGTGGGAACATGGGCGCTCCATTGAGGCCGTACACGGAACTGTGCCGACGCGCTCCGCCCAGCTGATCGAGCGGAGACCTAGGCCCCCAACCCCTGCGATCTGCAACTCCAGACAGATGGGCAAACAGGACAGCAAAGGGCAATTTTTTTCCCCACTAACCACAGCGCAGATTAAAGCTGAATCCAGTTGGCCACCATCCTCTAGTGGAGTACAACATCTGGAGTTCCACGTACTTCATGCAGGGAAACACGGGTACCCCTTTGTTTAGGAAATAGTAAAAGGAGCCAGGGATTCCCAGGCAGCCTGATGTAGAGCTGCTCAGAACTGCTGAGCAGGAGAGCTACGGTACCCCTGCGGACCCCTCCATGCCACCCCCCAGTGGACTGCCACGGGCAGATCCTGCTATTCCATCACTACAGCAAAGAAAGCCCTAGAGCTATTAGTAACACACTCTTACTACCATTTTCCATCTGTATTTTTCCTTGCCTTCCGCTTTCACCTTCCTCCAGCGAGGAATGGCGCAGGAATCAATGTCTATTGAGCACTGAGCCCTTGTCCACAGAAGCCAGGGTACGGAGAAGGATCACAGTACAGGAGTGTTGAGGTCAACATGTATCGTAGAAGAACTGGCAGCAAGATTCTCAGCAGACGTTTTAAGGGGCTCATGAATGTTAGCGCTATAGAACTGGAGTGCTGCTTTTAAACACTGGCATGGGTGTGGAATCTGGTGAAGGGAACACACCTGACATTGTACATCAACATGTGCTGCCCCCCATCAGAACCGTAGAAAACGGAACAGGAGACAAGCACTGACCACATAGCGTTGGGACACTGAGCAGTGACATGGGGTGGCTTAGGATGGAAGGGTTGAGTGCTTCTGAACTCAAAGAAACCCATGAACACCTAGAAGCTCTAGTCAATTTGGCATAAACTGTTTCTTTGTAACGTGTCTGTAAAAGTGTGCACGAGGTTCTGCCAAGATACAACTCTCCACTGTGTCCACCCCCCCAAGAAATGAAATGGACTGATAATTAAAATTCATCTCTCGGCAACTTTTCATTAAAGCGAGCAGTAATGAAAGCTGAAGATAAAGGCCTGAATGTTCTCCTTTCTCATTTTCTAATTTCAAGAATCAGGCCATTCTGAAGCAACCATTAAGCGTCTCCCCAGATGCCTGCAGCGCAATGTCTGATGTTTTATAACTACAGGGACTGCGTCACTCCTTGGGGGACTAGGCCACGAGACACGGTGGGGGCTTTCTGCGGCGACGAGCCTGTCTCCAGCAGCTCGAATGTGAAATGCTCTCTCTGGTCCAACAGGAGCTCACTGCCACAGCAGCCGTCACACACCGCACACGATGACGCGAGGATGAAGAGGAATCTCAGAATGCTGCGGTGAATAGAAGGCGATAGGGAAACTGGCCAAAGACCAACATTTCTGCCTCAATTCCCAGCCTCCTGAAATCCAGACACTACAGGAGGACGAATGAGAGCAACTCCGCAGAGAAAGCAGGCCAGGTTTAAGCAAGACGTCTTCCACATCCCCAAAGACCATCTGCAGCGAGCAGTCAGCCATTGTCAGGCTGCATTTTACAACCCCCCCCCCCCCAATCTCCTGGCTCCACGGGGAAGTACAGGTTAATATTACACTGGTGAGGTGTGTTACATTTTTGATAGATTGAAAAGCAGTCTAGCATGAAAGCGAGCGCACACACAGGGCACTGGATTACCTGACTCCATCTTCTTTCATATCTGATCACAACTCACCCCTGCACCCTCCACATCTCCCCCACCTGACCCCCGCTGCACATGGGAATGGGAGGCGGGGATCACAGGTGCTTTTTTAACCTTTCATCCCCCTAATTTGTCCTCTGCAGGACAGCCACTGGGATGCTCCTCTTGACAGCAAACAAGAGGGCCTGGTGGATTGTGGGTAAATAAGATGCTGAGACTTCTCCCCTCCAGACGGAAACAAAGTCACGTGGATTTTTTTTTTGGGGGGTGGAAATGACGGCTGTTTTTGGAGCTGAACAAAACAGCGAGATCACTCGGGAACTGGAGGAGAATGATGCAGGCGAAAATAAATGGTCAGCAGCTATCTCAGTAGTTAAAGACAGATTTGTAACCCGAAAGGGGAGCAGATCAAGTCCCATGACGGACGTAGCTTGTATCGCTTTGTATAAAAGTGTTTCTAAGCAACAAAACAATAACAACAAGAAAAGATGGAGAGCAAGAGGCAGGGACATATCACCGACCTGCCATGACCTTGGCACCAGGGAGTCTCTGTTGAAATGGAGGAGACGTGGAACTGGTCTGTGCCTCGGGCTCATTCTTCAGCAGAATTCATGAAGGGCTATAAAGCATGACGTTAAGCCCCTCAGAGGCCACAGGCACCCCAAGGACCCCCAGGAATGGCAGAAACACTCAATCATCAGCAGTGGTTGGCCGGCCGCAGGCAGGGCAAATAGAGGAGACTGCCGCAGATCACGGTCGCACAGACATAATGGGTTGGGTCACAAAGACTGACGTCGGCGCCACAAACAAGATGGGACAGAAATCTCGGCTGCTGTCTGCTGTATGTGGGTTCCCCATCGAGGCATATACACTCTACTGGTGCATTACACTGTTTCTACTCTATACCTGCGTGAGCACAGATTGTAACCGTATGATGGAACCCCTTTACAACTGAGCGTGAACCGGAATACTCTGTTTTACACGCACGTTTGACTTTGATGTAAATACGAGCTTGAAATGCAAAACCTCGTACGTATATGGTGCTGCCATACCAATATGTCACAAGTGCTGGGTGGGACGGTGGCACAGCTAATGGTTCTGCTGTCTCACAACTCCTGGGTGGTGTGAGAGGATGTGGGTTTGATCCCCGCTCAGTCTGTGGAGTTTGCATATTCTCCCTATGTCTGTGTGGGTTTTCTCTGGGTGCTCTGGTTTCCTCCCACAATCCAAAGACATGCTGTTCTGGTTCCCCCATAGTGTGTGAGTGACACATGCAATAATACACAGGGAAAGATGTTCAACCCCTTGTGCCAAAATCAAGGGGGCTGGACACAAACCAACCACGCCACCAGTACTCCATCCCTCTCAAAACCCCACATACCCCTCACCCCCCACCAAACAGTTCCCTCCACTTAAAAAAAAAAAAATAAAAATCAGCCCACATCATGGGCAAGCGCCATCCTCCTCGCCGGGAGCCACCGAGAGCACTTCGTTGGGGTTGTCAAGTGGGCACCTTCCTTCGTTGATGTTTCATTGAATTGAGCCCACGACACCTCCAGAAGGCTCAACGGCGAGATCTGGTGTCCCAGACCCACCCCCCACTCCATGCCTGCAGTGCCATCCTGGCGACTCCACCCACCAAAAGACCTCCCACCCCAGCCATACATTAACCGCCAACAAACCAACCAACACACCACATCAGCATACAGAGGTGACAACAAAACTCGAATCATTTGATGTTCACATAGGCGAGTACTCCCCGCTCAGAGAGAGTGTGTTCCACTGATGTATAGATGAGTGACCCATTGTAAGTAGTGTATCTAGCAGTGTAAGTCACCACGGTGAATAAGGTGTGTGGGCTGATTACACTACATAGAGTTTGTTGGAAGTCGCTTTGGAGAAAACCGTCTGCTAAATAAATATATGTAAGTGCTGCACATACGCATGAGTCTGCACTGCAGACCTCTTTCAGAAATGCTCCCAGTGTCACGAATATATCAACCTTTCTATTAGATGTGCTTGTCGGTGTTTCTCAGATGTGAACATTGTGCTGGGCAGGAACATCTGGAGCACACGTGCCAAGGATGGCGACAACACCCTTGAAGTACATGCAATGTGAACAGCATCCTTTCCAACTTTGTGGGCCTTGCCTTGGATGGCGGGACCATGAATACAATCTCTTATGGTGACCTTGTGCGATGTGGAGTGACCCCAGCTTCTCCCGTAGTCCAAATAAGTTTACTGTTACTGTTCCCATATTATGATCCTTGTTTAAGCTTTTATACAGGACCAAACATGTACCATCGTTTTTCAGCCAGAGATCACAGATGACCAAATGGCCATCAATTTCATAACAGGGCACCGAGGAATCGGGCACATAGGCAAAAACTCCTGGCAGCGTGATCTATGATAACAGATGTAAAACACTTCCGTTCATGCAGGCAAACACATACATCCATCGACAGATGCAAACGTCTCTGACTTGTTTACGAGCTGCACTGTATACATGTTGGGTCTGCTGTCACACACAGCCCAAACAACAGCACACTTGTTCCGTGTTCTGCAGCCAAGTCAGACATCTGTATAAACAGGAGTGAGAAAATTAAAGAAGCGGAAGAGAACAGCTTGAAGCGGACTTCGAGGACGCTGGTTCACCGGGGTCCAGGGCGTAAATAAATAAAGGAAGTGGGGCCTTTGTGTGTGCAGTGATGGGGGTGATTTTCATGTATTTTTCATGCAGGGCTGCAGCGCTTGGCCTGCAGCTCTGACAGACAAGGGAACACCCGCAGCCTGTCAACCTCGCGCACAAGCCGGGAGACCCCATTACGGAAAAGTGGGGGATGATCATGAAGCCATACCAAAGAGGAGGGCCTCGTACTCAGAGGCTCGCGTGCGACACTGAAAGCCCCCCTCCAAAGAAGCCGAGTGACAGCGACTGCGCTGTCTGGGTTCTTGAATATTTAAAGAGAAAGTGAAAGCAGGAGTTTGGTCTCAAGCACCAGATGTGTATGACTCCAACTTGGGCCAAACAGAAATCAATCCCATTTCACAGCTCCAGACAGCCAATCAAAACACATCGTCTTAATGGGACCTCTGTTTCATGTGTGCTTCACGTCTGTGGATGAGGGATGAAGACCAGCTCTCGGCTTCCTTACAGACAAATTAACACTAATTAACTTGCTGCAAACACACTCGGCCTTTACAGACAAACCGAGAGAGACAGTCTCAGTGTCAGAGATGCCAGCAATGGGGTGAATATGGAAATTTAATTGCTCGGGAAGACTAACATGTTTCCAGCTTCACCCTCTGGCTTCTCTTATTTTAATCAACAGTTCACACTTTCATCGTTGCAGCCCTAGTGAACCTAATTAAAACCACAAGGACAGAGTATAAAGCATGTCGGAAGTGACAAAGAAAGAGGCAAAGGGACAAAAAGAAACAGGTGACGAAAGTTTTAAAAAAAAAGGCTGCTGATCTGGGACTAAAATCCGCGGTGTCTATGTTTGGACCCAATAGGAGGACTCATTTCTTTATTAAAACCTCCGCACGTAAAAGCTAATTCAGTCAGTCAGCGATGGCAGTTTTCTGTTTACGTCTCGCACGGTGACAACAGCGCTGTCCTGCCCCCGGTTAGAGCGCTTGCAGCGCCGATGACCGCTGAGTCGAGCTGAGTCACGCTCACCTGCGCTCTCGCCGTGGAGCATGAAAAACAGTCATAGCGCTCGACATAATAGAACCTGACGCCACGTGTAACTTCCTGTCACCAGAGACATCAGGGCAAATTAGCCCATAATTTAATTTTTTTTCCATTAGGCAAACAGCAGTAATAACTCAGAGCTGGAGCTCGGGCTCCACTGATGTCTTCGTTGTGTTGACGTGACGGTTGCAGGTAGCCGGTCACAGTGACGGCGCCTTTGAAAACGGAGCCGCACCCGAGCAGTTCCCAAGCAGCCCCTCTCTTTGATTTCAGACACCAAGATGAGATGAGCTTGTTCCGCTTAGACTCTCATGCTCGTTCTTCTCCTCACCTTGGAAAGACATTGTACAACGTGCCGGTTACGCAGGAAGGCGAAAAGGATCTCAGAGCCTCGCCTTTCCTGAGGGTGTCCTCGCTCGGGAAGCGATGACGGGACGGCGGCCTGTGGCAAGGGTACGCAGGATGTGCGCATCTACTGTTCCTGTGTGCGCACACACTCTAAAGGCGTCACGCCATGCGGGTTCCCCAAGTTCCTGCTGCCATTGTGGAGCCGTGGCTCTTCAAACAAGCAGCAGATAATACAGCACTCAACTGGGGCACATGTTGCCGTGTCGCCACAAACCCCTGCCTTTATTTGCAGTTATGTCCCTGGAGTGTCCCTTAACAAAGACTGTTGGCACACTGCCACCATTCCCCATCGCTTGCTTGTGCAAACCACTTCTTAATTTTTTTTTTTTACCATCCAGATTTTGGTTTCAGAGGCTCTTTGCAGCAGCATGGATTAAAACTGTCGCTTCCTGTATGGGGGCTCCCATCGTTCACACGGCGCAATGATGGTGTTCCTACATGCGTTGCCCCGGGGACCCAGCAGTGCTCAGTAAGTGGCGTTGTTCCAGCCCGGGGTGGCCGCCATACAGCCGCAGGTGAGGAGCAGCCTGTGCAACTGCGGTGCTGTGATTACACAGCTGTTGAAACGGTATTAGCCCCCAGCTGTTGGCCGGCACTGCTGACAGGGATCCATGGCCCCACCTTCACGCTCACTGATCTGGGTAATTAGGCTGTCCACTCAACCCCCCCCCCCCCGCTGCAGCTGGACTTGCCATCCGTAGCCACGGCAGCAGTGCCACGGAACGCTCATCCCACATGCTTGTCATCCGTGTGCATGCCACTCTTTTTTCCACATTCCACAGCAGCAAGGAGAGCACCTGCGCGCCGGACGGCGCGACTCGCTTCGTCCACCTGCCTCCAACTCTTACCTCTATCCTCGGTGCGCTGCAAAATAGATCATGCAGTCGGGAATTGCCAGCATGCCCCAGCCAGCGCCCCTGGCTCGAAGGTAATCACCCCAGGGCTCGGGGATGGGGCTAGACGCGTGTCAGACGTGTAATCAGCCACAGCAGATCAGTGCAGTGCAGAGGGAGCCTGGGGAGAGCGGCGCCAGCGTGGCCGAGTCACCCCTGCTCTCCACCCCCTCCTTACCCTCAGCTTTCGCTTTGGCTCCCTGTGCGAGCGGAAAATAAAGGCCCCGATGATCAGTAATTTCACAGCTGGCAGACTCTCCTTTCCCTCTATTTGATATCATTTGTAAAAAGGGGTGGAAAAAAACTTGCCGTTCTCCCCAGTGAGATATAAGGTATTAGATTGCACACATTTACCGGGACGGTGCAGTTCAGAGCCCAGGGCGATGCGGGCCGCCCCAGCCGGGAGGGATAAAGGGGAACAAATCGAAGGAAAGTGGAGAATCGAATTAAGACAATAGCGGCGCGCCAGCTGGCGCAGGGGTGCTGAGGCGTGCGACGGGCGGTGCCGCTACACGGCTCTGACCTGCCTGACCCTGGGTCTGGGGCAGTACAGCTGTGTTTCCTGCAGCTCACAGAGGAGATCTGTTCTTCCTGGTTGCTCTGGATCCTTTTGAGACCTGCGTGCGTGCACTTGGGCACAGAAGACCCTGCAACACTGGAGCGTCACACGAGTATCCACACACGCGCCCTCCACCAGTGCCGTCTCGCAGCAGCCGCCCACG
This sequence comes from Scleropages formosus, assembly GCF_900964775.1. Lineage (NCBI taxonomy): Eukaryota > Metazoa > Chordata > Actinopteri > Osteoglossiformes > Osteoglossidae > Scleropages > Scleropages formosus. Next base: position 9,231,928 of record NC_041815.1, on the reverse strand, counting down.
CCGCTCTGAGCCCCCAGAGGGGCTGCGTCAGCTGCGGTGGGGGGAATCAATGGCCAGGAGCAGACTCATAATGGGCTGGATTAATGATGAAAAATTTGGCGTCATCCCGTGGGTTCCTGGACATTCATCACAGACCGGGGGGGGTTCCCATTTGGCAGCTCTTAGCTCCTCCTGACCTGTGAGGCTGGACAGTGCGGCTGATGTCTCCTGCTGGAAAGAGGAACTGGGCAACACCTGCACCACAGTAGTGGGTCAGAGGAGACCATAGCACCCCTTTCCATGGCACATTTTGGATTTTGTACCTTTATACATGTCTGGAGGGGCGCAGTGGCACTGTCTAGTGGGTATGGGGTTCGAGTCCTGCTTGAGGTACCTTGTGACGGACTGGCATCCCATCTGGGGTGTCTCCCCTCCCCCTCTAGCCTTGCGTCCTGTGTTGCTGGGTTAGGCTCCGGTTTGCCTCCGGACAAGCGGTTTCAGCCAGTGTGTGTGTGTGTGTGTGTGTGTGTGTGTGTGTGTGTGTGTGTGTGTGTGTGTGTACATATTCAAAGGGAGCTCCTCCCCCCTTTCACACTCCTGCTGTGTTTCACATCTGAAGCGTATGATGATGGTACTGGTTCCTCTAGTCATCACATGGTGATGTCCATGACTGCGATCACTTGCCCACCCAGCGGTCTCATGCATACCCCAACCCTGGTGACAGAAAGACAAGACCATTAAGGAGTGTCAGAGAAGAAGCGACTTTGAGGAATCATTCGTCTTCGGGGCTTTAAATGATGACCTGACTAGTGTTGGGGTAAAGTCACATGGCCCAAGGGAAGGGAATCCTGACCCAATCAAGCTTTGAACCACGGTCTTGTCCTGTATCGGTAGGGGACACACTGTTTAAACTATTTCTCTGAAAAGACATTCCTTGTCAGCTGGTAATGTAGTGGCTAGAGTTGCTGCCTTTGGACCCAAGGGACATCGGTTCAGATCTTCTCTCTAACTCTAGTACCCATTGAGCAAAGTATTTGCCCTGAAGTGCTGCAGGGGGGAAGTAAATAATTACCCAGCTGTAGAAATAGACATCTACTTATAGAGTAATGTTGTAAGTCATTTTGGAGAAAAGTGTCTGCTGAATGAGTAAATGTAAAAAGTGGATTGTAGGTTCGAGATGCATTGAAAGGGACTACTTCTGTAATTTTCCGTTTCATTTCAAGTGATGCTCCAAGGAAAGCCCGTATTCATAGCAGAGTAAAGGTGCATCTGTCTTGAAGCCACTTGCAGGTAAAGGTGGTAGGAATCAAATAAATCATAATATTCCATCAGTTGGCAGCGGGGGCCCCGCTGCACAGTGACTCTCACAGGCATCCGACATGGAGGGAGACCGTAAGTCAGGAATATGAGTGAAACGTTCAGTGTGCAGCGCAAGTGCTGTAAATCTGGTGCAACATCACCGACACCTAGGGTTTCGTGATGTGTGTCCGGGATGTCCCTCCTCCAGGAAGCGTTGCAGCCATACAGCCACCCCGGAACACGGCATCATCGTTTTCCCCCATGACTGCTGCTCTTCAGCAACAGCCGGGTGTCTCCATGAGGTACGGTGCCACTCCACCAGCCTCCATCCATGCATAGAAGGGCAGCCCTCTGCTTCAACCCTCGCCGGTTTACAATGCATTGCAGCTCTGGAATGGTTAACTGAAGTGCTGGCAGAGAAAACAGCACCTTAGATAACATGTTTTTTCAGTGTTTCCTCACCGAAACTGCTGTCCCTGCTGTGTGCAAACAGGTCAAAGACTATCTCTCCCTTTGTCTTAGTTTGCGGAGAGGAAAAGAGATCAACAAGAAAGTTACAAAGTGCACGATTCTCCCTGTAAACCTGCCGCGTGAGCGAGGAGCTTAAAGCGTTTCCAGTTTGGGGTCGCTGTCGCTGCCACTGTCCCCCTTCGCAGCCTCTGTAATGCAATAGTCTGTACGTGCTTGCACATGGGCCCTCCGCATCTCTGTCAGCACAAGAGAGACAGGGCAGGAGTGACCAAAGCCCCTGGACTCACCCGCAAACATGGTGGGAACACAGCAGCATACGAGAAGGACCCGGGCTGCGTGCTCCATGTGCCTTAAACGGGACAGGTTGGTGAGTGTGTTTCTTAGCTGCCACGCATCCTCCCAGATGCGTTGGACTCATTAATCTTCGTCTTCACAGCCGCTAATGGACACGGGCCTCCATCCAGGAATGTGGAAGGTAAGCAGATATCGGAGAGCAGTGGTATTGGAGGAGGAAGCTCGGCATGGTTAGAGGGGGGCAATTAAGAGTGTGACGCTCGCAGGAGTGCAGGTGTGTGCACTGCCGATAAGGACAGAGCAGCAGCCATTACTCACTCCCCCCACTGCCCCCGACATCAGTAAATAGCCTCCCGCCAAATGACTGTGCGCTTTTGGCAGAATCGGAGAGGTTTTATTCTGCTCGTGAGGACTGTGCTCTGGAGCGGGGGGGATAAGGGTTAGATAGCGGAGACGAGCACATTTCATCACGGCAGGAAGGAGAAGGGGGGGGGAGGGGGAAAAAAGAGAGAAAAAACCTCCACGTGTGCAATTTTGTAGGGAAAAGTCATTTAGAAAAACGACACGACTCCATGAGCCCGCTTGTTTTGGAGCAATTAAGATTAATTAAGTGTGGCTGGTAGCACTTTATATTTCTGATAGCGTTTTTATTATTGCTAAAGTGCTGCATTAATGGGGTGTGCGCCACCGTTATTGAGATGCTGTTTATTTATACCGCCAGAAACACAACAACAAAGGGCCACGAGACACACGGGTCCCGAAAGCTGCCGCCAGGCGCATGGAAGCACAGCCGCAACGAATGGCAAGGGCACTCCAGCGCCAGATTCCAGCACTAGGTAACTCCGGCAGCACCCGTGCGAGACCGCCGAAACCCCCGCTACGATCAAGGCACGCCACTGCGGTCTGCATGGTGTGGAAAAGCTCTCGAGCTTCTCACACAACTTCGGTCAGCACAGGTGAACCCTGAAACGGAGCTCCCCACTAGTAAACACCCCCCTTTCAGGTCAAAAACGAGCTAGTGAAGGAAATGGGTCACATTTACACTTTAACATTTAGCTTTCCAACGTACAACTCCAAGCGGACCAAAGTGCACATGACAGGAGACAGAGGACTTACACATGCGGATCCGTCAGCAATGGCCTGCTTCCCCAACGCCTGTCTCGTTACCCGGTTTCCGCTTGGGCAATTAGCCTCAATAAATGCTTAATTAGGCAAACAAAGAAGGATACTGTGCAAACGGTTACACGTGGGCCGCTTCGCTAAGTGTAATTAAAACATTCAAAGGCGCTTGCCTATTAAAGGGGTGTGGAGGGTTGGGTGGAGGAGCCCGGCAACCGAACGTACCCCACCGGTCCCAGATGCATGAAAATGCGAGCAAGATGCACTTCTGGTGGCCCTCAGAGCCACAACTTCGCATTTCATCTGTCACTTGCTCTCTCTGACCTACATCTCTGGTCATTTCAAAACTGGGGCGCACACACACACACATACATGCAGTTATAGGAGAGGTGCTGGTGTGTATAGGCTGCTCTCTATGAACAGACTGGCTCCACAGAATACAAGCAGACCCGTGTGGTGAGCATGCACCCCTAGGACCCCTTGCTCTTTTCCAGAGTCCCAGAGTCCACCGTCCATGCACATCGGCAGCCAGAGAGTGGAGAGGAGCGCTGGGATACGCCGTCCACATGACCAAGAGCCCCTTGCTTATTACACAGCTGCTCCGAACATACCAGATCATGACCGTTATGTGTGGGTACTCTCTGTTTTTAGGGAACCGCATTACTGTAAGAGCGTAAGCAAGGGTGTCTGTGTGTGTGGGCTGGGGGTTGCAGAAGGCTCCTTATTGCCACGACATTGAGGGCACTGTGTGTCAGCCACTCCCCCCCCTTCACGCATCAGCACAAACCGAGGGCCCATGCGGGGGGTCCGCCGAGCCTTTTGGCCGTCGCTGGTTCTGCTGCTAAAGATGTGAGAAAAAGCGGGGGAAGGAAAAAAAAAAACTGCAGCCATTTCCAATTTCTGCAGAAATAAATCTATAAGCAATTTTTGCCGCTTTTTCTCCTCAGCTAATATGGCCCCCTGGCCGCTGAGCTCAGCACTTTGCAAGCTCTGGAGAAGGAGAGCAGCCCCTCCCGTTGCACTCCCCCCCCAGGGCTCAGAAAGTGTGGCATAAGCATTGACTGGTCCTTCAGCACTTTCCAGGGAAACGTAATAACTCCAGTAATCCCCATCGTAGCAGGAATAAACCGCAGGAGAACAGCACCGAAGCACTTTCATTATGTGACTCACCAGACGTGTGTACACCCCGGTACGCCCCGGTACACCCCGGTACACCCCCTCTACAACTGCATCAGAGAACGGGCTGCTGTGTGACACATGGAATAACAACACCGTGTTAGTGATGTGAGAGAGTGAGAGACAGAGGGATATCACGGTTACAGGGGCTCTGCGGTGGCCTCTTCTATGTGAGCGACAGCCTCTCAGGAATGCAAGGTGCACAGCTGCATTTCATCTACATACAGTCGGGGGGCGCTCCCCATGGGGCCGCAGCTTCCACGGTTGCGTTCGTTTGAATGCATGAGGTCATTAGGTCCTTTTTCTCAGTCCTTCTGAAGGAGGTACATATGGTGATCGCGCCAATGCCCAGCTCGATTTGAATACATAACGTTACTTTAACTATTTATAGAGGGCTTTGAGGACCGACTGGAGCGCAGCTCAAACCACAGGTTTCCCTGGCTCCGTCTTACCGCATTTATGTACCGCCCCTTCGCCAGCTGCCTCCAAAAATCCCTTCGCTTAATTAACGGCAAATAAAATCGCGTTTGAATAGTAAGACAAACACGGTGCGGTAGATAAGGAATTGCTGGATGAACAAATAAACAGGAATAAATGGGATACCCCCCCCCCCCTCCCCAGAAAGTGCAAGGGCTTATCAGCATCTTCCCAAAACAGGGAGGTAATTGGGGGCTTGGGGGGGGTTGTTGCAATAAGCCAATCAGCACTCAGGACCCACGGTCTACTGCTGCAATTAGGGCTAAGCCAGCCTTATCGGTACTGTGTCGCAGGGAATAACAACATCGCCCACACAAATGGGAGGCTAACTGTGTACACAGAGGATGGTGTTAACCCTTGCAGTGAAGGAACACAAGGCAAACACCAGCCCTCGGGACCTGCCATACATATAGTAGTGCGCTGCGCTCTGGATTCGGATGCTGCTAATAAGGACGCGCAGGCAACGTTCATTACGAACATTTATGAGAGCACTGGCACACAGGGAAGTAGCGCTCTCGGTCTGAGGACCTCTTTCCTTGAGAACCTCCACCTCAAGCCAGTCTTCCGAGCCTGCTTAGAACTCCCCAGACTCTCACTCCTTCCTACTGGCAAACACAGTCACCCCATTATATTCCCCATAAGTCCAGTGGTTGAACACTTAATTCCAATTTTCCCATAATACAACTATTTACAATAGACCCCTTTTCCCGCCCAAACTCCCAGTAATGTGGATTGTTACAATATAATTGCATGGACACACACACGCGTGTAAATGCAGCACACAATGCCGTTTACTTCAACGGTCTTTGAGAGCAGAATTCCCAGGCATGCAGCTCCTCAAAAGCAAAGGCCCATAAAGGAGAAGAAGCTAAGAAGGGCACCTTCCACTGAGCCGTCTCATTCCAGGAATCACCCTGAAGGATTGCGGGAGCGCAAATGCTTCCAGCAGCTGCACTGTCCTAATTAGTTCTTAGTGTAATTTTTGGCTATGCACAGCCTTGTGGTGTGTGAGCCTGGCTGCTCCCACGTGTGTAACAAGCACACTAAAGTGTCTTCACAGGCAACCAAAGTAAGCGTCTATAAATTAGCCCCTGGAGGACGATGGAGCACTTGCTCTTTTCCTCCTTCGCAGCAAAAGCACGATGCCACCTGCTGCGTGGACTCTCTCTCGAGGTCCCGAGCTAGGAGGCGACCTCTGAGACGACCACCGAAGTCCTTAGAAAAGCCGCTTTGCATCGCCCAGCGACAGATCCTCCCGGCGGCGCTGCAAAGCGGAGTGGGGAGCATGTTCCACCCGGGCTGCTTCTGCAGGTGTCGGGAAGCTGTCCCCAGCGAAGCTTGGAACAGGTGGTGTCCCTTCGCCCGGGCGTTACGTGCCACAATCCCAGTGGCCTCTGTGGCTTTGAGAGAGTGCAAGTGTGTGCGTACGTGTGTGTGTGTGTGTGTGTGTGTGTGTGTGTGTGTGTGTGTGTGTGTGTGTGTGTGTGTGTGTGAGCTCACTACAAACAGGAAGCATGACAGCCAAATGCTGAAATGCAACCCTGACCTTTTGCCAAAGACAGAATGACAAGAGAAGTGCAGGGGTACCTGAGACAGCATTGGCAGGTGGGACGTGAATTTGAGGGAGAACGGGAAAGAAACAGCATAAGGTGCAGCGATACTGCGTGGTAAAGCAGTTTGTTTTGTTGAGGTATTTTCTATTTCATGCCATTTAGAAGAATAGCAGCGGTAAGGGGAAAAAAGATGAACATTAACGTGCTTCGACACGGCTGAAGTGGATATGCTAACACAGCCTACACATTTAGCCTCCGTCACATGAATAACATTAATAATTCCTTTTTGTGCTCAAGACGCCCCCCGCAAACGGCTGTCGTTTCATCACACGAGCAGTCAATACACAGCTGGAGAGCGAGCGCTGAGCTGGAGCTCATTAAAAACCACATTTCTTTACAAACAGAAGCAGAAACGAAAACAACAGTCTCTTCATATAGCTGGCAGCACAGTGGTTGGTGTCGCTGCCTTTGGACCCAAAGGTTGCAGCTTTGAATCCCACACCCAGCCGTAGCACCCTTGAACAAGGTACTTACTCTCAATTGCTCCGGTAAAATTATCCACCTGTATAAAAAGATAAATAATTGCAAGTGGCTTTGAAAAAAAACCATCAGCTAAACGAGTAAATGTATGTAAATATAATCCTCCCGGGCTACGGTAACAAACAGAGAAGGACTCTTAAGTTCCGGAGCGTGGGGCTGACACACGCAGAGTTGCAGTGAACCTCGGGTTCTGAATGCTTTGCTCACAGCATCTCATCCCAATGAGCTGGAGCGCAAAGGATGGATGCTGCTAGTGCAGGATGCAGGTCTTGGATCGCTCCCCTCGGAGTCTGCAGGCAGCGCGGCTCGGTCTCCGCCACACAAATTTGGGCTGACTACAGCTGCACACTTGACAAAGCTAAGAGATTGCATCGCAAGTGATCTCTGCTGAATACTGCAAAAGCATCGAGTTCAACTTGAACACGAATCTCTGAGGAGTTTCACAATCAAACACAACTAGGCTAATAAACGCGTGAACGTAACGGCACGCATTTATTCTGCTACGACATGGTAAAAACACGCTGTTCCCTTGATGACTTTAGCTAAGAGTCTGCCAAAGAGCAGTCCCTCCCAGCTTTGATGAGCGAGACCCCAGGCCCTACGTACACATGCACCGGGGGAGGGGGTGCTAGTGCTAGAGGACGGAAGAGCCACCGTCGCCACCCCCACTAGTCACTGCACCCCAGCCAAGACTACCACCGCTACAGCCCTGAACCCAGAGAGGCCAGGAGGCTACAGGTCCTCACATCCTGCAGCTCATTCAACAGACAAGACAGACAGACACACAGTTACACATGCGCGCACGCTCACACACACACACACACACACAGACAGACATTGTTTGCCAAGCACAAACATGCATTTTGTACAATTACACATTCTGTCAATGTCTCACAAGAGAAGACAACGAGTTGTTAAAATATGTGTGCAGACATTATGATTCCATTCTTTATGGGGGTGCGGTGGTGCAGTGGGTCCTGCTCTCTGGTGGGTCTAGGGTTCGAGTCCTGCTGGGGGTGCCTTGCAACAGACTGGTGTCCCATCCTGGGGGGTGCCCCCCTCCCCCTCCAGCCTTATGCGTGTGTTGCCAGGCCAGGCTCTGGCTCTCTGTGACCCCGTATAAGACAAGTGGTTCAGATAGTGTATATGTGTATTATTCTTTATTCTGCATTTGGATTTATTCTGTCCATATTCCATCTGTAACCACAGAAACAAATATATAGTCATACAAAGTCACAAGAAAACAAAACATTCGTACGCACTGGCCTATTGTTTGGAGAGTACAGAAAACACACACACATTCACACAAAAAGATGTAAGCCCAGCCAGCAAGTAAATTATTGTCATGTAGCAAACACACAAACACACCATCAACTAGCAACTCATGAAAGCCATGTTCATGACTGAATTGTGAAATAAACCCAAATACATCTGTTAACCTTAGGTTGGTATTGAGCGGTCAGTAGGTAAGGGGCAGAGAACAGGAGGTGACCAGTGACAACTGACCAGGGTGGGAAAGCCTACATTGCTTTGACAACCAGTTGACTGCATTCCAGCGATTACTCTGCTTTGCAGAGAAGCTATCATTTCGAATCCCTGGAAGTGTGTGTGTGTGTCTCACTACATGTACAGGGTGTGCCACTTTTTTCTGTATACGTGTCAGGGAGTCGTTCTGTGTGGAAAACACGTCTTCTTCCTCTTTTGAGCACCCCTCACTCTCGCTTTGCTGAGAAGGATCAGACCCCCCCACCACTCAGTGCTGCCTGCTCTCATCCAACATTAATGGCTGCTGGTTTTTTCATGAGGAGCCGCGTGTCCCAGTGCGCTGTGTTTTGAAGGCGGGGCCCTGGGAGACCAGTCTGTACATTGCCTGGTCCAGCTGTGGAGCTCACACCGGGACGAGCTTGTCTGCTGGAACCCAGCGGAGACCCTGCACTCTTCGTAACCCGCCCCCTCCCCGCATCTTCCTAGCATCCTCTGTCTCCAGCCCGTACTACTGTGCAATACCGCGCCTCCTGCGCTTTTGTAAAGCAGCTCTCCTGTCCAGCATCCAGAATGCAGCACATCAGCAAAGAGCCAAGGGGAGGAGAGGCCTCACCCACGATGGGTTTCCTTTCTCGTGGCTTTGTTCTGAACAAACATCACCTTGTTGAGGGAAGGCCCCCAATTGCCCACCGCAGAGAGCGGCATCCACCCATCGGCCTAATTGCAAGAGCACTTAAACACGCTCCTGGTGTGATTTTTCACTCATTCAAATAGAATATTTTAAAGAGGCAGTGAGAAGTGAAGCAGGCCTGTGTCTTCCTCCCTCCTTTGCTCTCTTGTTCCCTCCCTGTGACGACCCTGCGATGCCCGGCAGGCCCCGGACAGGGCAACTGCGCTGCGCACCAGTGCGAGGGCAGTCATTACCCTGCAGTAACCTCTCCATTGGACTATTTGTGCAGCCACTTATCCATTCACTTGTGACACATTCTGTAATACCACTTACATATTTACAATTTAATAGGGAGCCAGTCATCTGTGACCAGGAAATGAACATTTTTTTCCTACTCTGTCTTTTGCCCCCTCATTTTCATACATGTAACAGTTGGAATTTTTAGCAGCTGGTACTTCATGGAACCCAAATAGGGAGGGAGAATGTGGAGGAGGAGGAGGAAGAGAAGGCCAAGTGGCAGGGGCTGGGGGAAGGGAACGGGGGCTCACAGAGGTGGTAGCAGCAACGATCGAGAAAACATCTGCAATTTACTGTGGCGGCGAGGTATTTCTGCACTGACGGCTGCCAAACAAGAACACGGGCTGCTACAGTTAATGTCATGAATTACCACGATAAGGTTTGATGGCTGCACCTGCTAATCTGGCAAATGCATGATGCACGGGGGAGACTCCACATTTAAGAAGCCGGCGGGCTTTGAAGGCAGTTGTGGGAAACGTGGTGCTTTATTCAGCGTCTTTCTCTTTGACTAAAGGGCTCACTCTAATTGGAGTGTTTTCAGAGTGTGCAAGAGATCATATTAGTGTATCACATTCAGACGGAAAAACAGACAGTGCTGCTTCGATCATTAGAGACCCCGCACTGCGTACTACATGCTGACAGTACTGTACTATCATTTCTGGCTTTGCACAACACATGCCCTTTTCTCTTACATGTGCTTGCTTCATTTTGTGTGATTTTATTTTTCTACTGAATAATGTGATAGATGAAAGGGGACCATGGCCTATGGCTAAAGCCAGCCTCTTCTCTAGACTATTTAAAGAGGGTATTTAAAGAGTTTTTATACAAATTGCATATACTATAAGTAGGCCTATGTATGGAGAACATTTAATTCTTATTAAGTCACACATTGCTTGCATATGACTAGTGTACAGGACTCACATGTGTACAGTAGGTCTGCAATGAGTCTAGGCCTCCAGTGGCTGTACGGTCACCTCCTGGGTGTCCTTCAGTTTAAATTCCCTCGTAACTCGGCACATCTTTTTAATTGGTTCACTTCTAAACACAAAACGACCCCCTTTCCCCTTGGGTGTTGTGAGTGGAAACGGACTTTCTTCCCCTTTTGAGATGAATTAAACCTGCCCATTCTGCCTGAGAACATACAGAGAGATGGAAACAAAACGACTGAAATGTGGACAATGCGCTTCCCTTCAAACCTGTCATTTTGCAGGGAAATGAATGTGTGACAATGGAGAGAAGTGGACAGAAACACACGGCCCTCTCGAGAAATGAAAGGAATTACATAAAAACAAAGGATCCAATGAATAATGGCTAATTATGTAAAACGGCTTTCACCGTGCTATGACAAATGGTCGATGCCATTATAGCGTACAAAGCTCTCCCTCACCGAAGTCTCTACCACACCCATCACTGCAGGGAAAATGATGGCCAGGAGCTCTGCACTCACGGATTTTGGATGGGACAAGGACGATAAAGCACCATGGCCTTTAAAATTTCATCCAGGCCCAGCGGCTCTGTCATGGCCGGTTCCGGAAGGAAGTGGCGGACCCAAGTGCAGAGTGGATTAAGGGCTTTATTCAGGGAAATCCGAGAAACTTTGTCACAGGACAGGCAAAAGGTCTCCGAGGCGCAAACGTCGTTGAAGAGGCAATCCAAAAGGCAAGATCGGTACACAGGCAAGAGGTCGATGATCATAAAGAGGCACAAAGACTAGGAAGTAGGGTAAAGGGACTGGGAAAGGACTGAGGGATCAGGAAGGAGTTGAGAGATAGCAAGGAGGTCACCAGTAACAAGGCTGAACAAGGTTTCACGTCAGTTCCTGCTCTGACGCTGCCTGTTATGCATCAGTCTGTGCCGCGACCCGGGTATTCCGCGTTGTCTCGGCGGCGTGGGCGTGGCAGCCTCCTTCTTTTCCATTCCATTCTGTACCCCTAGAGAGGGAAGGAGCCCAATGGGACACACTCGAGCCGTAATGGCAGCGTGTGAAACATAACGACCGTCTACGAAAGACCCTCCTCCTCCTCCTCCTTCTTGCACAACTTTCACAATGAACCACCTGAGGGTGAATAGGATCAATGTAGCCTTTTAAGACATGCAGTCTTGGAAACAGTGAAGTTTGTCAGCAGTCTCCTTTCTGGCTCTTTTGAAACATTTCATCTTAAACCAATGATATATAAAGTACCACAAAAAGACACTGCTGTCGCTCCCCTGAACGAGGACTGTGGTGACAAATGGGCTTTACCTCAGCAATAACAGAACAGAGGCTCTGCCCAAGGGTCTTGAGGAGACCCCCTGCGAAAGAGTGTCTGTGTCCAGCCCATCTATACATGGACCGAAGGCTGCGGTGCTGTAACCCTTAGCACTAGGACAGAGCGTGAGCGAGGAGAGAGAGGGAGCACGAGCCAAACTGAGATGGAAACAGTAATTACAGGACTGGAACTTTATTTTTCTTTGTGTTTCGCTCCAGCCCTGCTGAACATATGCCTGGTGCCAAACCCGTCAGCACTGTGACAGCTTCACAGCTTAATGGAGACGGCAATCTGTTTACACGACGCGTCATAAAGTGCAGCAAACAAACGGGCTGAGAAACAGCTCCCCGTCACATCTTTCCGTGAACCCTGAAAATCCTACCTCGGTCCACCAAGAGCGGCTCTGCACACAGATAATGAGCTGGCTGTCTGTCACCCACAATACTTTAGTAAGCTGTAACCATTCCCTTGAGCACTGTTTTTAAAATTAATCCAAATCCATTTGTCTCCCCATCAACGGAAGCGGTCCGACCGAGAAGCGCGTCGCACAACGCTTCGCCGATACGTCTCTGCAAGTTAGCATCAATGTGACCGCAAAGCACATTGAGCAGCCAGCAGAGGAGCTGCGGCAGGAGGTGGAGGCATCCGGCTAGAGACAGACGGCCTCCTCTCGTTGTTTGTGGGACGGAGTGCTGGCAGTCAGCCCAGTCCTCCTCACCCTCCTGTGGTACCAGTCAGATTGTCCACAGGGGCCGGGACAGCTGGGTCCTCGTTACCATCCTCCTCCAAATCCTACTGTGCCCACATGAAGCCCAAATGACAGACAAGAACCTGGAAACATCTGCTCACAAATGCCAGCGTCCGCTCATGCTCACCAGCCGGCACCCGCTCCAGCTCATGAACCTGCGTTTCCAGAGCAGCAGGAGGCTCTTCAGACAGCAGCATGCCAGTTAATGAGTTCTGCCCCGCCACACGTCTCTACTCAAGTGGGAGGACTGCGCTGGGAGCGAGGACGACGTCCAGATTGGCGCTCAGGGCTGTTTGTCCTTCTGTGCCCCCGGTAAGCGATGGGCACACAGGGGATCCCCCGAAGGGTGGGGTCTGGGGGGCCCGTTTGCATGAGGCTGGGCCTGAGCCCGAAAGCTGAGCAGGTGAACGGTTTCCTGACGAGGGCCACCTAAGGGTGGCGCGAGTATGTTTGTCGGACCGTTCCTTAACCTCCCCACCCCTCCCACATCGATTACGGGGCTTGCCGTGGCGGGAAACCCTGAGAGGCTTCATTAATATGTAAGTGTTAATAGGTGGAGCTACACACTAATTGCACGCTGGAACGGGATCATGTTTGATATTAGAAGCCATTACGCACGGGCTGCTGCTGGCGGGAGCAAATGAATTAAGACAACACATTATTTACCAGCGCTCCGGGCTAATGGGGACTGACGGCTACGGGAAGGCTGACACTCATCATGGCAGCTGTTGCTCACATCTGCCTGCTGCCCAGGTCCAACACGTTGCCGCACAGGTCTTCGACTGCAGGCCGCTTGCCTAATTTAGTTTGTTTACCTCTTCATGGGTGCCCGAGTCAGACTCGCATTCTGATATGAGCACACAGACAAAGAGACCTTACACTTCCAGCAGGAAGATGCAATATGGCCTTGCAGTGTCAGCGGTGGCGTGTGTCCACCTATAACGCAGAGGCAGAGTAACAGAGTCTACAGACTTGTGCAATCTCCTCCGAGGGCTTCACCCAGCTACATATCTTAGGCAGGAGGGCAAGGGCGTAAGGATGCAGCACAGCTAGAAGACAATCAACACCACTGGCCGCAGTGCCGAGTTCATGGCATAGCACTGTAGAAAAACTGCGGATAAAAAAAGGCTAATGAACCCACAGCCCTCAAAGGGTAAAAGTTGCTTCATCGGCCTGTATATACACCTTTAATTACTGTGAAGCCTCAGTAAGCAGGGCAGGGTGGGGAATAAGAGGGATATGGAGATCACTGGTACTGGGGCAAACATCTGGAATGTGCCAGTTGTCTCAGCACAATGGGCTGCAACAGATTAGCACAGACGTTAGCAACCGTGCTGTACCGTACAACAGGGTACAGAATGTGGTGCGGCAGAGTCTGTTCCCAATTCTCATACCTCATTCGGTGTCTGTGACTGCGCAAGAAAACACTGGGAAGAGCGCTTAGAAACAACTGAAAAGCGTAAAAGAGTTATCTCAGTGAAAGCAACATAAATTTAGTGCCTGGTGAAGTTTTTCCATTCAGCATGTTTGTTTCTTCAGGGTAGCAATAAGTTCAGTATGCAGCATGCATATGAAATAAATGATAATTATGCAAAAAAAAGGGTAATTAATCTTTTTGCGGAAGCCAATAAACCTGTTGTAAAAGCCAGCAAATACTTGGCATGTATCATTCCACAGAGAAAGAGAAGCCTCCCCTAGTGACTTTTCTCCTGCTGTATTTTGCATTTAGCTAGAACGTTTCTTCAAAGCGACTTACAATTACTTAGCAAGTTTACTGGAGCAATCTAGGGTAAGTACCATGCTCAAGGGTACTACAGCTGGAGGTGAGACTCAGACCTGAGACCTTTGGGTCCAAAGGCAGCAGCTCTGACCACTATGCAACCAGCTGTCCCCTTGCCATACTCCATCCTCACTGTGGGAGGGAAGGAAGAATTCCAGCCACGCTGCCACCTTCCTCGCCCTCAGCGATGTCCCTAATGAGCTTGTCGCCACCAGAATTAATCTCTTATTGTTTAATTGATCCCCAAACAGCTCTCATCCATCATACAGCAATTCAATACCTTACAGCTGTCATGCAAGCAGACCCCGACTGCAACTGTAAAGCCGGCATCCAAAAGCTACGCCCCTCCCAGATATGCGGGGCAGGGGGAGGGGGCTGTCAGCACTGTGCTACGCGTCCAGCCCTGTCCCTCCAAGAAGCTGCACACACCCTCTCTAAGACCTCTGAAAATAACAAATGGCCTTGGTAATGAGTGCCTGCTAATTGATAGCAGGGAGAAAGCGTTAACTCTTCGAGCGGCGACAGGCCCAAGGCTGCGGCAGGACAGCTCGTCAATGGGCTCCATTTGTCACCGGGCTCCGAGGGCTTTGGCTCGGACCCACATCTAGAGCCACCTGTGCGGGTCTTCTCATCGGCGAGGGTGGAGTCACAGGAAGAAAATGCCACCTGGCTTTGGAGGAACAAATTAGCGGCTGACTGGAACCTGGCGCAACCCGTAAATTACTCACACCTGCAAAACAAAGCAGCGTTACTTTCTATCCAAACAATTGACTGTAATTAATCACTTGCATGCTGGGAAGCAAGAAAAATGCGCCGATGAGGGGCCTCCGGAGTTCCGTTGAGCGAAGCTTCTTCCTCACGAGGGAGTGGATCGGGGGAAGGAAGGCATATACATGACCCGCTGGAATCCCCCGATGTGTCAGCCCCCGGGGGGCCAGCGGCAAAGGCCGCGACGTCGCGTGCGGCGCTGCCATCCTTTTGTTCGATGACCCGCGGCGGGGTGCGCAGAGCAGCTGAAGCGAGGGAGGCGTACGTACAGGACCTTTGTGTCGGATTAGCTCATTAGCAGACATTATCAGGCCTAAACAGAAGCCATTAGGCACCGTGTGTCCACAGAGGCCCCCATATCTCCCCACGGACATGGAGACCCCTACTCTCGGCTCGTGTCCTCTGCTTCTGCACACGGGTCACTTATTAAATCTATAAAAACTCATTTCGCTTTTTAATGAATCCCTAATTGACTTTACGTGCAGATACGAATCTGGACGATTCCCGGTGTCTGTCTGCCCCCCACCCACCCTCAGTGAAACAATAGGGTTGCATACCCCCCACAGCAGGCTTTGTCCCCTTCCACTCTCTGCAGTCTGCATCCTCCCATTCTACTCCCTCCTACTGTACACCTCCACACTGGCTTGTCCTTCCATTGCTACTGTCTCATCTCTTTCACCACGTTTCCCTCTTTGCCCATGGTAAAGACAGTTGCTCTCCCCTGGGGCACAAGAAGAACCACAACTCAAGGTGGAGCTGGAGCAGGAGCTGGAGCTGCCTTTCCTTCCAGGTACCACACCAGTCCATCATACACCACAACAGTAATTTCTGATCAGGACTCCCTTCAGCAAGCAAGACAATCTGGGAAATTCATGCAGCTGAGGCAAAAAAAAAAAAAAATCAGCTCAGTGTAACAATGGAAAGGCAGACAATTTATGTTAACCTAATTGTAAATACACATGAGACTGACTGGCTTAATAACTGGCTAATCACTGAGCATTGTGGGAGGTGTATGATGGTACTGCCCCCATAAACTGAAATACCAGCTTCCTGTGTCCGTCTCTTACGAAGGCAGCCCATGCTTTCTCCACAAACCCGTGTGTCTGCAGAGCTAGGGCGGGAGAGCCGGGTGGCACCATGGCAGACCTTAATTATAACACTGTGGCAATTTCCTTTAATTATTACTAAAGGAGATCATAATTACAATTAATGAAGGAAAAAATCTGCTTCTGACTGCTGGAGTGAATGGCTGTTTCTTCCATGCAGCTCAAAACCCACAGCAAACTGTGTTATTTACATGTCTGACTGGGTTCCACAATCAAAAGCCTTTGTGCCGAGGCTGCTCTGGACCCCTGTGGAAAGGGCATGGCGTACGCACGCACACACACACACACACACACACACAGACAGGGGGGCCACTGGCAGCTCTAGGCCTTCTCCAGCCATCCTGCTCTGACAGTACAGTGCAAGCAGCCAGGTTCAGGGATTTACCGCAAAGCTGTACCCTCCACATGAGACGTCCTGGTGGATGAGTCTTCTCCTTGCCCTTTCGGAGGCGCACATACACACACTCGAAGCAGCTCGGGTGGGGGGGGGGGGGGGGGGGTGCCACAGCAAAGGATCAGCTGCCGCATCACCGCGCTAAAAAGTGGAAAATTCTACATAAAAGCGAGGAAGAAAGGGCCGTTCTGCTCTAATTGAACGCTTTGGGCCACAGCTCGAGCGATCAGAGTTTTGTACGCAGAATCTGGTTTCATGGTTTCCAAACAATGGGATTTGCGAGACGAGATTTGTAGTCTGCTGGGATTCCAGCTTAACACCTCTGTGATACCATGCAACTGCACTTTAGTCGCCAGATTCTTTTGTTTTGATGTTTAAATCCAATTTGAGTGCCTAATGAGGGAAAGTGTGGGTGTGTCAGAACGTGAGGTTAATAAATATAGCGGCGGGCAAGAGTGTGAGAACGCTGCTGCGTACACGTACATGCGTCTGTATTTCCGTGCTGCAGTCTCCTCTCTGTGCCTGTATGTGTCTGCACGAACGATTGTGTCTGCGTCTCACTGTTCACATATTACTGTATTTGCATGTGCTTTTCGCATAAGCGTGTCTCGCGCTAAACACTGCGGTACAGTGCACTGCTCTCACAAAGAGGCTTCGCCATGCTGGTACACTGGCTGTTAATGCCAGCTCTTTGCCAGGGCTGCTCACCCTCAGGGATTCTCACTTTATCCTACCCAGCTCAAAGCCATGGTCATGTGACCAAAGCTGGCGGCAGGGTTAGTCTCCTAACAGCTTGTGCCTGGAGCAATGCACTTTGTGTGTGTGTGTGTGTGTGCGCGCGCGCGCTTGCAGCCATTACGTGAATCCCTGTTTCAAACATAACCATGAGACACAGCTAATAAAGCAGCTCAATAAGGAAGCCCATTTCCTTTTTCAACAGATAGTGCCATTTATAGACATATAAAGGGAACGCAAACACTTTATGGCATTTGTATCAGTCATAAGGAGCACAAGTCGTACTCCTCCACTGCACCCGGTGCATCATGCAGGCGAGCACACACACTCTTGAAAAGGAATCAAGCTACATTAAAGATGTGATCACACGCAGGACCCTGTCTAAGAGGGCACAGCACAGGATGCCAACATCTCTTGTTAACACACAACAGGCCAAATCCACCCGGGACGAGTCGCTTACCGCAAGGTGTCAGCTGTCAGTTGATTATTAGCGCAGCAGATGTATGGACCGGTCTGTATTATCCCAGGCCAGAGAGCATCACGAAAGAGTGCCTTTAGCTCTGGACAATGAAGTTTCTAATTTCCTTCCTTTTAACACTCATTGCGCTGTCGCTTTTCTCCAAACCAGCTTACAATGTTAAGTTATTTATACAGTATGGCAATTTTAGAGGAGCAATCCAAGATCATTAGCTTGTGAAGGGGTACTACAGAAGTAGGTGAGATTTGAACCCAAAGGCAGCAGCTGTAACCACTGTGCTGTCAGGTGCCCCATACCGTCCTCTATTTTAACATATTGCATTGACTTGAGTACTGAGAGAAACAGTTAATACTGAGGAGGAGTCTCCTATTGAGGAGGGTCCTCCAGGGAAGCTGGCCTGCCACATTGTGGTCACAAGTCCCATTTCCTTACAACCAAGCTGTTTCCCCCCTGCTGAGTGATCCAACGTGGGCCAGAGATGGGGAGCGAGCTCAGGTCGGCCTCGATGACTCCGTGTGCTCTGTCCCGCTCAGCCTGCAGAAGGGAGCAACACAAAGAGCGAGGCATTTGGCACGATGCTACTCTGCACGGGTTCTCGTCAAGCAGCCGTGGACAAAGGGCAGGGCAGGGCGCCCCACTGGCCTGCTCCCATCTACACCCGTCACGGTCCGCGAAGTGGTCTGCACTCGTGGCCAGAGCCGGTCGTGAGGCACAAAGGCAGCCAGGGCCCAAGCTGAACAAGACGCACTTGTTTGCAGTTCTCCTCTTGAGCAGTGCCCTGAATTCATTCATATCAGCCACAGAGAAGATGATCACACATGTCCCGCCTAAGTGTCACACACATTATGAAGCCGGAGAAGAGCTGCGATAACTGCCAGCATCACCAGAAAAACAGAGTCGTACGCACAAGCTAACATGTGTAACGTGTGGGAAACGTGATCCAGGTTTGACACTGCTGAAAGGGGGGGTCACAGGGGACGGAGCGCCAATACACAGGACTACGACACGGTGTGAAGAATGCACCTCACGTATCCAGTCCCATAGTCAGGATGACGCAACTGAACCACAGGGGGTCCTTTGTCATTAAAGCATGAACGGTGACATCAAAGACACTCAAAACCAGGATGGACACTACACACACATCATCTGAAACTGCTTGTCCCATACGGGGTCGCGGGGAGCCGGAGCCTAACCCGGCAACACAGGGCGAAAGGCTGTAGGAGGAGGGGACACACCCAGGACGGGACGCCAGTCCGTCGCAAGGCACCCCAAGCAGGACGCAAACCCCAGACCCACCAGAGAGCAGGACTCACTCAAACCCAGTGCGCCACCGCACCCCCCCGGATGGACGCTATATTGTTTCAATTGTTAATAACTGGAATGATGTATCTTTTTATCGTCTCATACTTGCGTCACTGCTCTCCTGGAGTTTGCACACGGAGAGTTTATAATTTCATATCTGCAATTACAGATGATTTTACCAGTAATCTTATCAAGAAAACCATCCCACTGAGCCTGGGGGAATTAACCAGTCAGTGTTTGCTAATTGCCTCTGGCACCTGACGCTTCTCCTTGGAGAATGCAAGTTCTTCGGCATGCGCCGGGAGAAAAATGATATGAGCATCAGTGGACCATCTTGAGCTATGCCGCATAGCACTGCTTCAGGGTGGAGCATGTATCGTTCTGCGCTGTGATTTTGTGCACACAAAACAAGTTTTATTTTTACAATCATTAGCATTCGCCAAAATGCCGAATAAAATTAGCCCAAGTTGTCCCGCAACAATTTAGACATGGCAAGCTGGGGACAGCAGTGAAGGCAGTGTGTCGGCACATTCGGGTGTTAGGATAATGTTCCACTTAAGAAGCGACAATCATTTTCACTTTCATATTTCCTCTGAAATTCCAGTGAGATCCACAAATATAACATAACAAAGGGTGGACAAACTAGCAGGACTCAGTGTCTTAAACATGACATTTTATCCCTTGTCACCGAGGAGGTGATATCGAGCCCTTGAAATTGCTCGCATTGCTTCCACATTCAGGCTTTGTCTCTGCTGAGCTCTGCACAAAGCTGGTCCTGTTAGTATCTACAGGGATAATGAGCAGGGTTAGCACTTAGCCCACCCACCAGTGTCCAAATAAATATGGAGGGATTAGTTCCAGCTGTATGCCCACTCAAAATAAGCTTTGTTATGTCATACATGGAAAAGATCGAATACTTATTTATCTGTCAATTTCGTCCATGAGTCAAACATGTTCTGTCAAACACGCAGAGCAGCAATCCCATGATCGCACTCACACTTATATCTGCACAACTGCTAACATGCTACCTGCATGGGTTGCCATGCGTTACCGTCCCCCTACATGACACCAATGTGTGACGCTTCCTGATCTGCTCCCTTCCCCTAGGTCTCCTGGTCGCACCGGGGAAAGGTCATCTCCATCCAATTAGGAAGTAATCAGCAGTGCCCTGAAAGGTCCCGATTCCACTGCTACCACCACAGCCAGCAGGGCGCACCATAAATCAAACATGTGGTAGAAGCAAAAGAAAGAAGCATGAAGAAGAACACTGGAGAGAATGCACTCTTCTCGAGAAGTGGGTGGGAGCCAACCAGGACAGTGCAGGTGCTTTCAGAGAGAAGTGACCTTGCTCTCACTGGACAACAGTGGGGAATGACACACAGCCTGAGTCTTACTCTGACCGTTCAGTGACCCCCATCCTTGCAGATCAATCTCCAAATGACATCCGGTCAGTGCTGGACAGCCATCTCCTTCATCATGACTATAAAGCTGGAAAAACATGCGCACAGAAGCAAGGACACACAGTAAAGTGGACAGTAAAGACAGAGAACACGCAGACAGGAGAGAGCACAAACTCAGGGACAGAATGGAGACATACATAGGGCAGTGTGACAAACGCATCAGAACAAGTAGCTTTGGACCTCAGTAAAACTTTCGTATTCCAGCAGTAGCAAGATGAGGGAGGAGAAACATGGCGAACGTAGCCTTTCCCCGTTTTCCCCTGAGCGCCAGAAATGGCCAGACGTAGTGGAGAAAGTGGGTCAGTGAGCTTTGAGCTCACGGGGGGCTGATTCCAGCCAATAGAACACAATAAGACAAGTGATGGATCAACTGTGTGCTCACGACACAACTAGACCACAGTTCTGAGCACAGCCCCGAGCCGAACCAGAGACAATCGGCAGAGACTCCACATATCCGTTTCACCTGGGAGAGCAAAGCCCACAAACCCTGGGTGTTACGACCTTGGTCTGATAGGCTTCTCTGATAGACTCGGTAGACTGCTGTGATTTTGTTTACTTTATTTTGATAGGGTAAATAGTGTCATTAAAGGTACGGTTCACTTTTTTTGTTGTGTTGGTGTCTCAGCCCTGGAGAGATGGCTTATGGGTTGCCCAGGGTCAATAAAGCAGAGCCCACTGCAGTGTGAAAGAACTGGTAGTAGTCAGTCTCAATAGCCCTGTGCCGCAGCCCAACCCTATACTGAGCTGTAACACTGGGACTTCAAGACCCTGCAGCACAGGGTGCAGGGGATGCGGAGGTGGGGGATTTCTATCATGGGTAGCGGAGTCACTCCCTCCTCCCCTTGCTTCCACGCCCGTGAGCGGGAAGTGGCTTGACGCACGGCCTTTTCTGGCGCTGACACTGGTGTCAGAGGTGGCCAGCGCTCTGACATTTGATGTTGTCAAGAGTCGCTGCATTGACCTGGCAAGTGCAGTGTTCTTTGCCTTCTCTTACCAAAAGGAGCCAGTGAAGAGACAGACAGTAATTTTGCCGGACTTCAGATTCGGGGTGGGAGCGAGAGGGTACAAGGGGGACCCTCCGGCAGCTGCCAGTCCGGCCTGTCATTTATCCACAGAGAAAATAGTCCAACGCCTTCCCAGAATTCATGGGGGGGCTGGCGGGCACCAGGTTGCAAGCTGTCAGGGTGTGAGCTCAGACCCCATGATTAATGAGGACAGGCTGGGGTGCGCTGGCAGCCAGGCGGTACCCGCCACCTTAGTGTGAACAACAATGCCCACCCCCCAGCGCCTGTCTCTGCCACCACACAGAGCTGGTGTCTGCAGCACGCTAAGGCTACCATCTCATCCGAGACAGTGAGACAAGCGAAGACCCTCAATTAGGGCCACTGAGAGGGGCACCGGGGCAAGATACTAGTACCGGAGCAGACAGCCACACATGACACACCTGAGGGAGCAGACTAATCGGGGGGTGAGGGGCAGGCCGACGGGAGAGCACCTCCTGTCCCTCCCTGAATTAATGACACTGAGCTGCTGGAACATCCCGGCTGCACTTCTATCAATAACCAAAGACCAAGAGCTCACGTTGGGTGGTGGCGGGGCGGTTTGTGCATTTAGCCTGAGGTGGTGAGATGGCCAGGGGGGGCAGGGGTGAGAAGAATATTAATGACAATCAACACCCCTGTTGGCAGCCTTGGGTGATTTCAGATGTATTTTATCCCCCCCCTTGCCCCCCCCATCTGCCTTCCCACCATCCTTAATCGAGTCAAGTGACTTATTATAGATTATGAGGAAAGCGGCTAATTTCATTAGCAGCAAGTCATCCTTCTGCCATGTGATTTTTTTGGGGAGCCCAAAGGGGGTTGGGTGTGATTGTGGGGAGAAGGAATGGTTATCATCTTTAGACAGATAGTGGTTCACAGTTGTGGGAGGAGACACTTGAAGAGGGGGGGTGATGAAGTGAAACAGAGGGTACGTCATGAAAAGCAATGCGTTGCCATATTCCTCTTAGGAATTGCAGTGCTTTATTATTTTCTTAACAGTACGCTGGGCCACTAGTATTTACAGCAGGCAACCAAGGAGGACAAAAGCAAAAACTCGCACGCAATAAACGAGAATACAGCCACCGAAGAAGCAAACCGTACTGCAGCGTTAAATAGATTCCAATCTTGCGTTCCTCAAATTGCCCGACTTGGAACACATCAGAACTTTGGTGGCTCCAGCAGAGGCAGAAAAGGATAGTGGCACAGAAAACAAGTGCGCAGGTCTCGTAACGATGCCGATGTTGTGCTGCGGTCCATGGAACATTCGTAGCATTCGAGTAATGAAAACATTACAGAACAATAAAAAAAAGCACTTATTTGTTTGTTAAATGTACTGTAAAATAGGATTTCTTTAAATCGCAGGAAGCAGTAAAAGCCAGTATCTCTCCACTGTCCACGTCTGAAATTAATAATGAAAGACAGCACAAGCTGTAATTTCCTTGCTGCAGACTGGACTCTGTGAACTCTTTCTTACCGATAAGGCTTAGGCTGGATGGCCTGCCTTAACCCAAATCCTGTCTTTACTTGTAAACAATTTCCACTTTATGCTGTTGGAATCCCTTGGCGACGGCCCCCAGCAGCTCACTGCCGGACACCAGCCAGTGTGAGCCCTGGTTAATCTCCTGCTCCTTCCACATTTAGGTCAGGCTGCCGAAGACATGCACAGACCCTCATTCTCTTCTCTATTAGACTGGGTTCAGCTTGGCTAGTGCCATATTCAGGAAATTACTGAGAGGCTCCCATTTAGCCTGTCAGTCAGGGGTCAATCAGGGGTCACACTGGGGTCATGCCCACGGGGTGACTAGAGGTTAGATGCTCATTTAATCTTCCTATCCACATCACCTCTAATGGAAGTCCAACATGTCCATCTATGTTGGGAATCATCATTATCTCATTCAGGCTCCAGCCACACATCACCATGGTCCACATAATGTGTCTTTTTCAAGGCCTCCAGCAAACATTATATGGCTGAAAAATGAAGGACAATACACCATATTTAATAAGAATAAACATGTTTCTGTCTGTGCCCAACTTTTCTCCTCCTCTAAACTTTCTCCATGACTACAGGTACAATCAATACGCTTGGTTCACTTTCCTGGTGCTCGTTCTTCTGGACCACTCAATCCTTGCTGTCCACACCCTCCTTGGCCTGTTCCAGGCCCCCTGCCACACCAAAGCTGCTCTCAAGCTGAAAACCTTTGTCAAAGATGCCCTTCAGTTCTGAGTAACCTCCTTTCGATCGTGCCCTTCTCTTTTTCTTCTTATCAAGGTTATAGAGAAGGTGGCTATAAAGCAGATGGTTACAGCGCAGTCATTTAGCGTGACCAACAATCTGCTAAAAAGTATTGTAACGACCCACGTTACCTTAAGTTTGAGCGGGAAATGTGTTTAATGTAAATAGTTGTATTATGGGTAAACTGTAAATAACGTGTTCAACCACTGGGGGCACTTCTGGGGAAAATGATGGGGTGACCATGCTTGGCGGTAGGAACAAAAAAAAAGCTTGGGGGTGCTAAACAGGCTGGGAAGGTTGGCTTGACTCATAGGTCTTTAAGAAAAGGGGGTCCTCAGACTGACCGCATTATTTCCCTGCATGCTGGTGTTCTAATAAAACGTTCACAATGAACGCTGCGTGTGCATCCTTCTTCGGCCCATTCAAACTCGCAGTGCTGTGCGCCACAGCATTTTGCTGAGTTTTCCAGGTATGACCTCACAGGTTTACTAGTTCTGTGTCGTCAGTCGGACTGTATGTGTGTGCCTGTGTGATTACCTGCTTTATTCAGTTTTACATCTGCATGTGACTCTGTCAATTACTGCAGTTTTTTATTTTTATTTTTCTTTTTTTTTAAAAATGGTGCCCATTACAAATGGCATATGTGATCTGCTTTTGTTTTATCTGCATAATATTACTGTCTCAATCACACCCACCAACCGGCATAATGGATATTCACAAACTGCCAGGTCTGTAATTTATTCACTCTTTGAAGCAAACTCTGCCGAGGCTTTTACACCAGGAGACTAAAGCATCAAGTATTTAAATATCAGGTTTAATGCCATGGCATTCGCTGTGTGCAGCAATTTTACGGTTCTCTCCATCAAACTGTGCTACAGGAGTTCTTAGGGTCACTGTTGGCTACCCAGGTCACCAGTTCCACCAGGAAGAGATGTCTGGCAGAGCGGGGATTGCATTTGCACTCCGATGCGCCCCAGCAATGTCCCAAGCAAGAGCTGGCCACTGCAGCGACGTGACACAACTGCCAGATGAAATAGGAGAGTTTTAACAATTGCTCAAGGACCGTTGAGTCGAATGAATTGCCTCGCCAGTCCCCGAACGGCTCTTCCATGCTCCCTGCCAAGTTTACAACATCTCTGTGGATCCAAGACAAATACCCACAATTACAGCCATTTTTAAAATGATGCAGGGCCTTCATTAAAATGGGCCATGGCCTGAACTTGATGAATTACCATTATATTAACAGAGTAAAAAAAGAAGTAAAAACAACATGAATATTCCAACTGGCCTCTTGGTTAGAGGACTGAACACCACTCTCGCCAGTGTGGCACTCCTGCTAATGCAGCGATGGGATGTGAGGTCCATGGTCCACACCCTTGTAGACAGACACTTACTCACACCCATACTTGTGGGTAAGTGTCTGTCTACAGACTGCCTCGTGTCTCCATGAGGCGACCACTTGCCCATCCATCCGCCTTGTCTGTCTGCTCCTGAACCAGCTGGTTCCGGACATGAGCCTATTAGAGCCCACCTGGTCTCTCAGAAGTGATTCTTGACGCCACTGAAGTGTACCTGCCTCCACTGAGCAAGATATAAAGTTTCATCACTGTACACCTGTTGCACACCCCACTGCATGTGATATATGACATCAGCAGAGAGCTGCAGTCACACCATGTGCTCCGGTTACAATATGCACAGATGCTGAAACCCTGAAGTTTCCGAAATTCCCACATCTTTCTATCCCCATTTTTGCAAGCTGAGCTAGGAGAGGGCCCTTGTGCGTGCACAGACTCACACACATAGATACAGACAGGCACAAAACTACACGCAAACACAGAAAGAGAGACAAACACACACGCACACAGTTTGTCTGCCAAAGTTTTGTGATGCTGTATCGAGCTCTAACACTTGATCCCATTCAGACACAATCAGGGTTGTCAGATGTGTGGCAACCCTTCCAGTCAGTCTGAAAGGATGAGGAGGGAGGAAGTGAGGAGTGTGGGAAAGGATGGGAGGAGGAGAACGACACACGCCCGGACAGACAGGCCTCTCGTGTTGCATCTTTACAGCACAGCTGTTGGGGAGCCTAAGGCCAGACTGGTATCCCTTACAACAAACGTAACCCAAGACAAACACAATATCCCCGTGTGCTAGTGAGAGACCACTACTAGTCATAACACCCTGTGACACACAATAACTCTGCCAGGGCCCAGTGTACCCATAAGGGCCAGTGGCTGGTTGACATTTGGGGAGGAATAGAAGCCAGTGTGCTGTAGTGCTGTGGAACCACACACCTCTCCAAGGGCATATAGGTAAGAGAAATGTCCTCCCGCCACATCGCTGTCCCTGTGACTGTCATTGTGAGAACCCATGGTCCATCTTTGTCAACACTTGGGCACACACTGTCTCCTTGCCAAAGCAAGGAATGCAGCACAACATCGAGATTGATGTGAAGCTCCATTTACACACACCCTCAGATATCCACCTCGAGTTACTCTCTGCCTCAAGCTGCGGCGCCACTCCCCGGCCCTCGACTAGAGAATGGCAGGGTCCACCGTTGAACCGAATAGCACGGAGCTCGAACGTGGCTTCCGGAATGACGACCGCTATGCTGAAACAACACAGCACCTGCCAGGCTTGGGAACCAATTCCAGACCCTCAGCTGTGATGGATTATAGAGGTCCAGTGGAGGGTCCCCGAGGTGCTGGAGGTTCAACATGAGCAGAGAAGGGTCAGGGAAGGTGGGGAGAGACACACTCTCCATGCCGTGCACGTGACAGGAACCCTGTTATCATAGGGGTGTGGTTATTTCTGTCACGGGTCAGTGATTTCAATTCCAGCTGGACATACCAGCAGGGAAACCCTCAGCTCTGTCTCAGACAGGACCGGATTTGGGCTGGAGATACATTTCTATTAATAGCATTATCTCTCATTTGTCTGACAGTCTCTCAACGGAATCAAATTAAACCTATCAATTTTCTTACAAGAGAGTGTTTTGGAAACAAGGTATCTCTGCAGCTCACACAGCAAGCTTCGGTTTTTAAACGGCATCTTCTGAAGCATCAGACCATAGTGTTGGCTGTAGACACCAGTCACCTGACACACACTCCTAGATGCCCACTCCTGTTTTGAGACTATCTGTGTCTTCACCTTCTCATATGTTGTGTGTCTGGATATACACTAGTACAAATAACATGGCTTTTGGTTGTGGGCCTATTCAGTTTCTTTCAGGTTCTCTCTCTCTCTCACATACACACACAGACACACGCACAATGATCAATGAATAACCAAAGAGAGAACTCCTGCTTGGAAGCCCTCAGGACATCAAGAGCCTTTCAAACTCACCCCTTATTTTGAAATAGATCAATAACCAGCCCAAGGAAGGCTTTCAATTATTTACATCCAGTTCTGCATCTCCAATGACTGGTCGAATCACAAGGGGACATGGGCTGAAGGATGGACGGGCAAACAGAGGCGTAGCTGGACTGAAGTCATGAAAGCACTGGGACAAAAAGAGGGAGAGCATGGAGGTATTCTGAGGAGGAGTTCACCCCTCTAGGGTGTGCCAGGGACCGGTGCGGCCTGGAAGCCCATCAGTAACTGTTGCGGAAACGGGAAGAATCGCTTCCCCCCCCGAGCCAGCTCGCTCGGACACCACGGAGCTCAGCGGACCAAAAGCCCGCACTCTGGTTTATTCACACTTACTGTACTTAATCCTGGGTTTTGATTTCTCCCACTCCACCTGAGGTGACATCTCAAGAGAGAGATGAATGCATGATGGGGTGAGGTGTGAGGTGACAGCACACCTGGAAATCATTAAGCAAAGCTCCTATACCGTTTGTCTCTATTTTTGTCCCCCTCCATCAGTTTGACGCTCGTGCTTTCTTGTCAGTCATCTTCCGCTAGGTTTCTCACCCAGACTACTGTACCTCCACTCAGTCGTCACGCTGCTCTCATGGGTATTTCTCTCGAAGCAAACCAGCAGCTGGGCCTGTGCTGTTACGGATCTCCTCCGAAGGCAAGAAAAGATTTCCACACCGTCGCGTTACATCAACACACACACGGAGGCACTCAGACACACGGACACACAGGAACAAGGCGTGAGATGCAGAACGATGCGAGACTTTCCAGAACAAGGATGATTAATATGTTCATGAAACAAACCCCTTCGCCCTTTTTGCTGAGAATACATTTTTTAGCATCTTTGCTCCACATTGTTCAGATGTAACAGATGAGGGACAACAAGACTTCCTGCTCCTATGGTTTTGACAGCGGCATAAACATCTGATGAATAAACTTCAGTGAGCCAGCCCTCTGCATTGCCCAGAAGTGCTCATTGTGCCATCGTCTGCACATTAAGGACAGGAGGAACCTTTATAGCTGAGCTGCTCATGTTATTGGCTAGAAGGTGGCCGTGTGTCTGTTAGGAGATAAGAGGTGCAGTGTAAGGAGCAGAGGCCAACATCTCGAGTGCAGATATGATGCTGACGCATTCAGTAAGGGTTTCTGTTTTGCATAAATCACTGTGAGGATTACCATCAACGCGGAGCTCTGTCCAGCCAATTCCCTGCATCTCTTATCACAGCAGAACATTCCTCGTGGTCAGCCTCTGCATTTGGACACCCGTCAGATGGGACTTTTCCCACAGTCTACGAGGAACAGACACAGGCTCCATGATTGCAGCATCCCAGAACAACTTAAACTTGACCGCATGGAACAAAGCGCAGCCCTCGTGTGTATTTAACAGCTGTCATTTTAGATCTGTCCTTTACCGTTAATTTGCATTTACATTTCCGAATGTGTGCTTTTTTGCATATTGGAAATCAAAAGTCTGAGTGGCTTAAGAAAAAGTGTTGCATCGAGAGTCAGAAAAGTAGCAGAGCGGTACATCCTCCAATGCTGCCTGTCAGTCTCGTAGGCGTCATGACCCTCCGTGGGTCAAAAGACCTCCTACACAACCCACTGGGGGGGGTCTAATCACCATCCTCTCACCTTTCACTTCGTTAGTTCCTGCCAACACCGGACATGCAGAGCACCTTGAGACATTGCTCAGCACCTGCCACACCAAGGTTATTTTTTTTTGCCAATTACCCAGTTGTACCAGCACCAAATGCTACCTAATGATTTGCTTAATTGCAGAAGTGGTACATTAGACTATATCAAAGGCTCCTTTAAAAGTCATCCAATCCCATACGGGGCGGCATTTAGAACAAACCCCAGACATCTGTTTCATTCCCACATCATTTGCATTTTTTAAAAGGTTACATGGAAAGTAGAGAAACCAGGAGCAGTTCCCACATTCGGTTGCCACCACCTCTTCACTCTTCGGCAGAGTGGAGACCCCCACACACGCTCACCAATTCAGGAAAATCCAGATGTGCTTAATTCGGGGGATCTTATCTTTTGCATGTATGCAGCCACCTGCAGCCAACCTACCATCTTTGAGCTTGAGTGCCCCAAATAGATAGTATCATGCCCACAGTCTCACATATACACACACACACACACACACACACACGTATCCACAGCAGCAGGCACCAGAGCACCTCTGAATGATTCCAGCACAGTGCACGCCATGATTTATTAACTCGCTCCCTGACCCACTTGGCGCTTCGGAAAACAGAAAAGTACATCCTCCCCAGCGGTTCCTTATAAACACAGGCGGGCGCTGGCCTGGAATCAGCCTCGCATAGCGCAAAGGATTGTCCGCAGCAGCTGTTTCACAGTCTTGTTGGCACCTGCTTCAGCTGACCTCGCTCCCTTGGAGCTTTCCTGAGCAAATCGAAAAGGCAACAGGAAAATCAACGGGGACCCGGTTCCTATTCAGCGCCACCACCAAGGCATCGTTGCAGTCCGCCGCCGTTTAGCTCACGGGACACTCGCAACCTACACGCTTTTTAATTACATATCTTTGTCACTTTTCATTGCTCAATTTAAAATGTGCTCCTACTCGGTTAAATAATCCAAGAGCAGATTTCCACTGATAGATGTTCAGCTCTCTGTTACATCCCCGTGTTTAATACTATCAGTTCCAAACCCACCAAGCTCAACATGTCCAAAGGGATCCAAATCAATTATCTGTATCCTTTCACGACGAAGGGGGGAGAGGCTGGGGTCAGCAGAGTGGGGCAAATGCATGGATGGCCACGTTAACCATGACCACTGCCAACTGTGAGTTTCATTCCACTGGTTGTCAATGGTTACTGGGGGCTACTATCGCAGCTCCTGAAATGAACACCACAATGATGAGAGCAACGCTGGTGTGTGGCGAGGGCAAGGTGCACCCCGACTTCACTGTGGGCTCCTTACTCTCAGTATCTTAGTGAAGGCAGATAGCCTGGAGCTGCTGTAATAATTTACATTTCCCAGCAACATCAAGCCGTATTTTCTATAACATTAATACGCTTAGTTTTCTGCGCTCTCGCTTTACTTTATCCTCAGCACCGCCAACCCTGTGACCTCTGACCCCTCACCTCAGCTGCTCTTGAGCATTCCTCTCCTCCACTGACGCTCCTTCAGCAGTCGAAGCCCGGCAGCAAAAAAGGAGGGCAGTGAATCGGCAGGAAAAAAAATAAAAAGAATAATCTGGAGACTTCATCAATTTTTCATGAATTTTCATTTAGGCTCGGAGACCCCTCTTACAGCGATCGATAGATCAAGCTGCTGTCACACTGTTAGCACCTGGGGGGCTGCGGGGAGACCCTGGGGAGCGGCTGAGACGAGATCAGAGGCAGTCGGCCACGGCAACGACCTCCACCCTCGTGGCCCCCTTGGCCCCCCCACAATCTCCCTGCACCCCCACCGTCAGCTCTGATCCACATAATTGCTACAGAAAAAAAATAGAACAAAAAAGAAAAAAAAAACTGCTTTTGCTACATAAGAAAATCCTAACCCTCCCAGCCAACCCCCACGGCCCCACAGGCTCACAGCCAACCCCCCAATACACACAAACTCTTAGACCCCTATAGGGGGCTTGAAGTTCACAGAAACAGAATAAGTAAAAGAGATTTTGCCTAATTATCCTTATTTTGCATTGAGATGGTCTGCTTGCATTTTTGCAATAATGCAAAGTGTATTAATCCACTAAAGGCGACTGCTATGCCACTGCAAGCCCTTGCTGAGGTGCAGCAGGGTTGGGGGACATGGGGTAACTCCAAGGACAGACATGGTAACCACAAGGAGTGCCAGTTGTGTGATTCATACCCTCGGGTAATAGCAGTTCAGTTTCAGTGCTGGGTCCGGTGGATTCACCACATATGCCGGTTCAGAAGCACGGTGACGCTGGTAGGGTAACAAACATAGCAAACACAGAGCCTCAAAGTTACCAAACACTGAGCCAGACTTTCAGGATCTGTGAGGATCATAATGGCCTTGCAGTGTCACAAGAAGGGCATGTTCAGGGCGAGAATCTAGTACTCATGTGTACCAAATAGGTATGTACTGTGACTATTAGGAAAAAACTGTTAACAGCAAGCACTGTAAAGTACCATATCTATTCTTACAAAGTGCTGTGACCACTAACTGACTAGCTCAGAGAGACCTAGCACCTTCCTTTGGGTGAACTTGGGTGAACTTAGTCCAACATCCTGTAGTCTTGTGTCGGTCTGCCAGGGGTGAGCAAACTCACAGACAGGTCAACCTTGTGACCCCGACGGCTCGGCTTCAAAGGTAAGAAGATCCCGGGGTCAGGAGTGGCCTGCAGGCACTCTGCGGTCCCCCCCGCCCCCTGGGGTGCACCGTTGAATGTCTTCTATCTGTTTCATCTGCACCTGTCGCTTCAGTGCCAAGCCTCTTTCATTACTCCTGACATTTTCTCTTCTTTCACTCCAGCGCAAACATGACCTCAAGGATGCTGGGGCTAAGATGTAGCCCCACTGATCAGCTATCCCTTCAGTCATTTAGGAAAAGACAATATTACAACCTCAGCAAAAGGCCCTTCAGCCTCCCCTTGTTCTCCATATGCCACGAGCAAAGAGTGAGATTTTCAAGAAACAATGAAGCATTTGAAAAGCTTGGCACAACAAACAACCCAACTGAGCGCAATTACCCATTGCTCTTTTTCGGTTTAATATTGAATGGGCTTTATGATCAGTTTGTGTGTCCATTCCCACACCGGGGAAACCCAAACTGTGTGCTCCGATAACCACAGTACCAACTGTGGAAGGAGTAAAACAGCGTCCCAAAACTGGGTGCTGCTGGTTTGCTTAGCGTAGACCTGTCCATGACGTGAGAGCAGTCGTTTCATCTGAGGAGCACAACTAAGAGCTCCCTGGCCATGGAGCACATCTAGACTATTTAGAGAAAGTTCCAGGCACGGGCACATCACTCACAGCCAAAAGAGAATGTGAAGCCTGAGATTGGGACTCACATGCAACTTCCAGGGATGCATTGCGGCTCACAGCCTCCCCCAGGTAGTTGCGGGCGACGCACACGTAGCTTCCCTCGTCCGGCTTGCTCCGGCGTCCATGGACGATGCGCAGGAAGAAGAGCGAGCCGCTGGGCAGCAGCATGCGGTGGGATCGCGGGTCGTCTTTGTCCGTTTCCACGCGCTCGCCGTCCTTGTACCACTCCACCGTGGGCATGGGCCGCCCCTCCGCCTTACAGTTGAGGGTGGCTGGCTCGCCCTTGGAAACGATCAGGTCAGAGGGGTGCTCCACGATGCGGGGTGGGGAGTCCTCCTGGCGCAGACGGGATCCTGTGGAGCAGGAACAAGGAACACGGAAGGGGCACATTTTAATAGGCTACATTTATTCGTTTAGTATTTATTTATTTCTCCAAACACTGTGTAGTATTATCAGCCCACACCTTATTCACCCAAGGTCATTTACACTGCTAGATACACTACTGACAATGAGTCACTCATCCATACCTGAGGCAAGCAACACTTCTGACTGCTGTTACTGCAGAAACTCCACCAAACATGGGAGAAGAGGTCTCATATAAACCACATATGTGCTGTTATTTCCAAAGTCGTCCGTGACTCTATAAACTCTTTTTTCTAAACATAATAGTAGTGCCTATCACCATCAGTCAATGTAAAACAGCAGCAAATGAGTGGGTGTATCTTTGCTTTGTCAGTGTACACATGGGAATCTTCTCCTCTGCACACACACAATCTGCCAGGGTTTGTGGCTAATAGCATTCACAGTTGACAGGGGGTAAGCAGAGAGGAGACGGGACACAGGTGAAACAGGCCTCATTAGCCCGCTCGTCCCGGAACCCTCCTGCAGAGCGTACTGTAGCTGAGGCCTGGCTGTGAGTGGGAGGCACACGCAGGAATCTGCCCTTCACCTAAAGCGCTGTCCACAGCACGACATAATGTTGACTGCGCTCTGTTTTGATGGCTTTTTCTCCCTGACAATTTGTATTCTGCGTGACGTTCGAACAAATAGGGGTATAATTATTACACACTAGAGAGTGCTTCGAGACCGCACCCCCTCCTCTCAGTCCCCCAATCCCACCCTCCCCCTCCATTCCATCTGGTCGCTCGTGCCATTATACCAACATGGGTCAAAACTATTAAACAGCCCAGAGATGTCAAATCAAAGCATGAGTGACTTGGCAGCCTTGCATTTATTCAGGAGGGGACCGAACGGTGAAGGATGCAGAGCAGTGACACACAGGCAGGGCCTCTCGGTAAGGCAGCAGCCTTCCGTTCTAACACACACCTGTTGATATGAATGCAACCGGGATGCGGGAGGCATCGAGGCACACGGCGCTTCAGCGGCGCGCAGTCCCTTTGTGGGAGTGCCAGTGTCCTGGCAGAAGAGTGGTGAAGGGGTTTGGAGGCAGTGCGTGGTGCAGAGTGGATCGAGTGCTCATGTAACTCTTTTTGAAAAATCAGAACTGTTGACTTAAGAAGCGATGTGCATTTCACTGGCTACTCTGATTTTCATCTCATTAAACCCATCGGCCAGCAGGTGGCATAGTGATGAGAGCAGCTACCTTCTACTTGAAATACTCCGGATCAGCGTCCACCTCTTGCTGTAGTACTTCTTCAGCAAGATACTATGTGTGAATTGCTCCAGTAAAAATTACCCTGCTGTACAAATTCAAGTAGCGGAACATTGCAAGTCCCTTTGGGGAAAAGCATCAGCTAAAGAAATAAATGTAAACATCAGTGAGTGCTACATCCACAGCTCAGCACTGCAAGACCTAAAGATATGAAACTAGGTTATTATCACCAGCCTTCAACCTAGACAGGGTCAGGGGCCCTGTGGTGCCGTATTGACCTGCAGTACACCAGTCCACATAATTCCCTCTATTTGCCCTCCATTGATCAACACTGTGGGGGGTAAGGCCTTTGTGAACCAACCAGCATAGGGGCAGCTGGGTGGAGGGCGGACAGCGTATAGCCAAAGCGCATTCCCAGTGCACCATGGGAATACCTCTGCTGTCTTTGTGCTGATCTGAAGAAAGAGGACACACTGGAAGGCCTGGATGCTTACTGTTTCCCTGTCTGCTCTCTTTGCCCCTTTGCTCTTGGCTCTTCTCAACTGCATAAATCGAATCCTGGCCCAGTAGCCAGTCCCTCCAACGGCTCTGGGGCAAAGGGACAAGTTTGTACTCTGGCTGTAGGGGAGTTAATGAATGAAGTTCTAATTAACATTATGACACAGATAAATGGGGGATGAGATAAGGGACGGTGCCGTGAGAGCCGGCCATTCCCAGATGCAGTGTCAAATGAACATTAATTCTCATCACACTAGAGCATCTGCTTCTCCCATAATCCACTGCCCTTTGGTGGGCTCCTGCACACGTGTCACACGCAACAATTCAATCTATATCAGCCCAATTTTGTTTAATCCAATTTGTATTTCAGTGTATTGCCTTCTAATCATTTAAACATTGAGGATCTCCATATGCTCTCATTCCTTCTAGAGGTGATTTCCCTAACAGAGGACTGATCGTGAGTCTTCTGTCTATGTAGTGGACCACCGGGTGGAGCTGGAGACAGGGGTTGCTAGTCGTGGAACTGCTCTCATTCAGATCCAGAGGTGGTGCTTTGGACTTTATCCAAGAGGTTTCAGACGTGGTACAGAGAGAAAATGCACGTCTGCTACAGTGAGATGGATAGAGGAAGAGCTCAAATGTATTCCTAGCAAAGTGTTTCATGTGTTTTGGAGTTGTTGGATTCACAGCACAGGAACAGTGAAGGACTGTGACTCCACAGCACTGAGAGGTTTATCCAAAATCAGCAAGGTACTCTAAAGCACCAGGCTTTGAAAGCTTTCTCTCTCTGAAAGCTTTCTCTCATGACTTTATACTCACACGCACAGACAAACCCAAAGAAATACACAAATACGCAGCGCGCACAGATAGATAACACTCTCTTCAAGCCACAGGACCCAAGGAGCCTAGCTCTTGCCCTGAACATGATTGAGAAGGAAGACAAAGATCAATTGTGCATGCCTGTCAGCATGCCATTGACCTTATCCCTGGTCTCCAAAGGTGCCCTGCTGTCACTACCTTTACCACTCTGTCCATCTTTACCTTGACCGCTGTCTTTATTCTTTTCTCCTCCCTTATCCTGATACGTGTCTTTATGCTACATGCTCTTCCCACTGCCCCCTTAATGTGATCACTGGTGCTGTGTAATGAAGCACTCTCTCGGTGCCAAGGCCAGTGCACATTACACCTCCAGATCACGCTCCAATCAGATGGCTGTTTTCCTTCCCCCAGCTACCCAAGATCCAAATGTTTGTACTGTGATTAGATGTCTGCGAGGACGAGCAGAAAACACGGGCACAAATGTATGGCCTTGGATGCAGCCCAGTTGAACTCGAATCCCCTTGGCCTGCTCCGTAAGGTCCCAGCTGCTGCATTCTGCGAGAGAGAAAAATGCTTTATTCTCTAGCCTAACCTCAAATGACAAATAGGAAAAGGGGCACAAAGAGGGCGGACGGATTGTTTTATAGGTAGCCATTATGTTTCTTAGGCGGCCATTATGGTTCGAGTTTCGCTGTATTCCCATCATCTTTCTTTCTCTCTCTCTTTCCCGACATAAAAGTACATGACTAATAGGGCCAAGCGGAGGAGGAAGGATGGATTCCATGGCAGCGCAGAGGACCGTCCCTGGAGAGGCTGTTGTGCTGTACTTTGTTGAAGGCTTGCATTGAACAGCCTGAGCCTGACTCCACACACTCATCAGCTCCTGCTGGCTGGGGCTTGAAACCAAGGTGACATTAGAGTGTGTAGCCTGGCCAGAAATATACAAAAGTTTGCTTTTTGGAACCCTTTGCCCTCCTCACATCCATACATGTCAGCACATGTGCAGAGCACGCAAGCATATCCACAGTTGCCACATGTTCTGCCCACAGAGCTGGGTGTTGATGTTTCCTCTGCTTGTCCAAGGCAAGCTCACAAACACCTCTGGAATTACACGCGTGTAAGTCTGCATTGTACATTGGAGCAAAAAGTAAATTCTGGCTATTCCTTCATCCTCCCTGTTGCTGACCACACAAGTTGAGGGGTTTACTGTCTTCATCACATATTTATTCATGTGCTGAGCAGCAGGTGGGTGCTTTGATGATCTTCTTGTAATTATTTTTATTACCTCCCCAGAGAAATCCCACCCCAGAGTCCAAATCAATACCCGACACCAGCTTTTTCCAACATGCAGGCAACTGCTCCCATTGGAGCTATCAGTTATTGTGCAGACAGACCTGTCTGCGAGTGGATCATAGGTATCCCAGGGCAACCTCCTCTCCCCCTCTTCCGCAGAGGCAATGATCCGC
Source organism: Scleropages formosus (assembly GCF_900964775.1). Lineage (NCBI taxonomy): Eukaryota > Metazoa > Chordata > Actinopteri > Osteoglossiformes > Osteoglossidae > Scleropages > Scleropages formosus. Next base: position 9,195,538 of record NC_041815.1, on the reverse strand, counting down.
TTTAAGATTTGAACATTTGAGAATCGTAATGTTGCATTTCTTTCTTCTTGTCTCGGGCTGCATGTGATTCTCAAGAAAGAAAAGGCACATAGAAAAACCCAGAAAAAAAGGCACATTTCAGAAGGTATAAGGAATCTGAGCCACCCAGAGTGCAGCTCACTGGCTTCGGAAGAGGACGTCAATATAACGAGCCTTGTGTCTTTGAAAACAGGTAAGTAAGCAGCAGCTCGCAGTCACTTTTGTCATGAAACAAGCAACTCAATATTCACACTGACGGACAAGAACAAGGGACTAATTATGTGCAATTAGCATTTCCATTGAGAAGCCAAGGCCCATCCTCAGGTTGCATCAATGTCCATGTGTGAACAGCTCTATGTCAGGATGTCTTGAGAAATGTGCTTGTAAGCATTTCAGCATGTTTTGTGTACGTGAGTGCGTGCATTTGTGTGCACACATTTATGTGTACGCTTCTGTGACTGCTTTCATCAGTCTGCATGTGTGTGTTCTGTTCACTTGTCCTATGGTGTCAAGCACTTGCCCGTCACAGAGTGTGGCTGTTCATGCTTGCATCTGTCAGTAACCTAAGTGTGATGGAGGAGTTTCCCTCTTAGGATGGATGTCTTCACTCTCGTTTCGATGACAGAAGGGCATTCGTCATGTCATCAGCTTGCTATAAAAACACAAGTGCAGCAGGATTGGCGAGAAGAAGGGATATTGCCATTACTGGCTCCAGGCACCCATGTCAGGTTCTAATGTCTCCTGTGCAAGATTTATCCTGTTTACATGCAGTCAGCGCAGCTAGGGCACAGAGTGCAGTTAGTGCAGGCAAAATAAGCAATGCAGCCATTGCAGACAATGCAGTCCAAGCTATAGCAGAGGTTGGAGACTATTGAGCCGACAAACAAGGAAAGCATCGGACCTCTATTTAAACGAGCTTGTGGTCACGAAGCGAGCGAAGACTGCAGGGCAAAGAAGTTAAAACAGTCTGTCTGCGATATATGACACTTGTGGGCTTTCATTCCACATCAGCAGCTAGCGGATGAGCTTAAGCATTATATGCACGGTGCAAACCCATACGAGGCACTCAGACCGAGCGTGTGAGCTGCTGGCACATTACAGGGCACTGTGCAGTGAGCGCTGCGGCACGGAGGCGATCGGGTTCCACTGTAATGGACTGGTGTGCGTAGCTAAAATAACGGGGCTTCCTCTGTCCTGTGAGATCCTACAGCCATCTCGCTCCTGTAAGCTTGGTCCTGTCTCTCTCCCTTGCTGCCACCCTCCTTCCCTCCACCTCACCCCGCCTCCTCATATCAAGTACCATCAACAGGATGCGATGCAATCTCTGTCTTCAGGACACAACCTGCCAGGGCAAAGCAGGAACTGCTGGCTTAAAAATAAAGTCCATCTAGTGTGGGGGGGGGGGGGGGGGGGGGGGGGTCCTTTGAGCACACTGAGGGTCCGGCCGCGTAGATGAGGGTGTCGGTCTCGGAGTTTGGTGACGGAAACGCTTCCTCCGGCCCTGCCGCCCCCTACTGAAACACCCTGAAACCTGGCATTCAAAAGGCCTTGCAGTTTGCATGCGCACAAACACACAACAGTTAGTGCGCGATTGCACTACTGTGACTCTTTGAATACATGTCCTTTACCAGACTTGCACAAAATGTGTATCATTTGTGTGGATATGGCTCAAAGTGCAGGAGTACCCTGTGTGTTTGTGTGTGTGTGCGTGTGTGTGTGTGTGTGTGTTCTCAGCATGGGCATGTGGCTCCGTGTTCATCCTGTCTGGGTGCATGCTTTGGGGGAGCATGTAGTGAGTGGCTCTGTTTTTAGTTAGTTCTCCACTCAAGTGTCAGCTGCTCCAAACAGCCTCTACAAAAGTGGAGGAATGAAATGAATAGGACCAATTGATTCTCCCTCAAGCATTGTAATCTCTTTACTTTCAACCTGCACTGCTGAGGAGGTAGGCAAATTGAATAGAGAAAAATAAATAGGCGCTTTATTGCTTTAGAAATGAGGGCGGTGGAGAAAAAACAATCCTTCAGGTGGCTCTGATACACAGTGTTGAGAGATGAGTGGATAATTGGAGGAGCTGTGCTAAGGCCCACCTCGCATTGGAGATACACACCAACAGCGCTTCAAGGCAACACGACAAAACCTGCCGGCCAGCAGGAAATCCAGTGGAAATCCTTGAGCTGACAGCGGAAGTGGACCGCGTGGCCCCGGCCAGGTTGCAATCAGCACCCTTTCTGAGCCAGGAGTGAAGATGTCTGGATTTCGTGGTAGGAGAAGTAATACAAGTCACCACAGACACAGAAGTGGTGTGCTTCAAACATCACTTTTATCATCAATCAGCCAAGGCAAAACACAATAAAAGGGCCTCTGCAATTGCAGTTTTTTGCACTGCCTGTTTCAGCACCATGACTTAAAGGAAAGGCTGCGATCATACAAGCGGAGTAAGACAGGCCATAGGGTGAGAGGCAGAAAGGCCGAAGCGAAGAGTGTGCGAGTGAGACGGACTCTGAAGTGCCTTTGCACTCACAGGAATGCTGGAAATAGAACTTAAAGTTTGTGATATGCGTAAATGCCCAGTGATCCAGGTGGGCACCAAAACTTATCTGCAGGGCACTGAAAAGACCTCAGGTTCCTAGTAGTGCCATAATGGTTCAACTCAGCAAGCCAGCTTCGATGCAAAATGTCATGGACGTGTCCTTAGGAAAGTAAGGTAGTGCAAACCTTTCCTGCCTTTTCACGAATGCTAAAGAGTCACAAAGGGCTGAATCCACAGACTTCACTACGTTTCATTCTCATGCTCCGAAAGAACAAAAGCTGATCATCTATAGTGCCACAGACTGTTCAGCTGCAGATCTCCACATCCACTGGCTCACAAAATCAGTTGTTTGAGTCCACATGGCCATCACACATCCATGCTCTTTACCTCAATGGCTTAAGATTCACATTTATTTACTTAGCAGACACTTCTCTCTAAAGCAGCTTCCAGTGAACTCTATGTAGTTATCAGCCCCCAAACCTTATTCACCAAGGTGCTAGATACACTACTTAAAATGGGTCACTCATCCATAGATCAGCAGAACACACTCCCTCTGTGTCACTCGCACACTAGGAGTGAACCTGAACAGCATATCTTTGGACTGCAGGAGTAAACCCACACAGACACAGGGAGAACATGCAAACTCCACATGGACTGAGCAGGGATCAAACCCACACTCTCTCATACCACCCTGGCACTGTGAGACACTAGCACTACTCGCTGTGCCAACATGCCACCCAGTTTAAAAGTACACCAGCACTTTTTAAAAAAGTCTTTTAAAGTGTTGGCTCTGCCTAAACTGCAAAGCATTGCTCTGTGCACCCATGCCTGGTCATTCCTGTTCCAAAACGTGCCAAGATGGAGGAGAGGGCGAAGACGGTACAAAAATTGCTACATGAGTCACTTCCAGAAAAAACATAAATCCCAAACAGCCACAACGTGACTGGCATCCAAAGGGAGGTGAGAGCCACATTATCGATTCTGGGTTTATTTCCGAGAATGTACAGATTGGTCTTCATGTTTATCTTGCCTCACTTTGCCTTTGATGAGTGCCTATCTCTTTCCTCTGCGCTACCGTATGCAAGAATCCCAGTCCACACTACAACAGTGACGCAGGTCTGTGTTCCGAGCAATCCAAAACGTGCAGAAGAAGCACCATGTGAAGGTGGCTTTTGGGCTGCAGTAAAACCCCTGCTCATAACCAACCAATTTAGACAATAAATTTAGTGGTAGAAAACACGGACTGAGCCTTAACAGAACGACTTGTTTACATCACGCTATTCAAAAGTGAAAGCACCTTTCATTCAAGTGGGTTATATGCAAGCATAAGGGCATGGAGCCAACAGGGATATCACAGACAGGCTCACTAGTGGTTTCTTGCTCTATGACTCAGTCTTCCCCAAAGTGAGGCATTCACCTGGTCCATCTGAATTCTGCCTTTGACAGACAGTCCTCAGATCACCAAGGAGAATTAAACGAAAATGTTTTTCAGTTGGAGGGGGGTGTGGTGGCGCAGTGGGTTGGACCACAGTCTTGCTCTTCGGTGGGTCTGGGGTTCAAGTCCTGCTTGGGGTGCCTTGCAATGGACTGGCGTCCCGTCCTGGGTGTGTCCCCTCCCCCTCCGGCCTTACGCCCTGTGTTACCGGGTTGGCTCCGGTTCCCCGCAACCCCGTATGGGACAAGTGGTTCTGAAAATGTGTGTGTGTGTTATTCAGTTCTCCTTCCTATCTTTGCATTTAGCTGATGCTTTCCTCCAGAGTGACTCACAAAGTCAAGGTTACAATTATAAGCTTACAATTACTTGCCCAGGTGGATAATCTTTTGTACCAGAACAATTTAGGGTAAGTACCTTGCTTAAAGGCACTACAGGTGGAGATTGAACCTGAGACCTTCAGACCCAAAGATAGCAACACTAACCACAATGCTACTAGCTGCCCTGACTACTCCAGCTCATCGCCTCGTATGCCTTGCTTATCCCCGTCTCGCTTATTCTCCAGATTGCAGTGATGTCATACCACAACAAGGATTATGGGATGCTAACGATGGAGAGATCCCAGTCTTGCGCTGGACAGAAGATGAGAGGCTTAGATGCCGCCAAGTGAAACTGAGAGAAAACAAAAAAGAAGTCGCCTCGCCAATCACAACTCAGCTCTGGAATTCCTGCATCCGTCATTCCTGCTCCTCCGTCACTGCTAGAGGCAATCCAATCAGCAGTTAGCATTTTCCACGAAACTGTAAATGTCAAGAGTGCGTCTGCTGGTGAGCACCGAAGGGTGGGCAAAACAGGGGTGTGTGAAAGATCTATTATCTCCGTTCCATTCCACAGCATACAACAGCCCTCCCTATCTATCGCAGATGACATTTTCCTTGATCGTTCCAGAGAATTCGGGAGTTTACAAAGCGAGACAGGAAGAGAAAGAGAAAAATGCTGTAGCTGGAGCAAAAAGATATAAGTGGCTTCATGAGATTTAACCCACGCAATCAGGCACTCGCGACCATCCCTCAGGTTTTCATTTGACAACCCGGTGGTGTACTGTGGTCCCTGGCTGCGTGCCTACAAGTGGCAGGAGGAGGGTGGTCCTCTGTGTTGGGATAAAATGATCACAAGGAGTACGGCGGGAAGGAGGCGCACCATGAGGGGTGTAAAGCAATCTGCATGCACGAGGCAGCGATGTGTGTAATATGATCTAAAGGGAAGGGGCACGATCCACAGGATGGGGGCAACCAGTACCAGAAGTAAGTAGTAAGTTGATCTACACAGTGGGGGTGGGGCTATTCTGAGGGCAAAGTGATCTACAGAGTGGGATTGGGGCCGTGTTGAGTGTAAAGTGATCCATCTGGGGGGCAGGGTCATGCCAGCTCTAAAGTGACTACAGGGTTGGAGCAAGACTGTGCCTGGTGTAAACTGGTACGCATGGCACAGCTGGGTCACGGTGACTGTACAGTGATCCAACAGCTGGGAGCAGGGCTGTGCCAGGTGTAAAGTGACTACAGGGTGGGGGCCGGAATGTTTCAGTCGTAAAGTCTTTCCCTGAGTTGTCCAGGTTCAAGGTGGAACATGTCAACGGGCTTCCACAAGGTCCAAGAGGACAGCCTTATGATCAAGGCAGCAGCCATCAAAGGCCGTTATAATCTCAGTCAGTAATCCAATTGCCTTTAACTTTCTTACACAAACACCCCCTATCGCTTGGCACCGCTCACCACGTCTCCCTTTCATGCTGTCTCTTTCTCACTTCCTTAGCTGAAAAAGGAAAGCTGCTCATGTAGAGCGCCAAGAAAGTGTGCGCTCCAGCCAGCAGCCAGCCTGCACAGAGAGTGACCTCCCTGACAGCGATGAAACGCACAGGTAAAGTGGCCAGGCCGCCAAGTGATTTCTGCACAGAGCTCGCCATTACAGCGAGCGTAATCCTCCAAATGAACTGCGATTACAGCAGCGGAGCTTGAGCGCTGCCAGCTCAAGCAGAACAATCAAATTTGAGCAAGACAGAATGACCTTAGTCTGCCTCATCACTCACATATGTTTTTTAATCGCACCTAACTTGAAATTCAGCTGCTGGAGCAAAGCCTCATCCAACGTCCAGACCTGCGCCGAACGTTAGCAGCTCTGTTCATCCTGTCAGTTATGAGCACTGCACAGACGCAAAGAGAAACATTAACACGCGCACAGACGACAGGAGAGCTGTTTGCACGACCACCACACACTCACGCTGAACACACAAGGAACCCTCCGATCTTCCCTTATTTCGGCAGGACACTACGGGAAAAACCGTTTCAGCTCTTGCACAACTGGTGCCATGCCCACAGAAGGCCTGTGCAAAACAGAGGACACACCCAGAACAGGCTCCTGGCAGCAGAGGACAGACTCATAGTGGTCCCTGGCAGCACAGCGATGAGGTCTGAGGCCTTATCCCATGGCCAGCAGCCTCTTTCCTCCTCATCGTTTTCGCTGCCTTATTCATTACTCTCCCCACATCCTGGCCCTAATTCTAATTCCCCTCCTTTAGCGACCAGAAGGAAAACGCCACTTTTCTCTTTTGCTCCCTCTTTTTCTCTTCTGGTAATCTTTTCCTGAATGTGTCCCCCTCCAGGGCCGTTCGCTCTCACCTCTCTCTCCACACCAGGCGGTATTAATCACTGAGCTCTAAGAGCTGCTGACTGACGCCATTCAGCCATTGAGGCTTTGTTGCTAATGTGACCCGGTGAACACAACTCCAGACTTTTTTGTCTCCCTAAGTGGACTCTTAAAGGTGGCTCCTCCTTCCCCAAGGGCTCACGGAGTACCTCTTAAAGGCAGCTGGGGTGGTTTTGGTAAAAGTAGCAGAGGAAAGATTTGGGGGGGGGGGGGGGGGGGAGCGTCATGGCTTGAAGAGTCCCCTCGGCTTCTGTCCCCGCTGCCATGCCATCCGTCCTCACTTAGCAACTGGTGGGCCGGACCGGGGCCGCAGGAAAAGGCAAGGCCACAGGGTGGGAGAGAGAGGAGAGCGCTGCATGTCTCAGCATAAGGAAGAATAATGGCCAGCTCTCAAAAGAGGCTGCAGAACGGGCTGAAAACGAGTTGTGAGGAAACTCGAAGACTGCAAACAAAAGCAGGCGCTGGAAGCGGGGCTGGGCGAGGCACTTGCCCGCTCCTGTCTAATGTCTCGACAACCGTTCCACGGGCCAGTCAAAAGCACAGAGAGTCACATCTTTGTCTGAGTGTTTACATTTCTAATGCAAAGGTATGTGATTCACAAGGCCGGGCATTTTCAAATGCAAATGCATGCTCTTGGTTGCCTGAAATTCTTCTTTGTCAGACTAGTTTGTTTTTCACTTCCCCACCGGTGTTAATAGCCCCTCTGTAGGGCAGGTGAACAGGGTACTGGGGTCAGGTTAAGAGTCTTAATCGCTCCCTGACAGCTCTGAAGAAGTATGATTTATGAAGCTAGGGAAGCTAAGGCACGCGCGATTAAGATACTTGTTTTAACAACAGCCTTGTGGTATTTAAATTAATGCCCAAGGTGTGGCGGGGGGCCTATAGAGGCTAAATGGCTGTTTCAAGTTTGCGTGAAAACCGCATAGGCTGGGGGGTTGCGTTGCATTGCTCATTTTCAATGCGGGTCATGTGGACATCTTCAGTGCGGACACAGCAGAGGCACTGCACTATGCAAGAGCGAAAAAGCACTGTGTTTGCAATAGGTGCTGCATCTCAGTCTCTGATGAAGATGATTCATTAGTACAGCTACTATATTTACAAAAATTAATATAACATAAACTCCAGCTTTTTGTACATACCTAAAAATACATACATACACACACATATATATATATATACATACACACACATATCACTGGGAGGAACTTTCCATTGTGAGCTCAAGAACTAAAATTTCTCCCACTGAGATTCAAAGTTGTAACACTCCTGGGGTATTAAGGAAACAATGGTTATATTTTTAAACCTTGCCTACAACCAGTAATTTATTAATTACTGTACAGTTTCATTTGCATAATTGTGTCTGGTCGAGAACAAAGATGACTCTGTATGTACTACCAAAATCTAACTAGAGGGGTCGCTGTATCCTTGGCCTTGTGCCTGTGTCTAGCAGCACTCCCGTCACAGGGCTGGGCACTCACAACTGCTCCACGCCGCACGGTAAGGGCACACTGTGAGGAACCCCGTGCAGTAGCCAGGACGAGCAAACGGGCAGCATCACATTGAACCCATGGCACTGTGGCTTGTCAAAGATATGAGCTTTACATCATTTTACTTTTACCATATGCTCTTATCATAGTAAGTTATTGTTTAATTCTACTACTCAAGAATACAGCAACAGTGGCTCTCCCCTACCTTAGGCAGCCCCTTAAGCACAGAAACAGTTCACTCTGTTGATTTATTCCTGGTTAATTGTTAGCCATAACTAGAAAGACCACATCAGCACAAGTTAACGAGCTACATTTACTATTCCGGTTACAAGTGCAATTCCATTTACAAAAATATCAGGCAAAGGACTGAAATAAATCATAGCCTTTAGTTAATAATGCAAGTCGACTATGTAAAACGCCCTTTCAAGCACTGCTCAACAATTATGAATTCTGTAACAGAACCACATCACAAAAGATCTACTGTAATACCTTAATTAATTAAATTTTACAACATCACATACAATTACCACACACTGCAATACATGCAAATTAGTGTTAATTAGCTAGTCACATAAAGCATAATAGTAGTGTTAAAGTGAAAAAAGAGTCCAGTGTAATTTATTGAAGGAGATTTCTGCTGTAGGTTGATGCAGGACGTTCCAAGCGCTCCATTGTGTACCTTCCCCTCTCTTCTGTACTCGCATGCAGTCTTCTACTCAGACACAAAGAGTGTATTTTCAAGCACACTGCTTCGCATCACTCAGGTCTGAGGCCCCAGGATCTCACATGTGTGCCTTCAGTTCTTACCTTCTGCGCACTATTTGCCTATCACATATATTCAAACAGTAAATGTTATTAATGTCCGTTTGAAGCGAACGGGTATGAAAAAAGGCAATTATCTGTTGTCGCTTTGTAATAGACGTGCACGCATTGCGGTGATTTACAGTACTTGGGTTATGTGCTGAGAAGTAGAGGTGTACTCCGGAGCACAAAGAGGGACACTGGAGGAAGCGCGGTAACAATGAGAGGAGCGAAAAGCACACTGACAGCACTGGCAGCACAGCCAAGGAGCCCAACACAATCCAGTCGCGAGGCCACAGAAAGTCACTAATACTGAGCTGCTGCTGGACTCTTCTCCCAGGGTGTCAGGGGTTTGGAAGCAGTATGGGTGCAGTCAAACTCCAGCAGAGACCTACAAGTGAACAAATATCTGACCACATGCCAGTGTGAGTACGCTCTCCATGCAGTCCAAGCATTCACAGTCCAGGTAGCACAGCGGCTCCTCTGTGAGGAACACCTGTGCGCAACACCTCTCAGGTCTGTGAACAAAGGCACCAGTGTGTAGTGTGCTCGCTGTTATCTACAGACATGTGCAGCTGGCAGAGGAGCGAGCTCAGCGCAACAGACCATTCGCACACTGGAACGATCAATTCATTAGCGCTAATGAGGAGACGTAGTAACGGCGTTCTAACTGGGACAAAAATTTAAATTCCCTCATATGGCGTCTTCTTTGTCTATAAGCCGACACAGTGATCCTCTGCGCCCGGACGGCTCGATGGATATTAATTTAATTTAATTTATTCAGTTCATTCATAATGTTTCAACGCATCCGTGGAAGAGATGATCCGCGCTTGTTGATTCTCCCGGCCAGTGAAGTCCTCAGTCCTCCGTCCGTGCTCCGGTGCGCTGCCATGTATTTACATAACACCAGTAAGTCCGATAGAGCACGAGCACTTTTATTATTATTATTATTATTATTATTATTATTATTATTATTAACAATAATAATAATAATGACAATGGAAATAATAATAATAAGAATAAAAATGGAAATAATAATAATAATAAGAATAATGTTTTTTATTATAGTAATAATAGTGGTAATATAGTATAAAAGTATGATATAGTATGTAATAATATACAACTAATAGTTATTATTATTATAGATATTATACTATATCATATTATTACACTATTATAATTATTATTACTATAATAATAGCCATTATTATTATTATTATTATTATTATTTGTGACATGTGGCCCCGTGGCGGCTTGAGCCCCGCGTCGCGGAATCCTGCACGGAGAGCGAGCGAGACGAGAGCGAGGGAGGCGCGCGAGGGGCGCGTGCGGCGCACAGGGAGGGTCGCGTGGGCACACACACAGCGGCGCTTCCCGCGGTCACCGAGACAGCGGGTGTTCGCATCGGCAGCACGGTGACACACACTGGGGTTTGTGGGTCCGAAGAGCCCCGTGCGTGCGTCACCCCTCTGCGTGACACACACCCTGACTGTGCGCTCCGCAGTGCAACACTCACACTTGCACCGTGTGTCACAGGCGTTCAACTACAGAAACTTTCACCAAGAGCCAGAAACATGGTTTTACACTCAGCATGAATGTCCCTCAGCCACACTAGTGTAGAGTGCGGCTCCGAACACACAGCAGTAACAGCCCAAAAAGAGCACAAACACACACAAAACACTCGCGAACAAAGTAAAAGAGCCCGAGCGCTCCACCACTCTGTCCTGCCTGGTCAGCGCGCAACCCTCCTCCCGCATTGGAGTCCTGCGCGCCGGGGGTGTGTAACCGTGTCTTAAGAAAACTGGAGCCACGAGGCAGCTAAAGTGAACTCACCGCTGGCGCGAAGGAGCAGCAGTCCGGAGAGACAGAGGAGCCCGAGCGGAGACATCCTCACATAGTCCACATCCACCGCGGAGCGCGCGCACACACCCGCCTGCTGCTTCGCCTCGCACCCGACACGGAGCAGAGAGACACAGAGCCGCACAGAGCCAGTCGGGAACCGAGGCGAGCGGGACACCTTCTCCTCCTCCTTCTCTTCTTCTTCCTCCTCCTCCTCCTCCTCCTCCTCACTCTTAAACGCGCTGTAGGTCCTACTGACGGAGAGCAGCTGGCGCGTGGGTCCGGGTGCGAGGCGGGCTCATCGCAGGGGCGCGATAGGAGCGCACGCGGATCCACCAATCTGTCACCAAGTCCTGAGCTCGTGCGCGATCCCGCGCGCTACCCGTGCCGCCTTCCAAGCGCCGTACCGCGCATCCTCAGGTGGAGTGGTGATGATGGGGGGGATTCACACACACACACAAACAAACATCCACTAATACAAAACTTTGAACGGTTGCGTTTGGCTCTCTTCCCGTCCTCGTGTCCCTGAGCTCTGGGAGACCAGAGTGTCGGTCCTGCCCGCTGTCCCTTCGGCGCGGACGCGTGCCACCACTTCCTTCACGCGCGCGTTTTATTTTCCCCGCAGCGAGTTTGGGGCTCGTGCTCTCAGTGTCGTGCTTGGCTACAGTACACGTACAGTGAGCGGTGACCGGAAGCGGCGGTCAGTCTCCCCCCTCCGCTCACAGAGGCACTGACACCGGCGCGCGGCTCGCCTTCAGCCCCGACTGACACACATCAAGGGGAGGAGAGAGTGAGAGAGGGGCAAGAGGAGGAGGAGTGTGTGCCTGGGGGTGGGGGGCGGGGGTTAGTATGTGTCGGCAGGCTCCATCATCATCACAGTACCGGCAGCGGAGTGGCCTTGTTTGGGGACCCGGGTCACGCGCTCGCTCGGGCCCTGGAGAAGCACACCGCACAGCGCCTTACCGCATGATGTGTATCAAATAGAGGCGTGATCCGCGCCAGCGCGCCGGCACCGTTCTGCTCGTATTGTGGAACATTGTGCCACTGGTAAGAGTTTGTGTTCTCTAGTGCTTCGTCTTGGATGAAGATACCAGATTGTTCCCATCCCATTTCTCCTCGTTCATATCGTACCTGTTCAAACAGAAATACCACGAAATGCTACTCTGTATATTAGTATTATTATGTACTGTGTGATACCACACACACACACACACACACACACACACACACACACACACACACATACAGTAGGTTGCTGGTTCAAATCCCGCACCAGCTGCACTGAGCTTGATTATCTCTGTACTATCCGTCATCTAATGCAGTAAGAATACACCCTACTCTACTGTATAAATTGGTAAATAACCGTAAAGTTGATTTGCACTATAAGTCTCATTGGATAAATGTTAACGGGAATAACATTAGCTGAACTATTTAGGACAGGTGAGTATATATTGATACATTATCAGACACATCACTCAGGGTTCTAAACACCTCACACACACAATACACACACCAAGAACTGTCCCATAACCAGAGAAGGGGGAAGGGGACGGTGGCACCGCGATGAGCACCTGGGATGTCCGCCGGGAGGGGGGGAGATACCAGCGCCCCCACGTACACAGAGGGGTTTCCGCGCGGCCGCTTCCACTTTGTGCGTGGGCTGCTCGCGCCCCCTACTGGTCATGCCGATCTACTGAGAAAGGAATATTTCGGACGGTGAAACGGTCGGATAGAAGGAACTGACCGTATCTGTATGTGGCATGTGTGTAACGGGGTTTGGGGTGTGGTTAGCGGCCTGGCCGCTCTAGTCCCCAGGGTTCAAACCAGCCTGTCCGCTGCGTACTGTTGCTAACATTTGATGGCACTGATAAGTATGTGGGCCAATTCAGGTACTGAATATGGTATCAGAGCCAACTAAAAAGTGGCTTTGTATGGTTACATTGCATTTACATCAGTGGATCACACTCTCTCTGTCACTCACACACACTATGAGTGAACCTGAACAGCATCTTGTTGGAGAAAACCCACACACACAGAGCGAACACAGAAACTCCATGCAGACTGAGCAGGGATCAAACCCACGCTCTCTCACGCCACCCAGGCACTGTGAGACAGCAGAGCTACTCTCTGTCCCACCGTGCCAGTTAGAAAGGGTGAGCGCCGGAGAGAGACAGAACAAGTGAGGGAGGGAGCACAAGGAGTGTACCGTGTCCCCTGAGGAGGTCTAAAATAGAAAGGCCGCTTAGAGCTGTGAGCTGAGCAAAATTTTCCGTGGCCGAAGTTGCATTTTGACAGGAGGCTTGGCATCGCGTCCTCATCTTTCCGAACTGGCCGCGGTACCATGCTGTAAGGTGCAATCTGGGCCAGACACTTTATTATGTGTCACTCGCAAAAGGTTCGGTCTCAGTCGGGGAACTGGGCTCCGTGTTCCGGAACACACAGGTGAGGTTCACTGACGGGTACAAAGCAATGAGCGCAAAAAGGTGTCGAGGGGAGACGTGGCAACCTTTCTCGTTCGTGGCAAAGGTGGAGCTCGACTGCTGCTCATACCATACTTTTATCCATGTCTTCTCGCACCACCCAGGCACTGTGAGACAGCAGCGCTACTCACTGTGACACTGTGCCACCCAGATTTGAACCCCCACCCCAAACAAATGGGAAGTCCATTGAGCTCTGCAGGTGCAGACACATTCTTCTGAAATGAAAATAAAACATAATGCCGTTTTTTTTTTAATAAGTTTAAAATCTTTCGTGTATTTATTCTTCTGCAGAACAAATTAGGAAACATTATAAAATATATATATTTTTTTAGAAATCATTTATATCAGGCATTTTTTCTCAAATATTCACAATTCATAAGGGGTAGTTACCTTCAGGTAGCCCGCAGAAATATAACACAAATATACATATCTGTTTACTTTTTGATTAACATGAAAGAGTTGACCTTCAAATGAGTGCACCATGTTCTGGGAAATTTGTATTTTAATTATTGATTATATTGTCGAGAATTAGAAGCTTCCAATTAGCAAATAAACATGAACTAAAGGTGGAAACTGTGCCTGAGAAATGTGTCTCAACTTGTCAATGAAGTGCGGCGCCTAGTTAGGTGCGTCAAACACCGGACATGAATGGGGATTAAAGGTGACCCGTGAAAGCATCAAAAGAGTGTGTTCCCTCAGAACTGTAGAGCAAACTTGTGCTGACAACACACCGCCGAGCGGAGGATCTGCACTGTGTCTACTGTATGTAGTCCCACCTGGAGGAACGGCCCGATTACAAGGCCATCATTGTACTTCAAAGAAATTCAAAACAAATTTACTCTTGAACACTCACACACACACACACACACACACACACACACTGGGGCTGTGCTACCTGAAGAGAGGGAATCACTTTGAGTGCCGTTAATAGCATCCTTTAACTGTAAAGGTCTTTTTTCCCCCCCTCCCCCTGAGTTGTTTGTTCATCAGGCCGCATGTTAGAGCTTGTAAAAGGCTCTCTTGCCAAGCGCTATCCGTTTTACAGTCGCTCTTGGTGAAGGCTCCGCTGTCAGCGAGCCAGACACAGCCATTTGTCTTGATATTTTAATACAAGTAAGGGAGTCACATGAGAAATGATGCTCCCATTTTAGTATGCGCTCTCACAAAGCTTCCCCAACACACACACACACACACACACGAAATACACAAAATGTGGTAAGTGTTTCTCTCTTCTCGGTTTTCAGGGGTCATAACAGAGGAGCGCCACCCCGACTTCGGTTTCCACTATGGAATGTTTCTCCTTAAAGGATCGTAATCGCTGAAAACAGCAGCAGGCGAGACCACGGTGAGAGTGCAGGTGCGAGTGCAATGACGGCGTGATACGTGGGATGCGTATTATACGGGTGGCACAGTGGCACAGCAAGTACCGCTGCTGTCTTACAGCACCTGGGTGGTGTCAGAGGACGTGGGTTCGATCTCCACTCAGTCCGTGTGGAGTCTGCATGTTCTCCCCGTGTCTCCGTGGGTTTACTCCCACAGTCCGAAGACATGCTGTTCAGGTTCCCCCATAGTGTGTGAGTGACAGCAAGAGTGTGTTCCACTGATGTATGGATGAGTGCCCCAGTGCAAGTGGTGTATCTAGCAGTGTGAGTCACTTTGGTGAACAAGGTGTGCAGGCTGATGACACTACATAGAGTTCATTGGAAGTTGCTTTAGAAAAAAAGTGTCTGATAAATACATGGGGTGTGGTGGCGCAGTGGGTTGGACCAGGTCCTGCTCTCTGGTGGGTCTGGGGTTCGAGTCCTGCTTGGGGTGCCTAGCGACAGACTGGCGTCCCGTCCTGGGTGTGTCCCCTCCCCCTCCGGCCTTACGCCTTGTGTTACCGGGTAGGCTCCGGTTCCCCGTGACCCCGTATGGGACAAGCGGTTCAGAAAATGTGTGTGTGTGTGTGTGTGTGTGTGTGTGTGTCTGATAAATACCCACACACATTTTCAGAACCGCTTGTCCCATACGGGGTTGCAGGGAACCGGAGCCTAACCCGGCAACACAGGGCGTAAGGCTGGAGGGGGAGGGGACACACCCAGGATGGGGTCTGATAAATAAATAAATAAAAATAAATGTAATGTGACAGGTCTTGGCCAAAGGCCATTGCTGTGGATGTCATGTAATCAGTCTCAGAGGTCAGTCCCTTCCTACAGCCTGCTCATCGGAAAGGAAGCCCTACTGCTGTGCACACTCACACAAGCGCTTTCCTCCTCTGGCACTCACACGCCCGCAGCAGGACGAGCTCTGCGCAGCGATGTCTTGTTCGCCTCCAAATCCAGCAAGGCAAGTTGGCTTTTGGTCTCCAAGATGAACATCTTTGTAAGAAATTTTACAGGAAGGGGAAAAAACAGCGCGATTCCCATCCTGGGGAGCACTAACACATGTGGCTTGTGGCCAACTGCAGCAACAATTCGATGTTCTCAGCGCAAGGAAAGGCCCTGTAGAGTTCTGTCTGACTGCACGCTGATATTCATGGCGTCAGCAAGGCCAAGGAATCTACACTTACTGCTTTCTGTGGTGCAGCCGTAACGAACATCACAGCACACCCTTCCCTCAGTGCCTGGGTTCGCAGCCCACGAGTCCCTCAGTCCACCACTGAGGGACAGCAGTACCCTTTAAACAGACATATTATTTTGAAAGTTTTTTTTTGTTTTTAAAGGGTGTATCCCTGCAGATCCCATTATGAGGATCCACGCAGTGCCTTTGTGGGTTCCAGTGGTCTGTGTGAAACACAAGTGTGTATTTGGCCTGGTGCCACACAAAGGGGCTTCTCTCACATATTAACCTCCTGCTCCTTCTCTATTTACACTTACATTTATTCATTTAGCGGACGCTTTTCTCCAAAGCAACGTACATCTCATAGAAAATACAATTTGTGCATGTCTATGTGGCAAGCCCTCTAACCGATCGCTAAATTAAGAGAAAATTTTATTTATTTCGCATTATTCGACTCCAGCTGTAAAATATGCGTGTGCCGCTTTGTAACTGTCTTTGCTACAAAGCTCCGTACCAAACCGGCATTACTTCTGTAGGTCCATACAGTATGTGCTGTAAGAGGAAGGCTGCGCTCTCAGTCCCAGCTTATTACAAAATTACCCAGTGTATCTGTATCTTCACTAGATCCACTCTCTCTAGGGGTTTTCAATATCAGTTCAAAGTGGATTCTTTTTAATTAAAAAACGGCTAATGTTTACTCAGGAAGAGCGGCAATACTTCACAACACGGCACCTCGGCTAAGCCGCGCTCGGATAAGTTATGAGCCGCGTTAGAACGGGCTTAACCATCGGCCTCGTGAAGATGAGGCGCTCATGCTGGCATTAGGAAATGTACAAAAAAAAAACCCCCTCTGTTCTGCGAGTTATGAAGGTGTTTCCCAGCCGCACCGGGACACGGCTGAGCCATCTGTTTGGGAACGAGGGTTTTGCTGAGAATCCCCTCTGGTGCGTGTATGCTCAAGGTCCCTCCCGGGAACGCACCCAGAGCGGAAATCGACAGCCCTTCGACTCACAACCGTGACCAAAAACAAAAATATTACATTAAGCGTCAGATGAAAGGAACCATTGGAAGAGAACTCAGTGCAGGGTGTTTTCCACGTCCAGTCCAAGATTCTAGCCAGTCGGCTGAAGCTTCCTAATGCAGAACAATGTTAGTGTGGAGGTGTAACACCCAAAAGAAGGTAGCTGGTTAATTCTCTGGGGTCCTGCCAGTCACCCATCTGCAGTGAACCCCACTTCCTTTCTTTTCCCTCTTTCACCATGTCCATTTTCCCACATGATGCTGTGACCACCATCACTTCACCACATGCTCCAAAGGATCATTTGTTTGTCTAAATAAATCAAAGCCCAATTAGTGCCAGCTCCTTGATACAATTATGTGCTTTAAATTAGATAGAACTAATAATCAATCAGGCAGTATCCTTTTGTGTGTCTTTGGACCATCTGGCTGGGGAACGTAATTTTTTGGGGGAAGGCCATGGGGATCTGATGATGAGCGGAAGAAATGAAGGTGCGTCCTTCTGAAGTGTCCTTTCCATGTCCTGAAATGTCCCCATCATCTGTCTATTCCAACCGGCTTCTCAATTTTCCACTCCAGATGACTGTTGAACCCCACGGAAGCAGACACGTTGGTAAAAGGCAGTTGTGAGAGTGCATCGGCAATACACAGATCGGCCCACTTGAGCTACACTCGCTGCGAACGGGTGCAGCGCCACCACTTACAGGGTCCTCTGTAATTAATACAGCCAACAGCCGAGTGCTTCTTATCCTTGGGGGTGAAGGGCTCGACCGGACTCCGTATGTGTGCTAATAAGGCACTCTGGCGATGATGTTGTCATTTGCATGGGGGGGTCTGTGGGTCAACGGGGAGGCTGCGAGCATGACACGATATCACCGAGTCACAAAGGTACACAAAGGTGGAGGAACGCAGGAAGGGGACGGAGCCGACGGTCACAGACAGCTGGGGCTGTGATTTCCGTACATCTGCCAGAGTGTGTGTCTGCGTTTTTGATTTCCCATCCCCTGACAAGTGTAGAGAGCAGGCACAGTTGGAACACTACTAACAAAACATGAAAAATTAAAAGTACAAAAACTTTTGCATTTTCCATACACTTTTGTGTGTGTTCAGGTGTTATTTGGTGGAGTTAGAATTCATGCTTTAAAGAGGCAATCACTGTTAAATATCCACCTGGAAAGGAAAACTGTGTGTGTGTGTGTGTGTGTGTGTGTGTGCGTGTGTGCAGAAACAATAGCTAAAAACAAAAATGGCACCAATAAAGGCTTGGCAGTGCACTTTGAGGAAGGCGCGCCAGTGCTCAGTGCTGGGGGAGGGAGGTATAAATTGGAGAAGAGGCACACACAGACACGCTAAGATCAGACAACCATGCTGAGAGCTGTTATGTAGACATTTCTCATGGCTGAGTTCCCCTTCATCACATTTGGGACTTGTGTTTGGATTGTTTCAGAGTGGGGGGAGGAGGTGTTTTGCATACGAGTTGATTAATGGAGATGTCAAATAGTGCAGCGAGCACCCCCCTCCCCAGTATCCCCCTGCCCCTCCCTGTCCCCCACCAGTTCCCTAATGGCACCTGGGACTGCAGGCAGGCTATGTCTACCTGTGGCCCATCCTTCCCATCTTTCTTCCCACAATCCTCCACAGTCAGCACTCCTGTAACTGGCTGGGATCAGCCCCTTATTAATGAGCCTCGCTGTCGCACAAAGATATTAAGCTGTGGCTGTGACAGAACAAAGCTTAAGTCTAGCACTCCCAGCCCCACATCTCCCATCAATCTATCCACCCGTCCTACACTGAACTCCCCAACCCCCCCCCCAAAAAAAACACTCTTCCCAACCCTTTCAGATTGTCCAAGACTCCGCAATAAGACTGCTTTTCTTTCTCAGCTCTCACAGCTCTATGTAATTTATAGCGCGAGCAGAGCACATTATTGCAATCCTTCTCTCCCTGGGTCTTTGTGTGCCGTTGCAGGTTGGGGACAGAGAAAGATGCTGGCAAGACCCTGAACCAGACTGGGGCTTAGCCCTGCTGAGAGTCTCAAGCTTACACTGCATTAAGAAAAATTGCAATATGATGTCTGTGATCTTCGGTGGGGGTGAAGAGAATGGGTTTGGCATGGGTTCACTGTTTAATGGGAGATGGCAAAAATCAGCGGGCAAAATTTTCCTAAGAAACTCAGTGATCACGTTTATGCAAAGTATCTTATTAATACAGCTGAACATTTAATTTTAACATTTACATTTATTTATTTAGCAGATGCTTTTAGTCCAAAGCAACTTCCAATGAAGTCTATGTAGTGTTAGCAGTCCACACACCTTATTCACCAAGGTGACTTACACTGATAGATACGTTACTTATGATGGGTCACTCAACCAGGGCATTTCAGTGGAGCAGGGATTGAGCTGGAATCCTGCAGGTTGTAAGTCCAGGTCACATTACTGTTACAGTGCCAGCAGTTATGTTTTTGTTATATGCTGCAAGTGCAATGTCTATATAGCAGAAAGTGGGTAGCAAAATGGTTAAGGACTCGGACTTGAAATCTGCTGGTTTTAGTCCCTCAGAGTCTCATCGCCATACTCGTAAGCAACCAGCAATTTATAATAAATGGGTATTAATACTCAACTGTGCGAAGCCACGGTGTGTCTGGATGAATGATGACAATGTCCTAAGGAAAAGGACTTGTCCCAAACAGGACCTTTCTTGGACAGAAAATGTCCCAGGTAATCTGTAGTCCTGTCTATGACACTACCACGGCACAGCGTAACCAAGGTGGAGATTTATCATTTATCATGTGCTGGGCTTTTAGCGACATTCCCCCCATGCGATCCAATACATCTCGTTGTGTAAACAGTAATAAAACACACAGACATAGCAGTTTCCCCGACACAGTGCTGCCGGCGGGCCCGCCTGGCCCCGGTGAGGATCTGCCCCGACATGGGCGCACCTGCTCAGGAAGCTTTAGTAAAGGCCTGGGGATGCAGGACACCTGAGCTCAAGGTGTTATTGAATTATGATGGAGTCAGCTGTGCTGGGACACACACTCCGTCCGATCAGGGCAAGTGCCTCTCTGTGTGGTTTTCCCTCTCAGACTGCGGAAACAGCAGTGTCGTGTTACGGAGGAGATGACTTGTACGGCTCTGCATTGTTCCTAGACTGTTCCAGGACGGGGCTTGTGTTGCTATAGCTCCCCAGTAACAACCCAGGCAACACTCCCTGGTCTAAAGTATATGCTGTAAAATAAACGCAGCTGAAAGCACCCAAACATGAGGGATTTCCCACAGCACTGTTTACTGGAATGCTGTTTTGTCCAGAACCTGATGTAATGAGAAGGTAGGCGGCATACCTGGAATACCTGGCCTTTTGAACAGCGGCAGGAAGGCCTGCGGGGCAGGGGCAGAGCTGAATGCTGCACCAGGGGTGTGTCTGGGAAGGTACTGATGGTCCAAGCATCACACTCCAGGAACATATTGCATTTGGCCATGGCAGGCGATGCTGGGTGAGATGCTGTCTGAAATCCGTATTCTCTTTTGTCCTCCTTTCTGCCTCTTGGTGTTTCTCTTTCTTTCCTCTCCTTTGCTGTATTGATCCATTATTTTTCCCTTGCATCATTGCTCATTACAATGAAACACCAGGCAGATCAGCATGGTCTCGGTTGCTAATGCCAGTCCTTTTCCCATCCCCAAAAACTGGATTGCAGAGACACAAAGTGTGCAACAGAAAAGGCAACTAACATTAAGATACATGACAGTGCGTTCAGTTTTCAGTTCACCGATGATGCGTTCATGCGCATCACAAAACGTACGATATAAGCGTATAAGCAAAATGTCATGTCACACATTAAACTCGTTCAAAATCCTTTCTGTTGCGTCCAAGAAACTCCTTTTATGATGTTAGTGTTGAAAATGCTCAAAAACCAAACAGCAGAGCAAGAGCCAAGTTTTCACAGAGAAACATCGTGTGTCACACTTGCTCAAAGTCAGAGCACATTAGTGAAAGAAACCAGACATTCTTCCTTCACCTTTAGGGAATCCTCTCTGTGGCTCCACTGAAAAGCACCTGAAGCACCTCCTCTTCTTTAAGTTATGCAGACACAGACCTCAACCCTATAAAAGAGTTTTTCAGTCGCAACTCAGTGCCCCCCCACAATCTTGCCGCTGTAATGACAGAGAGCAAAACAGCATAATTTTCCAATAATTCCCCTAAGAATGGAGGAATTCCCCATGTGGGCCAGACCACCCGTCTCGGGGTGTACCGGAACCCCGCAACCGTCCAGGTACATCGCTGCGCCCTGGGATTCCCCGTGTCCAGGCCCAGTTGACTTCCTAATTGAGAAACACTCGATTAGAGTGGTTTCTTTTTTTTTGTTATTTCCTGGCCTCCCAGTGCTGGTATTGACAAATTTTCAGAACTGGAATCAATGCCATAAACTTTTTTGTGTCCCATGATGACGAGTGCAGTATTCAGCAGTGAAGAAGCCATCCTCCATGGAAGCCTGATAATGAGTGTGTGATAGACAGTGCCCTGGAGAGGAGGGCAATGACAGCAGAGCTGCAGTCCTGAGCAGTGACAGGCCACCGAAATGGATAGAACCACAGAGCAATAGCTGGGGTTCTCAGCTGCTCACGACTGCAGGTGTGAATGAGGCACCGGAACCCGAGACCAGCTCCCGCCTGATTCCCCGTCAGTCTGCGAGACACTCTTGCTTTCTGGGATCTTCCACCCAAAATTGAGAGTTAAAAGCATCATTAAAGCCCCAATTGTAGTGTACAAGTCCTCCCCCCAATTGTCTACGGTAATTATACCCCGACCCTACATCTCTACTTCTCCAACTGGAGGCCAAGGACACTCCAGAGTTGTGGTTCGGGAGGGGGCCAAATGGGCATTAGATGCGACAGGCAGCAGGAAAGAAGGGAGACAAGGACATTTTTGCACAGATCGAGCCTCTTGTTAGAGCTCTGCAATAATTAGGGGTCTCCATTGTTGATGAGCCGGAGGTGTGCGGTGACAGGGGAGTAAGAGGAAGAATTTCAGGCTGTAATCCTGCACAGTTGTCAGAATTGTGACCATGAGGAGAGGAGAAGAGTGCGGGAGGACTCTCTTCCTCATCTCCCAGCTCCCCAACTGCACCTCCCCAGTTGCTAACAGGCTGCGGATAAAGCGAAAACACTATGTGTGAATTACGGGGGAGATGGGAGTAAATGGCTCTCAATAACCCAGCAGGTCGCAGGCAGTTAGATTATGAAGACAGCAGCACGCTCCGTTATTTTAATTTAACATCTCGGTCAAGAGGCAAAACTGCATATGAGAGTGTAATCTTTCTCTTCATTTCATTGTGTTTTCACTTTCCTGTCCAGTTAATTTCGGTGCGAGCGCACGTGTGTGAGCTACATCTCCAGCTCAGCCTCCATGTGTATTTAATGATTCCACACCTATTCCATACAAAGGCAGTGTAGTCTCCTTGTGCTCGCTGTGGAAGGGGTGTGGGGGGGTTATTACTGAGCACATTAACATCAGAACAAGCAGTGAGCACTTCGGCCCGTGGCACCGAGAGCCTTTCTGGCACGACTGGGTTCCCAGCGCACTCTGCTGGGGGACAGTGCTGTTCTCACAAGGACAACGACTGGGCAGCAGAGCAGCGGGGCAGGAGGGCAGGAGTGCAGGAGGGCAGCAGGTGTGGCTCCATCCCAGCAGCATTCAGGCTCTTTACATCCCATCCCTTTTGTCTCACAACAAATAGTGGGGCACTTTAAACTAATGTCTACTGGAAGGAGTCTATTTGTGCTCTGTTTTTTAAAAACCCTTTACAAGAACAAATTGTCTGCATTTATTCTAAATAAACCAAAGAATGAGTTGCCTGTTGCAAAATTGAATCTGCTCTAGTATAAATCTGTTTTAGTATAATGTGTGTGTGTGTGTGTGTGTGTGTGTGTGTGTATGTGCGCGCGCGCAGACAGACATACATTTTTTTTTTTTATATTGTTTCCTAGTTGGGCTTTTAATACAGGTTTTCGAACCTTAATGCAGCCTCCCTTTTGATGAGCCGAGGCTTTGGGAAAAGACTCGCTTCATTACCCTCTCATGGCTATTCACAGTCCTGGACAGGAGCCCAGATCTAAAACAATCACTGTGTTTGCCTGTCTACCTCGCAGCACCCACCCCTCCTCAGGGCTTTGGGTATAATCACTTTCATGGCAACGAACATCCAGCGACACATTACAATCCTGCTCTAAACTCAGTGTCCTGCTTTAAACTGAGCTGCTCAGGCTAAATGGGCAGTGCACCATCTCAGTGGCATAGAATCAAACAGATTCATTGGCCAAAACTAAAGCCACTATTAATGCAGCGATGATGAAGAAGGCCAAGCTTAACCCCAAATCACACACCTCTCACTTCATCAGCATATTAGCGCATGTATTTTCGCTGCTCCAAGGAGTCTGTAATCCTAGTTCTTCTGTCCTGCAGCAGACAGTTTGGCCCCGAGGAGCTAACATACTGAGCTAGTCTTTCTGACTATAAACAATTCCCTCACAAACATAAGTAATGTGTTTGCCACAGAGACACACAACCAGTCTGTCTGGCTGTAACAAATGTGCACAAGTTTGGACTATTTATTTCGAGATGCAGCTAGAATACGTCCTGTTAGCCTATAAAGGGTTGATGTACATGGCTATAAAGCGGGCGCTGAGTCTCCTAGAGATCCCCATGCTCTCTGCCATAAGGATTCCACAGTAGTTACAACTTTTGGACATGCAAGAGAACAGCTCAAAACTGATGCTTCAAACTGTACAGTGGTTTTCCTGTATGTAAATCTTCTTCACTTGATGGCAAGAATTACCAGGGGCTGTTCAGTTGACATCTCCCACCTCCTTTCACCTCCTCATTTGTGAAAGTCATCACTACACTATAACAACATAATTTCCAATTTGTACCTCAATGTCCTGCGTTTAGGTTGCATAAGCACAGTGATTATCTTGGCCACTATTTATCCAGAGACCATGAAGAAGACTTTGTTGAACCCCAAATCACACATCTGTTACATTATTATCATCATCATCATCATCATCATCATCATATTAGTGCATTTATTTTTCTTACTTCCAAGGTGTCAATTCTTGCTATTCAATGAAATTCCCAGAACAGCACACTCAGCTTCCCTACCTCCACCTGTTAACCACTCCCTTCACTCCTTATGATACTCAATAGCTCTTTTTTGCAAGTACCCCTCTCACATATCTGTGTATTTCAGAGCCAAAAGAGAGTTTGACAGCTCACCACTGGGTCACAGTTAGTCCACATTAGGGGGTTCAAAAGGGCCAGGAGAGTTTCACCAAAAGCTGGATGGTGGGGTGACCTCCACAAGATTATTTCAATGTGTGTCCCGGCATGCATGTGGGTCCCACAGTGTGAGTGTCTGTGAGGCTGAGGAAAGGGCATCTGACCACAGTCACGTCCAAGCTATGACCTTTTCCATCTTGATGACCGCCGCCCACAAATCATGATGCCCCCCTGGGGCCGAATCACACAGACAGTATGGATCCCCATTGTCTTCTCCAGACTCTAATGAAGGTGGTCCGGCTGGCCTGACATCAGGCCCTCCTGGACCAGACAGCACCGGGCCACGGGCCGGCACACCCCTAATTGCCGCCTCGTAAGCAGGCGCTGCAGCAACAAATCCAGTTAACGACCATCCTGTATCGATCCACATCCTCCACCCCCCAGCCTGGCAAGAGGGGTTGGGGGTGCTCCTGGGTGGTGGCTCTTAAAAACCTGAGGGACCCCTGTATGCCCAGTAAAGACCAGCTCTCCGTGACAAAATAATAACCAAAAGAGGGTCAGAGTTGTCAGAGTTACACAATTATGGCTGGTGGGGCTGGGCCTAGCTGAGGCAGAACAATGGGACCGGCGCGGGGGGGTGTGAGCACCATGCTCATTACCGGGCCCAGAAAAAGAAACCTGTTCAATTTACTCCATTACTGAGCGCTGAAAAAGCACTTTTGCCTCTTCCCCATGGAGCCATTACAGGCCATGTGGGAGCAGCAGAGCAGTGGACTGAGGAGGGGGCAGCTCGGCACACCGGGAGAGCCAGGAACCATTCTCAACTGCAGTCACACAGATCGTGATCGACCAGCGGACACATCACAGCGCCAGGGCATACCCTGAAACATAATCACTGTCACAGCGCAAAGCAAATCTTGGTTTTATCATTGCTTTGCTAATACTAGATATATTATGCAACATCAAGCATCATTTTAGGGATAATAGTGAGAATTATATTTTTGTCTCTGTGCTCTGGTCCAAAGGTGATTATGACTCCTTACACTCCTTACACTCAACCCAGTTGCCTTTCAAACCTTAACGTCTAACACCAGACCAACATTTGGGTAAAACAACCTAGGTGGTCTCTTGGCATGTTCGGTTAGGAAAGAAGCCATACAGATTTTACATGGGACCCTGATGTTAACCTTTTGGAAAAGGGGCTGTGGACAGGTGTGGTGGCAGGGACATTACATTCATTTTGTTTCATTTAGCAGATGCTCTTCTCCCAAGTGACATACAATGACACTAGTGTTTACCCAACACATTTACTCAAAGGTGACTTACAATGCTAGATACATTACAGTAAACTCCCTATAGTCATGCCCACCTTCATACACCACAGCAACCTAACACACACACACACACACACACACACACACACACACACACACACACACACACACACACACTCTCTGGGCAATTAAGAGCCACCAATCTACCTGAATCACACGTCTTCAGATTGTGGGAGGAAACCAGAGCACCTGGAGGAAACCCACACAGATGGGGAGAACATGCAAGCTCCACACAGACTGAGCCGGATTCGAGCCTATGTTCAATCACACCATCGAGGTGTTGGGAGGCACAAGTGCTACCTGACGCGTGACCATAGTTTCCTCTACATGCCCTGCATTTTCAGTGCCTATTTGTGAGAGAAAGAAGAATGCACCCATCCTTCACTTGAAAGGGTTATTTTGTTTTGTGAAACTACCCTGTTAGGTGAATTCTGCTGTGATCAAATTAACACCGTTTCTTATGAGGGGGGAAAAAAAATTGGATTTTTGGATGAAAAACTAAAACGAGTAAAAAGTATTTTTATGCATCATGGTGATTACATCAACATATTTCGTATTTGGAACAATAACTGTTTCTAGATTGCCATTTAATGCCATACTTTCATTCATTCACACACACACACACACACACACACACACACACTGTCTGAAGCTGCTTGTCCCAAGTCGGGTTGCGGCGAGCCGGAGCCTAACCCAGCAACACAGGGTGCAGGGCTGGAGGGGGAGGGTCCGAGGGTCCACACCCAGGATGGGACACCAGTCTGTCACAAGACACCCCAAGCAGGACTTGAACCCCAGCCCCACTGGAGAGCACTGGACAGAGGTGTTTTGAGAATTTGGCTTATGACTGTTAATGATATGGAAGGAAGAAATGAAGTTCCCTAGAACACTTTGTCCCTCTGCAAAGCACACAGATACTGCCATTGAGTCAGTGTGCAGTGTTACAAACAAATTTTTGACAGTAGATGATCCTCATCTGATTGTGAGATTAAAGTTTTATTTACACTGTTGTAAGTGTGTTAATTATTAAAGCTATTTGTATGATTGTGGCATCTAAGCCATGAAATTACAGCGCTAGGATTGAGGAGGAGCAATGTGTTCATCAACATTTCTTTAAACTTTCCCTGGAATAGGAGTGTAAGCAACCCTGAGAATCTGAACAGAGTGGACGTCCCCAGCAGAGAGAAGCCGCTTCGCAGATCTTCCCCGTGTCCATTTCACACTGTTCCTCACCAGTCGCCAATTCTGTAAATAGTGCGAATAAAAGTTTTGGACACACCTTGAGCCAGCACTCAGTCCTGCTAATTGGAAAGAGCACATTGTCACAATAATTTTAGCAACTGATGTCTTCATAGTTTATTTTTATAAGGACTCAAATTACCTGGGTTTGAATCCCACCTGCTGCTGCGGTGCTTACCTCGAATTGACACAGTAAAAATTACTAAACTGTATAAACGTGTAAATAATTGTATCTGAACATTTCAAGTCATTTGGGAGAAAAGCATCAGCTCAGTAATAATAATAATAATAATAATAATAACAATGGGGCATGGTGGCGCAGTGGGTTGGACCAGGTCCTGCTCTCCGGTGGATCTGGGGTTCGAGTCCTGCCTGTGGTGCCTTGTGACAGACTGGCGTTCTGTCCTGGCTGTGTCCCCTCCCCCTCCAGCCTTTCGCCCTGTGTTGCCGGGTTGGGCAGCGGCCCCATATGGGACAAGCAGTTCAGACAGTGTGTGCATATAATAATAATATTAATAATAAATCTGCTGTTTCAGTTGTGATATTAGATTGACAGCTATCAATAATAATGATTAGTTGACACTGTCAGTACTGTAGGAAATTGTTTTCTCATCTTGCTTTACACTAAACTTAGTAAACTTTCCGTATATTATACATCATTTTTTTAGATTAGTTTAATGAACATCAAAGGGTTACAGCAGCATAGAGGTAGAGACAGTACACATATTTTTGTTAAAATTATTTTTTTCTTTTCTGTAATTTTCTTAAATATTCCCATGAGTACCTATTGCATTCTTACATTGCTGCTCATGTACTGAATGACTGCTCTGAGCTGACAGCTGTGGGCCGCAGTTTTGTGCTCAGGAATAACCTAGATGGGGTTGAGTGAGCATGAGTGATCACAGCATCTATTGTATCTTTGTAAGGATTGTGTGAATAATATTTAACAATGGCAAAATAGGTTGAGTTCATAAGCCTGTGTATGATAGAAGTGTGTATGCTGTACTTTCACAAGCCATTCCAGCAATTTTTCCTTGTACAGGACCCCATTACATGAGGGATGAGGGCACTCTTGATGAGTGTGAGTGTTGTGTTTATGCACCTATGAAAGAGTGAGAATGTTTTCCCTGTAATTAAGGATTTATAGTGTGTGTGAGTGTGTAAGCACCATGAAAAGAGGCTTGGGTAACAACCGCAAACCCCCTTTAATGTTGCACTGGATGGTATGATCATAGAAGCAGATCATTCAGGACAATTAGAACAGGATGCTGATTTAATTGTTTTCTGCACACTGGCGGCTCTTACTGTGGCAACGACCTGCCAGTTCAGCACCAGTATCCGATCGGCAGTGTTTCCGCTGCCCACCATTGTCCCACTGCCCATCCTCACCTCAGTAAACATGTGTCAAGCACTTCGTCAGGACAGTGGCAGATTCTCTTGGATCTTAAAGACAGTTCCACTGGAGTGTAAGATTGCCAGATTGAACACAACAAAAATTTTGGTGAGCGGCTCATCCGACACCTGACCAATACCCCAGGGCTGTCATGAGTGTGTTTTGCCTCATAATGGCTCCTTGATAAAGCGACCATGTGACTTTCTAAATGGAGCACCTCAACACCTTTCTCCTTCGTACTGTTCAAAGTCCATGCTGTTTGCCACCCTTCTCATTCATCTCATCCTTTCATCTATATTAGTGAATTGGAGAAGAACCTTAAATATTATCTTTACTCTACCTGCTATATCCAGCAAACAAGAAGCCTCACAAATTTGGCTTTTTTCCTTGTGTTTTCATGGGTGACATTTTACTCTAAAAGTGCCTATGCCAGCTGCCTTAGAGCCATGCTTGGCAGCTTCACTGTTGACACACTCATTAAATATTAAATATTAAATCAAAGGGCTTTTCAACTGGAAGAACAGAGACTGATTTATTGTCTTCAGACTGATTGTTCTATGCTGGGTTTAGATGCAATGAGCCCAGACACAGCAAAACACGGTGAAGCAGGTTTATAGGTAATTACTGTGTTCATTGCAATTTTCTGACAAATGTCTATTCAGGGGAGCTGTGCTTCCATAAAAGGCAAATAATATAATCATGGATGCCATGGTGCCAGAACAGGCAAGGTCATTTTAACAAACAAGGATTTAGCGGAGAAGAAATTAGCTATATTTGATTAAAAAAATAACCAACAATTACTGTTAATGAATTCCAATGTGGAATATATATTCCGTAAACAACTGGAAACATCCCTATCCTGAGTGCTGATCTGAAATTAAATAATAGCAACAATCAGGATGGTTGCTGTGGTAACAGACGCTGTGGAGGAGGGTTGGGGCAGGGATTGCTCCACCCAAATGGGCTTCACGCTGGACAAGTTTCCTAGATGCAACAGTGTCAAAGCAGCATACACAGGTGGTGTACTACTATTAAAACACAAAACCCAACTCTAAATAAATGTATTACAATAGTCTGAGATGATTTTTTTCTTTTTTACTAAGTTGGCAAACAAAAATTTGGGATGGCAAGAAGTCTAAGCCTGGTAGCATAGTGATGAGATCTGCTGCCTTTGACTCCAAAGGTCATGGGTTTCATCCTCATCTCTGGCTGTAGTACCCTTGAGCAAGATACTTACCCTAAAATTGCTCTGTTAAAACTATGTTGCTGTATAAATCAGTAAATAATTGTGAATTCCTTTAGAGAAAAGTGTCAGATAAATGAATTAATGTAAGTTGGCAACTGTATGTTGAGTTACAGGGTGACACAATGGCTCATAGTGCTTTGAAAGAACTAGGTTATGAAAGTCTGTATATGAAACAATATGTTTTCCAAACCTATCATCATGAGCACAAAACCACTGCGATGTAAAGAGCTCACGCACACAACCACTGATCAGTTTCATAGCTCTGTTTTTTGTACAACAAATAGTTCATTAGCTAAACAAACCGCCCACAATTACTGCTAGAAAACGATGATGAGGAGTGTTTTAACTACTGCTGCAAGCTAATTTGCTTGTATTGTTAAACATTGCAGAAATACTATAATTATCCATCAAATATCACAATCCGCAATAATGAGAGTACATGCATGCAATTACCCATCTTTCTGGTGGGTTCGTCTCAATATCATGTTATAGTAACAGAAATATTTGAGGAAAAATTAAATGATTCTATTTTTCCTACATGCTTTCTTGGATAGCAGTGTAACTTTTCAGTTTTTACATTACATTTATTAATTAAAGAGAAAATTTTCTCCAAAGCGTCTTCCAGTGAGCTATATAGTGTTATTAACCAACGCTCCTTATTCATGAAGGTCACTTACACTGCTAGGCTTTAAGAGAAATATATATTCCTCCATAGTGTTTCATTTCATTATTATTATTATTATTATTATTATTATTATTATTATTATTATTATTATTATTATTATTATTCAGAGCATTTTCCCAATACTTGCGCATTCGCCTTGGATAAATACGCATTATGAGTTATATGTAGGGGGTGCGGTGGCACAGTGGATCGGACCATGGTCCTGTTCTCCGGTGGGTCTAGGGTTCGAGTCCCGCTTGGGGTGCCTTGCGACGGACTGGAGTCCCGTCCTGGGTGTGTTCCCTCCCCCTCCGGCCTTACGCCCTGTGCCCCTGTGTTATATGTATTTAGGGTCAGAGGACTGTGTGGAACCAATGATGAGTTGAGGTGTTACTCTGACTGAGCCCCTCAAAGAAAGAAATGGTTCCACATGGCACAGATCTTTCAGGACTGGTTATTCGATGGAATTAAAAACATTGTTGTGAGCAGAACAGGACGCCCACCCCAAGACTCCATAAGTCATGACTCAGAGTTTACCGTGCACTGACAGGATCGATGAGGCTCGGGTGGGAGGGCTGGTCTTGTCTGGGGTCCAGCTCCACAGTGTGCTTTACTGGCGTGGCCTTGGTGCACTGTGCTGGTCACCTCGCCACTTTACTAGGAGCTGTTAACATGGCCCAGCTCGTAAATCCAAAATATTGTTTCTGCACTAGAAAGAAGGGGCCAGCATGCCAAGAGCCTCCCAAGGACCTATGAGACATCACTGGGCAAAAACAATATTCTTCATCAGTAAAATTACCAATAAAAATACAAGAACACTTCTTGTGCAGCATTCTCCGGAACAGAAATTCCTTTGAGTGCATCACCAAAATGCTTTTTCTCAATCTTCAGATATGCTCCTGAAAAATCAGCAAAGCCGCTTCAGTGTGAGTGTAAAAACTGGAAACTGGTTCATTCTTCTCTCGACAGGAAAAGTTCTTGGCTATGGTGGAGAACAACAGGGCTGGGCCTGAAAATAGCAGTCTGAAAAGTTGCGGGTCCCTCACACTGCGAAATACTATCGCTCTCTTACTGGAGGTCAAGCCCAATAAAGTTGCTGCTCATAAATTTTTTGGCACATCGGCTTTAGCTAGTGAAAAGTTGAGATTCAGCTGCTTTGTCTGGGGAGCAATAAAAGCCTTGCTGTAAACGTGTTTAAAAGCTATATAGCCTGTGATATATTATCATCGGTTGTCAGCACATCTGGTAGATCTTGTGAGTCTCTGGTATTTCTAGAACGAGAACAACACAAAAGGAAACGGCAATACATAATTCGGCAAAAAGTTTTGATGAGGTTCATGCCAAATTGGTTTGGTAGAGAGGGAAGCTGCAGATGTAACAGCTCAAGTGTCCTGCTAAATCACAGCCAAATGCATTGTAATGCATTTGTGAATGCAGTTAAAAATGTTACATTACATTGCAAAAATGGCTGTATTTTTAAACTGTAGTTATCTTGATGGAAGATCTTGGTGGAAGATCTCTTGGTTGGTCCATAAAATTTGGGACTCATTTAAAGTGTCAACAGGTTTCACTTCTAAATTGGCAGCACTGTGGTAAGACTAACAGTACTTGTTGGACATATGGGTACTTTGTAACTAGTCCCTCCACCTCACTGTCCACTAGCACCTCACCAAGGTGTCCAACAGCTGCCTGATGTTGACCAATTCACGAATGAACACATGGATGAGCCAGAGAACAACACCACGCATGTGCTCTCGCCGCCTGACTGCATTTTACACCATTGCTTGCTGCTGGAATTAGATTCCAACACTTCTCAAGCACAGGTAGGAGATTAAAGCATGGGTTGAGGGAGAAAAAATGGCAGCTGGACCAGGTCTGGGAGGAATGGCCACCGTTTGTAGGAGTATGATATCAAAGTGTTCAGGACAATTTAAGTCGGTTTGGAGTGAACACTGACCGATCGGCCCCAATGAGTCCGACACGATTGTGTTAGCCCCCGCCCAAGAAACTAGCACTTTTTTTTAACTTACCCTTTGTTCCGAAGGGGACTATTGATTTTCTTTTCGGCTGTAACTGGTTTGGAGGCCAGTGGCCCACTTGGGTCTTCCTGTACACAGGGGAGGCTAAATTGAGCTATTTACAAGCAATGCCAGTCTTTACCCCGGGCCCTTTGCTCTGTGCGGTCCCTTCCTGCCGGTTTAATGCCATCAGGTTATAGTTTGCTCTGGAGCCGGCAAATTATACTCACTTCCATCTCCTCTCCAATAAAGATCTGCCCAGTCCCGAGGGACCTCTGGATGACCCCAGGCCCACAACGGTGCAGATAGTCTCGCTCCAGCACTGGGCTGAAGTAAATGTGTTTTCTTGCTGTTTTTATGTCTTTTTCCACGTGGTAGTCAGAGGTTATTTTCTCTGTTTTTATGAAGGTGGCCGAACACGTCCTTTCAGGTGTAACCTGATCCTGCTACAGCAATGCAAGTGACCCCAGCAGCTCTGAGTGTTTGCACACAAATGCTGTCTGAAGAGGATTAGGATCCACAGCCTGGAGAAACAACTGTAAAAAAAAATTAATAATTGGACATTATTAAACATAGGAGCCATGCCTGAAGTTGTACGGATACCATACACTGTACTAGTTAGAGTACACCATTCCCAACTTATAATTTACATGAGTTTTCCAGTAAGGCAGCTAAAAAATGTGATCGGTTTGCGACTGGGCTGTTGCGCTTGCTGTAATATGATTGTTTTGCAGGACAATGAATTCTGGGCTCCTTTTGCATATCGGTTAAATGTAATCCCCCCCCGGTGTCTCATACACTTTCCCTGCGTACGGCAATGACAAGCAGTTTGGCACACATTACACCCTCCTTATGTAAGAATATGTGCCCAGGCATGATAGAGATGTGATAATAAAGGTCCAGAAGGTAGGTAGATCTGTCAGGCAAGTGGGCGGTGGCAGTTTGTAAGTTATGGCTTAGCCACATCTCAACCTTCCAGTTCTGCCCGACACTTCCTGTGCACACATGGTGCCCCTAGACTGTCCCCCATGTTCCAGTGTGGACATACTGTAGATATGACACCTTGAGTGGACATATCTCACGTCTC
This sequence comes from Scleropages formosus, assembly GCF_900964775.1. NCBI lineage: Eukaryota > Metazoa > Chordata > Actinopteri > Osteoglossiformes > Osteoglossidae > Scleropages > Scleropages formosus. Next base: position 9,162,440 of record NC_041815.1, on the reverse strand, counting down.
ACTGTAATATGACATGAAACAGACAAAGTGATGATGTTAGACTCAGAACCGTGGCGGTAACGTCAAAGATACTATAATGCCATACATATGTTATATTTTTATATAAGTCACTGATGGTGAACATTGAAAAAACACTGAAAACCTCAGAAACAACTTGAACTAACCATTTATGGGACAACTGTATTATATGTACCATTTATACCACCAGCACCTTTTATGCTTCAGTAGTGTCCTACACCACTCGGGCTTGCAACATCAAAGAATGAACCAACTAATATCTCAAGGCTGATAATTACTATACTGGTACCTTCCTAGAGGAACATTTTACTTATATGTGAAGTAGCCCTGCTGTGAAGTTCATTGTTTTAAGTGAAGTGTATATTTTCTAAGCCTAAGCCCAGTTGAAACAGTTAACACACTGCAAACAAATGAATACTCCTTGATGTAAAACAGCAACTGGAGAAGACGTCTGAGTCATCAAGTGGGACGCGTCCGTCCAATATGGATGTCAGACATATGCTTAACTGACCGGGCAGAAATAAAGACAAATCACGGGCCATAAAAGCTGTGATTATTGGAGCGCTTTTGTTTCAGTAACAGCAAATGGCCAATTGAAGCGGTGTTACCGCCACTGTACTGTCAGTACTAATTCTATTACACTGAAATAATGTGCACTTGATGCTATCATTTTAGGGGGGAGGATTTGTGTCCATAAATGAGCAACTCCTTGCAATGGAGTTTCCTGGATGGATCCTCATGGCAGGCTTAAAGAGCACCATTTTAGAAACACACACACACATTTTCTGAACCGCTTGTCCCATACGGGGTCGCAGGGAACCGGAGCCAACCCGGTAACACAGGGCGTAAGGACGGAGGGGGAGAGGACACACCCAGGACAGGACGCCAGTCCATCACAAGGCACCCCAAGAAGGACTCGAACCCCAGACCCACTCGAGAGCAGGACCCGGTCCAACCCACTGCGCCACTGCGCCACCGCGCCCCCCTATCATTTTAGAAACAATGGTGCAATTTGAAGTGTGAAAATGCAGCGCAGTCCAGTCAGACTGGCCTTAACTGCTCACTATGAAAAGTTAAACCAGGGCTGAGTCAAAATAAGTGCGTGCACACGCAGACACACACACACACACACACACACACACACACACACACACACACACACACACACACACACGCGCTGACAGGAGCAAGAGAGTCAGATCCAAAACCACTAAGAGCCAGACCCTCTGCATTAGGGCCCTGGGTCTTTTCCATGTTTCTGTAACTGCAGGTGTGGATTGCAAAGACAATGTAAAGAGACGCAGAAGGGAAAGAGGGACGATGAACGCACAGTGAGCATGTCATTACTGGTCTGGCTCCTGCTACAATTTAGCGCACACTCTGTGCTCATGATCATACTAATAGCGGTAATATCAGAGCACGGAAATGCTGAATATACGCTTCACAACATGCTGACACACTTACTGACATAATGATAGCATAGTCATGGGAAACACACTGATTTACTGTTTTGAAAAAGGGAAATCATCTCTGTGAAGTTACACCAAACAACAAGACACTGATCGCACCCTGAAAATACTGCCATACACAACTGGGTAGTAGCTCTGTTACTGTATAGTTAACTAAGTACCTTTCTGGAAAAAGTGTACTTTACACAGCAATATTTGGCAGTGATACTTCTTTAGAAAATTTATAAACCTTTCCCACACTTTTATTGTAATTTTTTATTTTTTCACATTTAATGTTGAAATTATCTTTCCATTAAATGAATCAAGTCAATGTTACCGTGACCCCTGACGTCTTGTGTTCATTTCACGGGATGTTGTCAGTTGTCAGTCATCAGTCATAACCACTTTTTACGTGAACCATGAAATATGGCTGTTCGCTGTCAGCGGACTTCTTTCGCCAGTTTTTTTGGCCATGTTGCTTGGCCGAAACAGTGATAGAACTATTTAGCGTTCAGTTTTGTCTCGCTTTGATTGACAGCTTAGTTCATTCGTAGATTGGAGAAAAACAATCCACTTTTAAATATGTTTAAATGGAATCAAGGGGAGCCATGAAAAAATTAAGCTCTAAAACAAGTGCATGAAGCAGTTATTGAAAGTGTGTGAGTGAGAATTTTAGTGTCTTATATATGTCCTATAATAATAATAATAATAATAATAATAATAATAAAAATAATAATAATAATAAAAGGGGTATTTCATGATAGCGTGTTAACTATTCATCAATATGATAATCAGTTCTCTGAGATTTAATTTAAAAGATTTAATATTAAAAAAAGACATGCAGATATATTTTTTCCATACAGGTGAAACTGTATACTGAAACTGTTAACACTGCGGGTGTTTCCGAATATTAAAAAGCTCAATTTGAATCAAAGTAACTTGCTATTTCAATAGTTTTCTGACCTGATACGTTTTTTTTTTGCTTTTACCCGAGTCAGTTTCTTGATGAGTATTTTTTCTTTGACACTGTTTGGGCTTCTCTACGAACCTTTCATGACGTAAAACTGAAAATGTTGATGTCTCACACACACGCACACACACACACACACACACACACACACACACACACACACACAGAGACACTGAACACTTATTGCACCCAGAGAGAATAATACTCACGCAGAATGTTCCTGTGACAACCTGACATTCACTCATCAGCGTTAAACCGGACAGCATAAACGCATCATGGCGGGGTGTGTGGGATGGGGGAGAGCACAAGGACACCAAATGTGATAGATGGGAGCAGAGGGCTCATGAGTCCCTACAGAGATGAACAGCAAGGTGTAACGACTAACGCATGAGGTGGCTAATTAAGCTCAACGATGAAGAGGTGGTGGGGGTGACGGGGAGTGACCAGGGGCCAATGGTTTGGTGAAGGAGCAGACAAAGTCCGTATCTGTCATCTCCATCGCACTGGGGACGAACTCTCAGAGCCTCGTCCATGATGCACAGCTGCACAGTGGCCTTATCTGGACGAATAAAACGCTAGTACCAAGGGTCTGTGACAAACGAGAGCTGGAGAGGAAGATGGGAAGAAGTCATCTTCAAGGTGACCCTGATATTTTTTTTCCCTTTCAATTTTGTGAACTATTTCATAGGGCAGTGTTATAGCACATTCCATGGCTAAAGCCAATTTTGCGAGACAAATCAATAAAGTTGAAATATCAGGTTTTTATGAGTGGCTACAATCGGCTGGAGGCCTTGTGTGTGTGGAGTAATGTGTTTGTGTAGATTAGATTTAAACAGCCTGGACAAAGTGGAGAAGCAAACAAATACAACAGGCGAGAGTGACAAGGTGTTGGAGGGGGTGGGTGACACAGGGAGGGGCAGAATTGAGACAGAGAGGAAGGAGAAAAGGGGAGCAGGGAAAAGAGCTTTGCTGTAGAAATGTGAGAGAATAAAAATGAAGGAAACAGGGTAGGATGAGAGGGAGGTATGACTACATCAACAGTATTACCATAAATGTATCATCAACTTACAGAGGATGACTGTTCCAATAATAAGTTATGATCTTCCCTTGAATGTATGTGCTTGACTTGCAGCGAGGAGGGATGCGTGGTAAACTGTAATAAACAGTCCTTATCAGAAGCTCCCGCTGCATATTTCCAGTATCTTGTTTTTATAAATGGCACAAGGGAATATTGCTCCCCCACATGACACTGACACCGCGAGTAGCCGGGAAGGCAGCCCTTACCCTGACTGTCCGAAAGGATCAGCACTCATGCCGATGACTCTGGGTTGAGTGCAGCTCCTGGACAGAGAGCTGGTTTGTCACCACCATGAATAGCCCATTTTAAACACCTAAGGCCATATGGTCAAGCATAGAGGTTTCACAATAACGTCCCAATACTGGTACAAAGAACCCAGAATCACAAACAACTGGACTTGGGCCTTTAGTTTGTTAACTGTTACCAAAATACAGTCCGTGTCTCAAAGACATACAGCATTTTTTCCACGTCAGGTCTTTAGAGCTACAACCGTTGCTGCTATCCCCATCTACCCGATGGGCCCGACTGCATATCCTGCATGGGTTTGAGGCAGGGTGATGTCATGATGTTCCTTTCATACTGCTTTATGCTCATGTGGCAGGAGTAATTGATTAATCATTCATTTTTAATGGTGTTTAATTGGATAAACAGACGGTCCAGTGCCCATTTCCAATAAATTATTTATTGTGCTTCTTTCTAATATTGCATCAGCACAACTCCATCTTCCCTGTGGCTGTTGCTGCCAGAGCTATGAGGTGCCAACAGTTATTCTTTCCGCCCAGAATTTGACTGGCATTTGAAATTGCAAAGCTTTCTGGACATGAGGTGCTGATATCTGTATGAAGAGGTGCAGCGGAAGCTGCTGAGGAAGGCACATTCTTAGCTGGACAAACTGCCCCAGCCCACTTTGCTCTGGGAATAAATAAATTAGAGCACCGAACTGCACTCCTTTAGGCCCTAGGACCGGTGTCACGGGGTCAGGCGTCCAGCCCCCTGGATGGCTCTCATTAGAGTGAGTCAGGATAAATGACAGCAGGGAATCAAGGAGCAGCGGCGGGACTGAGAGGCAGTGGGAAATAGGCTGTTTGTCCATTACACGCCCAGACGATGTATGTAGATTGCTTCGATAATAACTACTAATACCTCAGTGCTTTCAAAACAAAACTCCCAGCTGGACACTTGTTTTTTGTGCTGTACGGAAGGACGCAAAAGGTTCATACTGTTTATAGAGTTAGCTTGCCAGTTAATAATGACTGGAGCCACAATGCAGTGTTCCTTTAGTGTTGACAGTGAAATCCTTCTGCTGAAATGAAGCTCTTTCACACAGAGGTTCAGCTCATTAAACAGCGAAGGTAGAAAAAGGTTGTAAGAATATGAGTAAAGGCAATCACACTGTGAATGTTCAGACTGTCTCAGCTGCTCTGTGTCAGAGCTCATTCCGCAGGCTGGGGGACCGGGGGGCCGAGCGCTTCCTACATAGGTGGGCCTTCAGAGCCACAGTACCAAGTTAGAGTGTTGGCTGGCCTGGGCTGGCCTGGGCTGGCCTGGGGTGGCTTCTGGGTGTATGTGGGAGTAGCAGTAGTTCAGGTTGTCTCCAAGAGTGAGGAAGGCCAGCCAGAGCGTTGTGAATGACAGCGGGGCTGCAGAGTCTCTATCTGCACCACATTCATTAGCACTTTCAATTTGCCATAATGGGCTCCTGTGTCCCAGAGCTCAGCCCTTGCCGTCGCTCTGCAGACCGAGAGTCCTGCCCCTCTCGCTGTCTTTAATTAATCCATTCATCTCCCTCCAGTCCGATCAATGCCACAAGGCAACGAGAACCCTGCTGCCACCATAAAACACGGTAGCCTCTCCGTGACTGTGCTATGTGCACCCACACACATATTGTGCAGCCTCCAACACACACACACACACATATATATGCATACACTGCATGGCTGTACAAGTATGTTTCTGCTAGTTGCACATGTTTAATCCAGGCCGGTTAGTCTGCATTTCTGCCGACAAAGTGGTGCTTAATGAATGAATGAATGAATGCATGAATGAAAAAAAAACTGTACTTGCTACCAAATCTATATTTATTATATACTTGTGTAATGTATGCTGGTTTAGGCAGCTACATTACACAGACTAACTGTAATCTGAGAATGGTGTGTCTGCATCTGTGTCCATCTGACTGTGAAAGCACTTCTGTTTCCTCTGAACTGCACGGTTCTTCGGAGAAGGGTATCTGCTAAATGAATATTGTAAATGTACATCTAAAACTTCAATAATCCTAGAAGGAAACTGCTCTAAATTGCAGTACTAACTCAAAAGCAGCTTACAATGATTATTTAGCTGACACCTTTACCCAGGGTGAGTGACACCCCGTCAAACTCCTAAGACACATTTCTGAAGGAAATAACTTAAGAGCACCATCAGACACCTCTGTAGCAGCCCCATATTGTACAGAGAAACGAACACACACACTCAAACATATTACAAATACACTTGCATGCACACACTAGGGTTTGTAGAGCCCCAGCACATCTGTGTATAGCAAAGATCTAGACAGATGTGTTCTTACCCACAATAACATACAGACAGGAAGACACAGCGAGAGGGATCTGGGACCTCACTCAACGCATGTATACAAGGAAGATCCACACACAGGCGCAGATTTCAATACACCGAAATAAAGTAACAGGAAGCAAAGAGGTGCACAAGGCTAGACATAAATTCCATTGTGCATTCGCTGTATTGTCTCTGCTTTGGCCAAATTTCTTCTGACACCTATGTGCCATATGAACAATAGGAGAAATCTGTGTGCTAAATTAAATTTTCCAGACGCTAGATTGGAAGCGCATGTTCTGCCTGTACTGCGCGAGTCCCTATTAGGACAAGAGATAAACCAACGGCACAGACAATGTAGACAAGGCCAGGCCTTTGTTATCCCACTCAACATAATGATTATTTGAAAGGAAAGTTTATGAAAAGGACATTTGGCCCCGTAATTGATTCATATGGAGTAATGCGTGAAGAGGCCAGGGTCGCGGGGGATCGCGGGAGGCTTGTCGTTGGCCTACTAAATCCTCCCAACTCGCACGACTCGGGGATCAATAACTAATTTTTTGGAGCTGATTATTTTTTGCAGCGGGAAGGGAGACGTTGCCTCGTGTAGCCAGGGGATGTAATCAGGCACTAAAACGCAGCTTTATTGCTCTTGTGATGGGGGGGTCAAGCCATAATGTAATACATGCTTTAGGAAGGACGCTCAAAGAGCCCTGCAACAGTAGCCGCGAGCTGCACGACCCAGCCGAAAAGAAAGAACTCCAAGAGCCCTTGACTCCAGAATACCCACAAAGACTCCAGCGCTAATGGATGCCCACGCCTGGGATCAGGGAAAGGAAAAACAAGCTCCATAAATAATGTTCCGCAAACAGGCACAATTCTGGTCGGCAGTTCGGGCAGCTTGCGGGCCACAGGATAGGAACCCCCGCTGCGTCGCTGCCAGTGTTTGCAACTGAGACAATCGAGGAAAAAAAGCAGGCGGAGAATCGAAGGTGGACCAGTGGAGAAGTCATTTAGGAGTTGTTAGGCTCCAGCGAGAGCCGCAGTAAATTCTAGCGTCTTTGCCCCGAAAGACTAATGGCCCCACCACAGATATGAGGGCAGGAGGCATTAAGTAAATATATGACTCTCTTTAAATGCCGCCTCGTTACTATGGTGACGGCAATATATGGAACACTGGGTTGCAAAGGTTCTAAGGAGTACGGTGCACGCAGGCGCCTGGTACATGTGTGTTTTAACAGCTCCTATGTATCTTCCCCCTGTGGTTTATATTATGCCACAGACAATATTCTTCTTCATCTCAGAGCCACATGATGGATTCTGGGGATAGAGGATGGCAGCTAGAGATGACAGATTCCTCTCCTGTCTCTCACACACAAAGAAATTAACATATTCCCCACCTCCAGTGTTCTGGGAAAGAGCGTTAATGTCTTCTGCTTCCCTTCATGTCTCATCTCTGGGATTTTGGCCTTGCTACTCCTAACCAGTTGAGCAGATCCAGCTGTGCTCTACAGTCGATACATTGGCAGTTGCCCCCATGCTCACGGTGGACTCCACCCCGCACAGGGGTCCAGGGCCTTCCTACATTTGGCCACAGACACATATTAAGGCAAAGCGGGAGGCTGGTGATGTTCCTACGCTCTCCGTCTCTGATGACAGTCCAGCACTTGTCTCACTGATACATAGAGAATCTTATTGTGAATAAGATACACCCCAACAGACGTCCACCTTTGATGCATCCGTGTCCAAGATGTCCAAAATTGCTAGCACAAAGGTTTTCGGTTCTGGCTCCGATTTGCTAGAACGACCTCCGCCTTTAACTCAGAACTGTTGGGTCTCTCTCTACATTTCAGAAGGATCTTAAAACTCACCTCTTTTGGACTCTCGAAAATACATGATAAACTCGTATGAGTTTGCGATGCACACTGGTTCAAATGGTGGAATGTGACAAATGAACTGTACTCTAGAATCACGTGTCTGCATCCAAATCCCTCCTTTTGTTGATGTAATGCACCTCTGGATTATGATATTGTACTGTAGTATATTGCTTTACGTGTATGAGATATACAGTACATCACTTTGGAGAATAGCGTGTGCTAAACAAATAGATTAGATGTATAGACTAGAGGTAATGAATAGAGTAAATGTAAATGATTGTCATTGTATATTGCATATGTACCATTACCATCCAGCTGACCACAAACCTTCAGCAGTGGGAACCTGTTACCACTCCAAGTGAAACTTCTTTGTTTTGAACCTTTAACTGATGTGTTTAAGGAAACTCGCCTCCCGCAAACCCAACCCTCGCTACACAGGAGCACCTGCTCAGTGTGGTTCAGCTTACCTTACTTACCTGATGCTTTTCTCCAAAGCACCAGTGTTCAGCAGCTCCAAATGATTTACCCATTTATACTGCAGGGTCATTGGGGGGGGGGTCGGAACGCACAGCAGCAGCACTGACCACTACTCCACCTGCTGCCACCTGTTTTCCAGCCACTAAACCACCAGATGACAATAACATCCAAAGACAATGCAATTTGTTCCTGATCATATGAAGGCGAAAACCACCCGCACTCGACCACTCCTGATATTTTATTTAAAAAGACATTGTTTGGATGTTGTGCTGGATCTCATACAAGAAGAATTCAGAGTTTTAATGAGTTTTACTCTTGTATAAATAACATGGGTGGTAGCCCAATGTATGAAGTCACGTGTCCTCCACAATGACGTTAAGAATGTGTTAGTGTGCAGGCTTGCTGTGTGTGGGTATGTCGAGAATGTGGACACGCTTCTCTCATACAGAAATGTGCATATGATGCTGACACCCTCACGCATACATGGAGCGTGTAGTCACCCGTTCCCCCACTTCTGCTTTTATCTGTTCTGTCAGCCCCTCATCAGCCCCATTGGACCCCGACCCGACGCGTTTAATGTCAACACGTTAGCAAAATTATGCAAACAAGTCTGTGGAGACGTGGGAAAAAAAGACACGCCCTGGCTGCGTCGTGGAGGCCGTCTGACACACGGGTGTAGCGGCGGTGGCTCGACTCGTCACCGCGAGGGCAATTTAACATGTCACGTCCAATTCGCTGCAATTCTCCTGCCTTTTATTCTCTTCCCTTTCAAATGTGGGCGAGCGCACACACACACACACACACACACACACACACACAAAGCGAGATAATTTCCTCTTTTCCCGCTGCTGTTCTACACAGCACAGAACATTGCTGTTTGCAGGACGGCAGCTCGGGCAGCTTATGTGTATGCATTCGAAAGCAGGCGAAGAAGCCACCTGAAACAAAGACAGTTCGAGTCGCGTTGCAAAAAAAGGAAAAAAGAGAGTGTGATGCTCTTCAATTTGAATTTGACAAACTTGAGGGAAAAAAGCCATTTTATTTCAAAGGTTTCCTGACTGAGGGGAAATATGATTATCTAGCCTTAGCCTCCTGCTCGCTATTACCGCGGTGCCGGGAAGCGCGGGGTGCAGTGTGGCCTTTTATCTTTCCATGAATAGAATTAGAGCGGTGCTGAAGGTGCGAGGAAGGGTGACACAAAGCGCTCATCGGCGGCGTCATTATCTAAAGACACGCAGGAGCGGCGCAACATGGACAGATGGGGAGCAGAGGAGATAAATAACCCTTCTCCAAGGCCAGGCCGGCCTTGCTAATGGGTGCCATGAACTCCATTAAGGACTTAATAGTTCGGTGGGAAACATGAAAAAGAAGACGAAGAAGAAATCTTGTGACTTGTGTCTTACTGCACACATATCAAGTCTTCATAATCCCAGTCAGGCACAACAAAAAGATCTGCTGTCTTTATTCAAGAGCTCTCTCTCGCAATAGACGATACATGTGGGTATGCAGGGTGTGCGTGGGGGGGGCACCTGTTTTCAAAAAACATATTATTGCAGTGAGCAAGAATGTATGCCATTTGAAATAACTGCAGATGGGCTCTCGCATTGCCAGAAGACACAGTGAGACAAAACAGGCAGCGGTAAAACTACATTACCAATGTGGGCAGTCAAGAACACACCACTTCTGTTTACTGAAATGAATGTAGGACTGTTTAGCTTTGGCAAAAAATGTTTGTTTTTTTGCTCTTTAAAATCCCCCTTTTGTTGGACATTTCCGTACTGAGCGGTACTGGTCAGCGTTCATCGCAAGGGGGTCTTCTGTCCACCATCTGAACAGCCACAGCGTCCTCATATTCCCCACCACTGTATTATGACCTTTTTGTGCTTTTTCCTTTTTTTGGTACCTCCTACTGTGTTTATGGACTGGTATCGCAATACAGTTTTTGTGAGTTTTTAAAGTTAGCAAGCCCTTTTGCACAGGTCCCCCAGAGAGCTAGAAACAGCAACACCCCTTGGACCCCCCCCCCCCCCCCCCGCACTGCTGCTGTAGCTTCCACTTCACAGGCAGGTGGATTTTCAGCTCGACCTGCCCTCTACTGGAAGAGCTGCAGCACTGCATGATGTTTCAAACTTCACACTCACACTATTTGCATTTATTCATTCATCTGACACTCTTCTCCAAAGCAACCTACAATGCTAAGATACTTACAACTGTTTATCCATTTATACAACTGGGTCATTTTACCGCAGCAGCCTAGGGTAAGTACCTCACTCAAGGGTGCTACAGCTGACATTTGACCTTTGAGTCCAAAAGCAGAAGGTCAAACAACTCCGCTATCAGGGACCCAGATTATTTACACTTGCTGAGAATTGAGAATTATGTCATTAAAAAGGGATCATTTAAATGTCCTGTTGTTTGGATGGATTGTTCTGAATGAACTGAAAATGTCGCAGACAGAAGCAGCAACTGGAAAAAGGTCGCATTTAGTTCTTTAATACAAAACATTACCATATCTATCCTGATGTCAAAAGATAAAAAAGTAATACTGTACGAGCTGAATCTATGAGGAGACATTTGTCTTAAGACAGAACTTCGTCAGCGGTGTACATATTTAATGATGTTATCTTTTATTTAAATCTGTTTTTTTCAGAGAAAGTGCTACCTGATATAATATTTTCAATTTTATTTTACTTTAGTTTACTTTAGTTTGATAGCTATCTAAGTTGAGACAATTGTAGAAACTTAATCTGCTGTAAAGCTCAGAAGTATCAGGTTCGAAAGTGATCAAAAGCACATGTAAAGGAACTGGGGGGGGGGGGGGTCACTGCAGTTGTTTCGGAAGCCCCGCGCATGGGGAGGGGGAGCTGGAGCTTTGTGAGGAAACAGTGAGTTACATGTAAATGTTTAAATTACAAAGTACATTCCAGAAAGGCTCAGTTCAGCTCTGCTGCTCGTGACACCTGCACACCTGGGAGGATCACAGGGCTCCTCCACACCTCGGGCCAACACACAGAAGCCGCTTCTCCTCGCATAGTAAATCTTAGTCTGGAAGACCTGAACTGGACCAAACGTGGATAAACATGGGGAACCACAGAAGAACATCAGAATGAAGCCTGGACTGCATTCCAGGGGTTTCACCTGCACCTTCTTCACTTCGTACAAGCCACAACATGCTTTCCAGGTGAGATTCCAGAGGGAACAAAAAAACCCAAGTTGCCTGCATGCTAACAGAAAAACTGGCTCTTGATCACTTGAAATAAAGAAAAAAATTAACAATATTTTTACAAATCCCAGCCCAAACTCACAAAATACAGCTTAGGGTCTGTCTCACTGCAGTTGATGTGGGAAACATCTGTATTTCAGTGTTGCGGCTGATGCCTTATTCACATTTTCTTTGGACCCGTCCAGATGCGCTGGCACACGTCATGCGGCACAGTGGTCAGTTATTACCTTTTAATGGAAACAGGAATTCCTCTTACCCCCCGTGGCTTCCCGGAGCCATATCGCTGGCCTACTGAGTGAGACAAATGGAAGCCCAGCAGCATGGGCACACGCCACATAACTCCTCTAGCGCGTTACCATGACATCCTTGTTAATACATCACTCTCATCCTGGCATCTCCTGTAAGGCATTGGACAGTGGGGGGCACCAGGCCACGGAAACACACATATTAAATTTATTTGTTTAGCTGACTCTTTTCTCCTAAGTTACCTACAGTGTTTATCTACCTACAATTTCTTACCCCTTTTTACAGCTGGGTAATTTTTACTGAAGGAATCTAGGGTAAGTACTTTTCTCTGGGGTACTACAGCTGGAAGTAAGATTCAAACCCATGACTTTTGGGTCATAAGGTCACAGCTCTAACCACTACACTGCCAGCTATCCCACCCATGCTTGTTGTAGCAGCTCATCTGTTTTTGGAGAGCCCTACCTATCCACCATGCCAGACCACCAACTCACCCTCAGATCACAATGCCCCCCCCTCCCCGGGGCACGGAATTTGTCCCATAAAAACAAAGAGATCTGGATCTGCTCCATTGGTGGGGGAGGGAGTCCAAGCAACGACACAACGATCCACTCCAGAAAGCTGGCACGAAAGGCAGTGTGCAGCCACAGCACTTTTTATAAGGAAGACTTAAAGTCGTGGTAAAAAGAAGCAGGTGGGCTGGAGATCCGTTCAGCCCCAACTGTGGCTCACACTGTGGGGTTTGTACCCAGCTCCACAACGAGCGCATCGCAGAGGTCGTAGAGTGAGAACGAGCGTACCTAATAAAGTAGGAGATGTGGACACGTTAACCACTCTGCCATTCGCCCTTCGCAGATAAAAATGACACGTTGCTTATGTTTTGGATGTCGCCCAAGTCTGACGATGTCACTCTGTCTGGGTATGCGCAGAAGGTTCGAACAGCTGGGTACGTGAGTCAGTGCCGATTCCAGCCCCCGTCCAGCGGACAGAGGGATTTCTGAAGCAAGAAGGTCACCTGTCTACTTTCTCGGGGATGCTGGGGAAGAAAAGGCCAGTAATTACAGGGCAGGGTGTTTGGGCTGAAGGACAGCTGCAACCGCTGTGTGTACAGTAAGTATGGGCTGTCTACGCTCTGCTGCTTCAACAGGGCCATAAAGACGACAGCGGCTGCGAGAATGACAGGGCAGAGCATCTCCCATTCAGGCCGGCACTCCAACGAGTCCAATTTAGAGGGTGTGACAGAGCAAGGACACACGTCCATCCATATAATGCAAGGGCAGGACTATGCATGGAATTAAGAGTGAGAGCTGAACACTACTTGGTCATGCCAAAAAATAACAGTGATTATTATTTCTTTGCTTAGCTCAGGTTTTTATCCAAAGCGACTCAGCTTTTCATGTGGTTTTATAGGTAAATGTTTTATTGGAAGAATTCTTGGCTGAGTGTCATGGTCAAAGGTACAGCGTCAGGTCCTCCTCAGAGACCTAAACTGGCACTTCCACATTTCAGGCTACTAACCCATTGCAACACCTAGCTCTTCCCATGTCACTTGCAAAGGGTGTACAAGTTACATTTAGATTTACATTTATTTATTTAGCAGACGCTTTTCTCCAAAGCGACTTCCAACAAATTCTATGCAGTTTTATCAGCCCACACACCTTATTCACCAAGGTGTTAGCGACGTTAGCAAAGTTAGCGACAGTGGCTGCCATCGTGCCTTAGTGTCGCATCTCTAACAGTCCAGCTGCCCACACCCAATAGCTCCTACGACAGATGGAGGTCGCTCTGCATCCGAACCCCCATTCGTGAGGTCTTATCTGCTGCCAAACACATTTCGGCAGCGGCTCTATGCACGCGGGAGCAGGGCAGAGATTCTACGTGGCTTTTACACAAGCTTAGAACCACGCGAGATGGGCCCGAGTGCACGGAACCGCTAGGTAGTGCTGCACAAAAGGGTATTTACTACACTTGTGTCGGCAGTTATTAAACTTTAATCCCATGGGGAAGAGCACATTGGCGCCATGAATTATAGATGACGCGGGTTACAGTGCCCACCCCCCGTCTCCCACGGAGGCAGGTTTTAATAAACACTGTTATCCACAGTACTTGCTGCTCCTGGCGTGGACATGAATTTCAACTAATAAAAAAGAAGAGGGTCTTAACTCCAACCCAGCTGGGATTTGGGGATCTAGATGTAGGGTGGATGGGGAAGGGGGTCGGGGTGAATGAACCGAGGCTGTGAGGCAGCAGATGGCAGTTGTCCTGTTTGATTTAAAGACTAAAACCATGAGAACATCTGCAGTGAACTTCTACCTGTCTGAGATGCTGCTTCTCCGCAGCCTCTGCTGTGCGAGAGCTCAGTGACGAGGATTTCCATATGTCCAGAGAATGAGTGAAAACACCTCTTTCCCTGCAACATCAGGAACCTCTTGGATTTAAGTTCTCTGCAACAATTCAGAAGCATTAACCCCTACAATACAAGCCGTAACTGAAAGGTCCAAAATCCTTTCGAAAGGTGTCTCAGTGCATGAGGGGCAGATGATCACTGATACACTGATACAGGTCTCTGTCCACTTAGACACACACACGCATGCACACACACACACACACCCAGACCCTCGCTCTTCTCCTAGCCCCCCTGGGGACCATACAGTGCCCTCCGTCATTGTTGTCACAGGTCCCGACCTGTAACTATGGTCCTAGGCACATGACTGTAGGCCAATGAAGTCACATTTTCAAGCTGTCTCACTAGCGGTTCATTTCCCAGCATCTGCTTTTCACTACTCACCTCCTATCAGAAACCACCACAACTCACTCAGGGCACCGTGTCCATCACTGGACTATCAAAAATTGCACACCTTTTACGTCGATCAGCCAATGATCTCCCAGGAAATCACGCTGTCCCACATCCCTGATATCACGCAACTCAAAGAGCCAAAGGCACTGAATTCTGCTCGCAGACTCGTAGCAACAGACAAAAACACAGACGAAAACAGATCTGCTCTTCCTGTAAACTTCACTACAGCCCTGGGCTCCAGCAGGGAGGTAGCTGAGATGCCTGCTTGCAGAACAGAAGCACATCACGAGCTGGGGAGGGATGCTGCCTGGGAGCTCCCAAGTGCATGTGCAACACAGCCCAGGGTGGGACAGCGTGGTAATTGCACGGCACGTGAAAACGAGCGTTCGCAGCATAGACAGTCCGCTTGACGTTCACGTGCTGCCAGCCAGGCTTGGACTCCTACAGGCAGGCAGATTGTTGGGTTTAGCCCGTCTCTCAAGGAGCTGCCGGCACAGGCACAATAAACAGCAGCAGGGACCCCTTCATTATCAGTGGTGCTCTTACACACAATACACATCATGATGCTCTGGAAATACCACTGGCCTGTCTTTTAGCCTTTCACTCAACCTCCCATACTGGTCATTTAATAAGAAGCACAAGTGGTTCTGTTCTTCTGCACCAGAGGAGGAGAAGCACAAAATGCTGTGATTTGATTGAATGGACTTAATTTGAATGTTTTTCTCAAAGTGCGCACTGTATTGGAAGAGCTGCACTGAGCTGCGGGGCTCGATCGGGGGGGTCAGGAGTCATCCTTGCCAGAAACTTCTTCAATACCTGGGTCACATGAGGGATGTTGAGCCAGGAGGACATTTCTAAACAGGTTCATCAACTCACTGATACCCCAAAAGCTGCCCCCCCTTCCTGTCTATCAGCCTAATTTCAGTAATCACTTGTCCTGGTCAAGGTCACAGCGAATCTGAACTTATTCTGGTAGAATCGAGCACAAGGCTGAAAGGAGGGTTCATCCTGGGTGGGACGACAGTCTGTTGCAGGGTAGCTACGTGCACACACACACACACACACACACACACACACTCACACACACACAGAGGGAAATTCAGAGTTACAAAAACACCTGAACTACATGTGTTTGGGAGGAAACCAGAGCACCTCTAGGAAACCCAGACAGACATGGGGAGAACACACAAACTCCACACAGACTGAGCAGGGATTGAACCCACGCTCTCTCACACCACCCAGGCACTGCACTACCGTGCTACCCCCTTCTGTTCTCACGCTAAGGAAAATAAAAGAGCACTTTGTACGTGACGCTGGTGGAAAACAGCAAGGACTACATGTGTCCAGTCATCATTTCTGCTCTGAGCTGACACTATGATGAAAAGATATGATCCTTTCTTGTCCTTCACCTACACCCTGGATCATGTTTTGCTTCTTTACTGCTGATAGACAAAAAGCACAATATGAAGACTTCCTTTGACACCTCACTAGCTGCCAGCATGGTCTTTCTGCCCCAACCTGCTGTCATCACAACTACCAATGCACAAGGACAGATGAGCGGGAACCAGTCGCTGGTGGATCAAGTGACCCCACCCCCACAAACATGTGGCTGCTGCGGGGAGAAACGGGTGGCACGGCATAGTGTGGGCTCCATCCACATCCCCCCGTATGTTCGCCACCGCCCCCTCGGGCACGAAAGAGCCGTCGCGGCTCAGCAGAGAACAAATCGAAGAGCGCAACCAACCAACGAATTAATTTCACGTAACATTAGGAGCCGGAGAGGGGGCATTCGTCAGGCAGCGAGGAACGGTGGTTCGTGCCGCTGTACTCAGCCATTTCATGGCTCAAAATAAACACATGAGAACAGCTACCTGCCCTTAAACAGAAAGGACACGAAAAATAAGCCTCTCCTGCTTTACTGTCCATCAGTTCCAGTCTGCTGAGTGACTGTGGGTTCGAGCCCTTAGTGGCTGATCGGAGGGAAACTGTTTTCGTTCCAGCGTGGCCCCTGTTGCCGCGGCGATTGGACGCACTGCCACACATTGCCGTGCCCCTCGGATTTATTACTGTCTCTCCACAACATGGGTGGTAATTGATGCTTTCAATTCACTAAGAGTCACAGAGGAATTTACAAGGTACAGCATACTAATAGGATGAAGGAGCTCAGCAGAGTCATGAAGCTGCCGCTCCATTGCGAATTTAATAACTATTAAACTTGAAAACGAGCGCGTGGCTTTTTGCTGCTTTCAGCAAAAAAAAAAAAGGAAAAAATTCGATGTAGAGATTGGAGAATGAGGGAAATGGGGGACAAGGGGAGGAGGTGGCCACAATATTGTTAAATTAAACAGATTTATTTAGCAGCAAAGAAATTAGA
Organism: Scleropages formosus; assembly: GCF_900964775.1. Classification (NCBI taxonomy): domain Eukaryota; kingdom Metazoa; phylum Chordata; class Actinopteri; order Osteoglossiformes; family Osteoglossidae; genus Scleropages; species Scleropages formosus. Next base: position 9,145,385 of record NC_041815.1, on the reverse strand, counting down.
TTTATTATTTATCTCATAAATAATTCTGGGCTGTTTGATGCGAGGAACTGTTGGTACGTGGGTTTAGTAGGGGCTAAGTCAATAAGCCTGTATCAGGGAATAATAAGAGGGGTGTGTGAATCTCTGCAGTTGCTGAGTACCCCAGTGCAGGTCCACAAGCCCGTCGAGCCAACAGCAGAGCGGAGAGACTGTAATGAGAGCGCAGTGACCGCCAGGCAAGCGGGCAGCAGCTCGGAGCCCCCACATGCATCGCTTATCCACATTACTTGCCTGCCCCGGCACAAATGTCATTACCAGCCCATTACGGAACGGGGACTCCAAGAGGTGTCCCTGCATCATAAAGCGCTGATTTATCTCAAGATTCATCTATAGATTAACCGGCCTATATTGGTCTAAGGGGGGTGGTGATCAACCAGAATTGACCCGTGGCAATAGCCCCCTCGCAGGGACTTATTACAGGAATTAGAAAGTGATATGAGGTCTCAGTGTAAGCGAGGGTGTTGTCCCTGCTGCAGAACCCGATCATACAGCTGCCATCTCCGCAAGGCACTGCTCTGATAAAAGATTAATGTCTTTATTGATATTTGAACACATAACCTGATTCTAGATTATAGCGACTCGCTGGACACACAATCAGAGAGTAATAGGCTGTTTAACTCACCTGAGTTGTGAATGAGCCAGTCCAGGGAAGAACAAAGAAGATGACATGGAAATGAAAAGAGAGAAGAGCAGAATCAGTTTGTGGAACGCTATACTGGGCATTATTTAAGACACGGCCTGTATCGTTTTCTCTTTTATACACATTAAATTCGCATTATTAAAGCACAACTTCAGCTATACTGGCTAACACTAATGAACCGCCCTGTCTGTACCATTCACTGTTTAATGCAAAATGAATCAACAGTGCATACATATCACATAGTATCATTACAGAAAAATGTTAAACTGGGGCATCAGTACCTCTACCACTTAATACACTGCCTGTGTAAGTTACTATTTAAGAGACAGTGAATGAACCATTGCAACCTTAACTGTCTCGTTAGATTTATAAAAGGAAATTCCAATTAAAATTAGGTGGCTTCGATGTAACTTGTGAAGTAAGACTTACTTTCTTTCTTCCAACTAAGATCATAAATAGCAAAGAAGAAAAGTGAGCAACTCTTGGCTCAATAGCATTGTGACTGCACAGATAAAGAAAACCTCAGCAGCGACAAATAATGGAAGTAAAAATATGGACCACAGCTGAACAAGACACCTTTTCAGTGATGTGCGAAACCCATCAACCTGCTGCCTTAAATTATTCCAGGAATGACATTTTGGAAACAAATGTAGAGATGGTCTTTGCATTGAGAAAGAACTGCACCACCTCCACTGTCTGGTCCAGCTTGTTTAGGAAACCCTGTCTTCCCTAATGAGATGTCATTTGATTTAGGGCCAGTAGAGATAAAGGCCGCACTGCTGAATGAAGCTGCTCCCTCCATTGCGCTGCCGTCAATAGCGATCAACGCCATCAATACAATTATTTCTGGACGGCTCTGTGGCAAACTGTGGAAAACGAGACGGATGACATTAAGCGCGATTGATCCAGCAGGGAAGTGGTGTTTATTATAAGCCCAAACGCGATCGTTAGGCCAGGAACAATAGAGTCGCCGTCACATTGTGAAGCGACAACATGTTATGAGCTACTCATGTCTTGTGCCCACCCTGCTGGCTGCCGCTAACTGCCAGCCACCAACCGCCAGCACACTCACATGTAGAACCAGCCATAGTTGTGATTGATATAAAGCAGTGCTTGCAGTTACACCTCTAAGCAGAAAGATAGTCATGAGGAGAAATGTTCGCAGCAGTTTACGTGTCCCATGCACATATGGGAAGGAGCAGTAGAGCGCTGGATGTTAGCTGGAAAGGTGCCAGGGAGGTGTGTCCCTGTGGTCAGTTGGGAGGAATAAGGTCTAAAACTGTTTCATGCCTGAAGGCGGGAGCTAAACTCTACCCTAAGAACAGAGAAATCGGGAAGATATTAAAAATTGAAAAGGATCTTATCTTTTTCCATTTTGTTTCTCCAAGACACATATGAGCACTTTTCAACACCAAGATAGCATTTAGGGCCTTTTCTCTAACTTCTCAAACTCTGCTATTGAGAATTAGAGCTTTAGATCTCTGAAGAAAACCTTCTTACGACTATATGGTAGTTTCAGTTCAAATTCATTTCTCTTATTGAGGTCTCAAACCTTTCTTCCATTTCTTTTTGTTGCTCCTAGGAGCCCTTCAAGAGAAATAAGTCAGACATTAGAGTGCTGTGTGATTCCAAAATGAGAATTCCCCTTTATTCTGTTGACACTACTGTGAGAATCACGTTGCCTTATGGGTAGGGCTGAAACAGTCAAAAGCTGACACACCCTTACTTGTTTCTGTAGTGATCGTGATCTTATTTTTGGTCAGCAAAGGAAAGCTTATATAGTATGTTTGTGTGCAAGTATGCCACATGCACACACACGTTTCCTGAACCGCTCGTCCCATACAGGGAGCCGGAGCCCACCCGGCAACACAGGGTGTAAGGCCGAAGAGGGAGGGGACACACCCAGGACGGGACACCAGTCCACCACAAGGCACCCCAAGCAGGACTTGAACCTCAGACCCCCCAGAGAGCAGGACCCGGTCCAACCCACTGCACCACACCCCATATACCACATGCATGTATCCTGATTAGGGGGTGCGGTGGCACAGTGGGTTGAACTACAGTCCTGCTCTCTGGTGGGTCTGGGGTTCGAGTCCCGCTTGGGGTGCCTTGCGACGGACTGGCGTCCCGTCCTGGGTGTGTCTCCTCCCCCTCCGGCCTTACGTCCTGTGTTACCGGGTAGGCTCCGGTTCCCTGTGACCCCGTATGGGACAAGTGGTTCTGAAAATGTGTGTGTGTATCCTGATTCACTTCTAGCAGTACCAGTTACATTTATATTTATTCATTAAGCACATACGTTTCTCCAAAGTGACGTACAAAGTGGAGTAAACAAGTTGCATTTCATAGCAGACAAAGAGCTTTGGATGCAGACGTGTGACTGAGCCACTACTTCTGCAACTCAGATTACACAAGTGGCTGCCTATAGAACTGAATTTGATAAGATGATTGTGACAATGTAACTTTAGGGAACTGTTATGGAGAGAAGTGGGTGAAAAACAGATGACTCTGAAGACCCTTTTAGATGCTGAAAGGCATTTAGCAATTCTTAGTGAGAAAGGAAGCCAGAATTACATCATACACAAAACCAACGTACAATTTTTTTTTTTTCATTTTGGACATCTCGGTGTAGGGCCACCAAGCAGCAAGAGATTCCGGAGCATAGAGATCTTTCTGGGTTATAAGGAGTTATCAGGTCTTATACAGTAGGTATTGGGCTACAGATCCTTTTACAGTATTGTAGGCTGTAACCAGAGTCTTCAATCTGATATCATAACCTCTCTAGTTGAGAGAGACATGCTAGGGCAATGCATGAGAACACTTTGACAAGTCAAACACAACTTGTACCATAGCATTCTGGAACAAATAGAGAAGGTTAGTGGCAGAAGACCAGAAAGAAGGGAGCTGGAGTAATCCAGGGAACATATATCTCTGTGGAGATATGGATGGATCCTGCAAATCTAATACAGAAAGCATAAGCAGGATCAGGTTATGAAATCATTGTGCTGGGAGAAGCAGGCTTCAGTCAACTCTTATTCCCAGGCTTCATCTAGTCTGATGAAGTGTGAAACGAGTGAATTGTCTGGTTTTAATAGAGTTCCTGACAGATGAAATGGCTCTGCATGGAAATGGACCATCTCAGTCTTGGAGAGACTGAGTTGTAGACGCTAACCAGTCATTCAAGCAGAGAGGTTGGAGAGGCCAACTGCAGTATGAGACAATACATCTGTGTTGGTAGGGAGAAAAGAGAAGAAGAGTTGAATATCAACAGTGTTACAATGAACGCAGAATCTGTGTGATACAATTATGGACCCAAGGGAAGTGGAATAGAAAGTAAGGGTAAAGTACCAAAACCTGTGGAACACCAGTTGAGAGAGACTAAAGGGGAGATAGGGAGCCAGGCCAACTCACCTGGCAAGATCCACCTGATAAGTAAGACTCAAAGCATTTCAATGCTAATGCTTTGACTCCAAGCTGTTCTAGATTGGAAAGTAAGATCTGCAGATTGACGTTATGAAATCCTGCAGAGAGGTTAAGGGGAACTGGATCTTGGCAAGGGAGGCATCTCTAACAAACTGGAGGACTTCCGAGATAGCACAAGGGGCAGTCTCAGCAGAATTTTTGACCTTGAATCCAGACCAAAGATCATCCCAGGAGATGATTCTCAGCAAGTAATGCAGATAACTGGTTGTAGGCTACATGTCCAAAGAATTTTGAGAGAAAAAGGTGAAAAAGGAGAAGGGACGGGATCAAGGGAGCGCGTAATGACTGTTTGCGAGGACAGGACCCTGTTGGTGACGGAATCAACACTGCTGCTCATCAGCACTGAGGATGGATCAAAGAAGAGGTTAAGATGGCAGAGGAGAGAGAAGAGGGTAGGAGGGATTTTAAGTTATGATAGAATATCTTAGTGGCTTCAGTGGAGGAAAGTAGGGTAGGAGTGCTGATGGAGATGAAGGAGAGTGGAAGGAGTTCAAGAAATGATCACAAACATAAACGATAGCAAAAGAGAGGAATGGAATGTTGCAATTCCAGGAGAAGACAAGTGCGTGAGGTTTTCCAGCCTTGTGAGTGAAAGAGGACTGTGACACAGACAAGTTGAAGGACTATAGAAGTGACGAAGTACTTGTTGCCTGTTAAGTCCTGATGATGTAAATTGAAGTTCTCAGAAGGATCAATATCATCCCACATGGACTTGTTGCACAGATTATGGTGTTCCTTCCACTGCAGCCACCGTAAATAAGGGTAAATGAAAAGAACAAAAAAAGAGGGAAGGAAAGAGTTGTGTAAGGGGGTCTGATTCCTTTTGGTACACCCACTACTACTTCGTCCCGATACCTGAAGTCAGTGCTTTATTTAATGATGGACCCAAAAAAACCTGAAAAAAAAAACTAAGCCATGTGATCATATCAGCCAAAGCCATAAGATCAGCAAAGGTATATGACCTCTCACAATATTTCAGAAAACAACATTTTAATTGCAATGCAAAAATCACAAACTTGGTGTTAGAAATAAATATATATTGTCTGCTTTAAGGGCCCCGTCCTGGGTGTGTCCCCTCCCCCTCCGGCCTTACGCCCTGTGTTACCGGGTAGGCTCCGGTTCCCCGTGACCCCGTATGGGAGGTGCGGTTCTGAAAATGTGTGTGTGCGTGCGTGCGTGCGTGCGTGCGTGCGTGCGTGCTTTAAGGGCCTGGTTTACCAATCCGTAATTTACTGATCTCTGATTACCATGGGCTTCTCCAGCTGGACTTTCCTGAGGTTAATCTGAAGTTTTGAAGTGAAAAATAAACCCTGAAAAGGAAGGAAGAGGAGTCCTTGCACACATGCTATGTTGCTCCGACTGATCCCATTAGCCTGGAGCTACAGAGGAGCTTATGCACACTTCTCCAGCCCCTGGGGCAGGAGCCTCAACCCCCAACACCCACAGGGACTTTTCTTCACATACATGTGCATATCAAAAATTTTATTTAATTATTTATTATCCTCCCCACCACTTCAAAGCTTGTTTGAAGTGATCCATGACATTCTGGAGCTTTTAATGTACTGACATACTCTTCCCGCTCTTGTCCTGTGTTTCTGTTGGTGACATGTTGGGAGATCCTGAAGATAGATACAGACATACTAAGGGACAGCAGAGGGCTCAAGTTTTGAAAGTGTCTATGACTTTGACTGAGAGTGGACTATGTAAGATATCCACAGGTTCAACACAACCATCAGGCAAAGCCAGAGTCCATCCACACCAGGATCAGGCAATGTAGAGACCAATGTGCACACATCTGTGTTAACATAACAAAACAAAAATCATGCAATATCACTGAAATGCTTTCACACAGCTCATAAAATTTCATTCAAGACACATTGTGGACTATAATAGCACTGTAATTATAAATTTAGGACAGCAGGTGGCAAAGTGGTTAAAACCACCCTGTTGTACTTGGAAGGATTCAGGTTAAAGTGCCACCCCCTGCAGAACCCTTGATCAAGGTTTTTACCCTGAAGTGACACAGTAAAATTTGCCATGCTGAATGAATGGGTAAATCACTGTAAGTAGCTTAATACTGTAATCTGGTTTGGCAAAAAGCACCAGCTAAATGAATAAATAATGTTGAAATGTTGAAAATGTACACTAAAGTCTGTTTTAATGCGAGTGGTTTTTTAACTGCAGGAATTCCCCAGCATCATTTGGAGGTTTTCCCATGTTCCCTGTCTCAGTATTAGCTGCCACTTTAATCAGGATTTAATGAACTTGTGCAGTGGAAACAGGAGAGGGCACTCACTGGCAGCACACACACACACACACACACACACACACACACACAAACAAGTGTCAGTTTAAATTAAAAGCGGAGGCGGCTTTATTTTGATTCTTTGACAAACCGAACAGTGACAATAAACTGCTAACAATTACAGTGTGTAGTTCTGTGTGTGTGTCTGTGTGTGTGTGTGTGTGTGTGTGTGTGTTTGTCCGTATGTGCCGACAGGTCTCTGCGGTGCTTACTTCTGTCTACTGGCATCTGAGTGAGTGAATGTGTTCCACTGAATATGTGCATCTGTATGCAGGTCTGTGAACATGTTCTTGGATCCGTTTGGCTTAGTAAACATTCCCTTCTGCTCTATCACCCTTACTGGCACCATCTTACCATGGTGCTACAGACCATGGGTTTCATGCGACATTTGCAATGAGGCCACATGCATGGTAAATGTGTAAATTTTGGAAATAACTTTCATGTGTAGGTGTCTACCGTGCATGTTCCTGTGATCGCGTGTTAGTTTTGCATGTTGATGTTTGCATGTGTGTGCCAGTGGGCAAGCAAGCGAAGGAGAGTCTCTGCGTTGAAGGGCTGTGACAGGAGGATTTATCACGCTGCATTAAGTATGCTGGAAACATTGCGAAATGCCGGCTGGAAAGGGACATGCAGCGTTTCCTCCGGTTGGGCCATTTCAGACCGACTCCCTCGCTGAAGGGAACCGGAGGCTGAGCCCTGCAGCGGCTCCGTTTGGTTCTGCTGGGGATTAATCAGCGGACAGGAACAGGGCCGAGCCTGGGAGCAGAGATAACGTATGGTCTTAGACACCCTGGAAGCTACGCTCCACCTTATGTGGACCACAGAGAACCAAGGGAGAGAAAGGGCACAGAGAGAAGAGCAGCAGAAGCTACAGCGATCACGTTGTCATCGGAATTATCATTACTGTTGCCAATATTATTTTTATAATTTTATAATTATTATTTTACAGATTTATTCCTTCATACTGCTCAATTTTTTCCTTTGGGGTAATCTAGGTTGAAGAACTTTCCCGAGGACAAAAAGCAATTGCTCCCCTGAGCATTTGAGGGTACTAGTCCACGTACATTTACATTACATTTACATTTATTCATTTAGCAGACGCTTTTATCCAAAGTGACGTACATCTCAGCAAAGGTACAATTTATTCATTACATGAAGAGAAGGAGACATAGCTGCAGACATGAAAGTCTCAAGCACACCTAGTTTGTTACCTACCACTTGCTGTACCGAGGTTCATTGATCGAGTAGATGCATAAAACACACACACACACACACACACACACACACACACACAGAGTCTGAACTGCTTGTCCCATTTGGGGTCATGGGGAGCCAGAGCCTAATCCGGCAACACAGGGCGTAAGGCCGGAGGGGACACACCCAGGACAAGATGCCAGTCTGTCCCAAGGCACCTCAAGCAGGACTCGAACCCCAGACCCACCAGAGAGCAGGACCCAGCCCAACCCACTGCGCCACAACGCCCCCTTACTGCATAAAACACAGGATAGACAAATCCCAATACCCTCCCACCAATTTTTTTTTTTTTTTTTAATATTTTAAGATACATATAACCACACAGGTACCAGCTCTTCCTATGTATACACAGATACTCTTCAATACAATTCAACTACCGCCTTATCATGCTGAAATATCAGTGCAACTACATGTGGCTGAGATTCCACCGTGATTCCCATTTTCTGGAGTCCTTCTTTTTATCAATGTTTAAGGAAATTAAGTGTATGGTGGCATGGAAGCGTAGTGGGTGTGGGAAGGAGACTGCCACAATGAGCTGTCCTCTGCATTTGGCCCTAACCCTAACCCTAACTCTAACCCTTCCTCCCATAATATGCCTTTCTGCTCTTTCTCATACCCGGACAAAGGCTCAAGGTAGCTGCTAGGTGGTCTGTCCATTATCCTCCATGTATATTAAGAAGACATATGATAGTGTATTCATAAATGAACTGGAAAAAACAACCAAAATCCAAACACATTTGAACAAAGAAAGAAATATGTAATAGGCACATAAATCTGCTAAACCTCATTCGGTGCCAGGTTTTTCAAACATACAGAAAAATTCAATTTTTCACTGTGCTCGTAGCTTTGTATTTGTCTCACACATACATTGATCTCTGTTCAAAGGCAGAAATGTAAGTTTGGTGCAAAACAGCACACTATAAATCACTGCAGGTCTGGGTGCTCTGTGAAAGGGAAGTAGGATGATGATGACGCATCTACAGAAACTCTACTTAGAACCAACAGGCTTCTTATTCCAAAAACAAAATTTGTCAGTTCATGTTCTCATTTTTACCAGCCTTTTTAGGGAATTACACTTACAAGATGTTAACAGAGGTATTATTTGTAGACTACTTGTTGAGGAACCCTCATTTATAGAAGTAGCTTCATTTCTTTCTTTTCTCACTTGCTAATGAGAAGTTCAGCGACCCCTCACTAATGCACACTAAAATTCAAAACCCATATGCTATTAATGGGAGACCTTGATGTGACCTTCACTGTAAAATAAACAGCAGGCAGACTTTTACTCTGTTGTGCTGCTAAGCCATTTGTGACTGCATTGTGTACAATACTGTGACCAAAGTTTTGTTTACTTCACCCCAGAAAAGGGAACATTAAGATCACGGTTTTTGAATGAAAACTCTTCTTCTGGGAAAAGTAACCTCGATGAGATCATTTTAATGTATACTGTTGCTGTAAATATTGATCATTAGAAAGAAGAGAAGAGTAAAAAAGAAGTTTTTTCTGTGGGAGCTAGAGAAGTTTAACACGGAATATCACCTTCAAAGATGGCCATTCCAACCAATGAAGAGATCATCTGTTTTAGGAAGCTTAAGGCTCAAAAGGAGTGCATCTTTTCCGGAGATAATCTAAAACCCTCCAGGTCCCTTAAACTCACATTGCCCCAGGCAGAATGCTCAACTTAACAATAATTTGCAATGGTCACAGTCATGACCAACCCCGAATAACCGTCCTCCACAAACCTCTTTGGCAGAACCAGTGTGACATCATCCCTGTCAGCAGGACTAATTAACACAGACCTGCCCCCACTAATGACCTTCCGGGGAAACTTAAAACACACACACACACACACACACACACACACACACACACACACACACACACACACACACACACTTAATCACTTGCTTAAAGAATCACATATAGCATACAGACACCAACACCCACTTGAACACACAAAGAAACGCACACAACGCTGCATGGCCACCCAATAAACAGGACTACCAAATCTGCCTACCTTGTCTGTGTAATACAGGGTAAATATTTATTTTGTTCTGAAGACCTTCGTGTCAGGGCTCCTCAAGGACAAAGAAACCACGTGGACACTACAGAGGAATTTGCTCACAAAGGTCCCAGGCCACACTGATGCAAAAATTTGTTCTTTGACAAGTTATTTTTTGTTTTGCGACCTTGAATATGCAATATTTTCAAATACCAATTAATTTACGACATTCTCTATACTTCCACCCCACCACTGGTTCCATGTTAAATGATGGAATGGGCCACGAAACTTCTGTTCTTCATCCAAAGGAGAATGAAAGCACCTTAAATTAAACATGTTAAATCCTGCAATAGTATTACCAACTTGTCTAAATAAGTAATCAATAAAGGTTAAACTATCGTAAATGAAGGCAGGTATAAAGTAAGCAATAAGGACAAGTGGTGGCATTGCACTTTGAAGAAGAGCAGATAAAAGAAAAATCCATTTCCCCAGATCCACTCCAGACCCCCCCATTGCAGAAGAATCACATGACCTGCAACACAGTAATAACTAACAGCATCCCGCAGAACAGGCTGATGTTACAAGATAAAGCCCAGGCCAGTGCAACACAAAGGTGGACACCACAGGCATGGAAATGAACTGATGAAATCTAAATCCGAGAGGATCCTGGTCCATGGTCATGGGGGGTCTGGCTGGAGATAGCAGCGAGAGGGCTGGCTCCCCATCCGAGATACGTGTGCTGCAAACACGCAGCGGGGGAGTCGGCCAGGTCTCAGGAGGGATTATCACAAGACCAATGTTTTGCCTCTTCCCGGCCACCCGCCTTTAGGCTGTCAATTACATGAGCAGAAAGAGAGGTTGGGCTGTCTAATTTTCAAGACCTTTTTGTGTTGGTAAGTGCACAACAGGATTAGGACTCCGGCTCTTTCTCATAACAGCTTTACGGGGGAGGTTTGTACATGCCTCTGCAAGTGAGCCCCTGCTGGGGGGGGCACAAGTCATGCTCTGCCACCTCGACCTGTCCTGAGGGCACCATTATTTCTCCTTTAGGCTCACAGAATTACAACCCAACCACGTCCAACACAACAAATACTTCCTGACCACGGGCAGGAAGGTGTAAATTGGTGTGCGACTGGCAGGGTCAATGCAGGAAATGGCCTGCAATAATGTGTGTCAGGGGGCCACGTAGAAGCACAAGGACAAACGATAAAAATCAAGAGTCGAGTGGCAGAGATTTTATCTTATCTTTAACTTTTCAGTAAAAACGACATAACAATGTCCAGATTGGCTGCTGGTGTACCCATATACTTATTATCACTTTTTAATTGCTTCATTGACACCTTTGTTATTTTTAAGCAACATGCAGTCATGATACAGTTGCGTATTTTGTTGGAACCATTCACTACCTGCCTCTAGCGTACAACAACAGAACACCTATGGAGGTTTGAAGCAGCACCATTAAGGTAATATGTCCTTGTTGGTCAGCACTACTCTAAAGATTCAGGCAGGTGTCCCATTCCCACCCAATACCTTCCCATGGTACAACTCAAGGCCACAGGTGCCAGAGGCAGGGGTCCTCCAGCCACTTCTACAGTCATGGTACTGACACGCTGCCATGCTCTCCACAATGAGTCCTACACCCCTAAAGAGAACCGAGTTGTGACACAAATAAACATGAATGTAATGCATTCACATTTCTATTAAATAAAGCGTCAGAAGGAGCCCTCACACAATATCCTCTGCTAGGAGCTGAATCACTCAGAGCCTTTTCCCTTTCATTAAAATGGAATGGACATGTTCAATTAATTACAGAAATTGTTGTTCTGCTGAAAATAGCGGTGTCAAAACAAACATAGGAGCAGGCAGCAATTTTGCTAAATTTCACACTTCAGTCAACAATTAGGAGACCCAGGAAAGTGACTGTTATAAATCAGCAGTATAGGCAAGCTAGGAAAGCCCAAGGAGAAGGTAGAATGTTACCCTTAACAACTGCTAATGGTGACATTTACATTACACACACACACATTTTCAGAACCGCTTGTCCCATACGGGGTCACTGGGAACCGGAGCCTAACCCGGCAACACAGGGCATAAGGCCAGAGGACACACCCAGGACAGGACACCAGTCCATCGCAAGGTACCCCAAGCGGGACTCGAACCCCAGACCCACCAGAGAGCAGGACCCGGTCCAACCCACTGCGCCACCGCGCTCCCCCACCATTTACATTACATTTACATTTATTCATTTAGCAGACGGTTTTCTCCAAAGTGATGTACATCTCATAGAAAATATAATTTGTGCATTACATTAGCAGGAAGAGACATAAGGAGACCATAATGAAGAGTCCAGTAAGATGATGCGCTAAAATGATTAAACAAAAATGTGCTTAACTCATGGTTCCACATTTGTGAAACATCTTTCTCTGCTGGAGTGTTGAGCTGGTTGGCCTGGTGCAGCATATGAGACCCCAGCTCATTCGGTCCCATGGCAGGGGGCTAATGGAGCAGCTGTCGGAGAGCGACCCCACAACACAGCGGCCATTCCTCCTTGTGTTGAACAGACAGTCTGGGGCCAGCGCAAACATCTGGCAAAGCAAATAACATTTGGACAAGGGTCAGATCCTGGTTGCAGGTAAGGGAGCAAAGTGTAAAACCCGCTATTAGGAAGAGTCCCGCTCCATTGGAACAAGTATTATAAAACATATCAGATCCCTGAGGGTGGTCCTCACAATCCTTTATCAAGACCAGCTGCATAACAGTCAAAGTAAGTGCAAAGTCATAACCAAAGCACAACTGACTTGAGGTGCAACCTTGCCAGTGAGCCAATTTAATTGTAATGTCAATCTATGGCCACTGTTACAGAAGCACTGGTAGGTTGCATGTAATGTCATGGATCTCAGAAGATGAGACGTGTCTTCCTGTGCCAGTGAAGTCACCACCCCCAGACAGGCTCGGTCACTGGAGGACCCTGTCACCCTGCTTGCTGTCTGCCGGAACAGAAAACTCATTTGCGCGAAAGCAAATCCAGCCCCCAGAGCACATAAAGTATTATTTCAACAGTGAAGTTACTAATAGTAAACTTACTGCTTGGTACTGAGAAACCACAGTGATTCTATGAATGAAGTGAAGAATGAGGGATCCCTCAGACATACATTTTGATTGTTTATAACAAAGCAAGTGATATTTATTTACAAGTTCATAGATTACATTTATTCGTTTAGCTGATGCGTTTCTGCAAAAAAAAAAAAAAATTACAATTATTTACCCAGTTACATAGCTGAGTAGTTTCGCTGGATCAGTTTAGGGTAAGTACCTTGCTCAAGGGTACTGCAGCTGGAGGTGAGATTCAAACCTGTGGCCTTTGGGTGCAAAGCCAGCACCACTAACCACTCACTACATTACCAGCTGCCCAAAATAACTGCCCCTAAATAAATGAATGGTTTAAAACCAATTTTTATATTTTCACAAGAAACATGATCGTTTAAGAGGGGAAGGACTATTGGGGGCGTGATGTAAAGGTCAGAATTAAGTATAAATTCCCATTTTCCGTAAATGACATTTTGAAAAGAATTTTCGAAAACACAAACACGTGACGGATTTACCAGTCCATACGACCACTATTTATGAATGATGTTGGAATATTTACTGTGAGCACTTTTGAGCGCAGTCACTCGTCGTGTTTGTCATCAGCAGAAATGATCATCCTCATCCTTATTTCACACCGGCTGTTGCGAGCTGCTAATTAAGGAGGACTTGTCTCACAGTTGTCAATCCTGCATGGACGCCTAAGAGGAAAAACTCCTAATGAATTAATAACACTAAAAACTGCCCACGACAATATAGAGAAATGAAAACCCGGGAGGTTTTTTTCTCTTTGGTAATGACTGTTTTTTGCAAGACAGGAAAGGGCAATATTGCCCAAGACGGAGGACAGCAAATCGACACGACGCCTGCCTCAAACGGATCCGAAAATAAAATCTGCGTTGTACACACATGGACCATCTGGTGTGGCTAGGAGCCCTGAAATGAGCTGTAAATTGGTGTAAATCAGCGTAATTGAAAACGACAGGCATGGGGGGTAAAGTTGCTGCAGGTTATTTTGCGTGGTTAGTCGCTGTTCGAGGTGGACCGCGGTACTGTATTTCTGAGCAGACCTGAACACTGCCTAATAGAAGCTTTCAGCACTCCCTTTTCAACGCCAAGGTAAACAAAGTGCCCTCACTCCTCCGCTTCTCCACCCGGCCTGTGCCTCGTTTCACCTCGCCTGCTGCCCATTACGGTTTAAAAGCCCCTGCAAACAGAGCGATCAAAACAAATAAAGAGAAACAAATGTGTTCTGGTCGCTGCTGTGTCTGTCGCTCCGCAGTCCTGTGAAGGTTAAAACACAACTGACCAAACAAACCTGTTCCATTTACAACCTGTTCCAGTCGCTGCCACCTGCAGGTGTTTTCACAGGGCTGCGGTGGGGTCAGGGTCACCCCATGTCCCCACTCCCCCCCACCCGCAACATCAACCCACCGGCTGCACTCTCTGCAAACAGACTTTTGGCTAAGCAGATAAATGGATGGTGCCGGTGACAAGAGGGCGGGCAGCCACCGCACACGGGGCCAAGGACAAATTTTCGGCAAGGTGCAGCACACAAACAAACACCTGTCCAGTCATGCCGGAGCCAGGAGCTCCATGCCCTGTCGGTGTGTGACCGAGTCTTAGGAGTCCTCCTCTCAGAGGGTGGACAGTGCTCCGTTACGACTGGGAGGCTGCTGAAATGGAACCACAGAGGTTGATCCAGAGCACTTAATCCAATCAGTCTTTTGCACGAGAGCAGCAGGCAGGACACACCACTTTCATTGGGCTGGATGTAGAAAAGCATCACGAACATAATTCGGTTTTGTTGCGATGTATTTCTGCTACAGCACCCACTGTAAACGTGTGCTGCAGTGGGGAGTGCTGCTGTCTTAAAGCGCCCGGGCTGTTCAGGTGTACTTTCTGACCCAGTTCAGCTTGCGCAAAGTTTGCATGTTCTCCCTGTGCTTGTATGCTTTCCTCCAGATGCTCTGGTTTCCCCTCACAGTCCAAACACAACACCAGGTGTATGGATGACTCTAAATTACCCATAGTGTGTGAATGTGTGTGTGGGACTGCCCTGTGGTAGAATGGTAGAACCCCTTCAGGTTGTACCCTGACTCCTGTTGCACCCTCTGTTTCCAGGATGGGCTCTGGACCACTGTGACCCTGAACTGGACAAGGAAGTGTCTGCTGTAAACGCAGTTAATGAAAAGATATGAGATTTTCTAAGCAAAGTTCCTTATTTGAACCTGGGAGTAAAGAAAGAAGGAGGCAAGAGTGAGTGATTAGGGTTTGGACACAAAGGCCAGGGTGATGATCTGGGCTTAGTCTGTCAGCCTGTGCAATGGGATTTTACACACAATGTACAAATTGAGGGATCAAGTCTGAAGTTACCCACAACACAAAACACACTGCTCCCAGCACTGCCTCTGCTTGTTTGATCGAGGGCCTATACCTTAAACACTGATGCTAATTAGAGAAAAGGAAATCCTATCTGACAATACAGTCTCTTTACAAATCACCCTTAACATTTACTCTTTACACGCTGCTGGGTCCGTTTCCTCCGATTACTCGCATCCTTTGTTATCCACTCTGGCAAGCGTGGCTCCATCAATAATGTGAGTAAATAGTGCAGTCGATGCAGGGAAATTTCCAATACGAAGAGCTGGAAAGATCTGGGCCACGGTTGTCATGGGACAACAGAGCTGACCTTTGACCGCTCAGGAGCTCAGTGACCAAGTGACTACAAATCTCCCTTCACTACAACATGAAACATCACAAACTCCCAAATATGAAAACTGCAACGTGAGAGGCTGTCCACGAAGCTCCTGGTATTTTATCTCTTTTTGTCACTTCTTTCGTTGTTTTATTATGTTTCTGAGCCAGTAGCCAGAAGCCCATTGTCCTCTCCGCGTAATATTTTTTCTTGACAAATACCAGTGTCGAGGCTGACAGGTCACCATCATACATTACTGCCATGTCATGCTCAGATTACAAATGTTCAGTGCCCTTCCAGTCTCCTAGAAGTGGAAGTGCGGCACTTTTCACAAAGTTAACACGGCACCCTCACTGCGCATCTTCTATGGGTAATTAGCCAATAAGACGGAGAAGGAATGGATCCAATATCATTCCATATGGCAGTGTTTTTCCGCTGCTAATGTCTTAAACCTGGAATGGCAACAGCTTGAGAACACACAAAACATCCTGCAGCAGTAACCTTGTCGTGTAGCAATAACACGCCCACGCTGCAGTAGTCGTGCACGCGCGCGCGCGCTCACACACACACACACACATACATACACTCGTGTGCTCGTGTGCACTCAGTAGGTACACCAGCAACATCAATAACCAGATCAGCAGCAACAGTAACTGTGACAAACAGCCTGGATTGCTGGGCAACAGGACACAAGCCCAGGGTTTCTGTGCTCAATCAAGCTTTTAAGTTGGATGAGGTGTCAGGGGGAAGGAAATCAGACCAATCCTTGGTCCCTAGGTCTTCTCTGTCTCCCACTCCAGGGCAAGTCACCTCTCACTTTCCAGGTGGGGCTTTAATAAGGGAGTCATGGCAACTAGGCGTTTGTTAAAGGAACTACAAGTATGTGTCAGGGGGCATGGTTACCAGCATGCTTAGCAGATGTAGGTGCTGGGTTGTGTGCATGATCTTCCATATATGGAACTGGTAATGTACTGTGTACTGTGCTATAGGGGGGCACGGGGGCGTGGTGGCGCAGTGGGTTGGACCAGATCCTGCTCTCCAGTGGGTCTGGGGTTCGAGTCCCGCTTGGGGTGCCTTGTGATGGACTGGCGTCCCGTCCTGGGTGTGTCCCCTCCCCCTCTGGCCTTACGCCCTGTGTTGCCGGGTAGGCTCCGGTTTCCCGTGACCCTGTATGGGACAAGCGGTTCAGAAAATGTGTGTGTGTGTGTGTGTACTGTGCTATACTCCACAGTGGAACGGCCATGTGTGTTACATATTTTTACACTCAGTTCTTCTATACTTTATGTGTGTGCTCTGCCTTCCAGAGTGTCACAGTAACCATGCTCACAGCGTCAGTGACAACACCCACAACATCAGTAACCACAGCCACAATGTCAGCAACCACACCCACAGCATCAGTAACCTCACCACCTTAACAGTAACCACACCCACAGAATTAGTAACCACACACACAGTGTCAGTAACCACACCAACATCATCAGTAACTTCACCCACATCATCAGTAGCCACACCCACAGCATCAGTAACCACACCCAGAGTGTCAGTAACCACACTCCCAAACCCACAACATCAATATCCTCACCTCCCCAACAGTAACCACACCCACACCATTAGTAACTTCACCCATATCGTCAGTGGCCACACCCAGGATGTCAGTAACCATACTCGCTGCATCTGTAACTTAACCCACAGTGTCAGAAACCACACCAAGATCATCAACATCTCCACATCCACATCATCAGTAATCACACCCATAGTTTCAGTAAGCACACCCCTATTAGTAACCACACCCACTTCAATAATCCCACCTACAGTGTCAGTAACCTCACGCACATCATCAGTAACCACACCCCTATCAGTAAGTACACCTACATCAGTAGTAAACAGAGCTACAATATAAGCAGTCACAGCCACGATAATAGTTAGGCAGTACTGACCCTCATCGCTCCCTGATTTACTGTGATCATTCAGCACTGGAGGAGCTCGCCACCGAGGGCCGGGTTAAGGGACAGTTATGGTCCATCTGCTGTGGTGAATTATTAACGCACCATTAAAATTTCATTCACGTTAAATGGCTTCCATTTTTAATTATGACTTTGGGTTTCACCTCCCCAAGACATTTGTGTTTAATTTCTCACTCTTTACACATCATACCAGTTTGACACCTCGAATTTCAGGCCTCTAATTTAAACATGCAACTGTTATCTGATGCTGCTTTTCAATGCTGAGCAGGTAGTCACAAAGTGTGATCCACACTATTCGATTTTCCACACACAATCCACACTATTCGTTTCCCTGTACCAATAAGGTAAATGATGTCTCTTTGCTCACAAGACAGACCTTTGTCTTGGGGTATCCACCTGATGGAATTTCATACAGCTGAGTTAATGTGAAGGTTACTAATACAAATATTGTCTGTGCAGAACCCGGTTTCTATTAATATGTGTAACCAATGAAGCAACCGGCCTACTGAAAAGAGCAGGGTGAGAGTTACAGAACCAACCAGTCCTGCTAATGAGTTCGACAAGCACTGTGCCACCCACCTGGTACCGCTCTAGCTGTAAAACACCTGCCTGTCGAAGCAGAGTCACTTATCCAGTTGGTGGACCAGCACTGGCAGGAAAATGCATTGTTGCCCACTACTTCCACAAAGACTCGATAATCTAACAGATATTCTTGTATGCAGCCAGCATTGCATATAGAATATATGTATAGTAAATGGTACCACGTAGTAAAGAATCTTAACCAGGGCGAAGAGCCGTGATTGCGAATGCTTTCTGCATTCTCTCCCTGCAAGAGCGGGAGACGCCCCTTGAAGCCAGCAGGCTCCTTTCCCAAGGTCACGGGAGCCATAACTTTTTAAAAAATGACTTACACTTTTGCTCTGCATCAATCACAGTGTTGCTTTCGGAGGAGGCAGATTAGGCAAGTGCTGCCTGTCGGGAGCTAGAACCTAATAATCGACACCCCCGGGCCATTTCACTCCAGCCATTACGGCAAATAGCAGGCTTCTTCCGCTGGCTGTCAGACACTCTATGGCGGCTCTCATGCTTTCACATAAGCAGAGCAAGAATAAAGAAATGGGAAGAAAAGAGGTACATTTCATTGTGTGAATATATTCGTTACAGGAATTCGTTACCAGCTCTCCAGATACTAGTTGTCCTGCAGGTGCATTTGAGTAAGCGTGAGGATGTCTACTTGTTTTCTTCACCATGAACGACAGAAGGCCAACCGCTCACTGACAAGGAAGAAAATAGCACTATGTGCCGTCCATTTAAAGGGCCGAAAACCGTGGTTTTCGGAGCATCCCCTCCCTGACACATGAGTGCTGTGATTCCACTGGGACATCCTCCTCTGTGCCACAAAGGGTGAGCAGGCGGAACGTTGAATCTCATAACCTGGTTAGGTTCCCGCAGGAGCCCCCATGCTTTGACACACGGCTGGTTGACTCCTACTGCAGGAGTACCGCAATAAAAACACTGAGGGTTGGGGGGGGGGTATTTTCCAGGAAAGCGGGGGCCTCTTTCTTTCTTTCTTTCTTTTTCTTTCTTTCTTTCTTTCTTTTCCATCCTTCACCTCCTCTGTCAGACTGTCACCCATCACCTTCAACAACTGTAGCTGAGTAAATGTAGACTGTTGATTAGTTATACAGGGACTGATGAGAAGGAGCCATCTATTGAGTTAATATACACACAATGCAGAGTAATATAATCATACAGATGCAATAAAAACCCAGGGGGCTTAATCTATCCCCAGGAGTGATTCCATTTTATATCCGACAAAGGGCCGGCGCATAAAACCACAGTGCAGCGGAAGAGGTGCTCGCATAAAACTGATGTGGGTTTGAACACTCCAGTGATGGCTGAGAAAGCACAAAACAGAGTAAAATGTGATTAGGAGATGTCTCCCTGGCACGTCCTTTTGTGCAACATGTGCCATTAAGAACAACCCTGGAGAAGGATGTCAGTTTTTGTCAATAGTGCTGAGAGCACAAAAGGGACTGCTGTCAGACACACTTGTGTCTTGATCTCTGGGACATTAGTCATTCTGAAACACAGCAGAGCAGCCTAAACATAGAGGGCACCTGTGTGTATATACAGTACACAATAAGGGAAACACCATATAAAAATAAATTGTGAAGTAACTAAATCATGTGTATGCATTCATGTGTGCCTGCTCGGCATTGGCTGATGTGTGCTTGTGTGCGTGTGTGTGTGTGTGTGTGTGTGTGTGTGTGTGTGGGGGACCAGGGGGTATAACGACAGCCTCATTACCCTGACTTCATGAAACTCAACTGAAAACTCCCCGGTTCCGGATGACAGCAGTGTGTATGAACAGACGCACCCGCTGAAGAAGAAACAGCATTCATTAACCTGTCAGAGCCCGTGTGCCTTGTCTGAGCACCAAGCTGACAGCTTCCCCAGGTATCGCCAGGGAGACGAAACCCCACAACCAGCCGTCAACTCCCCGGGTACATGGACAACCCCCAGGAGTTTTGCTGAGAATAATGAAGTGGTCTCCAGTTGCTTTGTCTGTTGTTGTTCCATCTCCGTCCCTCTGTCTTTCTATCCGTGTGTGTGTGTGTGTGTGTGTGTGGTAAACCAGCTGCTCAGCAAGTTGATGAGAGCTATTTTGATGTATTTGAATGTATGAGTGTGAGAGACTGAGAGCGAGACGAAGAAGGGCCGAGAGAGCAGTGTTCCTCGGCTCACTGGGCCCACATCACTCCGGAGGGCCGTTCCTTTTTCTGAACTCTCTTTCTTCCTCCTCGGCACAGAAAACATCACAATGGTAGTAATATCCCTTTTGTTCGTCAGGGTAGCAGCGATGTTTCGCTGCTAGGATCTGGGAGTTACGCTGCACACTGCTGCCCCCAAAAGGCTTGCTGTGGTAGGTGCATTTCCGCGAACCTCACAGCGCCCCCACTGGCAAAGATGAACCGCAAAATGTGTTTTTTGAAAGGATGTCCACGAGTGACGGTGAGAAGATCAAGATCAGAGCGTGCAATACTTCCTTTTCCATCCCTGTGGGTGCTGCTCACTGCCAGTACAAACACCCTCCAGAAACTGACCTTGAGCACAACATCTTTTTCATTCCCGGTCTCCCGCCTGCTTTGTGAGGGCTCTCCACAGCTGGCTCCAGCTGGAAATTAAAAGAACTCCTCACCCCCCATGATTGATCATCTTGGGAAGCTCATTGTTTACATTAGCACCCCGGGTCACTCCCTTACCCCCTCCTGTGCCCCACCCAGCATGGTACCCTGGGGCGCAATAGAGTGCCGATGCAGCGTGCAAAGCACAATAACCCGGCAGAAGGAAACATGACATATTTGATTCCGAGCAGATTGAATGGGTGCCTTTCCCTGTCGAGAAGCCTTGCAACACGAGATTGTTTACATCCCTGCGCATGCTGACCTCTCGTTTTGCCTTTTTACGATGCTGACACATTCGCACACGTAATCAGTTATCATAAGGGTGTTAACGTGTGTGTCTGCGTGAGCTGTTGTGGTTTGACTACACTTGCACTGATTGACCGTAGACTACGTGAACTCTCACGGGTGGAGAGAGGTTTAAATCGAGAGAAAAACAAAGTAGATTGGTTAACCACGTTGGTGGTTATTGGGTGTGAAAATGACCCAGTCACCTATTCTTGCTGTCCCGCTCAAACTGTCCCAGCTGAATCGGTGTCCTGAGGGCGCTGTCCTCCCCTCCGTGGTCAAGAGGAGGTGGAACGCAAAGCCCCGCTACCTTCATTGCTGCAGCAGCTCACTCGCATCCCAGAGACCCCATGCTCTGCCCCGCACCCACAGCGCAATCTCCCTCCTTTTGATTTATAGGCCACAGGGGGCTGGATATTTCATTGTAATGCATGCAGGCTAATGTGGCAGCGGCAGTGTGATGCGTGGCAGCGAGGCGTTACTGCTCCAGTTCCCCGCGCCGGGCGCTAATCAATCAGGGCCCGCGGTGGGTGTTACTGGCCAGACTAGTGCTCCATCCTCAGCCGAAAGACAAAACAACAGGGCATGTATTTCAAGAGCCAGTCGCTCTCAACCCCTGCTGCTCCAGCATCTGGTAAAGGACTTTTGTCTTAGCAAAACAACACTTCAGAGCATTTCCGTTCAACATGCACCATCAGAACGGCACACGAAAAGCCTCAGCTGGAGAATAACGCGAGTGCATATTTTGGAAGATGTATGCGAACTAGTCGTGTGTGAATTTGCATGAGAAGGAAATATTTCAGTGCTGGCTACTACAGATTTCCCCAAGTCGAATTACATTGACCATTTCTGGAGCATTTGGACCATCTCCCCCCACACACACTCACTGAGAAACCAGCATCAAATGTTAAACTGAATTCAGAGCTGGTATGTGTAAGCAGGAAAAATGACACTTCCATTTTAATAACTAGCAGCTGAAAACCCATCTTGACGTTAAATCTCTTTTCTGTTAAGAGGCTTACTCATGTTATATTTAGTCCATGGCAGAAAAAATCTAAACGTGGGATTGGCTTCACCCTGTCACATGGGCCGACCATCTGAAGGGAATCATTCTGTCCCTTTGTGAAATTTCTGTAAGGAAACCAGTTTAGGCTTACAGGAAACAGCTTCGCAAGACTGCGGTTTAGCAGCGCTCAATCCAGAAAAAGCCCATATAATGAAACATGTTATTGGCCAGATTAGTTTTGCCAGGAAAGCGAGCTGCATGTAGGTTTAACCTCGGAGTGAATGCTCCGGTGTGTGGGCCAGCTGTGGAGCGCAGTTCATTACCACAGAGGATTCTGGGCTTTTCTGGGATTGCAGGTGGAGAAGAGGTGAGGTCTTGACCCCCGCTGATTTGAGATGGTTACTGCGATCCCTGTTGTAGCAGTCCCTCCCTCAGCAGCACTACCAAGGCCCACAGATAGGGGTCAGCACTCGACGCACTGTGCCACGCCGCACCACACTGCAGCGCCATCCATCACTGGTACCCCTCACGCCGCTGTCAGCCTCCGAGACGGGCCTGCTGCTGAGAAAACACGCCTGCAGAACCGGAGCGGTGGGGGAACTTGGAGGATGCGCTGGAGCTGTCACACCAGGCGACATTAATAAGGCAAAGGCTTAAGCAGCTTACCAAGTAGAGGGAAATAAACTTGATTCGGCAGCAGTTTCAAAGGCCTCTAAATCCGTAAGAGTTTAATACACTTTCTACCTTGCTCCCCGCTCAGGAATTCTTAGCAGACCGTGAGCCGCAGCACTCTTATTCCTCCTGCTTTCTCATTACCGCAACACTTCTGCCGCACCGTGAACCAGCAGAGCCGTCGCCTGCCAAAAGCACCGCGCTGCACGCCGCACATTCCAGCAAAACCAATCCAAACATAGAACACAGTTGCAGGCGTGTCTAACTCGATCGCGCATATATTCATTCTAGAATGAGCTTAGTGATGTTAGGCCACAAAAACAAGACACTAATTGCACGTGGAGGTCAATTTTGAATTGATCGGCTCGAGTTTCCGAAGCAGGGTTGCCAATTCTAATTACATTTTTTTCTGCCCGAGTTTAGTGATTCTCCAAGTCAGGAACGAAGACGGAGCAAAAATTAATTGAGGTAAAAGAGCAAAGTGACCCCCGGTGTCATTGCTTCTCCACACACCCAGCCCATGGCGATGCGCAGTGGAGGAGATCGCCTCTCCATTCATCCAGAGCTTCGTCCTTGTTTATTCACCCAGCGACGGCATGGCCAGACAAATGAGTGCTGGAATCGATGGAGCAGCGCCATTGCTGGCCCCTGAGAAACGCATCCCGCAGAGCCGAGAGGTCCAGCCACCGAGGAATCAAAACACCACATTAAATAGTGCATGGAAAGTAAAGGGAACTGTAATAGTATGGGAGCTGGGCAGTGCAGGGTGCACTATGTTCTGCTCCCTCAACTCATCATCACTTGAAAATCCCCTTGTATCATACAAACCATGAGGATATGCAGGATATATTGATGAATATGAATGCAATGTTGTATGACAGGGCTTTAAAAGAAAGAATAATAATATGAATACAGTAGTTAGAATTTCCTTTCATACTGCACTGGCCTATTCTCTGTTGCTTCTGAATTTATTGCCTTCCACTTTTTGCTTGCTAGTCATTTTGGGGTAAAAGTCACTTGGAAGAAAGTACAGCGGCTGCTGGACACCAAAGACACTGACTGAGACCCCCGCAAGAGCAGATAAGGTGCCTTACCGCAGCGTGGCCACTCCGTGTCATCATACAGCAAACGGACCAGCTGTTGTCAGATGTTATGGCCAAACGTTTAGACTCGAATATAACTAACACACACACACACACACACACACACACACACACACTGTCGGAACCACTTGTCCCATATGGGGTCATGGGGAACTGGAGCTTACCCGGTAACACAGGGCGTAAGACCGGAGGGGGAAGGGGACACACCCAGGACGGGACGCCAGTCCGCTGCAAGGCACCCCAAGCCGGATTCAAACCCCAGACCCACTGGAGAGCAGGACTGTGGTCCAACCCACTGCGCCACCGCACCCCCTCAAATATAACACAATAAGTTTAAACGGGCACTCGTCATAAGTCCGGGTGGTCAGAACTTACATATGCTGTCATTGAAGGGCTAAATGTGTTTGTAAAAAATATGCCTGTGTTCCGTTACATTTTGAATTTGTTTCCTGTCTTTGAAGCTCCATACACCTGTATTGCAACGGCACAGGGGGTCTTCACCTCGCAGGAAAGTTGGGTTCTACTGAGACCCTCCCCACTTCTGATTATCCACCCCTGGCCTCTCGCTACCAGTAACAAATATAAACCCCAGCACGCAGTGCAGCTCAATTACAGGCTTCAGGGGGATGAGGCGGGCTACGAATGGCAGGCTGGAAGAGGCGCGCTCTGTGCTCGCTGGACTGGGGCGCAGAGACGAGGAGATGCAGCCTGTCACCAGCCGTCAGCCCAGTGGAGCATGGCGAGCATGGCAAGCGGGGCAGGGTGCTGTGGGCCGGGCGTACGGATCTTAGGCGGCTGGGCTGCGAGGAAGGCAGCCAGGGGGGAGATGCTGAGGTCAACAGAAGTGGGAGGTGGGGTTTGTGAAGTCTGCTTCTCTCCAAAGCCGAGGAGGAAGGACGGGCGATCGTTGCCAGGCGTTCTGAAGGAGGGAAATGGCATCGGCATCAGCCGGGGTCCAGGGAGGCGGCAGCAGGATGGCACGAGTCACCACAACATTGCCCTTGGCCTGCCAATGCCGCTGCGATGCACAGGCAAAGGATGGGAACCAACTCCACGCCAAACATTCTGCAGCGCCACATGAAGGTGGATGCGTCTGGGAGCAGCAAGCTGAGAAGAAGTGCTGCACAAACAAATGCAGTTCCTGAAAGTCCCGTTTGTTGCACATGGTTTGCCGAAATGTAATAACTCAGACAGGCTCGATGTCCCACAGCCGCTATATTTTTAAAGTGCTTCTCCACTCAGCCGTCACATTTCCGACGGATGACCCTCGCTTGCTCTCGACAGGCTTTCCGCTCTGGTTCTAGGGCTGATCTGGTGCTGATCTGGTCTCCACTCTTCCTGGGCCACTTCTCAGCCCAGACTGGGCCCTTCCTCTGGACCGTGAACTGGAAGGGAGAAGAAGCTCATGTAGCAGGCGGGAGAAGAAAGGGGTTGTGCAGCTGGCTGCCTGACCTTCCATCGGTGTGATCAATCCGTACACGATGCAGGTCTGATTCACAGGTGGACCCATGTGAGAACCACTGCGCCTTGCTGTTGCAACTAATTTAAATGTAAGACTAGAATAATACGACATAATCCCTGCAGGCAGCCCCCCCTAGCTTTTGGCGTCACAGGGCAAGCAGGTTGCAGAACTGATTCTAATTGTCTATTGTCCCATCGTTTATAATAAAACCCATCTGTGCCGTGTTCCACTTTCATATTTCACCGGAGCAGCGGTCAGACCAGCAGCGAGTGGGCCGACACCGGTGACACCAGTACATTTGTGCTCCAGCACAGGCAGAGCAAATGCACCTGGGTAAAAACAGATGTTCACTGGGGATTAAAGGGGAAACTTGTATCCTGGAACTCAGTTTAGCAATAGGGCACAACGACAGTGACCGTGGTTAATTAAACCAGGTTATTTGTCTTGGTCATTTGTTTAACCTGATGACATGGGTCTGATCACAGGTCCACATGGCTCTGTTACAGAAACATGGGAGTGACAATGGAAAATAAATACACACACACACACACACACACACATTTTCAGAACCGCTTGTCCTATACAGGGTCACAGGGAACCGGAGCCTACCCGGTAACACAGGGCGTAAGGCCGGAGAGGGAGGGGACACACCCAGGACGGGACGCCAGTCCATCGTAAGGCACCCCAAGCAGGATTCGAACCCCAGACCCACCGGAGAGCAGGACTGCAGTCCAACCCACTGCGCCACCGCGCCCCTCCAAAATAAATACATACAAAGCTAATTAAAAGCATTAATGACATTATGCTGAGAAATAGTGGGTATAAAGCCTTTCAATTTAACATCGCAAAAAGTTTTTTTCCCAGATCATAGGAATTTCCCCTTTAAGAGCATTCTTTTCAAATGTACTTCATCAAAGTTTAGACATAATATACACGTACATGCCGTTAAGTCAATCGTGACTCAGAGCGACCACTCATGGCCTTCATTTCAAGGGAGGAAGCGACACCACCTTCTTCTGTCTGTGTCGCTAACAAACGGAGGAACACGTGAACACCACACACCACGTGCAGGACTCAAACCCAACACCTAACAAGCAGCTTGGAAGCTGTGAGGCAGCAGCTTACCCTGCTGTGCCACCGCAACCCCGCTTAGACCTTTAAGGGCATCTTAAATCACTTAGATATCCCTCTCTTTCCTTCTCACACTGACAGATGCAGCTCCTGGAATTTGAGCCCACATGCTCTGAGCGCAGCTCCAGCTCCTGCAGCAGTAGTATACTGTACATGTCATCATAGCAAACATTCACACTCTGAAATCCATGGTGTGTGAGAGTCTCTCCGCTTTCCCAGGAGCTCCTTCTAACGGGTGCTGTACTGCACATTAGAGTCAATTAAGTCTGCGTAGTTCACAGTTACCGTTGCAAGGTGAGGGGTCATCTTGACAGTGCAAGGAGCTCAAGAATGGAGAGCTCACGTATGGTGGCACCCCTTGGCAGCACCATGGGGCCGGCAGGAGTGCACAGAGCAGTCGCCATCTCCCCGACCCTCGTGGGGTCAGTGATTTATCACGCACGGCCAGAGAAACAGATGGGTTGTTGCAGCAGCCGCTTTGAGAGCCTGCTGGGCATGGGCTCGAACCATCCCTCCCCAGGCGGAGGTGAGCGTTGCCATGGTGATGTCCTGGCTAGGAGCGCCTGTCCACTTTCTGTCCCGGTGCATGTGCACGGGGCTGTGGCCAGACACGCACTGTGCACACCGCAAGGGGGTGGGGGCAGATTAACAGGCTTTGTTAGCGTATTTACATCAGCGCCTCTGTAGAGCGATGATCTCGCCAATGGGTTACGGCCCAGGGACCGCAAAGAATTCCGGCGGGCGGCAGCATTCAAAGGCAGTAACACGGATGGGATGCCATCGTCAATGAGAAAGCTAATGTTACAACCCAGGCCAACTGCTGGGTGACATGAGTTTTATTTTTACAAGAAGACTCATAAAGGATGAGGTAATGGGTACACATTAGCCTGTTCTATTACGGGAGAGACGGCGTGAGTGAGGGAGTATTGCGTGTGGGACTGACACACACCCTAACATCAACCTCTAGTATATATCTCAATTACATTGTTTTTATTTCATTGCTATCACTGTTTAATATGGTAATTACCCTTGATATTCTTGCTTCCACTCTAAGGATTATTACATTAATTCGCTGTGTTAAAGCAGTCTTTCGGCATGGCTCATACTGCCACTTATTGGCCTTGTTCTTCTTGTTTTCATTTTTTCTGTTGGATACGCTCTGGCAGCACCACAGTGTCATTACAACAAAGCAGAAGTGAATGGAGCGAATTCAGTCACTGCTGCACAGATGTGACATTGCAGGGAATAAGACGTGGCAGATGTGCTTCGGGTTAAGATGGCACGAGAGAGAGAGAGAGAGAGAGAGAGAGAGTCCACTTTTGCAGTCAGCGGGGTCTCAGCACAAGGCCGGAGCAAAGCCCATAAATGAAAACGACCATAAAGCCAACCTAATGCAGAGCACAACGGCACACAGAGAAGTGCGTCGGCAGCACGCTCGTCCTCACAGAGCTCGGCAGGAATGCATGATTGAGTCAATTCCGAGTCCCTCAGCATTACTCGTAAAACTGGCGAGAGTGACCTGACTGGTTCAGCGAGATAAGGCCAGGCTTTATACTGTTGTTTTATAAACATGACTTATGGGCATGTAAATAGCCACGGAGCACAGCGGAGCAGGGTGTCTAAGGCTTCAGAGAGCATACTTGATGGGGGATATGAAAAAACCCTTCCGCAAATCTACGAGTTTTTCAAAGCGTAATGGGTCAGGGCTTTATTTCAGTGCCAGGGGCCGGATATTTGACTTGGCTGTAATGTGTCTTATAAACCGTGGTACATAGGCAGAATGCTGAGGATGCTGTGCATAGGGCAGAGTGTGTTTCGTGACAAGTATACGAGGATGAGAAGATAGCAATGCCATTATGCTACGAGTTCATGAAACTAGATAATGAACTTACATTTACATTTATTTACTTCCCCGATGCTTTACTCCACTGCAACTTAAAATGTCACAATGATTTACCCATTTATACAGCTGGGTATTTTTTTTACTGTATCAGTTGAGGGTAAGTACCTTCATCATGGGTACTGCAGCAGGATTTGGGATTGGAAACTCGGTCCTGTAAGTGAAATGCAGCAGCTCTAACCGCTGTGCCACCTGCAGTTAATTTGCATACACACACACACATTTTCAGAACCGCTTGTCCCTGACGGGGTCACGGGGAACCGGAGCCTACCCGGCAACACAGGGCGTAAGGCCGGAGGGGGAAAGGGATACACCCAGGACGGGACGCCAGTCCGTAATTTGCATATTTAACTGTTATTAATTTTACTGTCAACATCAACATTATACTCATAACGGTATGGGTGGAGTAAAGGGGTGCGCCGCAAAAAGAGGCACCATATTCCAGAGTTCCACTTGAGCAGAGTTCCAGCAGAACCCTGTCACCTGATGAGCAGCGGCACACTTGTGCTTTTGTTTATTTCAGCTATTTGGATTATCTTGTTTCTGCAAGTAACTTCATCCACAACTTTTTGCGCAAGTGTGTTGCCTGTTTGTTTGGCTGCAGTCCACCCCAGGCTTAGTGCAGCAACCGACTCGAGATGGCTGTCACAGTTAACTTAAAAGGATTTCAGAGTTTTTTTTTTTCCTTTTCCTCTCTCTCAAATGTTAAAAATGATCCATCTGGCAGCCAGGAGCACTCATTTCTCTGACGGTCACATGCTATTCCTCCAGCTTCACCGACTCAAATTCAATTTAACAAAAAAAAAAGAAAAGCCTTTTGCTGGCAATTCTTCACCACGTACTGGCACGGTTCTCGAGTTGTTGGTACATCAGGAATCAAAAGCATAATTTGGAAAGAACATCAACAACAAAAGTTTGTGAAGCTCATTAAACATCTTCCACCAGCAGCAGTGGTCTTCGCTGACATCGACTGCTTTAACGCTGTGAACCCTGGTTACTTCTCCTCATCTGAAGGGTTCCAGTACCAAAGGCCTAAAAAGGCTCTCATCAAATCACATCCCATCACATCATATTACTAGTGTAAACTTTGTTTTGCTACTTTCAGTATTTTACGAAGTTGACGGTATTGTTGTTGTGCCAATGAAGTCTTTGCCAAATCTTTTTCTCAACTGGCCACAATCTGAATGCGTATGTTTGTCTCTTTTGAATTCCAGCTTTCAAGATTTCAAGTTTAAATTCGCTGGCATCTAAGCCAGACCAGTTTTTACACAAAGTGTTTTGTTCCTTTAAATGCAGCAGTTTTTGGCAAAGGTATTATGTTGTGAGATTACCTCCATGAGCTCAGCATCTTCCAGGGTAGTACACACACACACACACACACACACACTTTCGGAACCGCTCGTCCCATACGGGGTTGCGGGGAACCGGAGCCTACCCGGCAACTCAGGGCGTAAGGCCGGAGAGGGAGGGGACACACCCAGGAGGGGACGCCAGTCCGCCGCAAGGCACCCCAAGCAGGACTCGAACCCCAGACCCACCAGAGAGCAGGACCCGGTCCAACCCCCTGCCCAGGATAGTATATTTTGTCAATTTTAAGGAGTGAAAACAATT
Source organism: Scleropages formosus (assembly GCF_900964775.1). Classification (NCBI taxonomy): domain Eukaryota; kingdom Metazoa; phylum Chordata; class Actinopteri; order Osteoglossiformes; family Osteoglossidae; genus Scleropages; species Scleropages formosus. Next base: position 9,115,561 of record NC_041815.1, on the reverse strand, counting down.
TTCTGTGATGACGGACAAGATCCTGCAACACAGAACCCTGTGCCATCCCGAGGCCTCTGCTTGGTGAGAGATGAGGTAAAGCTGGAGAGAGGACTGGCTTTTAATGGTCCTCATTCTGCATTATTTAAATACCAAGGTTTTTAAGTGGAATGCGAGGCTGGCCTCTGAGCACTGCCACCCCCTCTTCTGACATCCTTCGTGCAGATGGGCCAAAGCCACATTCCAGAGCTACAAGCCCACCTAAATGATACATGCGCTTTGGAATGCCCTTCAGTACAACAACAGCCTGTGTGTGTTTATGTGTGTATGTGCGTGAATGCATCTCGTGCGTGTGTGTGTGCTTCTACGGTTGGCAGGCTAGGGCAGGAGGTCAGCCAATGAGCAGGGAGCAGAAGGGCCCTAATGGACTCCCACCCTGGTCAGGACCCGTGTTCTGAGAGAACACACTATCTAGGTCAGGAGTGCGTAACCAGTGTTGCCTCCACCGATGAGATATGGACTGACACCGCAGACACGGCTTGGTCCTGAAATATGGATGTGCAGGGACCTGGTCCACATTCCCTGGCTAAGGCGAGAGAGAGACGAGCATACTGGGATGCTGCAGGAGACAGAGACACCGACTGCGCTACGAATTCTACAACGACTGACCTCTTACCCTTCACCTTGTAACAGACGCCTGCTGCCCCCTCGTGTATTCGGCCACCCCTTTCCACTGTGACGAGGCTCCCGTCCCAACGGAAAGTACTGCCTGCTTCGAGGGTACGAGTGTCGTCACTGGGAGTTTAAATATTTAATTAATGTGAGGAGCCATAAAACATGATCTGACAGTTTAATTATATGCCAACGCATTGGCTGAGCAGCATTATAATAACCAAGCATCCAATCTTAAATTTAACAAAGGAATCAATACATGCATAAATCACATTGAGGCAATCTGTTACTAAACAGCATGTGGTGAAATAAGTGAAAATAAATAAGTTAATACGGAAACAAAGCAAGAGCAAGAAAAGAGGACACAATCCCTTGTTATCACCACAGTATGGAGGCATTTATTTTAGCATCGGCGAAAAGTTTGGAAAAGCTTTGTTTTTATGACATCAGGACAATGGACATTTTTTTGTACATTTACCCAGAGAATGTAGAATTTGTCGGATTCACCCAGCAGTAGTTTAGACAGGAGGAAAAAAGGTGCAGAGCACAGAGTGGATAAGAACATGGTAGAAATGATTGGGAATGCGCAGGTATTTTTGTAAAGAAGTGTTGCGCGGACATATGCAGAGATTGTGGATCAGTCCCTACCCCTGTGTGTGGTCCCCTCATTTACATGATTTGGACTGGGGGTTCCAGGCTGCGGTTTGTGAGTTAGGACAGCGAGTACATTCTCAGTGGAAACATGTATGTTTAGGACAGGTGGTGGATGTGGACCTTGTGTATGGGGGCACGGGGGGGAAATCCAGGCGAGATGGCACAAGGTCCTTCACTTGAGCTCTGAAATTCCCTCCTATTTACTCACTCACTGTTTGTTGTTGCTCACATATACAGTAAATTTAGTTGTTTAGTAGACTCTTTTCTCCAAAGAAATATACTGATCAGAGTAAACAGAAGTGCACCCAGCAATGGGTGAAGAGCATGAGAAACAGACTTACAATTAAAGCTCAGGCTGTTTGTCTGATCTCACCATTTATTGCCAGCACACATTACTCCAGTAGCTGCAAACTGCATTAAGAGTCAGAGAAGAAACACGAAGATAATAAAGGCAGATGTGTGATCTAAATTTATGTAGCTCCTGTAGATCATGAGAGAATAGGACAAGAAGAAAAGCATTTTGAGACCCTTCTTGAATGTTGAAATGGATTCTTCAGTTTGGAAAGAGAGTTGGAGCTCAGTCTACCACATCGGGATCAAACCATGACCTCACAGACTTTTGACCTTGAAACCATTGAGTAGGACCTCTGATCAGACAAATGTCAAGGAGCACAACATTCTTGCAGGGACTGAACAAAAAAGTTAGTAAAGCAACTTCACAATGTTTCACCCGCTTGTAGAGGAGAGCATTCTTACTTGATTATTTCAGCATAAGTACTTCTATTCATTTATCTGAGGCTTTTCTCCAAAGCAACTTTCAATGTTCAGCTACTTAAAATTACTTACCCGTTTATAGAACAGGGCAATCTTACTGGAACAATGTACAGTAAGTACTTCACTAAAAAGGTACAGCATTAGATGAGATGCAAACCAGAAGCATTTGGACCCAAAGACAGCAGCTCTAACCACTACGCTACCAACTGCTCTATTACCATGATTAAGAACACCACAGCCGGAGTGGAACAAGATTCAGTCCAGGGATGTTCAAATTCTAAGACAATGGCTCTCACTACAGTGCCACCTCTCATTTGTTTGTTCTTCATTTATGTCTCTTGTAATTGCAGTGTTATTTATGTCCTCTTACTTATTTTATAAAGCTGATGCTTTTCTCCAAAGCAACTTAAGATGTTAAGCTACTTACATTTACCCTTTTACACAGCTGGGTAATTTTACTGGAGCAATTTATGGTAAGTACCTTGCTTACAGGTATTACAGCCAGAGGTGAGAGTCAAACCTGTGATCTTTGGGTCCAAAAGCAGCAGCTCTATCCACTGCACTACCACTGTCCCTCTTCTCTCATAGCCTGAGACGTTCCCTCCTGTTGTAAGAAGCTGAGTAAAACAGAAGAACTGCAGTCCCTCTTCTGGACAAATGGTGAAGTACAAATCTAAAAAATACCAAAACTAGAATAACAGCATCAAGCAGACGAGAAACCAATCATAGCACTGTACTGTAAGTAGAATTTAGGTAATGAGTTTCAGTTTACTTCTGCTGTAAGCACAAATTTAACTTCATTGCAAGAGGACAGTAAAAGACCTGAATACATCATTTTCAGCAGCATGGCCTGTCATTAAAATATTAGTGATGAGAATGGCACTATACCCTTCAATGGGGTATCACTGATGATGGGCTCATCACTAATATTTTAATATTTTTCCCATTCACTTATTTTAATGTTTTACCCTTCATGTGTCAACAGCACTGTGTTAGGGATCAGGGATCAGAGGTCATCGTCTTTAGCTAAGATCACACAAACTCATGCATTCATTCATTTGTGGGTGGTACCCTTTAACAACAATATGCACAAACTAGAAAACACGTAAAGCATATGTGTGTATGTTATAGAGGTAAAAAAAATGTTCAAATATCACTTGTGTTACAGGCAGTCACAAGCTTTAGCCACTCTACATCACAGCCTCCCCATTTAATTACAGTGAATTATGAGGCTGAAGACAGAGTGATTTATTAGGTAGTGCTTGTGTTTCAGCATTTATCCATTAAATGATGCTTGGGTTGCTTATGCATTATGCAGTATGTCAAATTAAAGTGTCATTGATAAAAACAAACAGGGTAAAGCTGAACTGTCTTCCATCGCAAGCAAGGATGCTTCCTCCTGCTGAAACATGGTGTCACATTCTATAAAACAAAGGGAAATTGAGAGAAAGAGTTTCCAGTGTAATTCACAGACTTACTGAACTCATGCCACATCTTGGCAATGGCACTACAAATTACTGGGAAGTGTAAAGAGCAAATAATCAGGCCCACATGACACCAATGCTACATGCAGATTTGGTGCTGTAATTGTTTACGGAACTTATTATATTTACAGAAACCACTGGGTCACATTCTGACACATTGCTGCTACTTGCCATGGCCTAGTATATTACCACTGAGATTACATATATTACACAGGATAGAAATTAATGCTGGAGGCAGTCAGCAACAACGGCTGGAAAAAAAAATGTATTAAAACAGTCATTTAAAATGTTGTGGTGTAAGGCAAAATAAAGTCAGGGTTAAAAAATCATTTAAAGGTGCTTTCCAATTACACAATAATTTGTCATGCTTCCCCCAGTTTTAATTAAAAGTAACACATCAAATGGAGATGTGAAATGGGCTGGGTATTAGTGTGATGACCGATAATGGCTCCTGCCAAAGCAGGCCCCCCCCCAACAGAACAAAGCAGGGGTCTCGGAGGGCGGGTAGCATGTACAGCATCTCAGCTTAGCCCTAATCCCTCTTCCCATCATGCAAAAAAAAAAACCACATTTTCCTAATTGCCTTTTAAGTTATGTGAAAGGAGCGCCTAGCTAACACAGATGGGTGTGCTGCTGCAAGGGTAACAGTGACTTCTGGGAGGGTCCCAATGGAGAGCACATTAATTACAGTGCCGAAGGGTGGGTGGATGGATCGGTGGAGATGTGGTGTCTGTTGGGAGAGTTCTGCTGGCCCTTCTGCAATGGCTGCACTTTGGAGACTGAGAGGGTGTAGCTTCCTGGGAAGATGCTGCAATCCTAGAAGACTCTGTAGCAGAGAGCAAGGAAAAGAGCCTGAAAGACTTGGTATCGGCTGAGAGACCTGGCACTGACTGGCTGACAGAATGCATGGGATCGGAGCAGCTGGGCAAGAACATGCACTCAACATATTGTTGGTGAAAATGCTCTGATCTTTGATACTGTACTTGGCTGCTGGTAACATCAGACATTTAAAACTGACGGGGAGACTTTGCGAAACTTTGCAAAAAGTGCACAGATGAAGAAAGGAAGACGCGCTGAAAGCAACGGCACGTGATTTCGGCTAAATATATCCTCAAAAACAAACTCGGCGAAGCAGGTCTGACTTGAAAAGCGGGGCTGCGAACGTGGCAGCCCCCAGCAGCACATACGCCCGCATTTCTCCAAGACCGAAACATAACTGTAGCTGTTCCCTCAGGGAACGGGGCCCGGATACACTTTTAGCCTGTGTCGCTTCCTCTGTGCCATTCATTCTTGCTTCCTCGACAAAAATGCGCTCACGGTCTTTGGAAAAGGACACAGAAGCATTTTCAGTGCTCCGCGGGAACAGACTGAAGCGGTATGCCTGGGTTTTGGGAACAATGTCGTAGCAGCAGAGCCGGCGGTCACATGATCACCCTCGGCCTCACGCCATTCATTTCATACTGCTCGTCCTCGGCCGCGCTGCTTTCCTCCATCCCCATGGCAACCACTTTGCTGCATAGCCTAATCACTTTAAGTTAACCTTGATATGAACAAAGTACACTAGGGACTGACAGCTCTGTTGTGGCAGCTTCTGGAGGCCCCTCCCATCTCCAGTAACAGCAGCACAAAAGCCTGTTGGAATGTGAGAAGAATCAATAAAAAAGGCATAGAATCATCACTCGATCGAGGACAGGCTGCACTAACAAGAACACAGACACAGCGGCAAGGCGGGGGCACGAGTGCAACTGAAGAGGCGAAAGTGATCCTTGGAGCTGTCCCAGGTGCTGAATCCGTCCAAACGTTGTCTGTTTTTATACAATACTCTATTACAAAATTCCCATCAGTGACAAGGACTTGGGATCTGCGCACAATAAAACATGATCCATTGCTAGGCAAATAGGTTTCTCATAATGGCACGTCTTAGGTTCTAGAATTCTACCTCTGCATACAGTCCTCATGCTGGAGCTGCTTGACATAAAGCTCTGTAACACACATGAAATATTAGCCCCCACAGAGGGTGGGACATTCTGGAATACTGTTCTGTGCTTTATAGTGGAGCATTATTGGGGTCAGTGAGCACCATTAAAGGCTCCAGCCAGGCAGAAGACATTAGGGGACAAGTGAGCATTATGACAAGAAGAGGGGTGTTGCAGTGACCGTGTCTCTCCGGGCACCGGCCCCCTTGCTAATTTAGGGTGACCGGGACACTGTGGGACAATGGTCCACCTTGGCATTGGTCCCTTTGCCAAAGTCAGCCAAGCAGCAAAAAAATAACATATGGGGAGGTGTGGGGAGGGTCTGTGGAGGAGCCAGAAGGGGGCAACAGTGGGCAGAGGGGTCTCAGGCTGTTTATGAGTCATGAAAGGAGCGTATAAATAACTGCAGGGCTGCTGCTTCCTCACCAGAAAGCAGGATCTTCTCCTGCTGAGCCCTGGCTAATCACACAACAGACTTAATGAATGGGTGAATGAACAAATGAATGAGCACTAGATGAGATGAAAGAATAGCACATTGTGGTTGTTGTTTCTGGGGGAGTTTTGGAAAGGGGGAGAAAAAAAAAAAAAACACACCAAGTCCTAGACAAGGAAAGTATCTGTCAACCCTCCCAAGTTACTCTTCTACACTTGTTCGTTGTGCAGTCTTATTAAATGTAGACTTATTAAAATTTATTTACATTTATTCAGCTGGCAAACGCTCTCATCCACAACGACTTGGCAGGGAAGGCAGAACCATTGCCAGAGCACAGTACACAATGACACAGAGATACAGTGGGTGATTCGTGTTTCGCTGAAGCACCTGTTCATTAGCAACAGCTCTGTCACACATTACACTTTCAAATTATATTCCCACACCCCACTATTACCTGTGCCCCTGTCTCACGTTACTCTCTCAATTAACACCCCTACTCTTGTTCATTAGCTATGGCACTCTGGGGCTCATTACTGTTCTTCAAGCGACCATGAAGATTTGAAACACTGGATTAAAAATTCATGGATGGAGGTAACTGCTCAAACCTAGACATTAACCAAAAACATAAAGGAAATGCAAATGTTATGCCGCAAATACTGGATGACCATACTGTGCTGTAAGAGCGCAAAACAACAAATGTTTTTGGCTGCCAAGATGGTAGGGTCACTGATTTTTATGGCATCTTTTAAGTGGTCTTATAGTTTCCCCTGCTGGAAAATTCCATTCCTTTTCTCCCTTCTCGGCACGCGTTGAAAATACAAATTGGACTCAATAAAATAATTCCTTCTTCTCAAATCTGGGCGACAATGAGCATGTAATCTCCCAATTACCGTGTAGAAATCAGGCGCCCAGGCTCCCGCCCCCTCCTTGGAGCTGTCAGGAGTGGGAACAAAATAGAGATAAGGAGGGAACACGCTCCTTCAAGCCGTTACCCTCCCACCGGCCAGCGGGCTCAATGGCTGCAGGGCACCGTGGGCTTGAAGTAGTGGCGGTCGCAGCCCGGGGGGTGGGATGGCAAGTATGGCTACAGATCTACAGCCCCTGCTACTCTGGTGTGAAATTTCCTGCTTTTCACACACAAAGATGCTGTACGGCAAGTGTGCTAAGGAGTTCGTGGCAGAATGGGGAGCTGCAGGCTGTATGAGGCTGTCAGCAGGCAGAGAAGTGCTGCTTTCAGGACTAGTGGTGGGCGCAAGGGGACGTGGACTCAGCAAATCACAGCCACTATCTCCATGTGTGGGAGGGGAACGGTCTCTGCTCCAAGGCAAAAGCACCGGAAGGTTGTGAGCGCAAGTCAGGTGGCAGCCTTGGGAAAAGGAGAGAGTGAGATACGAAAAGAAACCGTGAGACAAGAGACAGGCAGGAAAGAGGTAAAAGGGTAAAAGGGTAGAGTAGGATAGAAGACAAGAGGAAAGTGCTAATGTGACACTTGGGTTTTTGATATAGTCAGATCACAGCTTAGAAACCCATGCATGCAGGAGATGAAAAACTGTAATAATAATAATAATAATAATGATAATAATAATAATGAAAACAACAATAAAGAGGTATTATTACAGTTATAATAACTAAGCCCCATGCTTTGGCCTCTGGCAGATTGTCTGTGCCGCTGCTGTCCTGCACTGCTTCCTCTCTCTCTACCTCACGCACAAACAGGCGACAACAGGGCACATCAATAATGAACACACACCATGAAGGAGGGTGAAGGGGGTTTGGGGGGAGGGGTGTCCACAGCCCACCTGGGAGGGAGGATTTTTATATTAAAAAAACTCCATTATTGCTTTGCCTCCAACCAAAACCACAGTATGATGAAAAAATATGAGAAATAAAATAATGAGATGGCTGCAATATGTCAACAACATCCTGCCCCACTGCCCCCACCCACAAAGCGCTACCCTGTCCCCATCTCAGTCCCTTCCCAGCATGCCACTCGATGACTGAAGGGCTTTCAATGTTTGCCAGGTAGAGGAATCTGTTTGGATCAGACAGAAGCTGAAAGTGTGGCTACTGGCACCATGATCCTCCAGCTTGCTGCAGACAGCAGCAGTGGAGCAGAGAAGGAGGTCCATGACCAGGTTTATCTTCCCTTATGGTCTTGTTTTGGATACAATGCAGTCTGACACTTCACTCATCTGGAGGGACACTTAATTAAAGCAAGTATGTGATGGCTGGGTGACGGGTGGCAGAGGAGTGGTCCATGTGCGCCTTTGTGTCTGAGGGCCTGTTTGTCCGCTGTCTGACATCTCAGTAATCACTGCTACAAAAAACAAAGATCGTGGACTCAAAAAAGAATCAAGAAAGAGCAGAATACCATAAATGACCATTTTTTTCCCAGCATGAATGAATCAGTGAACTGGAGCCAGGAAGCGGGAGCCAGTGAATGGGACTCAGTCAGCGGTTGTCAGTCACTGGGAGTCTCGGCTACTTCTGCTAGCCTGCTGCTCTTCCAGTGGGAGGGAGGCCACGGCGAAGGCCAACACCCCTCGGGTGATAGATTAAGAGACGTTCCTCTCCCTGACACTCTTTCTGTCTTGGAGAGGCATGGTGTGTACCACAATAAGCTGCCTAGATTGATGCCCGAGCACCCTTTCACGATATTGATCTCGTTTCATATTTTCTTGTGCTGTGTATCGTGCTTGCAAACCCTGAGAACTCACGCGGAATAGCCTGGAAGGAAGGAAAAAGACGGTGAGAGGAGGACGAAGGGGGAATGCAGGCTCGGGTCCATCAGCCATGGTTTCTGACAAATGCTTATTTATCTGTGGGGAAAAGTAATCTGTCACTAGTCCCTTTTCTGGCTGCTGAGAGATCATAAATTACCTATCTAGCAGTTCACACTTGGAGTGACAAGGAGCCCAGCGCACCACAATAACAGGTCCTACCAGCCACCGTCCCTCAAGCAGTGTTAGGTGTACACCTGCCCTGCTTCATTCCCACCACTGCCTCCACCTGTGCCTCCTTCATTCTCTGCCCCTGGACCACACTCACTGCTTCCTCATTTTGTGCCTTGACATCCGCACCCACATCTGCAGTTACTTCCACTTCACCCCATCTCAAGCTCTTCTCCACCTCTGGAGCACCACAGCTCCTTCACTTGCCACTGCCATTGTCCTTACACTGGCCGCTGTTTCAGTCCCAGAAAAAAGGCCCAAGCCTTGACATATTACTCATTCCCCTTAAATCCCAATAAAAACCTCCAGTAAAACCTTCCATTCACATTCAGTTAGATCACTTATACATTAATAATTCACATGCCTTTATCTTTCCTTCCTGACCTCTTAAATCACAATCAGCAAGCAGCTGCGCTTACGCTCAAGATTCTCCTCTCTTTGCTTTGCCGATTCCTTTCTGCCTGTTCCTGTCTCTTTGTTTTTCCACCTATTTATCTATCTTTTTGCCATACTGCATCAAAAAGGAATCTGAAACGTATCTTCCTAAAACATATCGCTAAAATAAAAATCTGCCAAAGGCAAAATAATAGAAAGGAAGAAAGCATCGCATAATTATAATGACGCTGGATGTTTTTCTTCAACTCCGCACACATGCTGCGGCTTGTAAAAGCGTTTTTGTGTGAATACATGTGTTTTAGGAATATGTCCCCACAAGGATGGTAAACTGTAATATACCAACCTTGTGGGATGGCACCACAATGTAAAATTCCATTTTTAAATTCAGTCATCTTAAAATAGTGTGAAGGCTCCTTGTTTGTTTTCAGCTTTCATATTTAACTTTTGAGGGGTTAAGGATTTTTACTGCTTTGAAGTGCGCAAAAGCGACAAACCCACACTCGTATATAAAACAATGCTTGTTTGTGTGTTTGTGTTGCAAAAACTACTTCCTTATATATATTCTGACTTGAGGCATTTCTAGGCACTGCAATGATTCTCAGATTTGGTTGCATCACTGTGCATAATAAAAACACAAAAACTTCACTGTGTGTGATATAAACTTGGAGATTTTTCTGTATTTGTGTATGTACTTAGTGCATCCGTGTACTTGTGTGTGTTTATTTATGTTCTGTATCTGTCTGCTTGTGTGTTTGTACATACACCGATCAGCCAAAACATTAAAACCACCTTTCTACTATTATGTAGGTCCCTCTCTTCCTGCCAAACCAGCTTGGACCCACTGAGGCATGGACTCCACAAGACCTCTGAAGGTGTCCTGTGGTATCTGGCACCAAGATGTTAGCAGCAGATCCTTTAAGTCCTGTAAGTGGCGAGGTGAGGCCTCCATTGATCCGACTTGTTTTTCCAGCACATCCCACAGATGCTCAATTGGATCTGGGGAATTTGGAGGCCAAGTCAACACCTTATAGTCTTATTCATATGTCATATTCTTCAAACCATTACTGAACAACTTCTGCAGTGTGACAGGACACATTATCCTGCTGAAAGAGGCCACTGCTATTGGGGAATACCACTGAGCTTTGGATGCCCATGACCCTATCGCCGATTCACCGGTTGTCACTTCTTGGACCACCTTTGATAGGTACTAACCACTACATACTGGGAACACCCCACAAGACCTGCCATTTTGGAGATGCTCTGACCCAGTCGTCTATCTATCCATCCATCCGTTTTCCTGACTGCTTGTCCAACTAGGGTCACAGTGGCAATAGGAAGAGCGGAGAACCCAGACGTCCCTGTCCCTCGCAACTTCCTCCAGCTCAACCCGGGGGATACCCAGCTACTCCCAGGCCAACCTCGGGGTCTCGTCCTTGTTAGCCGTGCCTGTTATATCTCCAAAGGGAGGTGCCCAGGAGGCATCCTTACCAGATGCTCAAACCACCTCAACTGGCTCTTCTCATTGTGGAGGAGTAGCAGCTCTACTCTGAGTTCCTCCCGGATTCTGAACTCCTCACCCTGTCACAGAGAGTGAGTCCCACCACCCTGCGGAGAAAATTCATTTCAACCGCTTCTATCCGCAATCTTATTCTTTCGGTCATTACCCAGAGTTCATGACCATAGGTAAGGGTAGGGACGTAGACTGACCGGTAAATAGAAAGCTTTGCCTTATGGCTCAGCTCTTTTTTCATCGCTACAGTCTGGTACAGCAACCGCATTACTGCTGCTGCTGCTCCCAGTCTGCAGCCGATCTCACGCTCCTTTCTCCCCTCACTTGTGAACAAGACCCCAGGATACTTAAACTCCTCCACCTGGGGAAAATTCTCTCTGAAGGGGGAATACCATTCTTTTCCGTGAGAGAACCATGGAGTCAGACTTGGAGGTGCTGATCCTCATGCCAACTGCTTCACACTGGTCTCCAACCCATTCCAGTGTGTGCTGGAGGCATCCATGTGACAGTGCCAAAAGGACAACATCATTCACAAAAAGCCGATACATCACCTTCCATCCTCCATATAGAATGTCCTCCTGACTTCGGCTGTGCCTTGATGTCCTGTGCATGAAAACTACAAACAGGAGTGGGGATAAGGCACAAACTTAGCAGAGTCCAACACCCACATTCAACGGGCTTGACTTAATGCCAAGTTATGCGGACACAGCTCTCGCTCCATGTGTACAGAGACTGAATGGCCCGCAGTAGTGACCTGGAACCCTATAATCCCAAAGCACCTCCCACAGAATTTCTCGGGGAACACGGTTGTAGGCCTTCTCCAAGTCCACCCACACACACACACACACACACACACACACATTTTCAGAACCACTCGTCCCATACAGAGTCACGCGGAACTGGAGCCTACCTGGTAACACAGGGCATAAGGCCGGAGGGGGAGGGGACATACCCAGGACGGGACGCCAGTCCGCCGCAAGGCACCCCAAGCGGGACTCGAACCCCAGACCCACCGGAGAGTAGGACCCGGTCCAACCCACTGCGCCACCACGCCCCCATTCCACAAAACACATGTAGACTAAATTAGCGAACTCCCATGCCTCCTCAGTTATTTGAGGCAGGGTGAAAAGCTGGTCCACTGTTCCACAGCCAGGATGGAATCCGCATTGTTCCTCTTCAATCCGAGGTTCAACTATTGGCCAGAGCCTCCTTTCCAGCACCGTGGCATAGACTTTCCCAGGGAGGCTGAGAAGTGTGATACCCCGATAGTTGACACACACTCTCTGGTCCTCTTTCTTAAAGATAGGGACCACCACCCCAGTTTGCCAATCCTAAGGCACTGTCCCCGAGGTCCATGTAGCATTGCAGAGGTATGTCAGCCATGACAGCCCTACAACATTCAGGGCCTTAAGCAGTTCCAGGCAAATCTCATCCACCCCTGGTGCTTTGTCACTGGGGAGCTTTCCAACTACCTCAGTGATTTCCACCAGGGAAATGGACTCTGATATCCCGGAAGCCTCTGGCCCTGACTCCTGCAAGGAAGGCATATCTTTTGGGTTTAGGAGTTCCTCAAAGTGCTCATTCCCTGGCACAACAATGTTCTCATTTGAGGTCAGAGTTTCTCCACCTTTGCTGAGTACAGCTTGAGTGAAGCTCCTCCCACTCCACTTGAGTCACTGGGTGATTCTCCAGAATCTCTTTGACTCTTTGAGGCTGACTGAAAGTCATTTTCTATGATCTCTCCAAACTCCTCCCATGCTCCGGATTTTGCTTCTGCAACCGCCGCTGCTGCCACCTTTTTGCCTGCCGGTACCTATCTGCTGAGTCAGGAGTCCTCAAATCTAACCAGGTGCTAAAGGCCTCCTTCTTCAGCTTGACGGTTTACCTCACCACTGGTGTCCACTAGTGGGTTCTTGGATTGCCACTGTGACTGGCACCCACACGCTTTTAGCCGCAACTGTCCCTGGCTGCTTCCACAATGAAGGTTTTGAACAGGGTCCATTTAGACCCAATGTCCCCTACCTCCTCTGGGACCTGGGAGAATTTCTCATAGATGTGGGAACTAAAATCTGCTGCACGAGTTGTGTTTGATTTGCCAAAGCGTTCCCACATATCTCCTCCTCTCATTTCTCTGCACTGGCTTCCTAAAGCTGCCTGAATCAAATTCAAGACCCTGGTTATTGTCTACAAATGCATCAGTAGAACTACTCCCAGCTATTTACAAGACTTGATGAACCGCTACACCTCAGCTAGTCCCCTTCGTTCGTCTACTTCTGCTTGCTTGGGGTCCCGTGCACGAAAAGTAAAGCACAGAGGTTCTCGGTTCTGGCTCCATTGTGGTGGAATGACCTTCCCCTCTTACTCAGAACTGCAGAAACTCTGTCTACATTCAAGAAAGGTCTGAAAACTCATCTTTTCCAGACTCACTTCGCCCAAGATCACTCCAACTCATATATAGTGTAAATGTTCATGCACCATAACTTCATGATCATCCCCAGATAAGCCTTTACACAGCCACTACTCTTTCATTGTATGTGAATGTTTGTGTACCTTATTTAAAAAAAAAAAAATTGTAGAAAGGTTTTCAGGATTCATCTGTCCTGCGTTTTATCAACCTACTGGAGTAATGAACATCAGTGCATCAAGTGAAAAGTAACAAACTAGGTTTACTTAAGAATCACATGTCTGCAGCTGCCACGCCCACACCGCCGAGCCATCGTGGAACACCTGGGGCACGGTGCAGACTGCAGCATAAAAGGCAGCATCAGACCAGGAGGTGTAGCAGAACCTTGTTCAGCCTTGTTGCTTGCGACCGCCTTACTACTGCTCTACTCCTTCCTGCTCCCTGAGTCTTTTCCCCATCTTGTAACTCTACTCCTTAGTTCTAGTGCCTCCTTATGATCATCGACCTCTTGCCTGTGTACCGACCTTGCCTCTTGGATTGCCCCTTTAACAACATTTGACCCTCGAAGACCTTTTGCCTGTCCTGTGACGAAGTCTCTCGGATTTTCCCGAATAAAGCACGAATTCCACTCCACACCTGGGTCCACCACTTCCTTCCGGGACCAGCTATGACAGCAGCTATGTCTTTCGCTTAATACAATGTGCAAATTGTATTTTCGCTGAGATGCACATCGCTTCGGAGAAAAGCGTCTGCTAAGTGAATAAATGGAAATCTAAATGTAATATAACCCACTCCTTGACAGGTACCATTGTAACGAGATAATCAATGTTATTCACTTACATTTATATTTATTTTTTTAGCAGACGCTTTTCTCCAAAGCGACTTCCAATGGATACTATGTAGTGTTATCAGCCCACACACCTTATTTACCAAGGTCACTTACACTGCTAGATACACAACTTACAAAGGGTTACTCATCCATACATCAGTGAAACACATTCTCTTTGTCTCATTCACACACCAGCCTTCAGTTGTCACTGGTTTTAATGTTTTTGCAGATCAGTATGTACTCTAAGTGTACTCTATCGTATGCATATGTGTGTGAAATAGTACATACTGTATGTACGTATATAATCTTTGTATGTTTTCTTGTGCCACTCTTACACCACCCTCCCACTTGTTCTTGTATCAGGAGCCACCTGATGTATGAGGTTAATAACCAGGCAATTCTCAAGCCTGCAGTCGCACCACTTCTCTGTCTGCTTTCTTGTGATTGGGTCAGCGCTCCTCTTTGGGCCATAAAAACCCATCACTGGCCCAACTCAGTCTATTTCTCTCCTCTCTGCTGACTCCACATTCCCACACTTCCATAATGTTTGCATGTCTCTGGCTACACTGAAACCTTTCTCTGTGTGCCTCCCAAGTTCTCTTTGTGTTAGTCCACTGGGTGCCGCCTTGAGAATTCCATTATTATATTTTGTATTTACCCAAACCAGTTTTATATAGCTTGCCCCTGCAGCCACATGCTGGAGATCATTACCACAATATTTTTCATCCCCATGTACAGTACATAAGCAAAAAGGAATATTAAAGAAATAAAATTTGCAAGGGATGCAGGAAAATGTTCATAATTCCTGCACTACATTTCCTTTTGTGATTTAGAACAGGAGAATATGTACGCATATCACATGTCACATGACCTGTGTCAGACATATTTCGGTTTGACTGCACCCGTGAAGTATTAGCAATGCTAATGTGCTACAGCAAATTCCATCAAGCTTGACATTATGGCCATAAAGCTTTTTTTCCTCTATATGACTATTGAGGTACTAGCAGGAGCCAACAAGCAGCTGCTAAAGCTTAAGGGCAAATCAGCAGGGTCTGGCACAACAGCCCTGAGCAGGCACCTGGAGATTAAACGGCACCGTCAACGCAAGCCTTGCAGGCTGCAAAAAATTCCCCGTCTCTTCTCAAAATGCCTTGGGAATGCAAAAGTATCCAAGATTTCTCCCCACATACTGTACCTCTGGTTTTCCCCGCACTCTGAGGATAGAGAACTAGAAATGAGGACTGAAGGGCTCCAAGCGCTATTTGAACAGACAGTGAACTTCCTCAGAGGCAATTTAACTCCATCCATTGCAGTGTGGAGCCTCTCACATAAAGCACTCAAATGAACTCACTCGAAGATCGAATTTAATTTATACCCCGGCCAGACTGCTAGGCTCCTCCATCTTTAGCCACTTGGTGGTCCCACACACAAAAGACCAAAGGTTCTTGGTTCTGGCTCCAATGTGGTGGAATGAACTTGCTCTGTCACTCAAAACTGCTGAATCCCTCTTAACCTTCGAGAAGGGTCTCTAGACGTCTCTTTCAGACCCACTTCTCTGTTGGTCTCCTACTTGCTCCATAAGCTTTCACTAAATGAAAAATCTCTCTGTTACTGCTAGTTACAGCTGTTTGTAATGTAACGTATTGTAACAACCCACGTTACCAAATAATGTCACATTTGAGCAGGAACGGATAAATTCATTGTAAAGAGTTAATATAGTCAGGCACTGCTTAAGGACGTTTCAAGTAATGACTGACCGCACATACGATGGTGGTCCTATAAGAATATAATGGAGCTGAACAATTCTTATCGACCAGCGACGTTGTAATGTCGTAGCGCAACGTATTAATTACGTGTTCATCATGGCGCTGCTGTAAACAATCTTACTGTGCTGCCAGTCATATAAAAGTATAGCACATACAATTATGTACAGTACATAATACTTGATAATGATAATGAACACCTATGTTACTGGTTTATGTATTCACTGTACTGTAGTTTTTATCGTTATTTTGCAGTGCACTCTTTCTAACTTATAAAAAGGTTTACTGTAAAACAGTATGCTGTGTTATGCTGGCAGCAGTGACATAAATCTCGTGTTTACCGCATCTCTTGACTGTATTGATGCTATACCATCTAGGTGTGTATAAGTACACTCTACGATGTTCGCACAACGACGAAATCGCTTAACAACACATTTCTCAGAACGTATCTCTGTCGTCAAGCGACACGTCTTTAATGGGAATTTTGGGATGTGATGTAGTTATTCAGCCGCCGTGAGGGCTCTCAGAGATTATAACGGGATGAGTGCCTGTTGGGAAGTGTATAAGGCTGGCTTGAGGTGCAGATCCTTGAGGAAAAGGAATCATCGGACCGAGAGCATTATTTCCATTAGTTTGTGCCAATGTCTTTTGCTGTGTGCCGATGTTCCAATAAACGTTCATAATGAAAGGCGTGTGTGCATCCTCCTCTGCCCCATCTGAACCCAGAGCACTTTGCGCTATAGTGTGCTTGCAAAAGCAGTAATATCAGACTAAAAGACCATACTTTGTGAATTGCGTGTCCAAGCAAAGGGCGATTTGAGGCGTCATTGAAACAGCACCAGAGAAATTCCTCAGAGGCAATTCACCTCATTCCATTTCGGTGTGAGCAGCATATCCATATTTCTGTCTCTCCATCTGTTGGTGAAATGTCCTTCTGCCATATGTCTCTGAGATTCACGTCACTTTGGAAAAAAGTGTCCAAGGCTTTCATCTAATGAATAACTGTAAATGTAAGTCTCATTCATTTTGCTTTGTATCTCACACATGCACACACACACATGCACACACAGACACACACACACACACAAAGACACACGCAATGACTGAAACTGCTTGTCCCGAGCAGGGTCGCGGCAAGCTGAAGCCTAACCCGGCAACACTGGGTGCAAGGCTGGAGGGGGAGGGGACACACCCAGGATGGGGCTTTGTATCAAACATTTTCAAACAAACTCTTTTCTTGTGTTCACTGAGTCCCACCTACTCAGAATATGCTTCTGTCCCCACATTACTCTGCTGCAGCATCATTATATGGGGTAAGAGAGCCTTTCTTGCCCCATGCCCCTATGCACACACACCTATTTTGTGCTGACACCACACTGAGCTCCTGTTTCCTAGCATGGTGCTCAATAATTCACTCGTTCAGAGACTCAAACCAGCTACTTGCCGGGCTGCGGTGGCTCCACGCCTGGCCAAAACTGCCTGCTCGACCTGCTTTCCCTTCTTGCTTTCTTTTGTCAGATGCTCCTTTCTTGAAACATTAAAACGACCTGAATTACCACCCTGTTCAAGAACTCTGGCAATAACTCTTTATTAGGTGTTCAACAATAGTCATTCAAAGGCACTCATGTTCACCCCATTGACGAAAAGCCAGAAACCTTTCTTTTAACCATTATGTCACACTCTGTCAGTTTACGGCCTTGTTAAAGCACAGTGCTTTTAGGCTTTAAAGCACCCCCAAGTCTGAAGATCTCTTTCTCAGCTCTTAAACATCATTCAAAACCACAAAGTCCAGCCCACATCACAGTGGAAAGATTATGATACCCTTGATTATTCCTTCATATACACATTCCTGTATCTTCTTAATACTTTTCTTCTTGGGAAGGGTCTGGCCTGTTTTAAATGTATGAATTAGCTTTGGTTTCATAATAGAGGCAATCATTATATATGCATGGTAATAGAAAGATAATTATGAATCCCTTGACTGTGTTCTGTCATTTGGCAAGCTCCTTAACACAAAGCATACGCTCCAGAGTGCCTCAGCTAATCTTCAGTTGGGAACGGAGGACTGGGCTTTCTTCATCTCAGGCCCTGCCAGACAAGAAGCTACAGGACCAGAGAGAGAATGAGAGCGATCGAGTCGAAAGAGAGAGAGATACACACCGAGAGCAGGAGAGACAGACTGAGAGGGTATGGACTGCAGAGCAATAGAGTGAAATTTGGCACCCAGACTCATTCGTCCATTTTTAAGCTTTTGTAACATAATGAGGGCTTTAATGACCTGCCAAAAAATTAAGCTATAGGAGTTTGTGTTTGCAAAAATAAGGGGAATAAGAGAGTCAAGGGTTTCTCCATAAGATACGAAGAGAAGAATGACAGCAGCAGTCAGTGATGGGTGGGGAGAAAAAGGAGGCAGGAATGATGGCAATGAAAAACTCAGGAAACAGAGAGAGCAGCCAAGAGGGGGTAGAGAGGGGTGGAAGACTTGTAGGGCTGATGTGCGGGGAGACGTTTCGCCACCGCTCTCATTAACGTGCACGGCAGATATTTCTGGATGGTGTGGGCGGGGCAGGCGGAGAGCCGCTAGCAGATGAGGAGCACTCCTGACACTCCTAATGGCTGGATCAAGTGGCCGACAGGAAGACAAAAGGAAAAGGTGTGCAGCTAAATGGGGAAAGACTGGTAACAGCCCACCGGGGAGCCAAGACAAAGGGTTTCATTGATAAACACATCCGCGCCAGGTACAAACATGTGTAGGTGTTTGTGAGTATGCACTGTCTTTAAGTACCGTATATTAATTAGCACAAATGTACACAAAGCACGCTGTCCAAATAAATGATCTGGCAATTAAGAACTAATATACAGTACATGGGACCAGCAGTAGGTGATCAGCACTGTAGGCTCCAAAGAAGGTGACTCAAAATCTACAGGATTCTGCTTGCCAAATCCAGATGTATAGTCTGGACCGGAACAGTAAGGGTGTGTATATGAGCTCTCAGTCCTGTGAGCAATGCCATCATTACACTGTCTCTTAACACAAGGCAAACATGTGGGCGTAAGGTTCTTGACCAAGAATTGCTTTCTCCTTAATGCATTAACAGTTTTCCTTTTAGCCTTTCCAAATGCTATTGCAGACCCTGCTAACTCTCACTCCCCTGTGTCTGGCACGTCTGTGCCTTGGTTGGGTCTGGGGCAGATAAGAGGGATATTACTCCGCCGGTGGGGAAGATGGACTCGGATCCTTTGAAGAGCCTGGAAGCAGAGCTAATGCGATCCTCTTTGACGGGGCCGTCCTCCACTGATGTCTGTGCCGAGAACTTGGCGCAAGCTCTTTGTTTCTCGACCATGTGCGACCAAGATGCGGGCGTATCGAATCGAAGCCCTGACGCAACAGAAAGACCATGGCAGCTCAGAGAAGGGCTCTCGGCCGACCGATAATGGCTGTTCAGTGGCCGTCAAAGTTGCCCAGTTGTTTACTCAGATAACAGGTACAGGCACTTGCTATTATAGGACACTTTTGCATCAAATGTAAGTTGAGAAGACAAGAGGTGTGATCTGCCTGGCTTGTTCTATAGCCAGCTGGGGGAAATGAACGCACGTTTAGCCACGCATGGCCTGCTTATTCCATCAATTTAAATTTGTGGGTTTTTAGATGAAAGCCCTGTGTTTTCTTGCCTCCTTTCTGTTTGTTCCTAGCTTGTTTATCATCCAACTTCCCTTTTCGCATCCCAAGTCAAATCCATCGGCTAATTATCCACAATTCTTCATCTTCCTCATCTATTTCCCCCACCCGTATTTGAATTCATTTGCATAATAATGACTTCTCCCTCTGTGTGCTGTAAATAAGCGGCTAGTGCTGACTTGGCTGTCCTAATTCCAGACTCGTTAAGAAACGGGCTGTGGCCCTCCAGGGGGCGCCGTTCTGAGCTAATGACACCAGGGAGCAGTGTCGGGGCATGTGAGTGGGGGGGCCCCCCTTGAGGACAAGGGGTGTCAGGCTTAAAACACATCAAAGGTTATCCTCTAATCTAATTCCACATGTGTGTGGTGCAGCGGGGTGCACTCACACACTGGGGGAGGGGTTGAAAAGAGAACCCCGGTATGCCCAGGAAAAGAGGAGTAGCAGCTAGGCAGAGAGAGGTCTCTTTTTAATCAGACACCAGGCAACACATCTGGATGCACACGTTCCGAAATGAGCCATAATACGGTCTGAAAGATCTGAGTGTGATGCAATTCTGAGCATGCTGGGTGAATTTAAAAGTCACACACACTCTGCAGCCTCTGACAACTTTCAAGATCCCCGGGATTATAAAAATATCTAAACCGCAACACCGCAGTGCATTCCCACACTGATTAGAGTCGTAACTTCAGGCTGTTAAACAAGAGCCAGGAGAGATTCAAAGGGACTCTTCGTAGGACTGTAAAGGCATCGCGCCCCAATATCTCCTACAGCTGAACACACGTTCCTGCTCAGAGAGGTGCCAGGTGATGGTTTTTCCTCACTTACAAATCACATCTGAACTGCTCTAATTACGCTTGGGCTGCAGTGAATGACTTCAGCTTGCTTTTGGGACCGAAGCAATAAGAGGGATTGTAATTATAAAGAGGAAGCTGGTGGTACATGAGGGGGTCCGTGTAAAAGCAATGTAGGGAAGTTTAATTTCGCTCCTCGCAGACGAGCAGCGGGGTGATAGGAATCTGAAGGCTGTCTCACAACACCGAAGCTCAGTTAAAAAAAAAAAAAACACCAAGGCAGACTAATGAAGCTACACTCTCCACTTAAACCTTGGCTTTCAAGCAGTAAAGATAGTATCAAGGAATTAAATTCACTTAGAATCTTATGGTTCATTCCCCTCCAGCGCCATGCAGTGTGAGGACAGACAGAGGAATGGAAAGAGGCTCTGGCAGCCATAATGAACTCTGTTTCCTTAAACCACATCGTCTTCTTCCAGTGAATAAAAAACATAGTGTGAAGTAGAGAATATGAAACATGTGAAATGACTCTGTCAGCTTACTGATCAGAATTTGTATATTCATTATACAGCAAAAAGTGGATTTTTCACACATGTAGAGAATGGAGAAAGCAGACTTTAATGGGCTGCTGACCTCTGGTTTCCATGTTGTCACGTCTTTCACCTGTGAGCCCTTGCAGATCCGCGCATCTTTTTGTCCCTGGATGCCAACCTAGGGTGCCTGGTTCTCCTGGAGAGTCGAGACACACCCCTGGTTTTTTTACACTTTTGTTCTCATGTGTCATGTGTCACAGGTCTATCGATCCCTCTTACAAACACAACTGAATACTTTTCCCCTTATTGCTGATGGTGTTTTCAAGTTGGGCAGATGCATCACCTAGGGCAAATGTGGCCTCCCTGCCCCCCCGAGAGGTCACTGGCCTGAGAGGCGCCATATTTCATGGGGTTCTGGACTGGCAACAGTTGCTTCCTCAGCCATTACAGTGTTGTTATTTATTAACCTGACCTGCATTAATGATGGCTGACAAGAGTAATGGGCTCACCTTTTCTGTGCCTTCGTGTACAAACGGCAAGATTGATGTGTTTACCATTCGGCGTCTGTATAGTATGTAAATAACTGCTTGACGTGGTGTGAAATATTTATAAGGGCTGACGATCGTTATAAAGGAGTGGCAGCGTAACATGGAGATGGGTTTTCCTTGTAGTATGTTTACATTTACAACATTTATTGTATATTTTCTGTTTATATTTATTATTATGCTTATATATAAATAAATATATATTTATTGTTCATTGCGTAGGTAGAGTGAGTTGTTTCTATGTAGCATCATGGTCCTGGAGGAACGTTGTTTCGTTTCACTTCATACTGTACCAGCTGTATGTGGTTGAAATGACAATAAAGCCACTTTGACTTTATGTATCTGCAGCTTTCTGTGTTTTTGACTTTATGTGTGCGTACCTCAATATGTGTATGTATTTCAGTGATTTTGCATGTGAGTGTGGGTGTGTGAGTGAGAGAGAGAGAGGGAGACTGAGTGAAACAGAGGCTTTGTGTCAACGCAGAGGTTAAGAGTGTTCCAGGGTTTGAAGACTGATCTCAAAGCAGAACACGCAAAAGAAGGCATACAGGCGGAAAACAGCACGCAAACTGGAGACATTCACAGCATAGAGAGAGAAAACCTGATGTAAGACAATGAGAGACATTGCGGAACATGCAATGCAGACACAATTCATATGGAACAAACGACAGGTGAAAAATAGAGACAATTTTAAACGAAAAATAGACAATCTGATACACACAACATAGACAATATGGGACACAAAAATATAGACATTGTGGAAGGAGCAGAGACATTGTGGACCATAGAAAACAAACTTTGTGGGACACAGAACTGACAAGACGGAAAATATAATTCACAGATGAGCCCACGATTTCTCTGCATATCACATTTTCCCCCCACAGACATATCTGCTTTCTCCAAAGCACTCTGGCCATGCCGAGGGCCAACCTTGATACAGCTAAATATGCACAGAATATTATGTGAAACATTTAATCCTCAAGTTAGTTTCACATAGTGTAACCATAAGTCATTTTAATATATTAAGGGCAAAAAGTAATGGTAGAATACAAGATATAATTATAGAGACAAAAAGTAAGAGTCCAATAGTAATGGGAGAATTTCTTTCGAAAAGAGTAGGTAAAAGGCCAGGTAAGGTGAGGACACACAAAAATGAATTACTGCTGTCCATAGTGCCTGTGATACTCCCGCTTCCCAGAAATAAATTATTTGCCGGAAATAATGTCACTTAATCCACGGGAAAACATTCATTTTGCTATTCTCCTATTTCCGAAGTTGGAGTTCCAACCCTTCATTGCGAGGAGGCTCCAAGGTGGCACATGCCAGAACACATAGGAAGATAAGTGGATAATCATGTGGAGGGTGAATTCAAACCAAACTTTAGTTGAAGGGGGGTATCTTGGAGGAAAATTAATGCATGTCATAAGCATGCCATTAAACCTACTTTCTGATTAAATATGTGGATTTAGATGAGAAGATAAAAGGGCCATTTCAAATTTGTTATCGCAGTTAAGCATAGGTAATAAGTGAATAAGTACCACTGTTAAAGTGTTATTTTAAATGCGTTGCTGTGCGTTTTCATCTATTTACAAAAATTCTAAGGACAGATTTTATTTACGTTGACAAACTTATTTAACACCATTAATGCTTTTGTTTGTGTAAAAATATTTATATGACGGGGGGTGCGGTGGCGCAGTGGGTTGGACCACGGTCCTGCTCTCCGGTGGGTCTGGGGTTCGAGTCCCGCTTGGGGTGCCTTGCGGCGGACTGGCGTCCCATCCTGGGGGTGTCCCCTCCCCCTCTGGCCTTATGCCCTGTGTTACCGGGTAGGCTCCGGTTCCCTGTGACCCCGTATGGGGCAAGCGGTTCTGAAAATGTGTGTGTGTGTGTGTGTGTGTGTGTGTGTGTGTGTGTACTTATATGATAGGTATCATTCAAATTTCTAGGGGGGCGTCGTGGCGTGGCGGGTTTGACCGGTGCCTTGCTGTGTGTTGGGTCTGGGGGTCAAGTTCCGCTTGGAGTGTGGAGCAGCTCTGTGTTTCTCCTTGTATTTGCCTCCCCCTGACATGCAGAGGAAGGACCTGGCAACCCACCTCTGGTCCTCCGTTGACTTGCCTTGAAAACCACGTGAGTGGTCGCTACGGGTCGGTTCTGACTTGGTACCTTGCATGCATGCATCATTCAGATTTAAATGTTGTGAAACACATTTTGGAAAGGTATATAAACATTTTAACGACTGCAAGAGATTTTAATATCGGGCCATATTTTAATAATGTACAGATACATAGTTCATAGACACCTAATTCCAGGGGTCTCCTTTAACATTTCCCTTACTCCCAGTGGTTCTGCGTCTGAAAACTCTGACTTTAACTACAGCCCCCACCCAACACACATCCTCTCTCTGTGTTCCATCAAGATTTTTGAAGACATCAGCATCCATGTAGCTCCTTCACTCCTTTCTAAAATGTTTAATCCCAATACTCTGTTTTCAGGCAGCCTCAGTCTGTGCCCCATTCCTGTCCTGACCTTCCCCAGTCTGGGGTACAATCACACAGGGCTCCCCCCATCATACATAGTCCTGGAGACATGCAGTGTTGGGTCCAGAGAGACAGAAGATCACTTTACTTTCATTAATTAGCTGACACTTTCTCCAAAGCAACTTACAATATTAGGCTATCTACAGTTATTTACCCATTTATACAGCTGGGTAGTTTTACCAGAGCAATTTAGAGTAAGTGTCATTGTCAAAGGTACTACAGCTGGAGGTGACACTCAAACCTGCAACCTTTGGCTCCAAAGGCAACAGCTCTAACCCGTTGCCACCAGCTGTCCTCTATGACACTAGTTGAAGGGACAACAGTCACCTCTGATCAGCTGATTGGACCGTGTGGTTGCAGAGCTGCATTTAGAGGTGGGGATGTTGCTGTTAGGTAGAAAAACAACTGTTCTCATATAATATTTCCCCATGTCAACAGATAAAAAAGTAAAGACACAAGCTCTGCAAGGCATCACAGGCAGAACCACTGGCAAAGTTTCTATAATGTAAAACACAGGTTTATGCACAATGTATGAAAGACGGTAAAGTAAATGAGCTGCAGATGAAGGACCAGCTCCAAACTAATGCAATGCTGAAATAGAAAGTGTCTCTCATAAAACATCCTTAGCATTAAGGTGGGGAAGATTCCTTCCAAAGCACATTCTTGTGTTGTGGTGGCTAGAAATTTTAGGCGCCGTCCCTTGAAAACTCAAAGTTATGGATAAGAAGCTGTCAGGAGATGTGTGCTTTAATGTTCTTGACCACACTCCTATGACTTTCAACAGACATTCAGCATTGAGAGTCACCAAAGGAACCCCTTGGAACTCAGCATCAATGCTGTGAGTAACCAAAACACCCTGAACCTGGACTGTGGATCCACCAGACAACTGGTACATTATCATTACTCTTGAATTGCTTCATTGACGTTTTTATCTTAAGGACTTACAGTCGTGTCTTTAACTGCTATCTGTGGGTGTAAGGTAACCTCAATATTTTCAAGTTGTTATGTCTGCAGACACAGGAGGCAAACGGAGAAAGAGGCAAACCAAAGAAAATGTGGACAGAAAATACAGAAGTGGAACATGTAAAGAATACAAAAGTGATAGAGAGGGAGAGAAATGAAGAAAAAATGCAAGGGTTGAGGGAGCAGGACAAGAAGAGTGAAATATGGAGAGAGATGGAAGGAGGAATGAGCAGAGATGCAATGAAAGAAGGGAAAAAGGTGTTACAAAGTGAAAGATGGGGGCAAGACAATGAATAAACAGCTGGAGTGAAAGATGAGTAGAGAAACAAAAGGAATTAAGAGGGGAGAGATACGCAGTGAGAGTTGAAGGGAGAGCCCGAGAGTGAAAGATGGGGCGATGTGAGTGGAGTGTACAGCGAGGGCGGCCACACTCGTGCAGCTCACAGTAATTGTACATGACATTTAATTGCAAGAGAGGCACGCTGCTTAATAACTCATACGCTGGAGCACCTAATTAGTCTTTTGCAAGAAGAGGGAAGGAGTGTTTTGCAGGCGCCTGTCCACAAAAAGTCATTCTAGAGTTCATCCTCAGTCCACTGCCATGTGCTGTCAGTGCCTTAGAATTGGATGTGGGGGGGAATCAAAGCAATGTGAGTCTGTGCAAAGCTGAGTGAGACTTGTCAGAAACACACCTACAAAACTGAGGGCACCTCACAGTGTGCTCCGAGAAAAAACTTCCATAATGTTCCCTCCAAATGGCATGGGTCCTAACTATACAACCCTTCATACCAGCACATGGAAATGGCTCTTGAGAAAGTGGAAACGGGGTGGGGTTGGGGGGGAATCACTTTCTGCACTTTTGAAAAGCAATTATTGCCAAGTGTTAAACAGTGTGACATGACCCTACTTCCAAGGCGTGAGTGACACGAACGTCCAGCCGTCCAGAACATTCCCCACATAAGCATAATGCTACTCATCTGCTTCAGTCTGCAGAAGCTCCTCCTGCTCCCTAGTTAACAAAATACTAGTACAACGTAGACAATTAAACCTCAGTTAACAGGGCAATACAGCATAGAGGCGCAAGGCAACATGGTGGCACAGCGGGTAGCACTGCTGTCTCACAGCTGATTGGGCATAGAAGTGAATCTGACACAGTCTGTGTGGAGTTTGCATCCTTTCCTGGTTTCTCTGTGGGTTTCCTCTAGGTGCTTTGGTCTCCTCCCACAGTCAAAACACGTTTCAATTGATTGTGGAATCTAAATTACTTGTATTGCATAGCTACCCAGCATTGGACATCATCCTGTCTATGTGTACCCTGGCCAGTCTTGCACCCTGTGTTTCCAGAATTAACTCTGGTCCATCAAGACCCTAAAATGAACAAATGGTTCCTTATTTTTTTGTTGAGTGAAAAATAAATGTATTGCAGAATGACAATTTATGACTGTTCATTGAAAAAGTGCTAGTAAAAAAACAACTGTCAGTAACACATGACAATCCCTCCATCCATAGTTTATCTTTTACAATTCCGTTGACAATACACTTGAGGGCAGGGTGGCCAGGGACCGCTGAGCTGAGACCACACAAGGAAACGGTGAGGCCAGCAGTCCCTGTTGCACCATTCATCTCCTCTGCAGCCTCATCACCAGGTCATAATGAAGTCTGAAGTGTGAAAACATCTAAAGGAGAGGCAGTCTCCCCTGGGCCACATCAATTCAACCCCCGGGACAGAAACACTTGTGTGTCATTAAATCTAATATCCAAGCAGATGCATGCAGCTGAGAGGTGGTGTGTGCTCTTCACGCTCTTTGCGGAGAACCTAGTGCTGGGTTGTTCTTGTGCATTTGAGCACAATGTGTATTTTTATGTTAGTCTTACGTTTGGAACACCCGTCCACCTACAGCGACACCTTAAAGCGTCAGCCTCTAATGTGGTTCTGAAAGTTGTGCATTTGAACTGGTTTAATCTGAATCTTTACATTTCTGAAAAAAAAACATTGAAATCTGCAAATTGTGAGCGTTCTTTACAAGAGCATACAGTACAAGTAAACTCGCAGACAGCAATTCACATTTACTCATTTAGCTGATGCTTTTCTCCAAAGTTTCTTTACAGCAGGGTAATTTTACCCGAGCAATTTATGGTAAGTACCTTGCTCAAGGGCACTATAGCCAAAGGTGGGGATCAAATCTGAAACCTTTTGCATCCAAAGGCAGTAGCTCTAAATTCAGTGTGTCTGTGAAGATTCTCAATTATCCAGGTCATGTACAGGAGAGCCAATTCTTCAGGTCAGGACTCAGCAGTCCATCTACACCTGAAGGACGAGGGACACTCTTTTAAGGACAAAAATGTACACATTTTAGCCAGAGAAGACAGATGGTTTGAAAGAGGAGTAAAGGAAGCCATCTATGTAAAATTGGAAAACCGATCTCTGAACAGGGGATGTGGACTGAGACATAACTTATCAGTCACGTATAACACAGTCTTAGCATCTGTCCCCAAAAAGTTTCACACCATTTATACCTTGAGTCTGGAGTTTCTGGCCATTAATGGGTTGTTAGAGTACTACTAATTGTGGAAAAACAGGACACCACCCAGGTTAATTTGAACATGTCCTCTAATTGCAGGTGATTGTTGGGTTGTTAACAGGCCCCAGGTCATGTGAGTCTCAAGTGGGCTCCACCCACAGATGTTCCAAGTTAAAAACCTAAACTCCCACTAATCATTTAAAATTGAAGAAGCCACTTGGATGATTGGCTTCAAGGAAATGCATGCAAGGCCAGTTGCCTTTGTTTTAAGATCTGAATTCAGGAGAATTGGTAAAAAAGTGATATTGGTGAATTAGAGCTACTTTTCACAGTTATGACAATTGCCTTACAAGAAAAAAAAATGAAAATCTGACAATGCTGTTCTTTCATGATGCAGAACTATAGACTAAGTATTGGTATCAGTGTTCTTGAAGTGTCTGTCTTCATGCGACCAAGAATTAGCTTTCCCTAAGAAGGAAACTTAGGTCATGTTTATTTTCAGGATTTTATTATTATTATTATTATTATTATTATTATTATTTTTTTAGTGAATGTGCAACAGTGTATGATATCTGTGGTTTTATTTAATGTTAGCAGTGACTATATTTGTTTTCTTGCAAGTCGTACTTAGTTCAGTACAGACTGGTATCGGCATTAAGACAACTGCTTGGGTGGATTGTGTTGTAAAATGAATGCTAAGTGCTAAGATTTGTTTCCTTTTTTTTTTTTTTTTTTTTTGTGATAATATCAGTAATAATGTGTCCTATTTTGATTAAAAACAGGCTTATGATTCCATTATAGTTTTCCCCTATTGTTTTCTCCATTATCATTATTGTAATTTACACCCTGATGTACAAGAATCTTATTTGTGAGCAATTTTCAGAAACAAATTACACTTGCAAATTGGTTTAAAGATGTAAATAGAGAAACAGGTAAACAAGAATAAGTACATGTGCAAAAATAAGTGAACTTTAAGGAATATTCACCTCATTGAGTGAGTTCATTGTGTGTATGCAGTAACCAAGTTAACCATTTGAGCCAATTTACAGGACAGTTTGATTTATGCTAGAAATTAGTGTAAGACCACAATCTAAACAGATGTGTAAGAACCTCTGAGCTGTAAATGTTCATTATTCTGCACTTGGCTGTAAAACTTATTGATTAGTGACCTTGACTTATTTGACCAACGGAGAAGTAGGACAAGGAGACTGGGTAGATCCACAATGGCTTTACTGGGACCTTTACAAGGAAATGGCAAAAATCCACATGAGTTCATCTACAGTATGTAGATGCAACAAAAAAATGAAGACAAAAAACACAGAGGTTGAATCAACACCCAAAAGGTACAACAACATGTTTATATTAAACAGCAATCACAGTTTAGCACTGGTGGCTCACAGCTCTTGTGCTGTCAATTTAGATGTGGGTTCAAACTTAGCTCACTGTGTGGAGTTTGCTTGTGCTCCTAGTGTTTGCACTGGTTTCCTCCTACAGCCCAAAAATGCGTTTCAGGTGAACTGGTGACTCTAAATCACCCTTATTGTGTGTATACATCTATGATGAACAGGCATCCCCTCCAGAATGTACCCTGCCTTATGCCCCATCCTTGTAGGATAGGCTCCAGATGACACAACTTTACATCGGACAAATGGTTATTGATGATGGTTTTCATTTATAACTTCATAAGCTTCAATCTGCAGTAAGATGGGATGGCATTTACCTTTTGTTTATTTCTATCAAACTTCTAATTCTGATAGTGAATGTATTTACAGATAGAGCACTTTGCTCCATGAATAATAATAGACCCTTCCACCACTCTGCCCAGTGACTCAACCTAGACATTTATTTATTTAGCAAATGCTTTTCTTCAAAGTGACTACCAATGAACTCTATGTAGTGTTATCAGCCCACACACCTTATTCACCCAGGTGACTTACACTGGATCATTCATCCATACATCAGTCAAACATACTCTCTTTGTGTCTCTCACACATTACAGGGGAATCTGAACGGCATGTCTTTGGACTGAGGGAGGAAACCAAAGCACCCAGTTGGCACCCCCACAGACACAGGAAGGACATGCAAACGCCACACAGACTGAGTAGGGATCAAACTCACAGCCTCTTGCACCACCCTGGTGCTGTGAGACACCAGCACTACTTACTGTGCCACCATGCAGCCATAGACTCTGCTTAGACTCAACCCTCACCCTAGACTCTGCTTAGTAGTGGATAGCCTACAAAAAACCCAACAGAGGAATAAGAAAAATTAAAAGATATCCAAAAGAGCCTGAACACCACTTTCATGGTTATTTTGGTTCAGATGACATCTATATAAGTAGCAATGTAATTCATGGGAGAGTACACCAAAGGGAAACTTTGCACTCTTTATTATAAGCTTACAAAAGACCAGAAGAATGTTCTCTGGACAGGTGAGTCAAAAATTGATTTTTTTGGGCACAAAAAGTGTTTGATGAAAACCTAAATCTGCTAACTACTAGAATAATGCTATAAGCTTGGGGATAGACATGAGTTAACCTGAATGCATGGAGCTGAATTTCTGCATACAGACCAAAGCAACTTGTGAATTCAGAAAAATCAGAGACTTCAGAAGACAGCATTAACAATATTCATTAGCTAGAGCTAAGCAAAAAAATTGCAATGACAGTATGACAGTGACTTTGTAGCAAATTTTCTAAAGAACGTTGTTGACAATGGATGGCTGGATGGATGAATGAAGAGGATTAAATGTATTGTAACAACCCACATTACTGTGTTTAGGCGGGAAGTTGTGTTTGGTGTAAATAGTCACATTATGGGGAAAAATGTGAAATGTGGGTGTGCAACCACTGGGGGCACTTCTGGGGGAAATGATGGGGTGACCCTGTTTGCTAGTGTGTTGGAGGAGAGCCTGGGGGTGCTAAGCAGACTGGGAAGGCTGGCTTGAGGCACAGGTCCTGGAGGAAACGGGGTCCTCGGACCGAGAGCGTTATTTCCCTGGTGCCGATGTTTCAATAAAATGTTCGAAATGAATGCTGTCTCTATGTCCTTCTTCGTCCCATCCAAACCCACAGCACTGCGCGCCACAGTATTGTTTTTGAATGGCTGAGTCAAGCTTGAGACATAGTAGAAAGGTGGCAAAACCTGAAGTTGGATATTCATGCAAGGAAACATACAAATAATGGAACATTTGAAAGAGTTATGTAAGGTGGAATGGTCAAGGATGGCTCAAAGAACTGGAGTCATTGAAACAGACAGAAAATTTTCTGTTGTACATGTTAACCTCAAGGATTTTATGGAAAGATGGAGATTATATGTCCAAAACATGAAAGACTAAAGGGCCCATATACTTTCAAACAGCAAGTTTTTTTTTCTTGGAACTGAGAATAAAGCATAGTACTGGTGTGGTCTTGTTTACAATGGAAGCCTTACAGCAGTTCTATAGTCACCCATATCACTCTGCTAAACAAGCACTGCAATTACAGAAGACACCACACTTAATTAATACATCTGTTTTAGATGTTTACGGGACATCTTCGGTAGTAATAACATTTGCCTGGAAGAATTACTTTTCCTTGTTTAGACTCTATGTCACAGTGTCAAAACCCAGCAAATCTGCACCTCTACAATCCCCCAGCCTCTGGGTACCTGTAAATAAGATCATCCCCTTTATCTGCCCCCCCCCCCCTCCCCCAACCCCAGGAACGCTTGCTCAAAGTGGCTAAGTTCCATCTAAGCACTCAGGAGGGCCCTTCTGTCTAATTAGTGCTACCCCCCTGTAGCCTTTTCTTTGCCCTCAATCCCATCTATACATCCTGCTCTTAAATTATCCCTGGCAAAGCACCCTCTCCTCACATGGGTCTAATTATGGCTCAGTCCCTACAGTACCACACCACTCCCTTATGTTTCCGCAAGGAGGTCAAATGTCCCCCTCTTCCTCTGTACTCCTCAGTACAGTGAACGATTGAACTCCTCTCAATGGAAACTGCCATCTCCGAGGTCTCCTGGGAGGTTTCCTGTCTTGTTCCAGCAGGACTGGTGAAGTTACCAGGTAGGAGTTGAGATGTTGCAGTGTAGGTGGGGAAATTTATGCTTGGGTCCATCAGACCTAGCTATGAGTTTCATGGAAATTGAAACTTTGCTGTACAGGAGTCACAGCTGCTAACTCGCAGGGTTGTCAGATTATTGCTGTTGTTTTTTCTGTGTGTTGAGGTATTAATCAGGTCTACTCTGTGCTGAAATTTTTACTCAGCATCTGCCAAAGCCTCTACACCCTATGGATTCTACCCTTTGGCCCACCGAGCATTGGGAATAATCTTCCTGAGATGCTCTCAGTATTTTTCTAAGTCATGGCTCCCCCTGTCTCAACCCTGCCAGGCATGGAGAGAGACAGATTAGGCCCGGTGTGTCTCCCAGGTCTTTCTCTCTGATGTCCACCTACCCGCAAGCTGTTCCTGGATGCGGAAATGCTTGGCGTTTTCCAGAAACGTGCCTCTCTGACAGCCAGAACCCTGACTCGGCTCTGCAGGCGCAGGCAATTGTGATCCAAGGCAACTTTGGCCATTCTGTCCATTTGGCCCTGAAATGCATGCATCTGCTCGCAGGGCTATTGTTAGACTTTGTCAGATGACAGGCCAAGGCACCCCCAGGAAACCCTGCTCACCTTGCATGTGTGTGCTACAGACCGGCGAGGCATGCTGGGTCTTTGTTGCAGTTGGGGAGGCACTATTCTGGAAGTAAACCAGACCTTATGTCCTCAGAGACCTCATCGTTCCACAAGGCCTGTTGGATTCATTTTGCACCACTGCATTGGTCAATATAACACACCAGATTGCAACCTAAAACACATCATGGCAGCAGCCCCTACATGTCAGAGCAAACACAAGACCTCATTTTGTCTTCAAATAACACTAAAGTACACAAAGGCAATTGAATTGCAAACGTGTCCTTCACTTAACACATCTACACCTGCACGACTAACACATCACTTCATTTTAGTACTTTTCTCCAAAGTTACTTGCAGTGATTATTAACTATTGTTTGTATGACACCTTTTTCCAAGGTGACTTATAACAGTAGACACTACGTTCAATTCACTGTGATCATTTATCTATTTAAACAGCAAAGAAATGAGAGAAAGACACCTTTTTGGAGTTTGCTTATAATGTGAGAAGGTGTACTCTTTATGGTCTACTCATGAAGAGCTTTTTTGATGTGAGGGAGCAGCAGCATGTACTCTCTCAGTCAGTAGGAGGCATAGCAGTTACGGACACACACACACACACACACACACACACACAAACTGTCTGAAACTGCTTGTCCCGAGCGGGTTGTGGCGAACCGGAACCTAACCCAGCAACACAGGGCACAAGGCTAGAGGGGGAGGGGACGCACCCAGGATGGGACACCAGTCCATCGTAAGGCACCCCCAGCAGGACTCAATCCCCAGACCCACCAGAGAGCAGGACCCAGCCAAGCCCGCCACGCCACCGTGCCCTTTAATAAGGACATATACTTGCAACCTAAAGATTTCTGGTTGAAACCCACTCCTTGCTGCTACTATAGCATGTTTGAGAAAGGATCTTACCTTAAATTGCTCCAGTAATAATACCCTGCTAGGAAGATAGATCAAGCACAGCAAACCACTTTAGATAAAAAAACGGTCTGCTAAAGAACAAACTGATAATTATGGTGATTTATTAAAATGCAACAAAAGGTTGTTTGTTAATTTTTAAGGCATTTTACACTGATAGATTCACTAACATACAGCGCTCTACTTTGCACCCAACACTGACAAATTTTAGAGGAATCAGTGCTTTTCTAGCTTATGTAGTCATCCTACATGTACTTTTGAGCAGAGGCTGTTGCACCACATACTGCACCGTAGCGGATGGTGCCTTTACCGCTGCTCTCAAGCCTCTCTTTCCAAAAATGATTCAACTAAGGCGCTTGTTTCTCCATCATCCAGCTGCACCCCGCCACACCTCTGGATGCTGCCTGTTTTCCCTCCGGGTCAGGCGGACCCACCTCCCCTCCACCCCCCCATCGGGACACCATCCCAGCTACATTTGTGCTTGGGGCCAGAGATCCCTTCTGTCTCATTTAGCCCATTCTGTTTCCCCGGCCCGGTCTGCTCTCCTCAGCATTAACATTTCATCATGTAATTATGCTCGAGAAACGGCCCGGCCCTGATGTGCCGTTCGGGTGCTAATGGCAACGCACGCACGTGGCATGGCTGCGGGCCCCGTCTCAAAACAACATCCATCACACAGCCAAACGCCTCTGCTGCAGCCGGCAGCAGCACAATGCCACGCGCTTGCGCTCTCCTCACCTTCTCCCCCAATCCATCTCATCGTCCCTCAAGTTCTCCATTTTTTTAATATAGCCAGGTTCCCTATGTTTTGCAGTCTTGAATAATTCAAGATGTTAGTTCTCCAATCATAAAAAATGGATGTGAGAAGGGAACATAATTAAGTAGTTTAATTTTGGGCTTTCTGGAGCATTCCTCATTCAATTGTTTTCTTAGTGAGGATAATAGGAGCAGACAGAGATTCTTCTCATCTGGACCACGTGACTGTCTGAGGGTGACAGGCACCTTTGTACTGGTGAGCTTCTACTTCAGACTCCATTCTTATTCTTATGCAAGTTCACTACACCTGATGTGTCTTTCAAACAGCTGGATGTTCAAAAAAATTAAACATTGCATTTCTTCAATTATTTTTAATTTATTAAATGCAGCTTATTTAATTTAAATATTTTCACATTTATTTTGCTTAGCTTTTCTTATACACCAAACACGGTATAAATATTTCCATTTCACATTACTTCACGTTTACAGAAAGTTACAATATAGTTAATAAAATATTTAAATGATGACATTTGTAAAATGATCAAACCAAATTTTGAAGGGCATATTTATAAAATTTAGTTTGTATAACATAGTCATGTAAACAACAGTTAAAAATACATTTACATTTACATCCATATATTTAGCAGACGCTTTTCTCCAAAGCGATGTACATCTCAGCGAAAATACAATTTGTGCATTAAGAGGAAGAGACATGGCTGCAGACATGTTACTTTCCACTTGATGCACCAATGTTCATTGCATGAGTAGATGTATAAAACACAGGATAGCTGAATCCTGATAACCTTTCTACAATTTTTTTTTTTTTAAATAAGGTACACAAACATTGACATACAATGAAAGAGTAGTGGCTGTGTAAAGGCTTATCTGGGGATGATCATGAAGTTACGGTGCATGAACATTTACACCATACATGAGCTGGAGCAATCTTGGGCAAAGTGAGTCTGGAAAAGGTGAGTTTTCAGACTCTTTTTGAATGTAGACAGAGTTTCTGCAGTTCTGAATGAGAGGAGAAGGTCATTCCACCACAATGGAGCCAGAACCGAGAACCTCCGTGCTTTACTTTTCGTGCACGGGACCACCAAGCGAGCAGAAGTAGACGAGTGAAGGGGTCTGGCTGGGGTGTAGCGGTTGATTAAGTCTTGTAAATAGCTGGGAGCAGTTCTACTGATGCATTTGTAGACAATATCTAGGGTCCTGAATTTGATCCGAGCAGCTACAGGAAACCAGTGCAGAGAAATGAGAGGAGGAGATACATGAGAACGCTTTGGCAAGTCAAACACAACTCGTGCAGCAGCATTCAGCTGCAGAGGTTTAATGGCAGTAGCAGGAAGGCCACACAGGAGAGAGTTGCTGCAGTCCAGACTGGATGTCACCATGGCCTGGACAAGTAGTTGGGCAGAGTCAGCTGTGAGGTAGGGATGAATCCTACAAATATTATGCAGGATGGATCTCCAGGATCGGGTTGTGGCTTTGATGTGCTCAGAGAAAGACAGACTTGAGTCCATCGTCGCTCCCAGACTCTTAGCCGAGGAGGTAGGCAAAATGAGTGAGTTGTCCAGTTTGATCATGGCAGTAGGACAGGCCAGCTGGGAGGTGAAGAATCTCTGTTTTGGAGAGGGTGAGTTGGAGGTGGTGATCAGACATCCATGCAGGCAGGCAACAATGCATGCAGAAGTGTCCGATGCTCCAGGTGGAAAGCAGAGGCAGAGCTGAGTATGATCAGCATAGCAGTGGTATTTCAATCCATGGGAGGCTATGACCGGGCCAAGGGAGGAGTTGTAGGTCGAGAAGAGAAGAGGATCTAGTACCGAGCCCTGTGCTGCACCGGTTGAGAGAGGCAGAGGGGAAGAACGAGAGCTCCGCCAGACCATTTGATAGGACCTCTCAGATAGGTAGGACTCAAACCATCTTAGTGCCGCTCCTTTGATCCCAAGCTGACTAAGAGAGGAGAGTAGAATCCAGTGGTTGACGGTGTTGAATGCTGCAGACAGATCGAGGAGGATGAGGACCGTGGAGATGGTGGTGGCTCTAGCAGATTGGAGAGCATCAGACACCCCCAGAAGCACTGTCTCAGTGGAGTGACCAACTTTGAAACCAGACTGATATCCATCAAGGAAATGGTTCCAGGTAAGGAAATCAGACAGTTGATCACAGGCCGCCTGCTCTAGAGTTTTAGACAGGAAGGAGAGGAGGGAGACTGGTCTGTAGTTTTGGACCGAATTGGGATCCAGAGAGGGTTTCTTTAACAGAGGTGAAATGAGAGCGGTTTTTTGAAGGTAGCTGAGAAACAGCCAGAGGAGAGCAAGGACTTGATGATCAATAATATCATAAATTAGAGATTCCAAACTCCTATATACAAAAAAGTTTGTAAAACGTTGTATAATGTCTGATTATTGTGGGATCATGTGCTGAATAAAATTTTTAATCATAAACATAAACTTTCATTTTCTATCCCAATATTAAGAGAAACATTTAGATGTATAGACATACAATACTTGCATTTGTTTTGCATTTGCCAAACCAATATTTCTGTAAAAACATTATGACCTAAACATTGCTAAAAAAAGATCAACTTGCAACGGATGTGATGCTATTTATGAACTTAGACAATTTAAAACAGCAGCAAAAAAATAAAAAATTTATAAAAAGTACATGACAATTGTACAATAAAACATCAGAGAGGCATTAGTACAGTAATATGATACAGTACAACCTAAGCATCACAGCTCAGTGTAAAATATCATACTGACAACTGGCAGCTGACTCTCATGAAGTCACACTTCTGTGTCCAGGTGACACCATGCTATTTGTAAGTACCTCCATATCTCAGATACCTGAACTTTGTTTTTCACCCAATACTGTTGGAGTGTTTTTCATTTTTGATTATGAAGAAAATTACTCAGACCTCTTGCCCATGAGACAGTCCATTCTCAAGCACCCTCAGAGCCAAACTCTGGGTTACAACAGCTAATTTACCTCTTGCGCCGAGTGATGAATGGAAACCATTATGTATGACCATTATCAGCCAAGACAATGCATCACACTTTAGCTCACACAGAGTGTGACAAAACATACGAAAAAAAATCACTGCCAGACTGCTGCTGGCTGACATAGAACTCATCACGATTATGAGTTCACCCTGCATCTAAACTGCCCACTCCTTTCCTGAATTCCCTCACTATCTCTGAAGCTATTTTCTCATATTTGCTCTCCCCCTCGCTGAGGATGAGTAGATGTAGCATTGTCCCTTAGTAGCCTCCTTGATATGATCAGGATCCACCAATGGAGAGCTAGTGAGCAACCCTTTCAGACAGCTCACTCAGAAGCTTACCAACCGTTGAGCTGTATTAGCCCTGTACGAAAGCTGGTTCGGAAGACACGGTGGAGGGCGTTCGGGCAGTCATTTTGTGTGCTGTCATAAACAAGCCCTGCCAGAAGTCCACTGGGATTCTCAGTGTTTACCAGTTTCCTTCAAACACACTGTGAGACTGAAGGAATGACTTAGCTCATCCAGCAGTTTGAGAAACTCCGGGCAGCAATGCTTAGCAGGTATGAGTGCAGCTGTTGACCAGAGTTCAAGGTGTGTTGTGAAGGGTGATTTGTAGCTGCATTTGGAGTGCAGAGTGACGTGTGGTTCATGTGAGAAGTGAGGTGGATGCAAGGCCTGGTTGAGGTGGATGAGGGTGCATGCTTAGGAGGCTTGTGGTAGATGTGTGGACAAGCTGCTCATGATGAGGGCTAAATTGGTGCCCACAGCTCCAAGTATATTATTCCACACCATATGGAAGGGCTCACATGGGGTCTTAATGACCAAGAAACACATGACATGAGAAATGGGACTGTTTTTAATCATAATCTGTTGATGTATACAACATATAAAGTGCTGGACTGCTGCCTTTAACCAAGCTTTAACAATCGGAAAAATAAGCTTTCCGTTCTGCAAGCAAAATACCACATGCTCTTCTAATCCCCAGTTGTGAGGAAGGCCTCAATAAGCCCATAACTAAGGGTATTCTTATGGCAGCTTTGTGAGAATACATGCTCCACCATCACGGCGATAAGCAGCAAAACATCATGCCCAAGGACTGTACACAGAAGGATGGAGCGTGACAGAAAAAAGTGGGTTGTTTGCTTCAGTGTGATGCACAGTAAAACACACTGGGCAGGAGCCGTCCGAGCACCAGAAATCTTTTTGAGAACCATGACATTACACTATGTAGAGGAGTGGAAGAAGTTTCGAGGTAAATGGGGACGTGAAACCTCTTTGAGAACCACTTCGAAACATGCGTTTTTCTTCAGTGTAAAAATCCACAAGGAAATTCAGCTGAAATGCTTGTTACTCCATGAGTCACTGAAAAATCCCTTAATTTTGCTCTTTTATTTTCGTTCCTCCTATTTATCAAATCTCAGAGTCAACAGGAGTTGAGGGAACAGCACAGAGGAGTTGCCAGAAGAGAACAAAATGTTAATGGAATGAAAATTAGAGGCCTGATAATGGTAGTGGTTCTCTCCCTGTGGTCGTTAATATTAATTATCATCCTTTGTAAACGAAGTGCCACCTGAAATATCTTGGTGTAATCAGTTTATGGCCACCTACTGATAGCTGCGGATGAATCTGTTCCGATGCACTTGCTCATGTTTTGTTCGTTTTCTACTTTCTTGCCACTAGATCCACAGAGTACAAGGACTAGAAGTGATGTTTCTTGTAGACTAAAATATATGCAGAGCTTTTCAGTGTCGGTGCCTCCAAGCCTTCCAAAGCCTCCCAGTTGCCTTGAGAAAGCATGCAACACAATAACCCTTATGTCAGTGATCTAGAATGATGCCTGTCTTACTGAGGAGTTTCTGCAAAGAAGAAGGAGAAAGTTGTGGAGGAAGTATGAAAGAAATCCTCGCTGGAATGTGTGTAAATAATTCAGGGAAGAAAACCAAGAGATTTTCATGCCATTGTAGACAAGTCCCACTGCAAAGACCTTTTACATGTTGCAAGGTACCGTAAAATAAATGACAACTGCATGTTTTAAAAGCATTGCTGTATGCATTAATGCTCCAGAAATCAACCATTGTGTTATAATCCAGTCTTCTAAAGTTTGATTTACTTCGGCTATGTTGAGTAACGCCATCTCTGGCCGGAACCACGCAGTGCAGCAAAAAGTTCAAGCACAATGGCTGCACGGTTATTATTAGTAATAACTGCTGTCTGACACTGTAATAAAGTGAAATGCTGACTTCTGGAAAGAAGCCTCCTCAATTTCCAAAAACTGTCTCTAGTGCAATTTTACTTTTTTACAGTGTAAAAAAGATTTTTGACCTCAGCTGGGTTAGGTAGTTTAGTTGAGGGATTTACTGTTTGATCATGTTGTTCGATCCCACTCAAGATGGAAAGCATATGATGGCTAATTTAAGTCACATTAGCAATACTTTGTTCAGACCCCACCCTTTATGACATTTGAAATTAATGAGTGGCAAAAGTCATGTAACTTCTCTATGGTTGCCCCTGTGCTCTTTGAAAGCACTGGTAAATTTGTGTCCATTAAACATTCACATGCTGTGTTTATGACAAGTGCCCACATTCATTTGGTTCATGTTTGCATCAAATTAAGATGCTTTCACTGGCATCTGTGAAAACTGGTGTGTGTATCTGTGTCTCTTCCCAGCTCTTCTAGAGCAAGCAAGCAAGTAGTTTCCAGTTTGTTTCATACAAAATATTGCTGTTTGACCATATGTACTCAAACTTTTGACTGGTATTGTACTTAGTGGGTAGTTTAGGCAGGAACAATGTTTTCTCTCACTTCTATTATTAACTATCTCTTAAGTGTTATATATAGGCTTCTAATGCTATAGAATATACTGTAGATAATGCAAATAGTGAATGATACAAGTTGGATCACTATAAAATCTTACCTCATCCTAAACTACACAATGGAGTGAAGAAAAGGTGTTGGCTGAAAGATGTGAAGGGACAGCTATGAATGTGAGTAATTTACTTTCTCTGCCAAATCAGCAAGAAGGCCTTATCAATAAGTTATCTTGTGTTTATGTTAAAACACCACTAGTAAGCAATGTGTCTGATGTAAGGACATTGAAAGAAAACTGAAAGGGTAAAAAGATGTGGAGCAGTCGCATCAATTTTGAATTTACAGTTGGATCCAAGATTAAATCTCCAATTTAGAGTTCTATGGACTTCGTATTTGAATTTAGTTCTTTAACCAAGTGAATTGCTTTCATCTGCAGTAAATATAGTGAATTTGTGATCACAGTCATCTTGAGATCTTGGGATGTGCAACGAAGTCGTGATTCTTTTTCATCACCTATCAGAGGCTGGCACTCAGGGGATGTGTGTAAAGTGTGTGTTGGAAAGAGGTGGTTATGGCGACCCTCCCTTAGCCTGGGGTAAAGTGGACTACAGTGTCATCTATCTTTTTTGAAGAAGATTAGCAGAGAGAGAGAGAGAATATCTTGACAAAGATACAATTCCTTAGACCTGTGATGTTAAAAACCAACTGCTGCTAGATATCAAAGTCACCCAGACTGCAAAACAAAGGCTGATAAACCTTGACTGATGTGTTGGAGCTGAGCTCGCATGTTGCCCAAAGGCAATTTTTGCTTTTTTTTTCTTTTTGCTTTGTTTTAATCCAATGGGTAACTCAAACTTCAATTAATAAAGTGAATGAAACCCTGGTAATTGTCAACATTGTAAACCACAAACAGACTGTCACCAAGTGTGACTAGAAACCAAGTCTATCAACTGGGACTGCTATTCATCACACCTCTGTCAGCGACCTGTCATGGTCATGACCTCAGACTCCCTTAACATGTCAGTGGAATGCGCACACACACACACACACATACACACACACACATTGTCTGAAACTGCTTGTCCCATATGGGGTCGTGGGGAGCTGGAGCATAATCCGGCAGCACAGGGCGTAAGGCTGGAGGGGGAGGGGACACACCCAGGACATGATGCCAGGCAGTTGCAAGGCACTCCAAGCAGGACTCAAACCCTAGATCCACCAGAGAGCAGGACCCAGTCCAACCCACTGCGCTACCACACCCCCAGTGGAATACAGAGTAATTTTAATGGATCTCACTGGGTGTTACATAGTTCTTCACAGTGCCGTAGGAGGGATCTGGCATAAGCACTCTCTTGAGGGCCTGCATGCCCATGTTTGGGTTCCAAATGCCTGAGATGCCAGCAGGGAAGCTGTTCATCTCAAGGCAATCCTCAGGTAAAGGAGTTGGGGGAGGCTGCATTTTATTGCTGTGCATGCAATAAAGACTCCCTCTGCTTAAAGTGGGTCAGCATGCGCACCACAATCAGTAGATGAGCTGTGGGGCTGGGAAGAAAGGAGCCCAAATATGGTAACACAAAGGCAGATCAGTAGAAACCTGAAGCCCACAAGGAGGTGCGTTTGGTGGAGGCTAGGGGTAGGGGGTGGGAGGGTGCTCACTGCCGTGCCTTCTCCTCCGGCAATTAGCCAGGAAACTATGGCTTTGTGGTTATGAAATGTTATGAAAAGTGGAAGCGATGACAGTTGGGGCTCCAATACTTTCTGTTCCCTCCCATTCACTGACTCTGGCTGAAGATCAGCAGAGATATCCCAGGATCCCAGGCATCTTGTTAAGACAGACCCAGAAAAATGAAAAACCTGAGGCTGATGGATAGAGAAGTCTTCCATCAGGGCTACAGATTCATCTGCTTTAATAAGACAAATCACAGTGGAAGGGTTGCAATGTAGAAGCAGCAAAATGAGCATCAACAAAATGTGTAGATAGTAATGGTGGTACATCACAGACTTCTCTCCAATACCATAGACATTTTAAGACACTGGAAACACTGGATATGGTAAAATCTTTTCATACAGTGACTCTGGGGGTTGCATCTAAAGGTAGGTACATAATAGCTATAACACTAGCATGCAAGAAAGAGTTATATCTGTGGAAGATATTGCTGTTGTCAATATTATATTGTGTTCAGCTCTAATTTGACATGTTTAATGTTTCAGCCTTATTCATGTGAACAGTTGGGTGCTTATTGAAGCTACTCAGGTCAAGTACACACACACACGTTTTCAGAACTGCTTGTCTCATACGGGGTTGCGGGGAACCGGAGCATACCCAGTAACGCAGGGCGTAAGGCCGGAGGGGGAGGGGGCACACCCAGGACGGGACGCCAGTCCATCGCAAGGCACCCCCAGCGGGACTTGAACCCCAGACCCACCAGAGAGCAGGACTGTGGTCCAACCCACTGCGCCACTGCACCCACCTCTCAGGTCAAGTATCTTTTTTGAATTGTTGACAGCAAAAACCTTATGACACATGAAACTATCATCTTCCTGAGGCAACTGTTAATTTTCTTTATGGATTGCACCTTCCAATGCCTAAGCCCCATATTTACCTCATTAAAATAGGGATTCAAAGCACAAACTGAAGAATAACCAGAAAACTGCATGGTCCGTGCAAACAAATTTTTCCATACGCATATAGCGCTGATTAAAAGTATGTGAACCCTGTAGGGATGGCAGTTATTCTCATATAAAATATTATAATAAACTTGTAAAAGGGGTGTGTGGTGGCATGGCAGGTTCAGCCAGTACCCACTGTGTGGTGGGTCTGCTTGGAGTGCCTTGGAATGGACTGGTGTCCTGTCCAGGGTGTGTCCTCTCCCCTTTCAGCCTTGTGCCCTGTGAGGCTCCGGCTTGCCGTGACCCTGCTCGGGACAAATGTTGTTGAGGAAGGATGGACTTGTAAAATCTAACTCTTACAATAAAGTATTAGGATTTACAGACCTGATGTCCTTACTTGCTTGGTTTAACCAATGCAATTTGGGATTAACTTATTTTTGGACCTGCACTACTTCCGTGTTTCTACTACATACATGATTTCCTTCAAAGCAACATATGGAATTGATCATTATGCACCTATTATGTCACATGAGAGACTGCTTTTCATTAAATAACCATTTCATGGTAGAACTAAGGGACACAAGGGCTTTACATACTTTCATCAGCACTGCACACTAGTTTTTAACAATTTAAGTGACAGTATTTGTTGAGACAGTGTGCAAAGACTGGCGCATTTGGTACAAGATACTGAGACTCAGTCATAGCTGTTACTGAAATAAAATTATACTATTTACATTTAGCCACAGTGACTCCCATTAGTGTGCTATATAATCCTTTTAAACTTTGTAGCGTCTCCTGTTGAATCAGATAGGGCTGATCAGCCTATTGCTCCCATCTCTTTCTCTGTCCAATCTCCCACCCAACCCACACCCAACAGGGCTAATGTCCCTAAAAGAGGGAAAAACAGAAGACAGAGGCTATAATTGAAGCCTTGGCATTTCAAAGGGGAGAGTATGGAGCAGGGGGGGTTTGGAAGGTGTACTCCAGAACAGAGCTCTCAAGGTGCCACCAGACAGACAGCAGTGTGGACTGGCAACAGGGATTTGATGTTGAGAGCATAAAGGCACGAGTGCAGAGGGACAGCATTCCTACTGAGTGGCGGTTGATGCTGTCTGGGTGTGGCTGGTAGCAAGGAAGAAGCTACTCCTCTCCTCTCTCATGATCTTTATGACCGGGATGTGAGTGGGATTTGGGAATGACATTTCCCATGGCATTGGGAAAGCTTTATTCACTTTCTTTTGTTTGTGCCTTAAACATGCAGAGATGGCTATTCAATTATTCATTGCCAAGTGTCCCTTTCTAAAGCGATGTGCCACATCTTAGGCTCAGGTGCTTTCATATCATATTGTCACAGTCTTCAGTATGGGGGTTGCAGTTTGTATGTGTCACTCAGTTCAAGGGTGTCTTTGAACCCAACCCTTCCCCCCAGACACACAGTGCTTACTCACAGAGTAAATCAGAGAATATACACAGAGTGTGACAGTAGTGCTCTCGCACACAGGCTACATCTTGCTACACCCCAAAAAACAGAGTATTACAAACCACTGAGCAACAGCACCCAGCGACTCTGAGCGATGCTCCCCATATGCAAAGAGCAGCAGCACTCTCTCACACACACACACATACACACACACACACACACACACACACACACACACACACACACACACACACACAAACACACATCAGAACGACTTGCACACAAAGAAGCCCCAGTCCAACATGGAGAGCAACACCATATTTACAAAGAACTTGGCTTTTGTTTATGCCTCTTTATTTTTTCTGCATTATGTAGAGACTATCCTCTAAACTGCCTTCACACTCTCATTACTATTGATTTTCACAAGGGGACATTGTACAACAGTATTCTATGTAAAAAATGTTATATTTTACAGATATATTGAAACGTAAGTAAACAACTTAAACAGATAGTTGAAAATGGATTTAAGACCTTATATCATGGGGAACCAGTTTGCTCTTCTAGCTCATCCATAAAACCCTT
Source organism: Scleropages formosus (assembly GCF_900964775.1). NCBI lineage: Eukaryota > Metazoa > Chordata > Actinopteri > Osteoglossiformes > Osteoglossidae > Scleropages > Scleropages formosus. Next base: position 9,071,387 of record NC_041815.1, on the reverse strand, counting down.
AACCATTTAGTTGTGCAGGATCATCTCTGCTTTTTTGTCTGAGATAAACAAGCATTAGCTAGGATTCTCATTACTGGAGCAGCAGTCCACGCCCAAGCGAGGCAGGTCAATGAATCACTCAAACTCAAATATCAGCGGGGGGTTTACTAGGACCCTTGCTGCTCTCTTCACCTTCATACCATACTCAAAGGCATGACCATGGCCACCTGTAACAGACCTGCTCTTTTTCACAGAAAAAAGCACTATGGTACTCATCAAGTTAAGGATTTGGAATTGGGCCACAAGTTGTGTTCCTCAAAGTTAAAAGTATTTTTAAAGAAATGTCATTAAATATCAGAAATAAAACAATTCTAATAGTGAAGAAATATAAATACCTATGGACAATGACCCTGTATACAGTCATGGTGCAAAGCAAAAAAACAATATTAAGAGAGGAAGGATATATAGCTACAACAGGAAACATCTTTGCTCCATGATATCCATCTAACCACACACTATGACAAATGCAGTGAAGCATTCATTGCGATCCGACTGACCTATTTAGATTTTCACCTACAGAAGCATACAGCCAATGGTCGATACTGAAAATTGCTATGTGGCACTTGGTAGAGAGTACCTTCAGAAAGGGCCTGACCTTATCTGAGACAAAAATTTCAAAGAAATCTGTATCAGCGGCAAAACAATGCAAGCAGATCAGATGCACCCATAGAATTTCTGGATTGAAACTGCCGTAGGGGAACATTTGTGTACAAGGAAAACTTGGGCACAATATCAGGTATACCAGGCTGAGCCCTCAGCAGCTCGTCTCCTAAACTCATGGAGTCATCCTATTCACTTCTGTTTCTTATATCTGCACATAACTACAAAGTAAAGTTCTACTGAAAAAAGTAGCAAAGGTAAAGAGGCGAGAAACTATCATGGTAATAAATCACATTTCTTCCATCAGAAATGCATCCCTGCTTTGGATAACTCAGTTGAGCGGAAAGCAGGAGTTCTAAATAAGAGCAAAGTGTCAGAATTTTATAACAATTTCATCACTATGGCTGCTCCCGCTAGGATGTGTGAGGTTCTGCCTTCCGGCCCCTGAGACATTTGAAGATGCCTTCTCCAGAGCTCCTTTCCTGACACTCCCTGAAACTCGGCCTCTCCTCGTGAGACGCATTTTAGGGGCAGATTCATTCGAAGAAGACTGGCTTCTAAATCAAAAGCAAAGAAAAGAAAACAAACAAGAAAGTGAAATAGAGCTCATTCTCACAGAGCATCTATTTGAATAATCCCCGGCTCTTTCTCAAGAAGGCGGCTCTGGTGCAGCCAGGCGCTCTCATCCCTTGGCATGCTTTCATGGTTTAATAGACTACTTTGTGAACGTGTAAAGGGATTATGACACTATCCGTTTCAACTATGTAGGCCCGCGGTATCCGACTCATTGCGGGTTTAATTGAAAAGAGTTTTTGTTTAGTTTTGTTTTGTGTTTTTTCCTCTCTTCCAAGATGTTCTTTGCTTGATTCCTGCCTTGGCCCTAATACCCTTAAAAAGAGCTTGCAGAGTTGCATGCTCTTATCGTGCAGCAGCTGCATTGGTGCTGATCCCTAAATAAGATTCCACCTCTGGCTCCGTGGATTAAGGGAGAGAGAAGATTTAGCCGTCACACATTATCTCTTCACACAGGAATATGGGGGACTGGTATACCATGTGGCTGTGCGCTTTCCATAGTTCTGGCTCTAATTCCAGCTCTCAATCTCAGTCTGAAGACCTGCAAAGACTGACAAGGACCTTTGGTTTATGGTGGGAACATGACAACAGTCAGGGACTGTGGTTTTCTGTTAATTGCACAGAGAGCTGCTGAAAAAAGTACAATGGTTTTGTAGTAGCATCCTTGCGGAAAAACATTGCCTGCAAATTTTCCATTTCCATTTATACAAAAATATCATATCAAGTGCAATAACATGCAAAGACATGTGTCAGAGTGGTTCATACAGCAAATAGCACTTTTTGCGAGTAGGTTTAATCTGGATTAAGATGTGCAGACTTTATATGTTTTCCTTGCATTCGCAATCCAAAGGCGTTTGCAGAAGAAGGCAATGACTGTCCACTTGTAACCAAGAAAGCCATACAAGTGGTTGCATGGAGTCAGACTCAACAGCACCACCACTACCCCTATGATCCTGCAACACAAAATACTGTGATAGGCCTGGAGCTCTCTCCAGCAGCCCTAGGGGGAAGGATGTTGACAGGCCCCCTGAGTGGAGATGCAGGGTGTCATTTAAAAGCCACACTGGCCCTGCTCTTTCCCCCCAGCTGTCATATGATGAGAAGCAGCTGCATTTATTTCAAAGACCTTTGCAGGCACACCAGTCTAGACCCCTTACGCTTTGCAGACCCCCATGTTGCCTCTCTTGTCACAGGACTGACACAAGGGAACTCTTCAGGCAGCAACTTTTATAAAATCAACATTTATCCCGCTGAATTTTTGCTGTTTTTTCACTTCACTGGTTCTCGGAAGCAATATCGTCATAAGATACACACCTTTTGTGCAGCAGAAAATGAAAGGAGTTTTTAATATTTAATTTGATAATATGGAGGCATGTAAACAACATCTGCAAAAGCGTTACACGAGACAAATTTGGTGTAATGTCGAGGATATCAAATGCAGCACGGGGGATGCTGTGCCCTGTTACATTTTGACAGGTATTACCAACAAATCCGTTCAGGAGGTAGTGTGGTGAGGAGGTAGTTATGGCAGTGGAGGTGACATTTGAGGTGCTGTGAAGGTGAGCAGCCATCGCTGGTACAAAGAGTGACAGGTGATAAATACCCCTGGCAGCTCAGAGCCGTTACTCACCATGCTAATCTGAGGAAATGATTTTGACCATGTCCCAGGGCTTCCTTCTCTCCTGTACCTCATGGTACCCCATGGCCCTTCCCACCCCTTACTCTAAATTAGCTTTTCACCTTTAATTACTCGGCGCTCGCTCGGCACGTGCCACAGTTGCAGTGGCTTGAGGGTTGTGGGGCTGGCCCCAGCCCAATAAAGGGAACCTGTTTGGGGGAAAACAAATGTCTTACACCTCCTTGTTCCCCCTCCCATTTCTGTGGCACATTCAGAAGTGTCCTCCGGCAACCATTTCCCGATGTGCGAGGAAAGTGCAGGGAAACAAGGCATCCATCAAGCTGACAGATAAACAAATTACACGGCAAACGAAACCTTAATGTGTCACAGGAGCTGATGCTGTCGGGGCCCCCTTTTCTTTTCTTTCCTGGTCTCTCTCCTGGTCTCCACCTCATGACCACTGTGGTATGGTATACAACAGAAACTAAGAGCTTACTAACCCTCCCCCAAAACCCACAGACCCTGGTAATCAGATATAGAAAAGGCATGTCATTTTTAAAGAATAAATGTAGCTTCCATGGATACATTAAAAGAGTGAGAGTGAACTTTTGTCAGTTTCACACAGTTAGACATTTACATTTAATATTTTTAAAAAAAATCCAAAATGTGGAGTGCCTGTGCCAAGAACAAATGGCACAGTCTCCATGAAACCTAATAAAAGTGTAATTGTGTGCCTCGGGCCAGTGGCTGGAAATGCATGCGGGGCTGACAGCTCTGACGGTGAGAGCCAGGAAGGATTACCATCGCTCCCAATCTTGCTGCAGCCATGCCGTCACCTCCAATGGGTCACCTTGGATGCAGTGCCTCAATTTTACCACTCATTAAACTCTCAATCCAGGCTCCAGGCCGAAGGTCCCGCTGCCATCTTTCTCCCCTGACAGGGTCCTCAGACCACTTTGTGTAAGTCAGCACTGCCGGCTTTCGCCTCCTAAACACAGATCCTGCAGTAATTCCACTTCATTTGGACACCCCTAATATTCCAGCAAGGAGACGGTAAGGGAGCCTAACCCTAGCGCAGAGCTGTCCCAGAAATGGAAGCTCTTACATAGCAATCTAAACAATTCACTCTTGTGTCCATCTACGAAGAGTGTATCTGACTGGCTTAACCAAAACCACAACTCGAGCGGCATAAAGAGCTCTGCACCCACAGCTGTTGTCTGTGCCAAGTGTTTGTAGCACTTAGTCAACGGACACACTGATGGCTCCCTGTGCTGCAGTCCAACCCTAAAGATGCATGTTGGGATATTACAGAACATCTTCTTAGCAATCTTTCGCTTTATTAATATTCTTTGCATACATTTTTTTTTTCTGCCAGCCACCAGCCATTCCACATTCAGAGATAGGGAGATATTTTCAAGGCAGTGAAACAGAGCGTGATGAATTGGACAATAAACACTCTAATCCAACACGAGTAACGTGTACGGGCAACCCAATGTGGCTGCAGGTACGATTCTGACATACAGAGCAGTGCCAAAAACCCACCGGGACAGGCTGAGAGCTGTGACACACATTATCACATTCATGCTCAGGTGGTCACTCCAGATACATTGCAAACGCTGTTTTGTAATTGAAATTCAGCAAGCGTCATGGCAAACCGCTCACAATAAGAGGGGAAAAAGATAAATCATCTAAAGATCATGTTTCAGATTTTTTTGTGTCATTTACCTGGCTGGATCTCATTCATGTGTCTTTCTACTTGAGAGAGGGCAAGGTTTTTTTTTTTTATTGATCCTTATTTCATACAACATTAAAGGAAATACATAAGGATGACTCAATTCCACACTCGCAAACCCAATAACACACCATTAAGGCTCTGTGCACGGAAGGGAAATGTCATAAGAGGCCATTAAATGTGCAGCACAGAAACACGCAGAGGATTCACTGATTGTTGGAGGAGCTCATTCTGAAAGCCCCCACGCCTCCTGTACAGTAAGCAAGGGGGCAAGAAAACTCTGTAGCATAACTGAGCAAATGTTGATGTTGAGCTGTTTCCCCAGCTGAAGCCTGAGGTTGATCTGAAGAAAAAACAGGACTAGGTGGAGTTTAGCGCGAATCGGAACACTGACAAAAATAGAAGAATATGTAATCTGAGTAAATTTAAAAGTGTTATTGATAGACCTCTGAAAGGTTATCATAAAATAGTACAACTATTGCCTGTCAAACATGGGACTGCTGGTAGTGTAGTAGTTAGTGCTACTGTCTCTAGATGTAAAGGGTGCAGGTTTGATCCCCACCTCTGGCTGTAGTGTGCTTTATCAATGTACTTATCCTAAATTGCTCCAGTAAAAAAATTTCCCACCAGTGTAAATGGGTGAAGCTTTGTAAGCTTGTAATAACTAGAACCTTAATGTTGTAAGTTGTGTTGGACAAACAGCATCACCTAAATGAATAGATGTGACACAGGGCATAAGCATGCATGGTTTGACCTGGAATCAACAAGTGAAATACTCAGTCAAACACACTGGGTTGCTGGTCAAAGTTCTGCAGTGTGAATGTGGAGTTGCTGTATGAAAGCAGATCCAAAAATCATAGCACAAATTTTTCAAATTTTCTATCATGGCAACATTCACCATAACAACCAGGCGGAAAGGTAACAGGCTTCATGTGCATTGGTCAGCTGACATAACAGCCAACTGTCTCTGTTGTATATCTGTTTGACCATTTAATTAATTTTTGGATGAAAATCACTGGTAAATCACATTTTTAAGAATTAAATTATAATGGCTCCTTTGAGAGTTCATTTCAGAAGAGGTCTACATTTTAGGGAGGGAAAATCTGAAAACACAGAGACTGTACTACTCCTTTTCATAACAAATTCTGAAATTTCCATCCAAAGTGCAAAAAGAAGACTTTAAAATGCTCAGTATACACACACACACACAGATACATTTACACATCTTCAGTACTAAAACTCCACCCACACACATATATTTTGCTTTTAATGTTAGCCCATTAAATATTTTAACAGTTTATAAATGTGTGTACACCCGTTCCTAACATAACAGGGTCAATTTGTTCTCCATCAGGCAAATTCCCATTGTGAGGGCATCAAACTGCCATTAGTGTATAAGATACACACACACACACACACATTTTCAGAACCGCTTGTCCCATATGGGGTCACGGGGAACCGGAGCCTAGCCGGCAACACAGGGCGTAAGGCCAGAGGGGGAAGGGGACACACCCAGGACAAGACGCCAGTCCGTCGCAAGGCACCGCAAGCGGGACTCAAACCCCAGACCCACCGGAGAGCAGGACCCAGTCCAACCCACTGCGCCACCGCACCCCCATTCAATAAAAATACACAGTACAGAAATACAGAAATTTTTGTTGTGCATGGTAACAACAACAATTACATTTTTCATAAGAGTTTTTTTATAGCTTGTCTTTTAATGTTACATTTTCATTCATTCATTTGTGAAAAACAACGTGTCTAAGGCAGGGTGAGGGAGGTCATAGGGTGTGAGACAAGGCATACCCTATATGGAGACATTTTATAATTCAGCTCACAGATGAAAAGATTAAGTCTTTATTTATCATACTGTAGGGCATTCATGTTGTTTGAATGATTTAAATAACCAATTTTACATGACTTGAATGTCATTTCTGAATAGTATTTTAAAATAATAACTATGATTTTAATTTTTTCAGCATGATTTTAAATGACTAAGAAATAACATTACATGATCTTAATTTGGAGAGTGAGTCTTAATTTATGCTAGCGTAAGGGTAATCATGTTATTGAAGCAGTTAATATAATTTAAATAATTGAATTAATAATTAGGTTTATAATTTGTTTTTACAAGGACGCAAAGGTCCCGGGTTTGAAAACCCATTCCTGTTGTAGTACTCTCCGGCAAGACACTTACCCTGAACTGAAAGAGTAAAAATTACCTTGCTGTTTACATGAGGAAATGATTGTAAGGACCGGAACACTGTAAAGTGATTTGGAAGGAAGGTATCAGATATATAAACTCTTAGTAAAAATAGCTGTTTCCGACTATGACAATGTCCAGCATTTTAAAAGCCAAACCTATATGTTCGCACATCATTCAGTGTTTTGGCTACCTTCTCCCAAATGCTTGTCAGTGACTCTCAGATGCTTGTGTCTCCAGTGTCTTCCATAGCTGTGGTTACATGTTATTTCACTTTGTGACATAAAATTCCAGTCCACACCTCCGCATCGTTTTTTTTTTTGTGGCCAGCTACCCAATTCTAATGTTTTCTATTTCAAGAACACCATCTCGGGAGGGGTAAAAACAAGCACACACCCGTTACGATGTGCATGCTGTGAGCCAAGTGCCTCTTCTCATTTTATGAGCTACAGGTATCGCAGCACAGTGTGAGAAGAGTGAAAATTCACCCAATTCCACTCACAGCCCAGCAGGCACTAAGCTGACCTTGAGTATTGTTTGATCAATGATGGTGAAAGAGCCCTGGCCATCGTACCCAACCAAAGGAAGAAAGACTAACACGTATTCTATGGGTCTAATATGGCAAAGCCGGGATTTGAATCCATTTATGTAGCCCTCACAAGGGATTTTGCTATCAGCTGTGATTGATCCTTTCCCAAAAATCAGCATAGTGGCTCTGTAACTTTTATGCTCCCCACTCACTTTCTCCCTTTCCACCATAGTTCAGCTTGACTGCTTCACTTCCCACTTTTATAAGCAGCTTCCTTTCCCCTTTCCCTTCCAAATTCACAAAGACACCATTTAATAAGGTCTATGCATTCTTCTCAGTTTTTCTCCTTGCACCCTAACGCCATGCCTTCTATCTACATGTATTTATTTAGCAGACGCTTTTCTCCAAAGCGACTTCCAATGAGTTCTATGCAGTGTTATCAGTCCACACACTCATTCACCAAGGTGACTTACACTGCTAGATACACTACTTAAAATGGGTCACTCCTCCATACATCAGTGGAACACACTCTTGCTGTCACTCACACACTATGGGTGAACCTAAACAGCATGTCTTTGGACTGTGGGAGGAAACCCACGCAGACAGGGGGAGAACATGCAAACTCCACACAGACTGAGTGGGGATCAAACCCATGTCCTCTTGCATCACCTAAGCACTGTGACACAGCAGTGTTACTCACAGTACCACTGTGCCACTCTAAGGATTTACACCCTAAGAATTTTTCTTCTCAACTTTTAAAAAATGTCATCTCCCCTTCACACTTTTTCCACCCTTGCACCTCCCATTTGCATTCTACCTGCCAGAGCAGAGGTTCCTCCAGCACTCACTGCTTGTAGGTGCACATCAGCTCTGGATGATCCGTTTCCATCGTTCTCTACCCTGGCTCCTCCCTCTCCTGCTATCTGGGCGCTGCCTCATTGCCTGCACGATGCTGGCACTAGCAGCAGCTGTTGCTCCCCACATGATATTGGACAAGACAGAAACATGGAGCGTTTAGAGGGGCAGGGAGTGGGCGCCGCCGCACCAGCCCTGCCAGCTGTGATAATGATGTATAATTTAATTGAAGCCTGTGCTGCTCTCCTACACAGTGTTCAGACTGCTCTTCTCACGTCTATGCATTATTCAGGCTAATGGTGACCCTGAAATAGAAAAAAAGCTTCTTATCTCTTGAAAGTTTTATTGCGCAGGGCAAAGAGAGAGGGGGGAAAAAGCGTACGAAGCACACCAGAGAGGCTGGGCGTCATGTCTGCTTTGATCCAAAGAGACGGATTGCTGTTTTTGGCTCTGACAGCATCATTTTCCTAGCAACAACAGAAAAATCCGATTGGCCAGAATAACAAAGTCCCTTTGGGTTTGTTTTTTAATTCCCTCTATCTTCTCCATGCTGTGTGGCACCCACATCCCACTCCTAGAGCATGTGGGAGAGCAATTATACAGATGTCGAGATGACACCGAGGTTGCTAGAAGCTGCAGTAAGCCCACGACACTGCCATGTGTTTTGACCTTCATTAGGACTCTTTACATTACAACAGAATTTCACCAATTTATTCTTTGCCGAAAAAATGTTGGCGCTAGTTGCAAGTGAAGAGAACCACTTTCCTTTCAATTCAAAGTTTTCATTTTTCATGCTGATTAACAGATATGGATTCTTATATAGCTTGCCCTGATTGCACACAACATTGAATTTATAAGAAGGCAATCAGCAGCATAACATATTAAACCAACTGTCTCACAGTTATTGTCACAACATTGCGAAGCTCCACTTTCACAAGCAGTTGAACGGGATTCATAGATAATGTGTCCAAGGAAACAGGCATACAATGCCACACTTGTCGTACGGGATAGAACTCAGTGACTGAGTTAAAATGGACAAGTGGTGCAGGGTCCCAGAGAGTAAGGACCAGCTGTGTCCATCCATTACTCTGAGCTGTCATATTCAGACTCTGAAATCTGCTCATAAAACACTGCTATTGTTGGCTGTAATTTCCTGTGCAATTAGACGGCAGCTTCATTAGAAAGAATGTGACTGGAATGTGGTAATTAAGTACTATAGCAGTTTTGGGGGGGGTGGGGGCTGGCCAAGATGTGCTCCAAGTCACTTCGACTTCACCCTGTTCATATGAATCAATAATTTCATTAAAAGACTTTGATAACACATTTTTCAAACAGGAGCTATTTTCTTCATTTAACAACAAAATAGCTTTATAGCTGTTCATAAATTAATGACTGAGTTCATTGAGGAGTGTGTACATCACTTCATTAGTGACTGTCTATACCTGCACCCTCTCATTGTAGAACACACACGTCTCTGCCTAAGGAGGACCTAAGTGAGACAGCCAGTGCAGCACTTAAGGAGCGAAAAGCACAAAAGCTCAAAGTCAGACTTCCATGTCTGAAAACAAGGGCTAGACATAATCATACCCTCTGAAATGTCCTCTATCTTCCTTACATAAAGAATACGGAACTGGAACATGGTCTAGAAAAAAGGGAAATAATTCAGTTTTCTCCAACTTCAGAACTGTGGTCTTTACAGAGATGGACTTTTCCATATTAACTAGCCCCCTCCCACTCTCCAGCAAGGTTTAAATTGGAAAATTGCGAATCGTGGCAACTATGTGTTTGTTATAACAAGATGTAATAGTTAGAGAAGTAAGTAATCCAAATGGTAAGAGGTACAGGTGTTGGTGTTTATTGGTCTTCCCTCCCCCACACACCACATATTCCTTAGCTTTTCAATAAAGTCCAGAAATATACTGGTTTCTGGAAAGCCTGGGAAGAAGTCTGGTCTAAATGTTTGGCAGATTATCTGAGCTGAGATCCAATGTTCTTAAAAGCACTTCAACAACCATCTGTATATCTGAAAACTTTGGGAAATCCATCGCCCAGATGTCCTGAACAATATGTCATTGAGCACCATATGACGCGGGCATCGTTAATCTGGCTGCATATCAGCTCTCGGCACAGTGGGAATAGGCGGATGGCAGAATACTAATCCACTTTGGTGCTAACATTTCCCGCCTGGAGGCACACAGCCTGGATTCTGAATAGTGTAGTCATTTGCGTTGAGATGCTGCTGCCCGTCAGAAACACTCCATTCCAGATATTTTTGAAGAAGGGCTTGAATATTGAAGGAAAGCAGGACAAAAGCTGAATCCCTGTACAATCCCTCTCGCTTTCTAAGAGGTTTTGGGCTGCATTGTACAAAACACCACAGGAATAAAGTACAGTACTGATAAACAAATGAATACAGCACCAACCCCCCGCTTGTGTTTGAAATCAGCTGGAGCCACCAAGTGAATCACGGAGCCCCTGGAGCTTGTTGCGGACACTCACGCCCAACACTCTCCTCCACACAAGCAAGAAGTTGAGAGGATATTAATGACTGCACTCTAGGCTCTGGTCTATAAATCTCCTGCTCTCTACCTCAGATGCTCTCAGCTACGGAAAGTAGGCAGAATTGTGCCCAGGGAAGGTGCTGTGTATCCCCAGCTGCTGGCCCTTTCCTGCTCATTATTCTTCTGCCAACTGTCTCAACCAGTTCCTTTATAATGAGTTAGGACTTGGGGTATAGAGGAACAATGAACTTCTCGGTTAAATCTGCAAGAAGTGAAGCTTGCATAACCCAACCCCTTCACCATACAATGCAGCCTGGTCTCAAAACCATTCTGTGTATTCATGGCAGTAACAACCTAATCATGTCCGGCTCAATAATCTTCCCAGTTACTCTTACACTTGCCTATGGGAATAGCCCTGCTGTGAGGTAAGACAAAGTGAGAAGGTAAAACTTTGCAAGGGCTTTTGGGTGGTGGGTCACATAGGAAATTGAGGATTCTCCTTGTTCGCCAGGTCTGAGGTAACAGAGAGCTCACTCCTATATCGCAGTGAGCACAAAACAATTTTAAAGCTCCAAAAACAGCTTATTTAAAGGCATCAGTCAAAACCATCAGCGTGAAGGCACACGACTACATTTTTTATTGTGACAGTAATGACAAAACACATCCGATCCCAGCTCATCTTTTCAGGTACAACGCAGCACATTGTGGCAATCTGGCATTCTGGACAGCTGCATGGAATTTAGGAGTTATCTCATCTGTTCAGATTATCTATTGAGGGGAAACAGTGAAATTACCCTACGGGAGGGCGTTTGCTCTGTTTTCACCTGGCACCACAAATTACAAGAATTTCACTGGTTTTTTCTTTCCGAAAAACATATTCTATTAATGGAATGTTATAAATATTCTATCATAGGTTCACAAATATATATATATATATATATATATATAGAGAGAGAGAGAGAGTTTTATATTTCTCTCTTCCCCCTGCATTTGTGTCTCTAAGTTTTGATTCCTGTCCCTTCCTACAAGAGACGACATCACCAGCCACTGCCTGCCACACACTGCCGCCACGAAATAGTCATTTCTGACCACTTCTCCGAGAGCGCTGGCTCTGCTTTTCTGCCAGTTCCCCATAACAGGCATAAAGCACTCCACCAGCTTGCACTGAATAAGAATAGGTGCAAAGCACAACACATTTGTGAGTTTATGCACTTTCCTCTGGTAGCAGGAGAGCGGCACGCTCCAGTCATTAACTCCCACAGCACGAGGATTAATGACCCCCCCACCGGGACAATACACAGGGGTCTTCCAGCAAAATGACAAGTATAAGAGGGTGTACAGGAGTGTGTGGCAGCGTGGAGGCTGGCACAGGAAACGGTGGCTCCTGACAGGCAGGCAGAATGGGGAGCTACAGCAATCATTACCCCCAAACGCCGGGAGACAGATTAGAGGTTCCTTTAATCCCACCAAAGGGATTAGACCAGCGGAGGGGGGTAAAGGGGCTTCTGAGGTGGAGGTCGCCATGAATTATTAACACCCTCTTCAGAATGATGATCTTGGTCTTTAACCCCCAACCACAGTTTAGTGCCGACACTCCCTGTCACACGTTAAGGGGTGCGAAGACGAGGTTAATCCTTGATCATACACACACGCCCCTGGACTCGCACCCAGGCAACACACAGGAGGGAAGCTTGGATTCAGTCTCTGTCTTCCTCAACATACTCACAATCCCTTTTCCAATTTTTTTTCTTACCACGGGCAGCGTCGCTGCACTGGCACATGGAGCAGAACATTTTACACAATCCCAGCAGGAAAGAAGACCCACCACTTTGTGCAGCCGTTTCTCAAATGAGCGCCTAGAAAGAAATTTCAGTCTTTACAGCAAGGAAAATGAGCACCTGAGGGTTAGGCTACATATAGAGTTCCATACAGACAAGTAGCTCAGGAAGCCAGAAGTCATCACCAGTTGTGGATACTCTGGCTGCTCTCCGGCCACAGCTCCGGGATTGGGGTGGGGGTGTGACCGAACTCAGTGTAACGTACGCCCGCCTGTCTTTTAAATGCCACTATCCCACCTCCAAAGATGCTGAGACGGGGCACTGTTGACGGGATTGATCATCCTCTCTGCTGCTGAACTTATATTAGACAAATCGGGGCAGGCGGAGGCAAAGCGGCAGGAAGTGGAGTGTCCCATCACTTACCCCCCTTGTTCCAACGACCCTTACTCCTTGCCTGATGGCTGATCCCAGGTCCGCCAAACAGCACAGAGAGAAACAAAACAAGTTCAAGCGTAGAAAAGCATCCAGTTCTCAACCTGGAAAACATCTCCGAGAGGAAGAGGCTCCAAGTGGCTTCACATGGCTCTGCGCCCCCGCGCTGCGACTCTCTTCGGCGTGCGCGGAGTCATCAGTGGCGGGAAGGAGAGGACGCTTCGCCGTCCCCCATTCCCAAGGCAGCACTTTCACTGTTGCTGGCACCTGGAGAGGAGCCACATCTGGTGCTGAGACTGCCTGTGTGTCATCACAGCATCTCCTTGCGTCTTCTTGGTAGCGCTCGCCCTTGCCCTCTCGCTCTTGTTCTCGCTCCTGCTCGGCAGACCGGCTGCTGATGCTGCCGCTCCTGCTGTCAAGCGCGCCGTGCCTCCTCTTCTCGCGCTGCAGGCTTCAGTGGGAACACATGCCTCAGTCTTCCCGTGTGTGACAGCGGAGCACAGCCAGGAAGAGAGAAAATCCTACGCTTCACGTCCAGAAGAGGGAGACAGCAGCTGGGGTGGGGGCATGCACGTGTGTTGGTATGTTTGTGCGTGCGTATGTCTCTCAGGTGCGTGCGGGTGCGTCTTCTGCATGCAGCGAGCAGGGTGAGAAATAATGGATGAACAAACTGGAGTTCAGGGCAGGGACGGGAGGAGATGAGAAGAGAGGCAGCTAATCCTCACACTCTGATCCTAATGGATGTAAAAAGTAATGCAAGCTTTAGCCAGAGCTCCGTCAAGCTTGGCCTCTGGGGAGGGGGGAGTTGGCTGTGAGCATGGAGGGAGGGCGGGAGGGAGGGCATGGTAAGAAGGGTATATTACAGAAGTAGTGACAAAGTGGCAAGCGGCGGTGCAGTTCAGCAGCCATGTGTGGCCATCACTTCCTTACATTAATCAGCATGGCTGTGACCTGTGGGGCAGCGGCCTCCCAAATCCAAGACTCCTAGGACTGTGTCGGCGCCTTCCCTTCAGGCTACCGTCAATGGCAGAAGTCTGTGGGCATGGAGTTAACCCTTTCACCACCTACTTACAAGTAACTTACCACAGCTCAGGCATACCTATACACCCAACAGCCTTTCGTTCACTGTTCACACTTTGTACGCTTGCCTGGTGTTCCTTCTGAGAGTGGGGGATGCCCTTCTGCAGATTTCTTTATGTTATCCTAGGAAGATCAGGGAGGATCTGACCACAGACATACACTGTAACTGGTCCTGTAATGTGTGCAGCATTATCAGTTCATTCTTACTCTTTTACATCCATTAGTTTCCACTTATAACGTGTATACTGTAATTGTACAGTGCAGAGTTGCTTTTCTTCACAGAGTAATTCCAAATGAAGGTCATTTGTCAAGGTCACTGCCCGATGTCGATTATTCTTGAGCATTTGGAGGCAAAGATAGGGTCACTAACATGTGTGCGGGTTGATATAGTAACTATTTGCAGCAAGAGCGCTGCCTTCCACCCGTTTTTTTACAATGCAACATAAAGGAAGCAATGACATACATATCTTGTGTTTACCTGGTTGTTTCCCCAGGTGTGTTTGCAGTTTTCCAAAAGGTCAATTGACTATCTAACCGTAAAGGGAGAACTTCCTACTTATGGTAGGTAATAGAGTTAGAAAAAGTCATCCCTTACAAGGAGGGGGGGTGTGAAGGAGGAGATATTCCCCACCCACCGAGGCTTTCATGTTCTAATTACAGCTACTGGAAGCATCCTGATTAACTCCAGCAATTTCTATACGCTGTGCAAATGAATAACTGGGATCCCCGCATGATCGTCATACTGTGCTCCTGCCTTATATACAGACCCACAACAGTGCTCAGTTTTGTAATTAGCTCCCCCCTAAAAGGAAGTACATAGCCTAGCGGAAGGACTTGTTAACGTCACGCAGGGGAGACATAATGCAGCTGAGTGCAATGTTTCATCTCCGATGGGGGCCCACAAAAAAAAAAAAAAGAAATAAAAAGAAATAAATCACTGAAACAACACGGGAGCACTGAAGCCTCAAATGAGAACTTTTCCATGTCTTTCAAACTGTACATAGATCTGTATAGATTAATGTTGCCTTTTCAAAGGAGGACCAAATACATGTCCCATTCAGATAACCAAGCCCATCTGTCTCTTACAGCGTCAGGAGGTGACATTTCCTCTCTGCCTTTTCGGCTCCATGGAATCTGCATCCTCTAGAATGTGTACATAATGTCCTATATGCAAACGGGTATACGCATCTCTGGAGTGTTCATGGAGTTTGTAGCCAAACTCCAACTGTCTACTTGGGCACCATCACAGGTCATGGCATGGAAAGCACCTGCCAGTTATGTAGGACGCTGGGATGTTAAGGCTGACCACTAAAGAACTGAGTCAAAACACTCAAGGTGACAATTATCTCTCGGTCTTTGACAAAACACTCAGTAGACCTCCATCTCAAAGAAAAAGGAAAGGGAAGCATGTGATATCTGTATACATTACAACGTGCTGCAATGGTGAAACGTCGCTGTAAACAATTATGATTAGCAAGTGAAATCTTGAAACACAACATGATGCCGGCAGTAACATCTCCCTCGCAGCTGAAAATTACTGCTAAATGGAAGGCAGAGAATAGGGAGAAATCCACTGTTTGAAGAAGATTAAATAAATATGCAAGACGTAGTGCTCACGGTAATGAAAAGACAAATAATTGAAACGACATTCCCCGAGCTTCTTGTGAGAGAGAAAAGAAAACGTGAAACGATAAGCACTGACACCCATGTAAAATTAGACCAACAAAAGCGAAAATTTAGCGAAGCAGAACAGGATTTAGCATCCATGTTGTCTTTGTCTATGGTCCCCATGAGCCCATTACGTTAACTGTTCGCAGATGTGTCGGCTACAGAAGGCATTTTCACGAGCGAGCGGTAGCGTGGCAGTGCCTGCTGCATGGAGGGGCTGTTCACCGGTGAGGGGGCGTCCCCATGCCGGCTGAAGGGGAGAGCCTTGGGTGGTGGCGGAGAGTCTGACAGCTTATCAGCCCTTCACAAGAATCCCCAGAAATAAAAAAGAAAACCAGGATCTCTGCGTCTGGGCGGGAAAGGAGCAGAAGCGTGCCTGAATGTGAAATGATGGGATGTGGGACAGTGGGATGAGGGATGGCAATAAGGGCAGCGACTCCGTGCGGCCACATTGCTGAGCAGGGCCACGGTGGCTGGCGGGGTGTGAGCGACAAAACCAAGCCAGCAGTGAAAAAGCAAAAAAACAAAAACTATCCACTCTCTCTGGCCAAACCTATTAAAAAATTTACACGCAGGCACCCGCAGTGCCTGGCCAGATGTAGGTTACAGTGCATGTGTTCATGTATGAGCGCCTACCCCCACCCCAGCCTGCTTGCAAAGCTGCCTCTGTCGCAAAGCCCTCGAAAACGCACCATGAAACATGCTTTTCCACAGGAGGTGATACACGAGGCTACGCGGGAGGCGACGGCACTCACAACACGGATGGAGATCTGGCTGTCTGAGCAGCAGACAGCTGCTCGGAGTGTCTGCCTGACCAGATACTGGGTAATCTGCTACTTATCTGCATCCCTCCCCGAGTCACCCGGTCCCTGCCCACCCAACCCTCAAATCTGTGGTCCTTGAAAGACAAGAGCACTTTTATTTTCCAGAAAATCCATATTGGAACAAATCTGGTTGTTTTGCTGTTTTAACTGACTGTTTTGTAGCTCTGAAACACCCGCTTCCCCCAGAATGGTTGCCATCTGGCCCATGATTAAAACTCATATTGTAATCCCACAACACTCTGGAGCTCGCCGACTTTCAACTTTATTATGAAATGATAACAACATAATGACACGTAATTAACCACAATGTTACAACTGTTATCGTTATTAGAGGTTTTGGACTGTTCACAAGGAATGTTCCAGCAACACTCACAGACCACCAGCCACAGCCAAAAGATGCCATTAATCACAAAGATCATAATGAATCATACTGACAGGGATGACACGGTGCAGTAGAGGTAAAACTTACAGAGACCTTTATAAGGGTACGTAGACTTTTTGCACAGACAGGCACGGCACATGTCCAAACACAATTAGGGCTAATAACTCTGGAATGGCCTATGTGAAAGGACAATGAGCTGCAGATAACTACATATTGACTTCTAGCCCTCAAACATTTTAATTAGGTGAAGGAAATATGGGGAAGGGGTCATCGTCCAGCCCTGGCAGAGATATCCCGACTTTATTTGGAGATATTTATTCCTGACCTTGCCAAAGTTCTCCTGGAGGACAGCCGAGTCAGGTTCTCCTCTCTCACATGGTTCACCAGCTGACAGGAGAGGTGTGATGCAAGCATTGGAGTATCACACTCTTTATGCTTGTACATCCAGGATATGTGAGGCCCACAGATATCGCAATTCATTTTCTTGCTTGACCCCAGGATGTGATGAAGAGGGTGTGCACTTCTGCAGTGTATCATCCACTCCACCAGCTCATCTGCACACTCAGTAATGGGTAACAGGCTGTTGAGAATAGGGTAGGTAAAGCTACCATTCACCTTGGTACAGTACCCAGCTGGTGTAGCATGGGCCACTGACCAACCTTCCCCAAACGACATGGCAACGCCTCGTAGCCCTCCAGCTGGCAGGGAGAGTCGGCGTGGGTTGGCACCTGGGGCCACCTGGCATTAATGGCTTTACAGAGTTTACCACTTCATATGAAATTCCTCTTAGCTGCCCTGTGACACTACATCACCCTCACAACCATGCAGTGCCATGTCTGTAGACAAAAGATTACATCCTTCAATGGTAATGAGAAGGTCCTCCCTACAACGTTTTGCTAAAGAACAATGACACTTCCAGCTTAAATGACTCTGGCTTCCGCTTCGTCGGCGAAACAGCTGCTGCAGTCAACGCGAGGCTGCATGTTAAAATAAGCAGTCACATTGGGAAAAGTTTGCTTCGCAGTTCTTTGCAGGGGAGGGGGGGGGCTAAATGAGTGCTTATGCTGGCGCATAGCAGCAGCGCCCATGCTCCCGGGGAGTGGCAGAGGTAATAAGAATCAGAATGAGTTAGTGATGGCTGTCATAAAATACGGCAGGGTGTTCTATTTACAACCTGTAATAAAACTGCCTTGGCATCAATTTATGGTGCCGCTTGCCCCAGAAAGCTAAACCCTTTTTGCCAAGGGCGCATTAATAACCTCCGCTGTGCCTCTGAATATATTGGCAGATGGACATTTTGTCTAATAGAGCATTGCAGACAAGTAACTGAGCATTAAGAAAGTGAATGTCATGTAATGCTGTAAACTGACAGTAACAAGACTCCGCCTCCTTGCCCGCCCAGGCCCTGCCCTTTGGCCTTACATACTGAACCCCAGACGACCTCACATGTCAGCAGTTGTGTGTCGCCGGGGGAGAGTTATTGATGGGGTCAGGGCACATCCTAATGACAGGGTACATCTACTGAGTTATGGTATCAGCTGGGTAGCCATGCCAGTTGCATGTCTCCCACTTATGACATTAATCTTCTCCATCATGATTCTGAATTATGATGTTGATTAAGGTGGGGAGATGGGTGAGTCTAGAGAATGACTCACAACTCAAGCTTGTTTCGCTGCTGCACCGTAACAGGTGGCTGAACCCAGAATCACTTGACGCATTGATGTTCCATTCTACTCAACATATCTTCACTGCTCCAGGTGAGAAGCTCCAAGTGTATTGTTTTTTGTACAGTACTGAAACTCTATAAACTTGCACGTGCACGCACACACACACATTACATCACATTATGGGAATAAGTATATGTGAGCGACAGTGTTTTAGGTCACAGTTAACACACACTGTCTGAAATCACTCGTCCCAAGCGGGGTCGTGGTGAGCCGGACCCTATCCCAGCAACACAGGGCGCAGGGCTGGAGGGGGAGGGGACACACCCAGGACAGGATGCCAGTCCACCACAAGGCACCCCAACTGGGACTTGAACCCAAGACCTGCCAGAGAACAGGCCCTGGCAAAACCTGCTGCGCCCCCGTGCCCCCTCCTCTATAAACTGTGTACTACATAAGTATGTGTAGAAAAGAAGCGCCGGCACAGGCAAGGAGATTTCGTTGGGGGGGCTTTTATTCAGGGTTGTGCGGGGAGGCAGACAGAGAGGGGAACGGGGGGCACAGGGAACGGGTAGATTGTGGGGGAACTCGGTGTGTGGGGTTGCGGTCCGGATCGGTGTCAGTGTCGGGGTTGTGCTCGGGATCGCTTATGTCTTGGGGCCGATTCCGTCATCAGCTCTTCAGTCTTTCTCTCCCTCTCATTGGCCGGTCCGGGGAAAGAAATAGAGGCATTAATTAGCTTCAGCTGCTGCTGGCCCGTCCCCGGCTCCGCCCCCGGCTCCGCCCCCTCTTCAGACCGCCCTGGCGTGCTACAGTATGATTTACATGCATGTTTATATTTCTATTTTCATAAAGTAATACTGAAATTAGTGGCTGACACTCTGGCTTGGAAAAAAACACTAATTCCAGCAAAGTGCAGAAGCGATGTTTAAATCTCTTATAGTTTCCCTTCATTGGTTTTACAAAGCCACCTTCCATGTTCATTGTTGATGCTTAAAATACAAATAGCAGTTGGGGATGGACTGCGGACACTTAGGGGTAATGATTTTGGCCAAAGAAACAAGTGGTGCTCAAACACTGGGTGCTTGAGGAGCCACAGTCAGAAGGCCTGTCTCTCAGTTAGTGAGAACCACTGGGTGATCAGTAGGCTTCAGCCATCAGTCTTGGAGTGGCACTGTGGGAAAACTCTTGAGAGAGGGCCCGCAACTTTCACTGTTGTCAGTATCTACCAATAATGCAATAATTAAATTGCACAACAGAAACATTAGGTGAATATCCCAAGCTGCGCACGGAGACAGACATAAGTTGGCAGGCAGACGAAAAATTGTGGCTATAAACCTAAACAGAGGTTGAGCGAAAGCGCATGCAAATTTAATGACATGACATTAAAACGTGGGAACTGTTTGTGCACAGTCATCACCGTCTGTGCCGTAATTGGAATCCATTAGGACCTGGCGATGAGAGAAATCAACTGATTGCCACTCCGGTCTCAAACAGCCCAGAGCAAATGGAGGAGGGGTGTGTTCTCCACATTTCGGTACCTGAGCACAACTCCAATTAAGCCACCCTACTTGCCACGATGAAGGTCACCAGCTCCCTACTCTGTCTCACAGGCTCCATAAGCAGTGTTGTCCTGTATCTTTGCTTTCCCGCTCAGTCAACACAGCCACACAGGGAGCTGGGAAATGTTCATTACGGGCACTTCAATCTGAGCAAAGATGCCTTACAAAACAGCCATCTGTTGGTGGCATATTTCCACAGTCAGGCAGCGATGTCGGAACAGATCTTCTGTACTGGAGGGGAATTTGGTCTGACACAATGCAGTTCACACACACACACACACACACACATTTTCTGAACCGCTTGTCTCATACAGGGTCGTGGGGAACCGGAGCCTAACCCGGCAACTCAGGGCGTAAGGCTGGAGGGGGAGGGGACACACCCAGGACGGGACACCACCAGAGAGCAGGACCCTGTCCAACCCACTGCATCACCGCGCCCCCCCAATGCAGTTCAATTCGGTCCTTTTTTAAGTAACCCAATTTCAAGTGCGGTTGTCTAAGAGCACTTAATGAAATGTCTATCAGGGATGAAAAAGATAGAATATAAAAATTACAACTGATATTAATGGCAGAATCCCAGAAAGATTACAAACTCCTTAAACCTGCATGGGAGAAAGAGACTTCTGCGGGTCCAAGTACAGCTCACTACTCTGTCCTCTTGGCCATGTTATCATCACACACTTAGGGAAAAGCATAAGTGTCATGTCAGCAGATTCAAGAGTGATTAAAGGACTTAATTGATGCACCAAATCAGGTCAGGATGTAATATTCAGCGGGTTGTGCAGCTAAATCAGTGAACTAACGGAAGACAAGAAGTTTGGCCTGAGTGTGTAGACACCCAGCGAAAAGCAGGAGGAAAGAATCAGATACTTACTACAAGAATACGATTCACATCTAAAGCACCCAGCAGGATGGAAAAAGAGCAGGGCCAACTGCTGATAAAAAAATGATGATGGCTCACAGTTCTAAATTTTAACTTTGTGACATAAAGGGCATCTTTAACTTTGACTGGTAGACCCAGTAAATTTAGGGTTTAGGAGCCATTTAAGTGAAGTTCACATATTTCTTCTATAAATTACAAGAATGCATGCATTCAGTGATTGAAAAGAACATTCTGTTGTGTGCATAACAATGAGTTCTGATAAAACCAGGTATTAAGACAGGTTCCATGGTACCCATTTTTGTGTGTTTTCTCCCACGGAAAAGAAACATTGCGTTATTGGTGACAATAAAATGTCCTGTGTGAGAGAGACAGAGAGAAAATATTCAGTGATGAATGTATCTGTAATATTGTTGGTTCCAGGGTATACCCTGCCATATGGCTCATGGGATTGGCCCTGGATTGCTGCAGCCTTGTTTGGGCAAGTGGTGTATAAAAATAAATGGGGTGGATAAACCTTTAAGAGTTATGTGCATAAGCAACAGATTTTTACTGCTAAACTTTACATAGAGCCAATGTAGAGGCCTGAGAACTGGTGCAATGTTTATCATACTTTCTGCTTCTCATTATAATCCTTGTTTCTGAATTTTAAATTTGTTGTTATGTACCAATGGCGCTATTCATACTCGAGAGAGTAAGGCATTACAATAGTCCAATCTGCTTAAAATGGAAGAATGTATACATTTTTCTGTATCTTTGACCATTAGAAATCCCACTAATTTTGCTATATTTCTGAGCTGCTGAGCTATTTCTAAGACCAATATCTTAGAGAGTTTGCAGATCCTGGCAGAAAATTATGAATAAATTTTGTGCCAATTATGGAAAGTTCAGTTGAAATCAACAGAACTTCTGTTTTATTTTCACAGTTTATGGACAGATAATTTTTATTCATCCAGCCTTTTACATCATTAAACCAATTTGCTAAGGCAGCTTTGGACATGGTGTCATTCATTCTTGTTGGTTTAAAAATTGTATGTCATTAGCAAAGGGATGAAAATTAATGTTTTTCCAAGAGTCTAACTAGCACCAGCATTTAAAGGGGAACATACTGGTCACAAAACCTGTGAAATTATATTTAACTAGATACACCAACACTATTTAGATATCTGTCAAAACTAAAAAATATTTTCTGGAAAACAGGTAAACCCCTCAAAGTAATGACTGTCATAACCAATAGGGATAATACCCCCAGTTACCATAGAAGGAGCCACTCAATTCCAATAATCCAGACCTGTGCACCTTTTCACAATATGAAATCAAACAAGTATAAAAGGAACAAACAACTGAGGCAAGATTGCATATTTTTGATCACCGTTCTACTGTGACTTCCTTGTAAACCTTATTTACTCACCACTTTCTCAAGTCCTGCTCCATAGCTGCTTATGCTCCTGTCTCAAGTTCCTGCTCTGTCTGCGTCAACATTCTGTGCTCTTTTCTAGCAGGTCCAGACAAGGCCGTGCCTGGAGATTCAGCATCCGAGCGAGATATAGACTTGTGGGAGAAGCCGTAGAGACCAACCATCACTATGAAGGAGCTACAGAGGTCACAATATCAAATGCAAATAAACCGACTTGACAAGGAGGGTGGCAGGAAAGAAGACCATGACTCAAAGAGAATCATATCAAGGTATCAGAATCAGAATCACACACACACACACATCTTCAGAGCTGCTTGTCTCATATGGGGTCACGGGGAACCGGAGCCTACCCGGTAACACAGGGCGTAAGGCCAGAGGGGGAGGGGACACACCCAGGACGGGACGCCAGTCCATCGCAAGGTACCCCAAGCGGGACTCGAACCCCAGACCCACCGGACAGCAGGACTGTGGTCCAACCCACTGCACCACTGCACCCCCCCAGAATCAGAATCAGAATCAGAATCAGAATCAGAATCAGAATCAGAATCAGAATGAGCTTTATTGCCAAGTATGTTCACACATACAAGGAATTTGTCTTGGTGACAGGAACTACCACAGCACAGACAGAATGACAGGGACAAGACAGGTGAGAAGATAAAGTATGTGAACAAGGGATAAAAAATATTTAAAAATATAAAGTACCCAATATACAAAAATAGTCACTAGACATTGTATGTATGTACAGGTATGTTCTATACAAATGCAAGGGAGTGTGAGTAAGAGATATGATGTGATAAATAGTTATAAATATAAATATAAATAGCATTGTGTATTGCACTGGTTTACTCTCTAGGGGGGGATTTAGCTGTTCATGAGGTAGATGGCCTGAGGAAAGAAACTTTTCTTATGCCTGGCTGTCCTGGTGCTCAGTGCTCTGTAGCGCCAGCCAGATGGCAAGGGTTCGAAGAGGAAGTGGCCTGGATGTGAGGGGTCTAGAATGATTTTGCTAGCCCTTTTACTGACTCTGGACGAGTACAGTTTTTGGAGAGCTGAGGGGGGGGATGTGCTGATGATTCTTCCAGCAGTCCGAACTATCTGCTGTAACCTTCTGATGTCTGATTTCTCAGCCGAGCCGAACCAGACAGATATAGAGGTGCAGAGGACAGACTCGATGACTGTAGAGTAGAACTGCATCAGTAGCTCCTGTGGCAGGTTGAACTTCCTCAGCTGGCGAAGGAAGTACAACCTCCGCTGGGCCTTCTTCACAATGGAGTCTATGTGGAACTCCCACTTCAAGTCCTGTGAGATGGTGGTGCCCAGGAACCTGAATGACTCCGCTGTTGCCACAGTGCTGTTCATGACGGTGAGTGGGGATAATGCTGAGGTGTTTCTCCGTATTGTACTGGAAGCACAAATGATGATGCTGACATCATAATTTGAACCTAACATGGATCACTGCTTTCTTCAAAAAGACAGCTTGTGAAAGTTGTTATAAAAACAAGAGGATGACCAACCAACGGACAGATAAACGTAATCACATCAACAGTTTAGTGTGAAAGAGTGAGTTCCACTGATGTATGGGTGTGACCCATTGTATGTAGTGTATCTAGCAGTGTAAGTCACCTTGGTGGATAAGATGTGTGGGCTGGTAACACTACATAGCATCCATTGTAAGTCACTTTGGAGAAAAGCATCTGCTAAATAAATAAATGTAAATGTACATGTAAATTTGACACAACCCTCTCCAGCCTGAGAATACAAGTGGAGGAAGGAACTTTCTAGAGGTACTTTAACTTTGTGGTCGCCAAGAGTCAACATTAACTTGACTTGACCCTGCACTTCTACTCCCCTAAAACTTTGTTTAAAGGTAATTTTAAAGATTTAAAACAGTGAATAAAAAACCAGGTTTTATTACTTTACAAAGGAAAGCAGTGGTGCATTATAGCTTTTGTCACTGCATGCAGGTATGTCTTTATCCACTTCCCATCTTACCACAATGTAGTCACTAGCACAACTCCCTGGGGGGGGGGGCTTGTGCTCATAAGTGCCTAACAGTGACAGGTACCTGGGGTCCCTGTTGTGGCCTATCATTTTGGAAACATTTACTGCAGAGGCAATAAGCACAACAAGGCAGTCAGTCTGATATTTAAGAGCCCATTTACTGGTTAGAGCAGAGGATTGTGGAGGAAGAGCAGCAAAGTGAGGGCTTCCCACAAATTTGATTTCCCCAACCGTCTCCCTCCACCGGCTCCCTTATGGAGTGGTGATCAGCTTCCAGACTTTTCTTTCAGGCTTCAAAACACAGCAAAGCTAAGTTTAACAGTCCAGACACAGTTCACCATACACCATGCTCCACAAGATGCTCATTTCATTTTTTCTTATTAAACTTATAAGAGATCCCATTTCAAAACAATACACACACACACACACACACACATTTTCAGAACCGCTTGTCCCATACGGGGTCACGGAGCCTACCCGGCAACACAGGGCGTAAGGCCGGAGGGGGAGGGGACATACCCAGGACGGGACGCCAGTCCGTCACAAGGCACCCCAAGCAGGACTCGAACCCCAGACCCACCGGAGAGCAAGACTGCGGTCCAACCCACTGCGCCACCGCACCCCCTTCAAAACAATAGCAAATAAAAATAAAGCGTCTTTTCCTTGTAGGGTCCAACATTAAGTTTTCTTGAGGAAATAGACCTAATTCTAGATTTGTCTCCGTCCTTAAGATATAATGACTGAACGTTTATAAAGGATTATTATCCTATCAGTTGAGGCAATGATGAGAGGGCATGAAATCTGTCCTCCCTTCCAAATATTCCCTTGTAAAATGTAACCCTCCAGCTTAACACGCACAGCAATTTCCAAAGGAGTTTCCTTTCCTGGATCAGATGAAGCTGTCCTTCCTGAGGGTGAGAATTGACTAAGGTGCACAACTTTAATCGAACTAACGCATGCAGCTGCATCATCCATCCATCCATTGTCATCAACCACTTGTCCTGAGCGAGGTGACGGCGAGTCAGAGCCTAACCCGGCCAGCACGGGGTGCAAGGCTGGAGGGGGAGGGAACACACCTAGGACAGGACGCCAGTCCGTTGCAAGGCATCCCAAGCAGGGCTTGAACTCCAGATCCGCCACACAGTGGACACCGGCTGAACCCACTATGCCCCCCCAGCTGCATCATATACATATTTAGGGGCAGAATATAAAACTGAGCAAACTGCATTAATTACAATGAGAAAAAGAAATGCCTTAGCTACATAAAAACAGGTAAAAATAGCAGATTTCCTAAAAACAAGGATGAGCAGTGAAACTGCTGAACTGGAAGCTCTAGAACATCTTCCATCAGGCACATTGCCATTTTTGGGGCAAACCATTTGAAGTTCTTTGTAGTTCTGTTTATAGCAATTGCAATGCATTAAAATTCTGAACTTTGTCTTGTGGTAACATTTGGAGCATATAAAACCTCTCAGATAACACACCCTTGGGCATTTGAGTTCTCTCTATTTTAGACTGTACTGTATTAGAATATGTCAGAATACTGACTGCTATTATCAAGAGAACATTTGATTGCGTGTGAAACATATATATCCACCGAACAGCCAAAACATTAAAACCACCTACAGGTGAAGTGAATTACATTGATTATCTTGTTACAATGGCATCTGTCAAGGGGTGGGATATATTAGGCAACAAGTGAACAGTCAGTTCTTCAATCTGATGTGTTGGAAGCAGGAAAAACAGGCAAGCGTCAGGATCTCAGTGACTTTGACAAGGGCCAAATTGTGATGGTTAGACAACTGGGTCTTTTGGGGTGTTCCTGGTATGTAGTGGTTAGTACCTACCAAAAGTGATCCAAGGAAGGAAAACCGGTGAACCGGCGACAGGTTCCTGAGTACCCAAGGCTCAGTGATGCGCGTGGGAAGCAAAGGCGAGCCTGTCTGGTCTGATCCTAGAGAAGAGCTACTGTAGCACAAATTGCTGAAAACCTTAATGCTGGCCATGATAGAAAGGTCTTAGAACACACAATGCATATGGGGCTGTGTAGCCACAGACCGGTCAGAGTGCCCCCTGTCCACCGACGAAAACGCGCACAATGGGCACATGAGCGTCACAACTGGACCATGGAGCAATGAAAGAAGGTGGCCTGGTCTGATGAATCACGTTTTCTTTTGGATCATGCGGCTGGCCAGGTGTGTGTGTGTCATTTAACTGGGGAAGAGGTGGCAGCAGGATTCACTATGGGAAGAAGGCAAGCCGGCGGAGGCAGTGTGATGCTCTGGGTAATGTTCTGTTGGGAAACCTTGGGTCCTGGCATTCATGTGCATGTTATTTTGACACATATCACCTACCTAAAGATTGCTGAAGACCATGTACACCTCTTCATGGCAACGGTATTCCTTGATGGCAGTGGCCTCTTTCAATGCAATAATGCGCCCTTGCCACACTGCAAAAATTGTTAAAAAAGTTCAAGGTGTTGACCTGGCCTCCAAATTCCCCAGATCTCAGTCCTATTGTGCATCCATGGGATGTGCTGGAAAAATAAATCCAATCCATGGAGGGACCACCACACAACTTACAGGACTTAAAGTATCTGCTGCTAATGTCTTGGTGCCAGATACCACAGAATACCTTTAGAGGTCTTGTGGAGTCCATGCCGGGTCAGAGTTGTTTTAGCAGCACGAGGGGGACCTACACAATATTAGGCAGGTGATTTTAAGGCTTTGGTTGATCGGTGTATATTGCCTGATTCCTGTGTTTAAAATAAATTGTCAAACTATTAACTTTGTGAAATCCTTTAAAGTGAAGTTGTTACAGAAGAGCCCTAGTTAATCTAAGTGAGCAGTGAGTAACAGCTCACGCTGAGTGATGCTGATCACATATTTTTCAATAACGGGATCTCAACGGATGACAGAACACAAAGAGTGGTTTGATAGGGTTAGAGATGCATCAGTCACAAGCTGTTCCAAACAAATGCATCAGGGACGGTCTATGGAAAAAAAACTACTTCCTTCTGATACCAAACAATGACAGTCCTACAGATTTTTCATGTTTATCAGGGGAGTGTCAATGTTCTCTTTTGTTGGCAATAAGGATTCTCAGGTGGAGTGTGTCAAGCACACAGGAACAAATGCAATCTGCAATGTTGCTCCTCTGTCAAGGGGACAAAGTCAATGAATGACAAGCTGAGGAGTAGATGTACAGCATTAGAGCCCCTACTGGCATGTTCCAAATTCAGTAACGCATATTATACAGCCATAAATGTGCACACACTGAGCAGTTCTTCCATTTAATTCCATTTCATGTTTCTTTGAGTTTTCTACAGTAGGTAAAAGGTATGGTCATTAGCATGTTACATGATTTACTGTTCCCTTTTTCTGAAACTGATGGCATGGGACAGAAGTCTTTGACAAAGTATTGTTGGTGTCTTATATCCCAACCAGGGTAATGGGAAAAACAAACCAACTAACTAATTTGCATTTTATCTTTGAAGGGCTGGAGTTCCACCAGGGGTATACCCTTTACCTCTAGCTTTGTGGCCAGAGAGTCCAAGATAGGCTCTGGACCTTGATCAGGATAGGCAGCTAATGAAAGTGAGTGTGTGTGTGTGTGTGTGTGTGTGTGTGTGTAAGTGACTGTATGTTCCTAAAAGTCTGGGTAATAACTAGGGCATGATAAAAAATGCCCAAGGGACTTTTCATCCATCAGCTATTTAAATCAATCAGATGGTTAATCACACATACACATACACACTAAAACATTATAAGAAAACTAAAAAGTTTCACCAAAAAACCTAATACTGACAACAACTTCATGCAATTGCCTGATTAGAAAGTAGAGTATGCGGTAGATGGCTGTCATGGACCAGACTGGGAGACCGAGGGATAGGTGGACCCAATCGCAGGAATTTTTAATCAAGAACATCAATAGAACATACCTGTACATACATATAATGTCTAGCGACTACACACACACACACACACACACACACACACTTTCGGAACCGCTTGTCCCATACGGGGTCGCGGGGAACTGGAGCCTACCCGGTAACACAGAGCGTAAGGCGGAGGGGGAGGGGACACACCCAGGACAGGACGCCAGTCCACCGCAAGGCACCCCAAGTGGGACTCGAACCCCAGACCCACCAGAGAGCAGGACCCGGTCCAACCCACTGCGCCACCACGCCCCCCTATCTAGTGACTATTTTTTGTATATTGTGCACCTTATATTTTTATATATTTTTATCCTTTATTCACATATTCTATCTTCTCGTCTGTATCTTGTCACTGTCATTCTGTCTGTGCTGTGGAAGTTTCTGTCACCAAGACAAATTCCTTGTATGTGTGAACATACTTGGCAATGAAGCTCGTTCGTTCGTTCCAAAGGGAGAACCAGAATCATAGTCGTGAGGTAGGCAAGGGTCAGTTGATAGGCAAACTGTTGTGCTGGAGACAAAACAGGAGCCAAGGTCGATTTGGTGAAGCCACGGTCTATAACCAAAGACGTGGAGTGAGGGGATCAGGAACGAAGCGGTGAAGAGGATCGAGAGGGACGGGGAAGGTATCCGTATACTCTGCGGTCTCATAGTTGAAGCAGTGTTTTTACGCCCTGCTGCTTTGATTTGGTGCATGTGCCGTTCCTTGGGCTGACGGTGTGGGCATGACAATGGCATATCATTCCTCACATGACAGGCTGGTAAAAACAACAAATGTCAAAAGGACATGTGTACTTCTGCATGAAGGTGGTTATGTTTGTCCATCTGAAGTCATTCTTTCAAATTTGTAGTAAATAACATTAAGGTGCCACTTGTGGCCCACTTCAATATATTGGAAATGAGAAGCAGGTTTGGACCAATAATATTGCCAAGAAGGTTGACAGAAAGCTAATGTCATTCATAAACAAAAAGAGTCGGTGGCATGCAGCTTGGCATCGATCGGCTGTGATTGATTTGGTGGGTGAGTTTTTCATGGATCAATGACAAATTAAAAATGCATGTTCTCAGGCAGTGTTGAGCAGTGGGAATACAAAAATCTATTTATTAACTGTGATAATTGAAGTCTAACATTAACTAACAGGAAAGGGTATTACATAGTAAGTTTTTTGAGACAGAGCGGAAGAGAGAGTAATGAAGTAAGAATCGAAAGGACAACCCCCACCTGCATACCCAATCTGGGGAGCTGTCATTGTGAAAGTGCTTATCAGAGAAATCACTGTTGTTCCCCTAAACTGTTCTTCACTACTGTAAGATGGTAGAAAGTGAAACCATGGCTTAGGGTGATGGACCTGATGGACAGCTGCACAGTGCCCACTCACAACTTGCCAAATGAATGACAACCAGCTGCTGAAACTGAAGGCCTGTTGATGTTTAAGGCAGCTGATCTGAGGATTTCAGAAAGACTTTATTAGAGTTGAGAGGGAGCAGGACGCCACTGTAGAGGACTTCTGGGTCACTGTCACTGTGATTGCATGGACTAGATTTTATTCTTCCAGCTCATGATCAGTACTGTGTTTCTCTTATTAGTACTTCCCCAGCTCAGTGACTTTATCCATTCAGGAGACTTCTCTGATGAGGAGGTTGTCTATCATTTTCCTCCACGGTTTTCAATCTCTTGCGCAGTAAGGAAGTTTTTCCTCACTCAGTCCACTGTGAGATGTTATCTAAATATTGCATTCACCCACTGCCCTTTCCTCCTTTTCCTTTTTTGTCTTGCAAGACCACAGCCAAAATTGAGTCATTTTCCAGCATCCACATGACATGGTTGTAGTATTACTTTTTGTGTCTGCTACTGTCTTCAGGGGTTGATATAATCAAGCTCCTTCTAGAAATGTTAAAGCCCAAAAGTTGTGGGATTCTAATTGCAAAAGTGACATACATCGATGAAAAAGTTCAAAGAGCATGTTGAAGTCTGTTTGGCTCAGAGCTCTTTCCAATCTATACTGACATTACTAGAAATTGATTAAAAAACAACTTCCTCACGAAACATTTAATCTATTTATCTATTTATTCTATTTCAGGAAAACAGAACCCAAATACTGTTATTTGTTTGTTACTGTTTCCTTAACAGTAACCTGTTTCCAAGTTCTAAAAAAAACTATTTTATGGCAACAGATGTATCTTCAGTCATCTGTGAAACCAAAACAGCACGGATGCAATGCTTGGCATCCATGTGGGTCACCTTGATGAAATAGTAAAAACTATGGAACAATAAAGACATAAGTTCATGGGACTTTAATACGACTTCATTCTTTCACTGATTCAGATCATTTCATGTTAAACCTCTGGCAGCTAAAATACTAACAGAGATGAAACATCAAGAATGAGAGAACTTTCACAGATAGGAGCTGGGAGCAAGACAGTAGTATGTATGTGATTTTACATCTATTATCTGTGAAGGTTATGGAAACTGCTGACCTGCATCAAGTATAAAGGCAGGAATGTGACCTGTACTGGATGAATAGGTCAGCAAGTGGTGTTGTGATTAAGACACTGGACCTGAAACAAGTAAATTTGTAGTTGCTAGGAGGGGAGCTTCTGTTCGGATATGGAGCAAAATTGCTCCTGTTAATATTCAGCTACATAAATGAACAAAGTATTAAAACTTAAGCTGTGTAAATTGCTTTGGTTAGAGGTGTCAGCTTAGCTAATGAATAATTATAACGTCATATGGAGGGTTATTGCATTTAGCAGATAGACAATAAAAATCCATCTATTAAATAGATGGGCTGAAGAACTGCTGCACTAGCAAGATGGCGGAAGACTGGATGGAACCAGGGCATCTTGAGCTTAGGAGGGGAGAATGGGGCATTGATGGGGTGATAGAGGGAAATGTCTCTCACATGACAGGTGATGATTTAGTGTGGTGCTGAGGATCGTTATGATGAGCGAGTGCAGGACATCAATGAACACATCTCCGCAGCCCAGCCATTTGGAGCTCAGCAACCGTGGGGTGAGAGCCTGGGTCTGTCAATTTGGAGGACTGACAAGGCAATGAGGAGGACGTTAATCACGTCTATTCCTCTCCTCCATCGAAAGGGAGACTCTCTCTAACTCTGAATGGCCCACCCATTCTTACATGCTTGCCAACAACAGAATCACCTTGCAGACACTCTTCCACTAACTGTGTGAACATCCTCCAGCAAGGAGGTGCCCAAGGCTGTCTGGAGGTGGGCTCTGTGTCATAAGGCAGCCCTTTCTCCAGGCGACTGGAAACGGATG
This sequence comes from Scleropages formosus, assembly GCF_900964775.1. Classification (NCBI taxonomy): domain Eukaryota; kingdom Metazoa; phylum Chordata; class Actinopteri; order Osteoglossiformes; family Osteoglossidae; genus Scleropages; species Scleropages formosus. The sequence goes on along the minus strand of NC_041815.1, from coordinate 9,039,830 downwards.
ATAGGCTACGCGTTCAAAGGGCTGAACATGGCCCTTACTCCTCTTTCATGTAACTTGTAAAGTGAATAATAAATAAGAGAGAGCTATTTTATTTGCGGTCCCATTGAAGTTGTGCGCAGGACTGTGTTAATATTTCATGTACACAAATTAACGCTAACATCTGCAGGATGTTGGGCATGATGTTGAAGTCAAACAAGGTGGTGATAACAACAGTATCTGTAAAAGAATAGTCTTTCTATTACTTCTATTACTCCTGTCCTGTTTTGTAAGTAAACTTGTTTTTCAGTGGTAGTACATCATGTCCACATTGCTCACATACCAGATTAAGACTTGGAAATGTATTGACATGACTCTTGTTGGTGGGGGAAGGTGAAGTGGTTCAGTCTCATTCCTAAGGCAATGTCCCTTTCCCCTCCACTGGATGCAGTGCTGCAGCACTGCAGAGAGACACTAAACATACTGTCCAGGGTATTGGATTAATTACGCAAATAATGTATAAAAGGGCATTGTAGATGGCTTTGAAACCTAGCCTTGAGGGAGAGTCTCCAAAGTGATTCCCCATGTGGTTCCATGGTGGGGAGACCTCCTCCTGCTGCCAGTATCCTGTGGCATAAAGCACGTAGACTGGATAGTCAAGCCCCCCAGCAGTTCCAGTGGAGCAGGACTGAATAGGAAAGACACCGGGACTGGAATTGAATCTTTTACATGTAACATTTCACCACATGAAAGGATAAATAACTGAAATTTATAATGAACAATTGCATTGTTTTCCCTGGAATTAATGTAAAAAAAATTTAAGCGCCTTAACTCTTGTTTTAGTCAAGATTATCAAATTAAACGACATATCCATACATATTTCTGCAGAACATTATTGTGAAATAGGTGTGAGAGTCACTCATTACTGCTAAAGAAATTCAAGTGGAAAACCAAGATGAAACATCGTTTCATCAACTCACAAGCCAAAAGAAACCAAGAAACAAAGAACAAATTTGCGCTGCAGTTTTGTGCTTCTTTTGTTAACTATTTGCAGCAGTGCAGAAAGAAACGTTCCTAATCTGCAGCGACTGTGCAGAGCAGAGTTGAAAACGAGAGAAGAGGAGATGGAGACATGGCCCTTACGACACATCATTGCATAAGCCATACGATGCAGAGAGCTTTCCAATTAGCTTCCGTCAAGCCCGGTGACGTCCGGCCCCATCATGCTTTTTATGTTCAATATGAACTGATGGTTCAATATTTAAAAGCTGAAAGAGTATGTTGTAGATGGTGACAGCTTTGAGCAATATGACTGCTGCACCAACAGCTAAGGAGCAGAGTTGAAGTAAATAAATACAGTGAGGCACAGGTAAGTGGGTAGACAGGATTTCAAGATTTCCAGTCTCCCTCTGTTAGTTTATCCTCACTGTGTTCTCTTTTGTCATGGCAGCTCAGATGCAATCTCTTGATCTGACAATGGCCCATCTGAGTCATTTTGTGATATCATTTGTAATTTGTAAGCTATTATCAAAGGCTTCCGCATTGTTTCTACATTGCAGTTTTTATCAGAATTCATTGCATTGTGAAGCACATGCAATGAATTCTGATAAAAATTTAGATTGTTACCATTCTATATCCAGGCTTCCCTCATATAAAGAGTCCTCTGTTCTTCAAGAATTTGGACTAATGAACAAACAAAACTTCACTCTCACTTTCCTGGTTGGGGTCATGGTGGTCTGCCGACTATCCTTGAATCATTGACAAGAAATACCTGATAACAACAGATTTTTGCTCAAAATATAAGCTTTGGAGACGTTGAGCACCCTTCCCCATCTTAAACAAGGCTTGGTTTCTCATGTCCCTCTCAGTCTCTTGTAGCCCTGTAGCAAGCTTCTCTCAGAAATTTATCTACACATTAATAATAATGCGATTTAAAGTAAAAACTGTTAAAGACAGTGCTTAATGCTTTAAAGGTAAACTAAATCTTTACTTTAAATCTGAAGCAACAAAATGCATATAATTCTCTTGAAAAACAATATCGTTACAAATTACTTTGTTTGTGTCATTTCATTTACTTTTCATTTACTGCAAATCGTACTTTATAAATAGCTCAGCAGAGAGGGGTTACGACTGTTATGAGTGATTACTATAATAACATTGAGAATTGCCTTGTTAGATAGTGTTCCAATAATAATTCAAGAATTACAACGTACAATGAACGCAGCAGAATAAAACAACAAAATTAAAAATAAATGCATCTTTAAAATTATGATAATAAAAGAACTCAATATATCTATTTTTTATAATCTCTCATGGAATGAAGGGTCTGGATCTGTGATGTAGAGGAGGGAAGGGCAATCACACACCAAGCAAGTCACAGAAAAATACACTCACGGCAAAGTCAGTAATTCACCTGAAACGTGTGTTGAGACAGTGGAAAGAAACTATCACAGCCATGGAAAACCTGTGCAAACATGGGGAGATGATGCAAATGCAGAAGGAACCAGATGGAAACCAATGTTCAAACCCACAGATGAGGACCAACAGAATAATACAAGAAAAAAATAGTAATATAAATGATGACATCAAGTGGTGAATGGAGGCTGAAAAAAGGAATGGGCAAATGTGCTTTTTTCGTACAGTGGAGACTAAACACTTCGACGAGTCACAGCCACACTGGAGGACTACAGCTGGTGTGAGGACGAGCAAGGCAGTGGCTGGAAGATGTTTTCAGTGGTGTTGCACTTCTGCAGAAGAGTCATGCTGTGGACAGCTCTGTGCTAACAGAGACTTGGTTGGTGATAGAGCGCAAAGAGTTGTTTGATTGGGTTAGAGACGCATCAGTCACAATCCATCAAAGGGGCATCAGTGTAAATTAAACAAATGTCTGAAATACATTATCTGACTGTATGCTCCCAGCCGTGGTATTGCTTCTTGTTGTTGTTTTTTTAACGCTAAAGCTTCTATTGATCAATCCCGTCACGTGATGCCTCACAGTTGCTGCTGGACAGTGATAATCTTCAGCCTCACTCCCATTGGCCTCACTCAGCTGTAATTTGGTCTTTATTTCTAAACTACTTGGTGTCCAATCACCAGTGGCACCACTCTCCACTGCCTCTTAATCCACACCACACAGCTGCTACAGAAAGATTACGGCTCAACAAAAACAAAACGCGCAATAAATAAATAAATATGGATTTGATCGAAATGAAAACCAGCTTCACGGACAAAAAACAATTCTATTTGCTTGGGAAACTTACAGACCCATTGTGTCACTCCCTACTGTTGAGATTTACTTCCAGTTTGTTTTGGAAGGATGCACTAAATTTAAATTTCAATTTAGCTTGAAAGGGCACACTTCGTTTTAAAGAGGGGTGGGAGGAATTCTTCTGTGGGAACGATTCGCTGATGACAGGTTTGTTGCTCAGTGTTGAAACCCCTGCTCGTCCCACAGTGAGAGTAAACACTGGCCAATCAATTCCCCATCATGGCCGATAGATCACTGTCCTGGAGGCAGAACGTGGTCTGACTGCACATTAAGTCAGCCAATGCCTGATGAGATCATCTCTGTTGCTTGAAGGCTTGGACTGCTTTCCATGGGAAGTCCACGGGTTCTGCACATGTATTTGTGGTTGCTGTCTGAAGACCTGTGGGAATGCATCCTGAGAACACCTGTTTTCTGCTTAGCAAGATCTCAAGGGCAGAGAGTGTACAACACAGATTGTGGTTCATGGGCCAGTATGGATCAACAATTATGATTTATGAGAGGTACCATACAGCTAATCAGTCAGTGTTGGAGGAGATCAAACATGGGCTTGCCCAGGAAGTTCAAATAACTAGATGTTGAATTTTACATTTCAGACACATCACACAAATAGATTAGAGCATTAGAAAAAGACTTGCTTTGCAAGGTTGAAGGTCAGTGCAATAGAGGAAGACTGGCAAAGCGACGGATTGATACGATAATAACAGTCATGGATGCCACTCTCGCAATGATTAGACTGATTGAAATTGATTAGACTGATTAGACTGATTGACTGATAATCTGATTGAAAACCAAACATAATTTGGGACAACTATCCATGGAGTTGTCATGATTCTGCATTGATTTGATGATACTGAGGTAGATAGAGAGAGAAAGACCGTACAGCTAGATGTTAACATGTATAGATGTTCATTGACTAACAATGGGGTTACGCTCCGATAAACCCATCGTAAGTGGAAAAATCGTAAGACGAAAAGAAAACAACACCGCACCTATCGAACATCATAGCCTAGCCTAGCCTCCCTTAAACGTGTTCAGAACACTTACTAGAGCCTACAGCTGAGCAAATTTAAGCAGGAGACACGCATGGGCATTTAGTATACATGACTGGGTGTGAAAACACAACATAAAAAATGCTTTCAACACAGTATTGTTTGTTTACACTTGCGGTTGTTTACACTCGTTGAAGTGATTGCTACAGAGGCTGCGAGCGTGGTTGAGTGGATGCTGCGGCTCGCTGCTGGTTAACAGATCGAAATTCAAAGTACAGATTCTACTGAATTCGTATTGGTATCATACTATCGTAACTTCAAAAAATCGTAATTCAAACCATCGTAAGTAGTGGAGCACCTGTACTCTTAAATATACCTTGAGGGTCTATTGTTTGTGCATTGCCAAATGATGTGCGTTAGTCTTCCAAAAATTTTCTAAGGAATCTTGTTATTAGAAGAATTACAAATAGGAGGATACCATTCATTCAACTTGCATTTTCAAGGAAACATACTCCAAAACTTTTTGTGCAATGAAAAGTTTTGTTGGTTTGATGAAATGGTCTGCAGCTACAGTCCATTTGTAGCTCCACATACATGAGTTGGTATGTATAATAAGGTATTCTTCAGTTTACCTTATCATTTCCCTTCAGGATGTTATTAAAAAATCAAGTCCCTGCCACAGCCTTATTTGAACTAGAGAAGTTCCACTGCTTTTGTTCAAATCCTAATCTCAAACTGTCTCAGCAGATCTCTCTGGATAGTTATATTCTACACCTTATTTTAAAAGGAGGCATTTTTAAGACCCTTTATTTTAGCATACAAAGTCAGTTTTTTTTTTTTGCCCAATTCAGACTGCCAGGACATGGTGTTGAACACCCAGTTGCCTGCTGAGGTACAGTATTTCTGCCAGCAAAAGTACCAAACAAGGGCCATGGTGGACAGACAGTATACAAAAGGCCAGTTGAACAACATTCTGCAGGGTCGCTCAGCTCATTTTCCACTGGCACGTTTTCTCAACCTGCTGTCTCCATCCAGGCCCTAGAATCCGCCCCTACATCTGCAGACATTCTTCAGGACGCGTTTTCCCGCTGTGATGACTGCATGTGTGTCGATTTGCCGTCAGAACCGTCTGTTTGAGATTTGAAATGTGAAAACCATCAATCAGCCGGTCCATTCTTGCTTCTGTTCGCTCTGTGGGAGTGTGTCACTCTTTGAGTTGCTGGGTTCCCCTGACAGACAGGGATTTAGGAATTTTCCTAGGACTTAGTACACAAATTCATAAACCCGTCTCAGGCCACCTCAACACAGAAAACATCTGAGTCCTCCTGTCATTTCAATGAAATGCATGTTTTACATATACACTGGCAACACTTCTACCAAACACTCACTTTAAAAAATTTCAAAGGTGTTTTCAAAGGTACAATTTTCATCTCCTTTTGAATAATCTATAATTAAATTTATTCACTTGCCCTTTTTTCTACAATTTCTGCTTTTTGCAATGCAAATGTGACCTGCGTTTATATGTCCCGATGACAGACGTCAGTAAAACGCAGTGTGGACCATCTTACAGGACCATCTAAATTCAATACACTTCCACAGTGCTTACAGCTCATGTTTGGTGTTTGTTAGTGTCTGTAACCAAAAGCAAGATGACAGATGCCACGCATGTTTATTGGATGATTGGTCAACAAGTGGCTTTGAAAAGGAGTTTGCGAAGACAATGTGTTTTATATTAGCTTAAAATTGAACGCACCTCAAAGTCAAAAAGGATAAAATGTCTTATAACTTATTTTTATTTATTATTTATAATATTTACAATATTTATAATATTTTTACAGAACCTATTCTGTAAATGAACTGAGGGATGTCTGCATTATTAAGCTTTTTGAGACCTAGTGGCAACTGATACCTTAGAATACCTTAAAACTATGTTCAAAAGATAAGAAACTAGTGGAATAAACACAAGAACCAATATGCAGTCAGCTAGTTAAAGCAGAAAATATTCTGTCAAATTGGTAAAATTTATTGTAAGAGTTACTGTGTATCTCTGTAAAAGGGGTAAAGTTAATTAATCCAATATAATTTACTCTGTTTTACTCTTACAGTTTAATTTGGTTCCTGACTTTCACCTGGAATACCAGACAAGGTGACTTTCCAAACAATTACTTCGCTGGATGAGGTAAAGCAAAAAAAAAAAAAAAGTAACAGCCTACAAGGAACAGACCTGTCCAGCCTTTTACTGCAGAATAAAAAATATTAGCGTAGTAGTGATTCCAATAAAATATGCATTCTAGTAATTAGGAGATAGTGAAGTCCTTCAGCTAAGCAGTGGTGACTTTTCCCTCAAGTGACCCTTTTACAGATGTCAGTCTTCTAAGTGCTGCAGAGGGCAACCCTTTTGCACTTGGCTCATGTATCAAACGATGGGTGACAGGAACTCACACTTGGAACATGTCCTTCGGAGTGCAAATAAGTACATAAAGTCAGTGTGAGAACCCACAACTGAGGTGCAGCCAAAGCACCGGCACACGTGGTCGTTGAGGTGTTCGACTTCTGGTAGGTCACATGTGAAATGATTTGCCAGTGTCTCCTCATAACTTCAGTTTGCCAATCACTGAAGTGCAAAAAAAACACATCTTACAAAGAGCCTGGCAGGCTATAAGCTGAACATCTGACAAGCTCATATAAGTAAACAGTACTCTCTCTATAACTACAATAAACCACTAAAACACTACATTAGTGATTTTTCCTAATGAAGAGCATATTTATTTTTATTTTATATTACCATAAAAATTATAAAAGGGACAACTTAAATTCTAACATTTGCCTGTATGACTTATTTGGAGAAAATCTTTATTTGGAAAAATCAGGCAACATAATATTAACTTTTTTTTAAAAAAAATTTCCAGGGCTGTATAAACTATCCATAGACTGTAACTTTTTTGTTTATTACTTATTAGTTATCAACATCTGTTTGTCTCTATGGCAATATTGAATCACAGCTATTAAAGAGAACACAAAACATAAACGTATTAAAGCTGCACCCATATCAAAGTGAACCATAGATCAGGTCAGAGGTCCCTCATTGCATGCAATCCTTTACAAGGACAGAAAGGACAGCAGGGTGGGGAGTTAAGGGTCACCCTGAGATAGAGAAGATCCAAGAGGTTACTGGGGGGTGTGACAGGAGGAGAGTGCCCTGGGAACCTGGGGCAGTGGGGTGTGTGTAAGAGTGGTGGAGATGTCAGGTTGCAGGCGCCATTCTTAACAGAAGAGGGAAACATAGTTGACAAGTAAACCTCAGAGAACTGAGCAATATGGATCCATCTGTCAAAGGGCACATCAAGACCAGCACTAGCTAACACATCAGACAGGAGGAGTAGAAGAATAGGATGGTCCACTGGGGCTACGGCACCACTAGATCACACTTTTGACCAACTGTATGCACGCTGGTGTGGCAGGTAGTGCTGCTGCCTCACAGATCCTGGGTGTTCATTTAGACTTGGATTCAAATTTGGTTCAGTCTAGTTTGTTTCAGAGTTTATATGTTCTCCTGTTGTTCATGTGGGCTTCCAGCCAAAGTTCACAAATACTGCGTGTGTTTCAGGTGCATTTATGAGTCAACAATGACTATAGTGTGAATGTGTGAGTGTTACATTGCCCTGCAATGTGGACTGGCAGATACTTGTAGTATATTGTACTTTATCTAGCCTCGTAAGTTGCACTGTAAATCAGTGAAAAATAAATTATTTATAATAATAACACTATATGACTCCATCCAATGCACAGGAGTAGTTCTAGTACAATGAAATCCATAGCTTTATGTCCCCATAATAAATTAACTGATATCTCCATCACGCGGTTTCCACTTGTCTCCCCCGACCCGCTTTGACGGGACCCCAGCGCAATGTGAAGGTTTCTTGTTTCAATGTGAGCTCGTTTTTTCCAGTATGCCCCTAGCTAACAGCACAGAACAGAGCCGGATCACCTACACCCTCTCTCTGCTCACGGGAAGAGCACTTGAGTGGGCGACAGCAGTCTGGACAAATGGCTTCCCCAACACGTATGCGCAGTTCAAGAGCCGGTTCCTCGCCATTTTCGGACTGGCTCATCCGGAGGAACAGCTGAGTGAAAGACTCATGAATCTACAGCAAGGTGACCGACCCGTAGCAGATTACGCCATAGAATTTTGTGTTCTCGCAGAACGCAGCGATTGGGGAGAGAGAGCCTTGTTGGCTAGTTTTCGCCGTGGTCTAAACCCACACATCCGCAGTGAAATGGTTTCCGAGGAGAAAGATGGACCCTTGATCGGTTCATAGAAACCGCTGTTACCTTAGATCACCAGATCAGAACCCAGGGACCAGCCTCAGAACCGGCTCCAGAAAGATGCAGTCCCGCACAGGAGGAAGCAAAGCCGATGCAGCTGGGGCTGGGGCGCCTGCCCCTCACCGAACGACAGCGAAGACTACGAAAACGCCTCTGTCTTTACTGTGGTGACCCTAGTCACTTCCGTCTCCAGTGCCCTGTCCGCCCTGAGGCCAAGGTTAGTGGCACCCTCTGTTGTAACTGCCTCGCTGTACCCGTAATGTTATCCTGGGGCGCAGGACAGGTACAGACGCAAGCAATGGTGGATTTGGGAGCAGCAGGGTGCTTCATGGACATTGGGTTTGCTCGGTCTCATAGTGTCCCTTCCAAACCCATTGGGGGGCGCCTTAAAGTGACCGCCCTAGATGGCCAGCCCCTCGGGAAGGGTTTTGTGGACCACCAGACAGCCCCTGTAACTGTGAGAGTAGGTGTATGTCACCAGGAGATGTTGAGTTTTTATTTGATTTCGTCTCCGGAGTTGCCCCTGATTCTCGGGTTCCCTTAGCTCTCCAAATATGACCCGGTTTTTCAGTGGAGTACTGGGGAGTTGGTGGCTTGGGGACCCCAATGTGAGAGAACCTGCTTAAAGCTACCCTGTCGAGCTACGTCTATAGAAGGCTCAGAATCGGCACTGCAGGTGCCAGTTCCTCCCGAGTATCAGGATCTTGCGGAGGTTTTTGGCAAAAGACACGCATCCGAGCTCCCACCACATCGCCCGTGGGACTGTGCAATTGATCTCTTGCCGGGTACCACGCCTCCGCATAGTCGCATTTACCCGTTGTCCAGACTCGAACAATCAGCCCTCCAGACTTATATCACCGAAGCCTTAGAGACAGGAATTATACGTCCATCCACGTCCCCCGCGTCTGCTGGGTTTTTTTTTATCGAGAAAAAAGATGGGGGGTTACACCCCTGTATTGACTATCGGGGGTTGAATAGTATTTGTGTGAAATATCCACATCCTCTGCCTTTGATCACAGCCGCTCTTGAGAACATTCAGCAGGCGCAATGGTTCACGAAGCTAGACCTGAGAAGTGCATACAATCTAGTCCGTATCCGGCAGGGTGACAAATGGAAGACTGCTTTCAGTACCACCCTGGTCATTACAAATACCTGGTTATGCCTTTTGGTCTTGCGAACGCACCCAGTGTATTCCAGGCGTTTGTGAATCATGTGCTCGGGGACATGATCCACAAAGGCGTCCTGGTATATCTTGACGATATCCTGATTTATTCTGATATGTTGGCCAGGCATGTACTGACTGTCCGACAGGTGCTCCAGAGACTGTTGCAAAACAGATTATATGTGAAGTTGGAGAAATGTGAATTCCACAAGCAGAAGGTCTCCTTCTTGGGGTTCATACTTACCCGAGACGGCATTGCTATGGATCCAGGTAAGGTCCAGACCATCCAGCAATGGCCTCGCCCAACCACCACTAAGGCTCTCCAGCGATTTTTGGGGTTCTCCAATTTTTACCACCGGTTCATCAGGAACTTCAGCATGATCGTCGCACCATTGACAGCGCTTACAGCGAATAAAACCCCTCGTCTCCCGTGGAACCCAGAAGCCCAACGAGCCTTCGAGAACCTCAAACTCAAGTTCTCTACAGCCCCCATTCTGCATCAACCCGACCCCGAGTTGCCATTCGTGGTGGAGGTTGACGCCTCTGAGTCAGGGGTAGGCGCTGTCCTTTCTCAGAGGCAAGGTAAGCCCGTGAAATTATACCCTTGTGCATTCTTTTCCGGGAAACTGTCTGAGGCCGAACGAAACTACGACATAGAGAATAGAGAGCTCCTAGCAATTAAGTTAGCCCTAGAAGAGTGGAGACATTGGCTTGAAGGGGCACAACACCCTTTTTTGGTATTCACTGATCATAAGAATTTACAATATCTGCAGACAGCCTGGCGCCTCAACACGCGTCAGGCCAGGTGGGCGCTGTTCTTTTCTCGGTTCAGCTTTACTGTCACTTACAGACCAGGTCCAAAGAACATCAAAGCGGATGCCCTTTCCCGGCTGCATGACGAAACGCAGGAGGTAACGGAACCAGACTACATCCTGCCCAGGTCCTGCTTTGTGGCACCCGTTCAGTGGGACTTCACCCAGGACCTGGCCCAAGCCCAACAAGTGGACCCCGAACCATCAGGTAAACCTTCTGGAAAACAATATGTTCCACCAGGTCTGAGGACAACTCTCCTACAATGGGCCCATGACCATCCAGCGGCGGGGCACCTGGGGTTTGGGAAGACTCAGGCTAGGATCCAGCAGCTCTACTGGTGGCCGTCCCTCCGGGAGGACGTACAGGACTACATCCGGGCGTGTCCAGTCTGTGCTCAGTCCAAGGCTTCAAATCAGAGTCTAGCAGGGCTCCTGGAACCCCTGCCGGTACCCAACTGTCCCTGGATGCACCTAGCGTTAGATTTCTTAGTGGACCTCCCACTGTCAGATGGTAAGACCACCATCTTGACCGTGATCGATCATTTTTCCAAGAGCTGTCGCTTGATTACTTTGCCCAAGCTCCCCTCTGCCTTGGAGACAGCAGAGTTGCTTTTTCAGCATGTATTCCGGCTCTACGGTATACCCGAAGACATAGTGTCCGACAGGGGTCCTCAGTTCACATCGCGTGTGTGGAGGGCCTTTTGGAAAAAACTCGGGGTCACAGTGAGTATGACATCGGGGTACCACCCTCAAGCCAATGGGCAGGTAGAACGGCTACAGCAAGACATCGGTCGGTACCTCAGAAGCTATTGTCTTGAACACCCAACTCACTGGGTTCGATACCTTCCGTGGGCAGAGTATGCCCACAATACGCTCACCCATACCTCTACAGGAGTCTCTCCGTTCCAGTGCATCTTGGGGTACCAGCCACCATTTTTCCCATGGCAACTGGGATCCAGCGATGTGCCTGCTGTGGACTCTTGGTACCGAACCAGCAGCGAGGTATGGGCAGCTGTCAGACGACATCTCCAAGAATCACAAACCCGTATCAAACACCAAGCCGATCGACATCGGCGGCACCTCTCCCTTATACCCGGACAGAGGGTATGGCTATCAACCCGGGGTCTCCAAGGACCATATATGTCAAAGAAACTCAGCCCAAGGTACATAGGACCCTTTAAGATTATCAGCAGAGTTACCCCGGTCTCGTATCGCCTGCACCTGCCCCAACATCTACGTACACACCCGACGTTCCACGTATCCTTCCTCAAACCCTTGGCCACCTCCCTACACCAGCCCGCAAGCACGCCTCCAGACCCGATTCTCCTGCCTGACGGTGGTGCACCAGCGTATGCGGTATGGGCGCTCCTGGATTCCCGCCGTCGTGGAGGGGTACTCCAGTATCTGGTGGATTGGGAAGGATACGGACCTGAGGAACGGTGCTGGGTAGCGGCACGAGACATCCTTGATCCAAGCCTCATCGCCGACTTTCACAGGAGTCATCCGGATCGGCCCGCACCCCGGCCTCGAGGCCGTCCCCCTGGTCGCCCTCGAGTGTTCGGGACCAATCCTCGGGGGGGGGGGTACTGCCACGCCCACACCTCCGGGCCAACACGGAACACCTGGCACGCAACGTAGACTGCAGCATAAAAGGCTGCGTCAGACAACCAGCTGATGCGGAACCTTGATCTGCCTCCTCGTTAGCGACCTTCTCCAGCCATTTCCTGTTCCCGAACGCCTTCCCTGAACCCGTCCCTTGTTCCCCGATCTACTGCCTCCTTCGGATCATCGACCTCTTGCCTGTACACTAACCTCGCCTTTTCGATCCTCCCTGTTACGACGTTCGCACCTCGAAGACCCTTTGCCCGTCCTCTGACCTCCTCTCTTGGATTTCCCCGAAGACACCACGATTACCGCTCTGCACTTGGGTCCGCCGCTTCCCTCAGACGCGAGCATGACACACACAATATTTGTAAGATGTCACCTTGCAATTCCTGCTCCTGCTTTAGCACCCTTAAACAAGACCCTTACCACAAAGTGATACAGTAAAATGACCCTGCTTTGTAAATAAGTCAATAACTGTTACCAGCTTAACATACAAACCTGATGCTGTATTGTAAATCAACTTGCATAAATGCATTGGATAATTAACAGTTCATAGCAATAATAATGAGGCCTCCGTCTTGTCAAGACTCTCAGCCACAATAAAAGCTTTGGCGTGAGACTCCACTGCTATACTGGAAGACACGCTAGTCAGTGTACTGTCCTCCGGTGGTCACGCCAGAAATTTCAACTACAGTGTTTGAACAAAACGTATAATAATAAAACAGTGACTTATTGCTTTCAGTTCAGGAAATGCGTAAACCCTTTGAGACACTTCACTGAGCTGGACTTTTAAGAACTCGAAAACCAAGGCTAGTACAGCAGTATCTTGTGAAACATAATTAAATAGCTATAAAATACAAAGCAGACTAAATAGAATTTTTTTCCCTTTTCCTCCATCTCCCTGGAGCAAGTTTACTGGAACAAAAATGCTGTTTAGCTCTCTTTGTATTGATTGTGATTGGTATTGATTTGTTGCCAAGCCTTGTAAGTGTGTTTAAGGCAGATCTATGAAGTGAGAGGAGAATGATCTTGTACTAAAAAGCAAACACAGTTAGCTAGTCAGAGGGTCCTTAGCTTTGTGGAAGATAAAAGTCCATGAATAATTTTCTGAAAATGAAAAGACACTGATTGGCAAATTCACAAGGCAGTCATTCACACAGTATGTAAGATGCTATACCCAGGATTTAAACTGTGATGGAACAGGAGCACAAAGCATTCTGTGTCGAAACAAACATCACGTATCCAGTAGCACTTTGTTTTCATTAGCATGTGTTCTGTGAATATCTACCATGTGCCACATATTATCTGAACATCACACACACACACTTTCAGAACCACTCATCTCATACAGGGTCGCGGGAAACCAGAGCCTACCCAGTAACACAGGGTGTAAGGCCAGAGGGGGAGGGGACACACCCAGGACGGGACGCCAGTCCATTGCAAGGCACCCCAAGCAGGACTCGAACCCCAGACCGACAGGAGAGCAGGACTGTGGTCCAACCCACTGCGCCACCACATTCCCCCTATCTGAACATCATTCACATGTATTCACACACACACACACACATTTTCAGAACCGCTTGTCCCTTACGGGGTCACGGGGAACCGGAGCCTACCCGGCAACACAGGGCGTAAGGCCGGAGGGGGAGGGGACACACCCAGGACGGGACGCCAGTCCGTCGCAAGGCACCCCAAGCGGGACTCGAACCCCAGACCCACCGGAGAGCAGGACTGCGGTCCAACCCACTGCGCCACCGCGCCCCCCACCACATGTATTCATTTAGCTGAAATATTCCTCCAAAGCAACATACAATTACATACCCATTTATACTGCTGGATATTTTTTTTTTTACTGGAGCAGTTCAGGTTACATACCTTGCTCAAGGTTGCTACAGCTAGAAGTAGTATTTCAACCTGTAACCCTTGGGTCCAAAGGCAACGACTTTCTGAAGCATTTGCCTCTACTTTTTTCTCTGCACTGGCTTCTCATAGCTGCCCAGATCAAATTTAAGACCCTGGTTATGGCCTAAGGGGGATGCAGTGGAGCAGCGGGCTTGGCTGGGTCCTGGTCTCTGGTGGATCTGGGGTTTTAGTCCTGCTTGGGGTGCCTTACAACAGACTGGTGTCCTACCCTGCCTGTGTCCCATCTCCTCCAGTCTTGCACCCTGTGTTGCCGGGTTAGGCTCTGGTTCGCTGCAACCCTGCTCAGGGTCAGGCAGTTTTAGTCAGTGTGGGTTATGGCCTACAAATGCATCAATGGAACTGCTCCCAGCTAACTACAGGACTTGATTGTTTGCTCCACACCAATCAGACTGCTACGCTGTTCCACATCTGCCCACTTGATGGTCCCAGGCATAGAAGCTCTCAGTTCTGGCTCCATTGTGGTGGAACAACTTCCCCTCTTGCTCAGAACTGCTGAATTTTTGTTCACATTTAAAAAGTGTCTGAAAACTCATCTCTTCTGGATTCCCATCGCCCATGATCTGTTAATATAATCTTAATTATAATCATGTAAGGTATAAATGTTCATGCTGATAAGGTATAAATGTTCATGATCATGCCGGGGTTAATCCTTCACACATCTACACCTGCAATGTAATGGAAATGTTTATATGGATCTAAAAAAAAAAACTACTGGGACGGTGATTAGAAATCGCTGATGTTCTGCTAAAGTTTTGTCCAGCTACTTTTGTGATGAATGTCAGTGAATATGGTGAAAGAAACTAACTGTACTTGAGAATCACACATCTGCAGGTATGTCTCTTTCTCCTAAGGTAATACAGAAATTGTATTCTCTATGAGATGTATGTTGCTTTGGAGAAAAGAGTCTGCTAAATGAATAAATGTAAAGGTAATGTAAATATCACATTAACATGTTGAACCACCAGTAGCCCACTCAGTAGTAACTAAACCAAAGGCAGAGTCAAAGTGCTGGGCAAAGACTCTCGCTCTGACAAGAGCTCATTAGGGTCACTCATTCTCTGAGCCTCCTCTAGGGAGGGTCCAGGTCCAGCAGGGCAGCTCAGCCATGGCCTCCAAGGAGCCTCTCTGCTTGTTACCTTAAGTCTGACATGACCACTGTAACTGAGGTTAAACTCATACAATTGGAGCAGTCAGCAAGGATTCAAGGCTACTGTTGCCTTACAAGCCACCTTGCTGTCTGAAGCCCTATAAACACTCAACTAGGGCATCAAGTCTGACATCAAAATAGGTAATTCTCCCTTGGATGCTTTCAGCATTGATGCTTCTACTCTAATATACCTTATGAAGAGCAGCTTGAGATGAATGCTTGGCTATGTACAGCACTTGGGGGTGCGCTGGAACTGATTTTGAACAGAGCATTTACACGCACAAGGAAGGATACAGGAAATGGCAGTTTGCTGAAGTGAATCTTCCTCTCTACAGGGGGTTTGGCAAAGCCAGCTGTTTTGGCCTGTGAGGTACAAGTTAGAGATGTGACCCAGCAGAACAGTGAAGGCAATATCAGAGAGGATAGATCAGGACAGAATAAAATAAGACAGGACAGAATCGGATGGGACGGGACAGGATGGGACAGGACAGGATAGGATAGGACAAAACAGGGAAGGATAGAATAGGATAGGACAGGATAAGACAGAATAGGATAGGACAGGATGGGATAGGATAGGACAGGACAGGACAGGACTGGACAGGACAGGACAGGACAGGACTGGACAGGACAGGACCGGACAGGATAGGATAGGACAAGACAGGGTAGGATAAAATAGGGCAGGACAAAGCAGGATAGGATAGGATGGGATAGGAGATGACAGGACACGATAGGACAGTACAGCTCTTTATTAAACCCTGCAGGGATATTCACAAGCTCAGCAACTTACCACATGACACGTAACAACAAGAGTCATACTTACACTCAAAATGAATAAATGAATAACAAAGAACAATAAATAAAAAACAAAACAGACACAACTTAGTCATATTGGACAATGAAACAATTACACAAGCGTAACGACTTAAAGATGACAAGGCACTTCCCTGTTTCTCTGTGGTGAGTAGCCAAAAGGCCCTTGAGGGGCATTACAGAGGTGGATGGCTCTCAGGAAGAAGGACCCCAAAAGTGCCTCTTTCTGCACTCTGCTTGAATAATCCAGTAGCTGAAGGAGCTCATGGTGATCACTTCACAGAGGGGACATGAGCCATTGTCTGGAATTAATATTAACTTCCTCCCCATTTTGGCCTCAGCCGCTGCTTCCACTGAGTCGGGATGTAGACCCATGACGAAACCCTTTGTA
The DNA here is from genome assembly GCF_900964775.1 of Scleropages formosus. Taxonomy (NCBI): domain Eukaryota; kingdom Metazoa; phylum Chordata; class Actinopteri; order Osteoglossiformes; family Osteoglossidae; genus Scleropages; species Scleropages formosus. Next base: position 9,023,421 of record NC_041815.1, on the reverse strand, counting down.
TGAAAACAATCTTGTTTTTTCAAGCTTGTCTTTTTTCAAAAAATCCCTTTTCAAAGGAAGTAGGAGGTGGTGGGCCACTAACAGAGGACCTGCATGCACATCATCGTTTTTTTGTCCATGTTTTGTCAGAACAACCTTAGGGGTTGTCTTGCGCACCAGTGCAAAGGAGGAGATACGTTACTGAAAATGATTTATCTTGTTTGCAAAATGGGTTTAGCTACTCCATCTATCACCCAGTTTGATTTTCCAAATAGCATCTCCAAGCCATTTATCTGGGTCATCACAATGCTGAAAATGCATCTTTCTACCAGCTATATCAGGCTCTGAAGTCCAGTTTGCATCTCCGTCTTCTTTGTCCTGTATCATTCCCTACAGGAGATGGGTGCATCACCACGCAAAAGATATTCACACCCATTATGTTGACGCACAAAGACATATAGAGGCATGTCTATCACGTGGACAGACAAATTTAGAAGATTGAGTAAGGCAGATGATGAAGTCAGAGAACTGTTCAAATGGCAGGGTCACACTGTTACAGTAACCACCCATATCCTCCTTAACCCCTACTGGAGAGAAAGACAGTTGTCTTTGTTTTGCTGGTAAAAAAAATCTAAATACTGTGATAACCACACTGGTTCCATTTTTGACTGGATTTGTTCATGAACCCAACAGCTACATTATAATGAATAAAGTTTCAAACACAAACATTCCTTGAGCTAGGTTGTCTTGAAATCTCAGGTAAAACTCTAAGGAAGGAAATTGTCTATAAAACTTTTTTTCATCTTCATTTATTCAATTTATTCAGTTTTTGGCAGCAAACAAAAACATACCATTTAAAATAAATAATGGGAAAATGAGTGTCTTTGAGTTCATTACACGAAGACACAGTGTACTCCAATTTTAATTGCATAACACTGATTTTCGCAAGGGGGTGCAGTGGCACAGCGGGTTTGGCTGGGTCCTGCTCTCTGGTGGGTCTGGGTTTGAGTCCCGCTTGAGGTGCTTTGCAATGGACTGGTGTCCTGTCTGGGGTGTGTCCCCTCCCCCCTCTAGCCTTCTGCCCTGTGCTGCTGGGTTAGGCTCTGGCTTGCTGCGACCCTGCTCAGGACAAGCAGTTTCAGACAGTGTGTGTGTGTGTGTGTGTGTGTGTGTGTGAGAGATTTTAGCAAGAATCAGAGTGTACTTATGCCCATTTCTAGAGCTTAGAGGAGCAATACAGGCTGAGTGCAGTATATGGCTCAAAGGTATTCTGGGAGTTAAACTAACAACCTTCAGGTCTGGGTATTTACTCTTTATACTTTCTCCCACTCTGAAAATAGTTTTTTTTAATAGAGTTTGCTTTAGGTTGCATTTGGTTTTAACCAGTGTTTTGAAACGACATGTCAGTCTAACTTCAGTTTGCAAAGGCTCGCCATCAGAGGTGGGTCTCATTCTCATTTAACTTCAACAAAGGTAAAATCACGCATTGGTTCAGTTCAATCACAAGTACGGTAAATATGTTGGAGAAACAGCACAGCTTCTAACCTACTTCTTGCTGCTCCTTTTTGGACAATGTAATGCATCTTACTCATCCTCACCTACAACACACAGAACTGCATAAATGTTAAGACAGTATGGAGGAGCTAAACTGGATATATCCGGCATGAGCAAATGTATTTTACCAAACAGATATTGAATTGTTTTTCCATCCTGTCACTGCTGTCAGACCTGCGCGTAAGCCATAGAGACGCAGAGACAGCATCAGAGCCTGCACACGTGTCCAGCGCGCGGGCCCACGCACCACAGTAAACCAATTTGCTCAGCCCGCCTATGAGTGTGTGCGCAAAAGCCACACAATGACTTTGTCACATTTTCCAGAAAGAAAATCCTCCACATTGAAATGTCTTTGTTTAACCCATACTCATATGCAGAACAGCTCACAAAGCTGTCAAGTTAAGGTACATGAGGAGAACAACAATTCTTTAACAAAACGTGCTGATGCAGAGTGCCAGAACAGTGCTGAGGCTGATGCATAGTGCCTGCAAGTGGCAAAAAAAAAAGAAAAGAAAAATTACCATTCTTGAAACATTTACATTTAGCCCTCACTGTTTAGTACTTTTAGTTCACTGCTAGATAAAACACAGTGTCAGTTCAAACACATGCGTTCAGTAGGAAAACGGGTGTAGAAGTGAACAACACATTCTTACTTATTTTGCTTAGACTGGGCCTGTTAACTTTGACTCACCTGTGTCACGGTGTGAATAGGTTTTGCTGGTGTACTTAATTAAAATGTGCGTCACCGAGTGATTGAGGAAGATGTGGGCGGAGCTTACAGTGCACAAAATTTGAGTCACGTTCACAGCACCCTATGGTTAACAAGTTTCTTGGGTACAGACGTGGTACAGAGTCAGGTGACATCATGCAAAGTACTACCCCCCCATACACACACTTTCTTCCTGTAACCCAGCAACTTCAAGAAAATTTCTAATCCTTCCCAAATGAAATTACATTTACAACGGTATATAGGCCAATCCCATGGCCAATCCCAGTCACTCGGCGTCTGCCGTTCGGCGTCTCGCAGCTATTGTGAAGCACAAAGAACTTCCACCAACGCCACGGAGCGTGCTCAGTCCAGGCTTCCAGCCAGTGAGACCAGAGGCCCACAGAAGGAGGAGAGAACAGTTAATGTTATTAAACACGACGTGGTGCCGCATGGCTCCCCGAGGGGCTCGGGCCTTTATCTCGCCTGCGCACATCTCTTCCACACTGAGTCACAGCACTCCATATGGGAACCGTTCCTGCTTTATTGAGCATGTCTGTGTCGGCGTTTGCTGTTTTCCACTCAGCTAAATAGCTGATGAAAGGCAGAAGTTCCAGGCACAATGATGGACTATCTGCCAAGCAAGCCCCCCCGATCATGTACGACCCCCATATCACACCAACCCTCCTCATTCCCCCATATTAAGGCACATAGGGTAATATTTATAGAAACTTACAAAGCACAATCGCATGTACTGTAATGAGGTATGCAACCGGCACAGATATCCAAGTCTCTGAAGTTTCCGGAAATAGCTGGTGTGCTTCTCTTTCTTGAAGGACAGTTTTGTAAATATGAGCTAACAGATCATTCAGCACTTCTGTAGTCAGAACATCAAACAAATGAAGTTGTGCTAAGGTTATGTCACTGCGTGCTAGTCTGAACACAAACTGTGTCATAACCGACTGTGCCACTAAATATAGCTGTATGGCTTCGCCGACAACATCTTTGGCGCTCAGTGTCAACATGAACATGTCTCACCGTGTTTTTGTCCCCTCTGATCGACAGGCTTCAAGGCCTCCCTGCCGTGGGCATGAGGAAGAAGCTGAGCCCAGAGGCACACATTGACGTGAGAAGATTTACAGATCAGGCACCTCCTCCCCTCTGATCACCCCCCCCCCCCCCCACCACTATGTGTCTCAGGGGAGGGTTGGTGTGTGTCTTGGGGGGGGGTTACACAAAGCAATGGCAATCAGACCCAACAAATGTCTTTACCCAAATAAAATTAGCAACGGAGCAACCAGCTATAAGCTCTGCCAGTCAACCATGATTCTCCAGAACATCAGCAGCTCATGTGTATCCATACATCAGAAGGACCAGGGTCTATTCTTAAACAAGGAAGACTCACACCATGGCCCTTTCCATTTATTCATTTAGCTGACGCTTTTCTCCAAAGCAACTTACAGCTATTTACCCATTTATACAGTTGGATAGTTTTTTTTTTTTTTTTTTCCACTGGAGCAATTTTAGGGTAAGTACCTTGCTCAAGGACACTACAGCCAGAGGTGGGGACTGAATCTGCAACTTTTAAATCCAAAGGCAGTAGCTCTAACCACTACCCTACCAGCTGTCCCTACTTTTTCTGAATGAGCAAAGACAGCATAACTTTATTATTCACAGCTGCTATTAATATCGTACACATAATACCCACAAGCTCACTTTCGCATTCGTATACCATTAATTTATACCATAAAACCAGATGTGTCTGGTTGCAATTCATTAAAATTTCATTGACAAAGGGAGGTGAGAGAGGATGTGGGCGGAGCTTAGTGCTGGGGGAGACAGACCCAGCAGTGATATAAGGCACAGCGTGGGAGTCAGAGTGCAAATGTGCAGATATGCGAGTAACCAGACCAGTATTTCTGACAGCCTGTTTCACAGTTCCCTTTGGCCAAGAACACGCTTGGGTACATAGTACGTGGCACAAAGCGTCAGGTGACGTCACGCCACCTGTTCCACCCATCATGGCCGGGGACTTCAAAGCAATTTCTCTTAATAAAAATTCAAAATGACTTTTACTGCAGCATGTAACCTCGAGAACTCCCCACACCTTCCACTGCCAGTTTTAACAAAGATGGAAAAGTTGCAATTATCAGAGCAGGAAAATGGGTTTGGATAACAGATATGCTCTGCTTTCAGCGTGTAGGTTAAATACTTTCATTAGCTGCTTTTCCTGAGGATATTCCTCTGGCCACTGGCGGAAAAACACTGGAATGATGCTCTGACTCGGACATTAAAATAAAGGGAGCAAAGATAAGAGGGCAGGTGAGAAATGGGAGAGGAGGAGATAAAGTACACTTTGAGCATCATTGCTTGGAGGCGAGGACCCCCCCGCTGAGGCAGCCAGTGTAGACAGGGGGCCCTTGGTGGAATACCGGACGGGGGGGGGCTGGGTTGTGTGTGCTAGATGATAGATTCTCTCTGCATTTAAACGCCAGCCCAGGCCACTCCATCAGCTCGATGAAGGAGCTATGGCGGAAGGGACTTTCCTAGATTTATGGCTGCAAAGGTCTCGTTACCAAGTTCTGCAACCCCACTGGGGATTTTAAACCACCGACAGAAAATTGAAACCTCTCCCGCAACAGCAATTTTGAGTTTTAACTCCTGGGGTTGATTTGTGGTCGGTGGCCTTACAGAGGGAAAGCGTTTTTGATGGGCTATATGTGGCCTGCCACTGCATGGTGCTCCGGACACATTCTGAAGAGCTGCAAAGCATTTTGGGAGAGGTCCGGCTCAGCGCAGCTCTGGAAGCTCGGTTACCGTGTGGATGTTAGTCGTGATCAGAAGGGTACAATCTCTGCACCTCTTTTTCACAGTCTCCAGGAGTCGGTACAAAGTTGTACAGACAATCTAGTTGGAAAAATCTCCCAGTGAGCAACTGCAGTTTTGGAGCAAATCCTTTCATTTTACATTCCAGGTGCACGGTTAGCTGTGCCAAGCAGTGAAAAATAAAGTTATTGTGCGCAATTCGTTTTTATATAAAAAGTAATCAGCCCGGCTAAGGGTGCAAGGAGGTTTATTTACTGCATGTTCATAACAAATGGTCCTTTGTTTCATCCACCCATGAGGCATTCAAACCAATAAATCATGCTACAGAGTGTGTACTTTCAACGTGACACCCAATGCTGTAAAAAAAGATTTTTTTTCTTTCTTTCTCCCCCCACATTTCTAAGCCATTCTTTTTTTGGCTTTAATATAAAACAGGGATTTTCTTTGCACTAACAGCACCGCCTGAGTGCAGTGAAAGCAGGGAGGGGGTGGTTGGCTATGATGACTATTCTTACTGTTTCCTCCAGCCCTTGTTGTCACCCGTCAGTTTGTCTGACCCTTGACCTCGACCCCTTTTGTCAGAGTTGATGCAAGAGGCACACACTACTCTCTCTTTGACACCACGGGACATTATATGACAGTCATCTGCAGGTGACCGCACATCGTTCCATCTCAGCGGACATCCATGTGCTTTTAACCTGTTATAGCTCGCAGTGCTCCACCGAAGTGCAAGGTGCACGTATGTGGCATGTGACGTGTGATCACTCACGTGACATCCTTCTCATCTCACTGTCGAGTGGCTTCGGGGTTCTTGGAAACAGAAGCCAGTCCAAATGTGGACTCCTCCCGCAGCCACGAGGCCGTGCGTGACAGCGACGTACGGCTGCTGTGCCCCCAAATGGCGGTCTCATTCACACATCCCTCACGCACACAGACAGGGGCAGAGGCCAAACAGGCTGACACTAGCACAGCCCGCATTTCCATACAGACGTTTTACCTGAATCTGTAATCAACTCGTGGAGAAGAAAAAATTTCATTTGTGCTGATAGCAACACTGTCAAACAAGAGCTTTGGGATGTGATTCTCTGTTTAGATTTATTGAAACCTTGATTAAGCTTCTCTGTAATGTTATTCTTGCTGTTGCCATGCAAAAATCATTAACACAATGATTTGTACAGTATTAAAAACAATATTTCCGATGGTTCCGCTGCATCTACAAGTATGTGAGCTCCATCTGATACAGACAATCCACACGCACCCCCATTCCCATTACAGAAATAAGAGCAAAGAGGATCTTTTAATAGTACAGGAAAACTGGCTAAAATTCACCCGTGATGACAGATAAACGGGGCTTTTCACGAATCAGATGTGATTCGGTGCCGGAGCCTGAAAGAAAGCGGTGGTGGGAGACCGATCCCTCACATGAAACGAATGGATGAGAGTGAGAGAAAAAAAGGCACGGCAACAAGCAACAGCCATTGCCCTATATATTATATCTCTGCAATGCGCTCAGGGACGTGTATTTCTTCCACCCAAACCCTGTCATCACACCCTCCCACCTTCCAATAGCTGGTTCAAAGTGGCAGCAGCCTCCAGTGCTGTGCAAACCACCACTGCACAAGCCACACGGTCAATCAATAGCCCGCCCGTCCACTTGCTAAAAATGCCATTTCCATCTGGAGCCACTGAATGCAAGGAATGAGCGGGGAACCACATATCAGCATCCCCCGACAACGGCCCGGTGACAGATAGGGGCCTGCTGTCAGCAAGCCGATATTGATTATGAGTGAAAATGTGATCATTTCGTATTAACTTGGCCCTGGGAGCCCTGTCCTGTCAGGTCTGCATGAGGAAATTAATGCTTTCATATCACACTTAAAAAAAAATATGGGCCGTTGTTCATTTCGCCCCTAGACAAAGAAGTGCATGCCACTCACATGAAGGTAATGGCTTTCAGGAGAGAACATAATCCTGGGAATTAGATTAAAGTCATTATTTAACAAAGATTTCCCCCCTTTTTTAAGATATTTATTATTGCTGGTGACACCGCTTTAATGAAGGCCCGAAGTTGGCATTTCAAATATCAATTTCTAGCAATTACAGTTGCCATTATTTCAAAGGAGGAAATGAAAGAGAAATATTGCAATCCAAATGAAATTTGTTGCTGTCTAATAAGGTCTAAATTATTTAAAGGGTGTCGTTGTTAATTTCGTCATTCGCTTAAAATGCAGTCATGATTGCTGTCAGGTGATGGAAACTAAAACACATTTTTCTCAGTGTGAGTCAACAAGCAGCATTAATTTCTGATGTGTTATAGTCATGAAAATCATATCCAGTTATTTTCATTACGTTTATAGGAATGCATTTCAGGGGGTATGGGCATGACACCAAGGGACACATTGGCTCTCTAACATGTAAAAAACAGCTATTAATCTGCCACAACCTCACTGACTTGCCTGATACTATTCAACTACTATACTACCCACACACACATTTTCTGAACCACTTGTCCCATTCAGGGTCAGGGGGAGCCAGAGCCTAACCCAGCAACACAGGGCATAAGGCTGGAGGGGGAGGGGACACACCCAGGACAGGACGCCAGTCTGTTGCAAGGCATCCCAAGTGGGACTCGAACCCCCAACCCACCAGAGAGTAGGACCCAGTCCAACCCACTGCACCACCATGCCCCCACTAACAACTGTACTATTCAACCCCATGTACATGTCTGACATCACCATCCCCAGCCTACATAATACTTTCTAACACAGCCTGCATACCCAATACTTCCAGAACCCTTGTACTTGTCTTATACAAACCAAAACACAACCTACCTACGTAATCCATCACAACCCTCCTCCTCCCCCAACCCCTCATCACTGTAAGCCTGTTAGTTAACCTGAGCAAATAAATTAAACCTGTGTAGTACAACGGTGCTGTACTCTCTTAGAAAATTGAGTATTAGTGCATCTTTATGCATAAACAATATTTGCAGTTTTGTAAATTAAATACATACATTTTTGACTTTACTTGAACACAAAACAATCCTTAGATGCATTATTTGAGCTGTGACCTCTTACATTAAAAAGCCACCTTTGCATTTATGACAGAAAGCCTTCGCCCAGCATGTTTCGATATTTGGAATCACAGTGACTGAAATTGCTTGTCACATCTATGGGCAAATAAAAGACAACACCTTGAAAATGAACCTGCAGTTCCGTGAGTTTACATAGGATGCAACGCAGGCTTTGAATATTGTTTTATAGATGTTCTGTTAATAACATCTTTAATGAGTTGTTGTTTTGATATCATGTTTTTAATGTGCAGAGCAGGCCATTGTATGTGGTGACTCACTCTATAAGCCCTTACTTGTCTATTAAATACAAGCACCAGACATTATTTTACCCAGCCACAGGGGACCATTCTTTTTTGTATTTGACCATGAAAAGCAAAACTGTTTTTTATCATTGGTGGCAAAACATAAGATCATTACAACAGTCTCGGAAATCATCAAAAAAAAAAAAAAAAATTTATTTGCACATGTTTTTGTATTCAGTTCACTGAGCGAAATTAATGCTGAAGACCATGCGTGTCCTTTGTTTTATTCAGCTCATAAAAAGCCGGTGTCCAGCCATGATTACAAAATGCTTTCAAAATGGCCTTACTATAGCATTTTTTGGTTTGTTTTGTTTTCTCAAATGAAATGCAAATGAGTTTGAAATGAAGTGCACCAAACAAAAAGCATGGTTGAAATAAAAGCAACGTCAGCAGGTTTGTTGAAATAAAGAGGAAGTTAAAAAATAATTTGGGGGTGAGAGGGCCACACAGGAGGGATGGGGTCTTTCATTCCTGCTCCCAGACACAGCTGGTTCTCCTGGCACAGCTGTTATTGGGGTCCTCAACAAGCGAAGGAGCTAATGAATGCTGCCCCCAAAGGACAATAACCTGTGGCATTCCATTAAGAGGCAAGGTTTTTTTTATTTTCTCGTTATATATCCAATAAACCCGCAACAGTCCTGCCACTCTTTTGCATTCCAACCGCCCATTCTCTGAATCCCCTTCCAGGCTTGCACTCCCCTGTCTGCTCTTCTTGCAGGAAAGTCCATTTGGAGGGAAATGCAGGGGGTGGGGTTTGTTTCGCTTTGTACTTATCTAGTCTAATACGCGGCTGCTCTCAGCTGTCAATAAATAATAAATGGTAGGGGTGGAGGTGTGGGTACTACTTTCAGGGTATGCGAGAAAATTGCAGCACAACGGTTAGTTTCAGCATTCGTTCCATTTATGAAAAACGCAAACCATTTTCCATTTTCCTCTTTTTTCCAAAAATATTTAAAGGTCTATTTTTCAGCAGGAGACAAAAAAAAAACATTGCTCAAGAGCAGTCAAAGTTTAAAATGACCATTGATCTGAGTGTCATTAAACTGTTGGTATAAACTATCTACAAAACTTGATCATCTGCTAAACGCCAACCAGACCACTCTTCCACATCTGTCCACTTGGTGGTCCTGTGCGAGAAAGGTAAAGCTCATAGGTTCTCGGTTCTGCCTGTGTTGTGGTGGAATGACCTCCCCCTCTCACTCAGAACTGCTGAATCTCTGTCCACATTTAAAAAGGGTTTTAAAACTCACCTCTTACAGACTCAGTTTGCTTGTGATCTCCTAAGTTCATGTAAGATGTAAATGTTCATGAACTATAACTTTAAGATCATGCCCTGATAAACCTTTACACAGCTGCTCCTGCAATGTAACATAAATGTTTATATGTACCTCAAATATCTCAAAAAAGGTTACTAGGAAGGTGATCAGGAATCGTGGATATTCGGATAAAGAGTGGTGAACACTGGTTCATATGGTGGAAAGAAACTAACTGTACTTAAAAATCACACATCTGCATCTATGTCTCTCTTTCCGGTAATTTAATGAACACATTGTATTTTCTATGAGATGTACATCACTTTGGAGAAAATGTAAAGATGTAAAATATAAAGACACACCTCGGTTAGTGCAAAAGACCATTCACTTTTTTGAGGCTGTCAAACTAGATCTCAAATTACAGCTATAGCACAATCGTACAGAAACTGTACAGAAAAAAATAAGTGCATTGGATCGTCATCTGACAAACACAGCTGGGAGTAGAAGTTTGTTCGTAACTCTTTTTGTTCATAACTCTTTGTAAATTCAAAGCCAAGTGTGCCACTTAAGTCACCTTCAGTAATCCTTTGAGTTAAAGTCATCACTTGATTTTTCACTGTTTAGGTTCAGAAAAACTTCAGATAAAGTGTTAATATAACATAAAAAAATTCTGGAAGAATTTTGTTTTATTAATTTTTATTAGCTTCAAACTGAAAATGAAAGAAAGAAAAAAAACGTGATCTCCACAAGCCCCTAATCAGTTCTGACTGCTGACCGATCCATCACATAAGCATGTCCAGCATTTGCCAGCTTCTGACCACGTTCAGTTTTATTAAAAATACAGCTGTCCTGTAATTTATTTATAGGGTGGACTGTGTAAGAGTCCAGATATAGTAATAATAAATAAATAAGCATACTAAGACTTTTTACTTAAACACTTTTTATTAACTTCAAGTTGCATTACAGTTAAAACTAATTTAGATCATTAGATCAAAATTAGAATTTAGATCATAATTTACTATAATTCAGATCATAATTTATTAGAATTCAGATAATAATTTCTTATATTTTAGACCGTAATTTAGATCATTTAAGACCAAACATAAAAATACCTTCTCTCCACAAACTTCTGTTGGATGCCAGTGGTTGGCTGATTCAGCCCATAAACATGTAGACTGTTGGTCATTTTATTCACCACTAGACAGCAGCTGTAAACTTTGAGGAGCAGAGTTGGATTCAAATGGTTCCATACGCTTGTTGTATTTTTTTTGTTTGCTTTACTGCCATCTAACGGTTGTGTGTGGAAATGCAGGTAGCACTCGCTCCGCAGCAATCAAACATTGTGATTAAAATGCGATGATAAATAAATACCAATAACTGGACATTCATTAAAGGATGAGCTGGTGTGCATTAATCAGCTTACCAGGGTTAATGTTTCTCATGCTTTGTTTCTGATAAATGGCAGCTTGGACCTGATGGGCGACTCACGTCCGACTAGGCTCAGAAAGGGCCAGATGTGATGACAGGAAAGTCCCAAAATGAACAATTATTAATGGATCCAGAATGACTATAAGCTGAGTTAAAATGTTCAGTACTGCAAAGCGGAGATACCACTCTTCAAAATGTCGCAGGGCTTTTCACCTTGTGCTGCTGTGAATGATGAAAAAGTACCACAGAAAGAGACTGTATAAAGACCAAGCCCTCAGAACGGGTGTCTCAAGTGCACAACCACACAGCTCATTAGGTGTAACAATGAATCAAACTGTAATCAGCTTTTCAAAACAGAAATTCTTTACAAAAATCAATGTACCAAAGGTCTAAAATGAAATATACTGAGAGAAACAGAGAAAAAGAATGGGTTTATTTAATTTTTAAAGAACTGAATTTTTTTTTCGTCTACCTGAGAATCCTGGCTGAAATCATATCTGAGAATGTGTGGGTGGGAGAGACAGTCTTCTCGGTAATCAGGTATATCAGCTCCAAAGGCATAATCCCTCACTCACTTCCAGAGAGCTGGCATGGCCGTCAAGGTGCTGTCTGCTACAAATGGACTGGATTTCCTCCGGGTTTCCAGAGCCCGCAAACAAATGTCATCGCCTACACCCACACTGTCAATTCTACTCAACAGACGGGGAGCAGCCCCAATCAGCCACAAATCGGGTGCTGAAAGCAAATGATCTGCCTGGAAGTCAATAGACGAAAACCATTATTGTATTCATTGGTCATATTACTGTCAACAAGGGGAAGGAAAAGCTGGAGCAAGGGGTAGGATGGACAAAGGGGCTGTGGGTGAGCAGGCTATGGTGAACCGACCATCAAACATCTCATGTCCCAGAAAACCACAGCTGTGTCTACAGCAAAATCATTTAACTTTCATCCAAGAATCAAGAATTTTCCAGATGCATCATGGTTACATTCCTTCATTTCTAGCATTTTGAACATTTCCACAAGGATTGATCAAGTCATGTTCCATGTGCATGAGTTCAGGACACAACCCAAACGGAGGCTCCATATTGTCCATATATAGTCTGTATAGGACAGCATATAAAAGTACAGGCTTCTCTCATAAAGTGCAAGCTCATCTTGCGAGAAGTTTCAGTTATGAGAAATTTTGCACCAAAATTTCACACAATTCTGCTGTCGGTTCTCAGTGATGAGTAACTCTTTAGAAGAACAAAGATGTATATTTAAAGAAAGCAATTTGGTGATGTTAAGCATACCACAAGGCCGGCAGAATGTCCTTCACATGGGATATCATTTCCCCTCACAAGCAACTCATAAGCACAACGCACAAGGTGGGGAGTACCCTGGTACACAGGACACCAGTCTATCACAGAGCCATCACACACACACACGCAAATTTTGACTCGACAGTTCACCTGAAACACACGGCTTAGAACTGTGGGAGTATAACAGAGCATTCTGAGGAGCCAAATACAGGGAGAACGTGCAAACCTCACATCTCCGAGGTTTATTCGAACCCACAGCGCATGCCACCCATGAAAAAAAGCAGTATAGTAAACAAGAAAATTATAGTAAGATAAACAATAAGAGAAAGGCGAAATTAAAATGAGGAAGTCACAAATATGTTTTGAACATATTTGAACAAGCCTGGATTTAAAATTGTCCAGAGTGGTTTGAACATCTGGGCTTAATTTGAATTAGTATTTCTCTGTATTTAAAATATAAGGAAGATATTTAGCATGTTTGATGAAAAACCGGATGAATCTTTTGTGGATCGGGAATGCATTATATATTATTTTCCCTTTTACATTATGAGTAATGAAGAGTGTTTCATTTTACAAGCAGATCTTCAAGAATGTGTTATGCAAGGGAAGCATGCGCTAAACATAAATCCTGTTCAGTATAATTGGGAAGCAGAAAATCCCAAATACATTTAACCTTAAAAAAAATCATTAATTTATCTTGTGATGGACAGAATCCTGTGTTCTTAAATCAAGTCATTTAAATGAAATATTTCATGGTGATATTATTTCCCAACAAATAAGCCGATATGTGCCAGGATTCCTTGAATGCTGGGCATCCTCGCTGATCTAGTCCAATAAGTCATAGCCTTAATCTTTCCATTTAGTTGAGAAGTCTGATTAGTAAATTTTATGCAGAACCCCTCTGTCACATTAATTATGCCATCACACTATGCTTGTTTCTATGTGGTCTGGATGGAATAATGATCTGATGAGATTCCTTGATGGTTAATTTTTCAGCAACTGCACAAAACATAGTTCAACTTGTCCTACAAGACACTTCATTTCCCAGGCTTATTTTTTTTCTCAGACAGTCTTGTTTGTAGCATTTGCAACCACAGCCAGTTTTTGAATCAGCCTTGGCTGTTTTTTGGCACATTTTCATGGTGATATGATCAAGAGCTAAGAGTTCTATAAATGAAAGACTGTATTCTAAACTGTATCAATGCAAGTACCCAGTGTGGACAACAAATCTTGGACAGTATATTTTATTGTCTGACATGTTATATACACCGATCAGCCACAACCTTAAAACCATGGACAGATGAAGTGAATAACATTGATTATCTTATTACAATGGTACCTGTCAAGGGGTGGGATACATTAGGCAGAAAGTGAACAGTCACTTCTTGAATTTGATGTGTTGGAAGCAGGAAAAACAGGCAAGCGTCAGGATCTGAGCAACACTGACAAGAGCTAAATTGTTGTGACTTGACGACAGGATCAGAGCATCTCCAAAACGGCAGGTATTGTGGGGTCTTCATGGTATGCAGTGGTTAGTACCAACCAAAAGTGTTCCAAGGAAGGACAATCGGTGAACCGGTGACAGGGTCATGGGCTCCCAAAGCTCATAGATGCGCACTGGGAGCAAAGGCTAACCCGTCTGATCCGATCCCTCAATAAAAGTTACTCTAGCACTTATTGCTGAAAATCTTAATGCTGGCCATGATAGAAAAGTGTCAGAACACACAATGCATCACACAATGCTTGTTGCGTAGCCGCAGACCGGTCAGAGTGCCCATGCTGACCCCTGTCCACTGCCGAAAGTGGATGTTACTTTGACACGTACCACTTACTTAAAGATTGTTGCAGACCATGAACACCCCTTCATGGCAGCGGTATTCCCTGATGGTAGTGGCCTTGCCACACTGCAAAAATTGTTCAGGAATGGTTTCAGGAACATGACAAAGAGTTCAAGGTGTTGACCTTTAAATTCCCCAGATCTCAATCCAATCGAGCATCTGTGGGATGTGCTGGAAAAACAAGTCCAACCCATGGAGGCCCCACCTCGCAACTTACAGGACTTAACGTATCTGCTGCTAACGTCTTGGTACCAGATACCACAGGACACCTTCGGAGGTCTTGTGGAGTCCATGCCTCGATGGGTCAGAGCTATTTTGGTGGCACGAGAAGGAGCTACACAATATTAGGCAGGTGGTTTTCATGTTGTGGCTGATCTGTGTATAAGCTCACAAAATATCTGTGGTTGCAGATTATTTAACCTTTAGCATCCTTTGCCTTTGACATACCTTGGTCACTCCCACAGACCAAGGACCTACTGTAACAGCCAGGATTTGTTGACTGCACCTTGTTTTCAGGCTGAACTCAGATGTCTGAAAGGACTTCCTTTGCACTGGAGAGGAGGTACAGTTTCAAATAAATTATTACTAGCCCTCACAAATACACATACACAGTGGAAGGGGGAATTGTACTGTGGTATTCTGAGACCCCATGGGATACTCCCCCGGCACATGGAAAATCATTCTGAAATACCTAGTTTTTGCCTTTTTGTTATTCCGTCTATCAGTATGATGTGTCCATCTATGCCTCCCAAACCATTTATCAATTTGTCTACTTAGTATTTATGACTAGTTGCACACCCACGTTCTCATTACAAAATGAATTTCACATCATGTGCACCACTCTCTAGGGTGATCTGGTTATGGTCGATCGGCAGGCTAATTACATGGGGTTTCAGGTTTTCAGTTAGTCTGGAGCAGGTGTTACCTGCCTGGAGCTCAGTCAAGTACCTCCCCCCTCCCCCCAAACTATTTTGCTGACCTGAGGTTCTCAGTCATCTGCCGCTTTATTCACCAGAGCCCTAGAACATAACTGGGCAGGGGCTGTAAGGGGTGACAGTACTCTTCCCTCCCTCTAGCCCTCTCCTTGGCTCCTGAGGTCTGACTTGACACTGTCTAACCAGAAAACAAGTGACTGGCCGGCTGCACAACAGCACATTCGATACAAGAAATAAATCAAATGTACTCCTCTGTTTAGCGGAGAGCATCCCTCTGCTTCTGGCAGCTGGGGAAACTCTCTCCAATGATAAGAACCTATTATCAGCTGTGCCAGGTCCCTGCAAGTTCTCACAATCTGTGCATGTGGTGGCACAGGCCAAGAAACGCTCACATTTTTCCCTTTTTCTCCTCTGTTCTCATTTGGCTCAGAGAGCTATGGAAGAAAAGCTAATTAAACAATCACTGTAAAGAGGGTCCTCGGAGTCCCGTTGGGTTCATCACATCACACCTCCAAAGTCCTTCCCGCTGACACTGGACTGAAGGACATGTCTTTCTCACACAGTACTGGCTTTCAATTCTATGTGTTGAGAGAAGCAAAGGAAGTCATATTAAAGATGACAAAAGACAAAACATTTCAGTTAAAATATCATTTAGTCTCTCAAGTAACTATGTAGCTAAAGAGGGGGTTCTCTGTCCATCCTTTGCTGTGTCCCTCTCTAATAGAAATTCTTAAAGCCAAAATCTTTAAGTGCATCACTGGAACATGTCTCCTGGTCAGATTTTAAAAAAAAAAAAAAAAACATTCATTTTCTATATGTGGATGCTGTTCAATCACATTAATGTAAATCTTGGCCTGCAGATGCTTTCTCTCACTTTTCAGCTGTAATAAACATCACTGACATCACACTCATGTTTACATAACTATATCTATCCATTTTCAGTCTGCTCAACCAGAGTTTACTGACAACCTATTATAAATACATCCACACCCATGCTATTCCTACTGATGTATTTAACATAACGTCAACTTAGCACATCCTAAAGTCTGTTTTCCTCTAAAAGTCATCACATCTATCCATCCATTCATCCATCCATCCATCCATCCATCCATCCATTCCTATCATATAGCAGTCCACACAGAGATTCATTTCACAGACACAAAAACTAACATGACTAGTATAATTATTTGTTGGAATGTGAGTATTTGCATAAAATATTTCCGAATTGTTGATCCATTAATACCTTGACCGCTAACACTGAATAATGCACATGCAAATGCTCACATCCACTAGACTGAGAATCCCTGCACTGGTCTAACAATATGTGTGAGTAACATAGCAGTGCAGCTAAGACGTGAAGAGAACTTATGCAAAGGGAGGAATAGAAGTAATGGAAAAAGAAGGATACAGAGATCAAAGAGAAAGGCAGACAGTGTGCAAGTGCCCCCTGTTGGCAGAGCCATATAGTGTTCATGAA
The DNA here is from genome assembly GCF_900964775.1 of Scleropages formosus. Classification (NCBI taxonomy): domain Eukaryota; kingdom Metazoa; phylum Chordata; class Actinopteri; order Osteoglossiformes; family Osteoglossidae; genus Scleropages; species Scleropages formosus. The sequence continues at coordinate 9,006,749 of NC_041815.1, read as the reverse complement.
TTGTGTTTATGGGAGGAATAAAAGTTCTATTCTGGGACCCTTTAGTTAATCTTATATCTAGAACATCAAGGTTATTGGTGTTGTGGGCCATTGCTAGACCATTAACATTGATTATTATCAGAGGATACAGGCATCTGACATCGCTGATGTGCTGCAGGTGGGAGGGAGTAGCATGTGTCTGGGCGAAGGGGCTGCTGCTGGCCGCCTCTAGGGTGATGGCATTACACGGAGTATAACTAATTCTGACATGTTTGACACCACAAAAGTAACAAACTCACAGCAGGAGGGTTGTTAAAGGGTGTCACCCTGTGTTCGTTGCTTAACTTTCATTCCACTAACGGTTTAGGCACTGGGTACGAAGTCACATCTGGAGCACGGAAAACACTACGGTGTCATGTTAAACTCGGTCGTCTAATACGCTGTTCAAACAAAGAGGCGGCTCTGTTCCAAAAGGTGAAAACACCAGCTGTTTGGTGAAAATTAGAAGAAAAAAAAAAAGAGATTTTCCATATTTTTTAGGATACAGCGTAAAACATTTTAAAATATGTATTTGAACAGGTTTTTTTTCCAAACACTTGCATTCTATTACATTTATTTATCTAGCAGATGCTTTTCTCCAAAGCGACTTGGATACTATGTGGTGTTACCAGCCAACACACTTTATTCACCATGGTGACTTACACTGCTAGGTACACTACTTACAATGGGTCACTCATCCATACATTAGTGGAACACACACACTCTCTCTGTGTCACTCACACACTATGGGCAACCTGAACAGCATGTCTCTGGACTGTGGGACACAGGGAGAACATACAAACTCCACATAGACTGAGTGGGGATCAAACCCAGGTTCTCTCACACCATCCAGGCTCTGTGAGACAACAGCAGTACTCGCTCTACCACCATGCTGCTCCTATTAATGCATTGATAATGTGGGGAAACCTCCAGCAAGAACAGTTGGGGAAAGGATTTTGCTTGGAAACAATACAGACAGGGAGGGGTATCTTGTCCTGCTTATTAACACATTAAAAATAATGACCCTACTTGAAATGCACAACATAAAACTGACATGTACAATGTCGCACAAAACTCAAAAGTGAAAGTGTATAAATCTGAACGGAATATCTTCCTGATATTCAGACCAAAGCCCAAAATGAAGACAGCAGCTGCAGAAGGTTACGTCCCCGCCGAGGGACCACTGCTCTCCATTCTGAACCCTGCGAAAGACGGATACAGTGGTGATCCGGCTGACACCTCCACCTCATTCTCACAGGGAGCCTTCAGGCCCTTAACAGACGGTCCAATTTCAAGGGAATCAGAGGCAATAGGACCCTCTGTCCAGTAATGATGCGCACCAAGTGAATGGTATTGGAGGCAAAATTGACTACCATTATTGGTTCTTTATGGCGCTCCAGGCACCCAGCACTGTTGTACAATCTATTTTTATCCAGTGAAACCAATGTGCTCAAAAGGGTACTTTCATGTCCCTGACCCAAGGTGAAATGCTCATCTTGCCCACCCGAGACTGATTAGGTACCATCAAGGGGGACAAGTAGGAATAGGGCAAGGTAGGACCCAGTTCTTGTCCCCTGTGTATTGGGAACGGCAGTATCCCTGACATGACAAGTCTTTTTTACGCTGTGTTAGACACATTCTATACATATCCTCCTCAACATGAGGTCAATGGTGTGTTTGTGTGATGCAAAGCCCTGTTTTAATGGTGTTCTCAGACTACGTGATACATCTAGTACATCAAGTGCGATGAATGGGAGCAGAAGACACACTCACCTCCTTTCTGATTCAAGGCATTGTCTACCTGCACGCTGCAAGGCATCACTGTCTCGCTGAAGACACTTCTCTTGGTATGAAGGAGGTTACGATCAAACACAAGCATCCATGGGCTGCAAGGACTCAAGCTCACTCTGTGGCAGAACTGTGCAAGATTAAAGTAAAGAGGCTATTAAATGCTTAAGTGACTGAAAGGTAGCGTCTCCCTCCTTTTTTTCTCTGCGATTGTCTCTTTTCCCGTTATCTCTTATCTCCTTTGTGTGTCCATCTCCGAAAGCCCACCCTCCTCTTGTTGCTCCTCTTTCGCTCTCTCGTCTCGCTTCTTGTCCCATCATTGCCCAGATGCATCTCAATCGCCTTCTCTCCGCCACCTCTTAATTCTGTCCTGACCCGTGTTGCCTCATCCCCCACCCATCCAAGGCTCTTCCCCCCTCCCCCATTTTGGACTCGATCGTATAAACCCTGGCGAAACGCATCAATGTGATGTTTCATGTGTAGCGCCAAGGCTTCTGGCTCATGCAGGTCAAAATTTATAGGTCTCTTTCATATCCAGGAATGCGATCCATAACGCAGGGGAGTGGCAGGGTGGGGACGAAGAGGGGGGCCAAATGCACCCGCACACGGGGCTGGTCTCGCAGGTTGTGGGACAGAAGTAATTTACGCACACTGGCAGCACAACTCAGCATTTCGAATCCCCAGAGCTGCAAACTGGCCGCCAGTGAGCAGCTACAGTCCATGTAATTACAGCTTAAACTTTCCAGCTTGACATGGCCATAAATTAGAGGCAGGGGCTGAGGTGCAACCAACTGGTTAAACGTTTTGCATTCCCACGCGCAAGCCTGCTTGGGGACCTTTCCCAGCGTGCTTTGCGGTACAGTCTGCTCACGCCCGACGGGGCACGAACCTGAACGAAAACAGCAGTGTTACAAGTTACATGGGCAGATCAGAAGTGAAGAGCGGCGCTTAGGGATTCGATATACTCGTGAGGCGGGCAGATTAAGGAGAGCCGCTTCTCGATGACAGACGGAATGAAAACGCAATGTCTGGCAGCCATGGAGCATCGCAGCACAGGAGCCACCGAAGAAAACAATGCATTCGTTGCAGAAGCTCCAGTCTGCGCTCCCCCAGGACACAGCGCTGGCTTCTCCTTGACAGCCTGCATAGCCCGATTTAAGCGCACCATAATTAAGTCTTTTTAACGCAGATGTTGATCTCCCTGTTTTCGGAGAAGGTCTAATCACTATTGTTAATGTATGTGCGCTTTGTGACGAGGGAACTGCCCATGTTGCCACCGCTGGCTGCTCTTTCAGCGGAAATGGACCGGTCCTGGTACAACAAGGAGGTAGAGAGCAAAGCACCAGCTATCGGAGACACTAACTACAGTGCTGTCAGTCACTGAGACACTACGGGATTGTGGGAATGCAAAACCTCGGGAGAAAAGAAAACAGGTCTTTAGTGTAAGGAATGCTGTCGGACTTGGTTACAGGCAATGCACTGAAGCACAGTGATGCTTTGGCCTGTTCGGTCCACATAGACTTTGAAAGGAGGTGGGATCTCAATGTGTGGGAAGTATGTGGAAGAGGGTATGAACATGAAATGCCCACACATTCGAAAAAAAGTAGGGGTAAAAGCAACCCGGTGCTGGCTGCACTTGGCAGAGATCACACCCTTGGCTCTCTCAGCCCAACTTACATTTATTTATTTAGCAGACACTTTTTTCCAAAGCAGCTTCCAATGACCTCTATGTAGTGTTATCCACCTGCACACCTTGTTGACCAAGATGACTAACACTGCTAGATACAGTACTTTCAATGGGTCACTGTAGCATGCCGAGGCCGCCCGGGGAGACGGCGGAGACGGGGTTAAAGCAGCCACAGCTGGAGCTGATTTCATCCCCTATTTCTTCCCCAGTGCCCAGCAATAGAGAGAAGAGACCGAGGAGGAGAACCAGACTGAGACGACTGCAGACTTGAACCCTGACACGAAGCCCACGTCCCAATCGACCCGACTCCCCAAGCCCCCCCGGCCAGCATGAAACCTCTCCCTACCTGTTCCCTGCTCCCCCTTTTCCATCTCCTTCCTTCTCCAGCTACGGGCGACTGCATCTCCTGTTTCCTGCCTCATCTCTTACAGTCACTCATCAATACTTCAGTGGAACACACTCTCTCTGTCACTCACACACACAATGGGTGAACCTGAAAAGCGTGTCTTTGGACTGTGGGAGGAAACCAGAGCACCCAGAGGAAACCTACCCAGACACGGGGAGAACATGCAGACTCCACATAGACTGAGCGGGGATCGAACCCATGGCCTCTGCCCTACTCATGGTCCCATCCTTACCACCTCAATTGTAGGCTTTTAGCCCATAATGATCATGTGTGGGGTCATCTCCCTGAGCTGTTTTTCCCAAGCACTTCACAGCTCATGTGTTCAATCTCCAGAAGTATTTTTTTCTATGATCCTTGATGTGCTTCACTACTCTCCATCCCTGAGTCGTGTAGGAGCTGTCAGCATGGTCTGCAGGTGAAGGGAACTGTGCGTGGGTCCGAGGCAGAGTCCCTGCAGGACTACCTGAACATGAGCCGAGGCTCCAGCTTTTTCAGCATCGCTCCCACGTCTTACTTCCAGCAGTCGTAAATGGAGTGGAAACACCTTCTGTTCAAGTAACGCAGCGTTTCCTCGTCAGAAAAGAGATCCAGATTGACGGATGTTGCTGCACAAGAGAATAGAGAAATTCACAGGAATTGCACCTGTTATCAAATCGCTTTGGTGACGACTTCTGTCCCAGACAAAACATTTTTGTATCAATTTTGTTAGGTCATATAAATGTTTTGTTTGGCAAGAAATTCTTTTGAGATTAATCTTAATCCAAGCAGGATGCACTCTCACTTAGGTGTGATTAAATGCAGACTCGAACAGAAGCAATTATGGTTTTAACACAAGATTTAACATTCATCCGTGGAGAATTCACACACACACACACACACACACACACACACACACACACACACACACACACACACACACACACACACACTGACTGAAACCGCTTGTCCCAAGCGGGGTCGCAGCGAGCCGGAGCTGAACACGGCAACGCAGGACGCAAGGCTGGAGGACCAACCAGAGAGCAGGACCCGGCCAAGCCCGTTGTGCCACCACGCCTTCCATGGAGAATTACTGTTAACAATCAATCAGTAATCACTTATTGTGCAGATTTTTAATACTTTTCCATACTGAGAGTTAAAAACGGCACAGAGCATATGATTCTCCTGGGATTTCACACTGAAGTCAAAAAACAAGTTTTAAGAGTGTAGGTTTGCCGAACCCCTGGCACAGGCACTTGAGGGTGGCATGTGGAATTGTGCGTCCGCACAGGTCCTTACAACACAACACATTCCGGGGTCACATGACACCAGTAAACTGTGTGTCACGCACCGACCCCCCAGCAGCGCCCGCATCTCCGAGACAACCTTTGAGGAACAGCCACCAGCTCAGCTACGTTGTGTTTGTCGCAGCAGGACTTCCGTTCCCCTCCATTTGTTGTGCTCAACTTCTCAAGGAAAAACACATTAGGAACGAGACAACCTTGCGATAGGGAAAGAGGACGGGCTCCCAGCCGGTCGGCTCATTGAAATGGTAATAAAATGTAACTGCTCCCATTTAAAAGAGGCAATAGATAGGGGAGCGTGGAGATGGAGGGAAGGAAAGGAATTAATGAAGCCTGTCGTGTGGTGGGCGCCTGATTCTGGGTCGGACGGATCGTTTCACCCTCACCAGGGCCAGCACGTGCAAGGTGTCATTTACGGGCTGCCATTATGTTTCATGAGCCCGTCTATGAGAGACCATCAGATCCACAGGAGTGACTGGAGCCCTGAAGGCTCAAGCTGTCTTCATGGTCTACGGTGCAGTAAAAACATGGGTCTCCTAATGTCAAGGTAAAGCAGTGTTGCATTAATACTGTCAAGCAGTAAACAAAGCCATGTGTGCACGGGCTTCAATGTGACCGCCCATGCAGAGGGTTGAGACCAGGCCAGTACCATGGAGTTATTGAGGTACAAGGAAACCACACTTGTTATTTACCTGAAAAATTAAAAGCATGCATCTTCTTTGCGATCCCAGAGTGAGAAGCAAAAGTCTGGAAACATCTGCATTTGATCAAAACTGGCGGCCAGAAATCCAAGTAAAGTCACAGCGCTCTTTGAAAGTCAAGCGAAAGGCACTTTCTGTAACACAAGGGGAGGATTTGACAGCTAGAGATATTAAAATCGTATGCACCCTGACAACGCAATCTATCTATCAAACAAGTAGGCACAGGGTTTGGCTTTGCTACCTTATTTCTGAAGGTGGATTAATACTTAAACGGAAAAAAGATGGAAAATTTGTTTATGTATTACGAATTTCAATGTGATTGCGCCATCTGGTGGCAGCATATGTCAGTAACGCTAGCTTTCTCATTAAGAGGACAGATGCTGCATCAATTACCCATCCATTTAGCCACTTTTTTTTAAACCACTGGTGCCTCTCCGGCTTACAGGGGTTTGGAGCCTACGTCAGAAGCCCTGAGCACATGGCCAGGAGGGGTATACCCTGTACGGGACTCCAGTCCAAGACAATAGATCAAGAAGCATGAAAGCACACTGGAACAGAGTGCATTGTGGGTATAGCTGCAACTTTTAAACTGAAGATATGATATAGACATGACGCCCATCTTGTCTATCTGCCAGGCAGAAATAAAATTCTCCCTTATTCCTTGGGAGGCCTGTTCTTTCAGTGACAGCTTTGGAGTCTTGGGACAGAAGAGCAGTAGCATGGTTGTAAAAGGGCACCTGGGAACTGCCCCCAAACACACCTCCCCAGCATCAAAAGTGATCGTCTCCAGATCCACTCAGGTTCTGTCCTCCACGTCCTTTATCCGTATCCCTCGGACATTAATAGCTGCACAGACCTGCTTTCAGTTTGACTGACAGGGGCAGACGTGGCTAGAATGGGAAGTGATACAGCTGAACCCTCAAGAGTTGAACCTCTCATAGCCACACCAGAATTCAAGTGAACGTTCGCTTTGGAGGACAAGCTTTACCATTGAGAGGAGAGCTCCACAAGGGGGCCTCAGTTACTTACATTTCACTGAACTCACAGATTCACACACAGTGTCACTCACACACACACACGCGCACACACACACACACACACACACACACAGATAGCCAGGAACTGCAAAACATATCTGTATGTGTAATTATTGAAACAAATCATGTTTAGGTGCATCTGCACCACTATGGGAGGAGGTGAACTCAGTGAAGAAGCCAGCATTTGCCATCCTGGTTTCCTCTGGAGTAGTCCTAACAGAACACACAATGTCGAAACAAAAGTGCACAAAGACACAAGGGAGGTGGTGGCACACACAAAGCGTGACAGAATGGACACACACTCTCCTCATCCCTTTCATTAGAAAGAATTTGGAGGAAGGACATCTATACTTGTACAGGCAGTCCCCGGGTTACGAATGTCTAACTTATGTACAAACCACAGTAACAAACAACTCCCCGTAAAGCATAATATATTAAAAATTCGAGTTACACACAACGGTTCGTAAAAACAAACGGACGCTACTTTGCAACAAGCATCAAAACATTGCGCGTCTACAGCAGTTTGTCGGCTCGTGGGCCTGAGGTAGGACAGACTTCCTTCCTTTCAGTCGGACCACGTTACTGTTAACAGGGTCTCGTTTTTGTTACTGTATTACTCGGCTTTAATTTTTTTGTTATTACCCTCGTAACCATGGCATCAAAGCGTAAATGTGATGCAAGTGATGGTGATACATCAAGGAAAAGGAAAACGATCACGATTGAAACTACAGTGGAAAAAATAGAGATCAGAAAAAGGTGAAACACCAGCGAACATTGGAAAAGCATTAGGCAACAGTCAGTCAATAATCAGGAAAATTTTAAAGGACAAAGTGAAAATAATGGGGCATGTAAAAGGCTCTGTCCTGCTGTCTCTCTTTCTATTATAAATACTGTATGTAGGTACATTTATTACATCAACAACCGCTTGCACCAAGCGGGGTCACGGCAAGCCAGAGCCTACCCCGCAACACAGGGCCCAAGGCCGAAGGGGGAGAGGACATATCCAGGACAGGAGGCCAGTTTGTTGCAGGGCACCCAAAGCAGGGCTCGAATCCCAGGCCAGCCACACAGCAGGGAGTGGTCAAACCCGCCGCTCCACCACGCCCCCTGTTATCATTATTATAATTATATTATTATTATAATAATTATGTTAGATGTTTTTAGTATATCCGGAAGTGCTTCTTTAATGTTTTTATAGATAGAAAGGTACACAATATACAACATAGGGTGGAACGGTGGCAGAGCAAGTAGCGCTGCTGTCTCACAGCGCTTACGTGGTGTGAGAGAACATAGGTTTGATCCCTGCTTAGTCTGTGTTGAGTTTTCATGCTCTCCCTGTGTCTGCATGGGTTTCCTCCTGCAGTCCAAAGATATACTGTTCAGGTTCAGTCATAGTGTGTGAGTGACAGCAAGAGTGTGTTCCACTGATGTATGGATGAGTGACCCATTGTAAGTAGTGTATGTAGCAGTGTAAGTCACCTTGGTGAATAAGGTGGGTGGGCTGATAACACTACATAGAGTTCATTGGAAGTCTATTTAGTATTTACATATTTAGCAGATGCTTTTCTCCAAAATGACATTTGACTAACTGACGTTACAAACCATACCTAACTGTTTCGACTTAAAGACAGACTTAGGAACGGAACTCGTTCATAATCCGGTGACTGCCTGTACAGAGCACTCAGAGAGTACACACAGCACTCATAAGTATGTTTGTACTGCTACAGTATTATTGTGGTAATTCAACAATAAATCCCCTCCAATCCCTGCATAGCGTTGGGTGTATAACCTTGCCGTTGAAGAACCCGGGTTCAAATCTCTGTTCCCAATGGACTGTTTTGAGCAAGATACGATGAAATTCTCCAGTAAATATTACCCTGCTGTATAAATGGGTAAATCACTGTAAATAACTTTGCATTCATTTACATTGTAAGCTGCCTTGGACAAGTATCTGCAATTTCATCTTAAAACAAAAAAAAAACTTTTGAGATTTTCTTTCCTGGAGACCTTCCCCACGTCTGTTTTTCAGGGTTTACCATCTTTGTGGTAACATTTTATTTAAACATATCCTCAATGGTAAGAAAAGTCATCTTCCAAAGGACAGTTTTCTGTAACGGATCTGTTATTGTTGAGACCTAAAAAGCCTTAACAGGCCTAACAGGTCATTTATTCTCTGTTACTCTGCAAAAGGAATGAAGCCTAGAAATCTCACCATCACTGCTTACCAGAGTTCATTCCCTGAACTAAAGATATCTGGTTGTTACACCATACTTCGCGAAGTTCTCAGGGAGCTCTTTAGCCAAAGATGATAATTTCTTAACAAGTGAAACATAAAAATTGTATTGGAGTTAATACATAATTGTTAATGCAATTATTTATGCATTTAATGTATTTAATGTGCAATGTATTTAATTATTTATGCATAAATAATGTATTAGAGTTAATACAATGCATTGCCAGGTTCAGCATTTAGCTAGCCCATGTCAGAATTAAACAAATAGCATTGAGGTTTAGATGTATAGGGCACCATCCCTGAAAGAAAAAACAGAAAACACTGCCCCTATAGCATGGATGTGACAAAAACACTATTTAAGTTTTCCTCACATATTGAACACTCATAGTACAAGAGGTGTGTGTGTGTGTGTGTGTGTGTATGCAATCAGTTGAAACATAAGAGAAATGCCTATAGTCACAAATTTCTGTTCAAAAGGAAAGCTTTGGTCACTGAAGTATTACCTGAGGTGAGCAGCTGCCCTCTCCACACATGGCAAGACTTCGCCAATGTCTCTCTCATAGCCATGTGTCTCTTCACATGCACCGCTCAGAAATACCATGACATGACATGACATGACATAAGACAGCATCATCTGTCATAATATTAAGCCCAAAATAGGAAAAGAAATAAGCTTTTAAACTAAAAGTGATAAAAGTGGCTGAAAAGCCAAAAAGAAGGCCTGGATGAAAAGCCATGAATTCGCTTGAAAGACAGTATCAATACAAAAGGCTTTATGTGATGATTTACTGTTCATTTACTTCAAATGATACTTGAGAAATGGCTCAGTTGTCAGAGTTTACAAGTATGATGTGTAATTACAACAATTACACCACGAGAACTGCCTTGGTAGTTGTTATAACAGTAATAATAAGAAGAATCTTTTTTTTTCTATAGCACCTTTAAAAACAGCATAAAGCGCTTTACAGTAAAGAAGATGGAGGAAGAGGAATGTTATCTGCAGAATACAGCGCGGTGACTGAATGTCATTACATGGGACCGATTGCCAGAAAACCGTCAACACGAGTACATGAACACCAGCTGGCAGTGAGGAGACACAACCCACTGTCACTCATATCAGCACTTGACCACTGGACATACAGTACCTTCAACTGGGACAGTGTGAAAATTCTGATCAGGTCCAGCTGCAGACAAAGTAGGGAAATCCTGGAAGCCTGGTTCTCCAGACCAAACTTGATGAACTGGCATGTAAATGGCTGGATGTGAACTTTTTGGAACCCTTATGATGTTGAAAGCCGAAGGTCACAGTCAAAGGTCAATCGATGCACCAATCACGACCATTCACCTTTCACTCATAACCCAATTAAACACAACACTCCTATCTCTTTCATAACTTAGAATGAACTGATGAAGGCATCTCGCATGATGCCGAAACTTTTGTAACTGAACCACATCCCTATGTGCATTCTCAGTTTTGGTTGACAAAGTGAAGGCATGTAGTGAACTCCTGCTCTGTGGCTTTTCCATGAGAAGGACTGCAGAGAAGCTCAGTTGTCTGGTTGCCATAGAGGACTGACTACTGCATTAAAATGATAAGACAAGTCCACCAAAACCAAGGGCAGGTGTGAATACTTCTGGCTTTACTTGTGAGGGCAAGAGGACCTGCAGGAGAAAATGTTCATGAGACAGCCATGGGTAGAATATACAAATGTATCTTTGTCATGCTTCTGACAGGGAAGTGAGCCATCAGACCCAAGTGCAGAGCAGAGGCGCACAGGATAGGGGATGATCCGAGAGTCGTTGTCAAGAAACTAGCGAAGGTCACCATGGAGCAGATGTCGTTACGAGGAGAATCCGAAAACCGTGAGTCGAAGATCAGGCGATGGGTCGCGGGAGACGAAGAGGGTGAGGAGAGTCAGGAGAAGGAGGGTCGAGGAACAGGAACGAGGACAGGGAGGTCAGGAAAGAGATAAGCAACACAATCCGATAAGCGAGTGAAGAGTAAGGCTGAACGTGGTGTAACGATCCGGCTAATGAGTTAGCCCAGATCCTCACGTGGATTCCAGAAAGGCGTATAATTATATAAATCCAGACGGACACGGACAAAAGGAAGCTCTTCTTTTTAATATCTTGTAGGCAACTATGGATGACATATTTCACACAGCTGTCCTTACAATAAAATAAACAACATTAAAGTAATCTCCAAAACGTGCGAGGCACAAAAGGTGTACACGGCCAAGTATATCAGCCTGCGCGCGCGGGAGCGAGGACCGAGGGGGAGGAGCAACCCCTTAGTCTCCACCATGATACGTCATCATTACAGTGGTTCCGCATCTTCCTGCGTTCCCGGCTTTCCTTTTATGCGCCCAGACCCTGATCAGCCGCAGATGTTCCTCGTTGCCGAGGTGGAGGGCGTGACAATCTTCAGCCACTGCACAAAACCTGGGGTCAGAGTTGTATTTCCTTTGTGGTCAAAAACCATCAATCCCTCATATTGCTGGATGTTTCAAAGAGTGATGTGATCAATAAGAAATGTTATTGTTGGAAGGAGTAATGGAACATCTGAGGAATCATAATGTGAGTGTTTCAGACTGAAAAGACCAGCTGATCTCCTGTATTCCTACATTCTCGCCAGTGTGCATTCATGGCAGTCACTACCTAGAAGTTTGAAGCAATATCCCCATCCAATCTGTACCTTAGCCCCCCTGTGTTTCCTTGACTGATAAGTTGACAAAGTTATGAGAACACATTCTCAATCACTGCAGCACATGTGTGCTACTGAGCTTTCCTGGCAGGTTTCTTTGACAGCAGTGAGGTAAAGTCCCTGCAGGGGAGCCACTCTGAACGCCTCCTCTGTGCTGCGCTGTGGATCAGACAAGCAACTTTGTCCATGATTTGTACTCTGGTTCTCCTTGGAAGGCCTGCTCATTCAGGCAGCTATATCAGGCAGACAAGATGTCAACAGGGCCTCTGTGCTGAGACTGAATGAGTTCTAAAGAACACCTCTAGTCTGCCATATACCTCAGGCAGCACACATGTCTTGTGCATCGCCAGAGGGGCTGGGCAGGAGCCTGAGCCTGTCTGCTGGTGGCAGTTGTCAGTGGCGCTGTCTATCTGTTGGTGGGGAATGGATCACGGGCCATGGAAAACCAGGGGACATCATGCTGCAGACAGAACGTGAAGCGCTGTACAAGATTTTTTGACATTACACAGACTAAACAATAACTAGACTACAGCCAGAGGTGAACAGCCAGTGGGAAATGGACCTCAGACTATCTCTTATCCTTATGAGTAGTTTCTTCCTCTCTGCTGCCATACGTGTTTTCACCTAAATATGACTGTCATTACTTACAGGTAGTGGGCAAAGTAACAGAAACACTGCATAAAAGGGAGTTTGATGTACAAGTAACTAAATCACAACTATAAACAGAGCTGCAAAGGTGAGTAATTTTAGGCTGATTACCAGTTAGCAGCGTGTGTTTGTGTGTGTCGTTGTAAAAGAGGTTTAATAATCAGCACTTTGATAAGTCAATTTTCAAAGCAGCATGAGGACACTAGGAGAATAGTCGGGGCCTGAATTGCAGGTCACAAAAATGGCAAAATTACAAAGTGTACATAAATGCATTTGAGACATAATGGAATAATGTGAAGGGGAACCATCTCAAATATAATGACAAACTGCACTGGTAAAAAAGAATACATTTTACGTTTATTTATTTAGCAGATGCTTTTCTCCAAAGCGACTTTCAAAAAACTCTATGTAGTATTATCAGCCCACACACCTTATTCACCAAGGTTGCTTACACTGATAGGTACACTACTCACAATGGGTCACTCATCCATACATCAGTGGAACACACTCTCTCTGTCACTCACACACTATGGGTGAACCTGAACAGCATCTCTTTGGACTGTGGGAGGAAAGCAGAGCACCCGGAGGAAACCCACACAGACAAGGGGAGAACATGCAGACTCCACACAGACTGAGCGGGGATCAGACGCATGTCTTCTTGCACCACCCAGGTGCTGTGAGACAGCACCGCTACTCACTGTGCCACTGTGCCACCCGCAGAATAATGGCACAAGTCCAACTTCACCAACAGGGATAAGCAGACAGGTCATGGGATTGTTGCTAAATGCCACAAAAGAACAGCCTCAGAAATTACCACTGAATTAAATCATCATTATCTCTGTGTTCAGTCTCAACAAAAAAGACCGTAGGTTGAGAGTTTCACAAAGCTGGAACCTATGGTAGGGCTGCCATTCGGAAACTGCTTGTATCCAAGGCCAGTACACAAAGGCATAACTTGCTGTAATGAGCATATGTAAAACGTAATATGATCTGAGTCATCTTTCACCTTATATCTTATATTTGGGCAGATTTACATTTGGAGAAGGCCAAAAGAAGCCTTCAATCCACAATGTCTGTTGCCAGCTGTTAAACATGGTGGGGGATCTGTAATGGTATGGGCAGCCATCTCGGAGGAGTCATTAGGTGTGATGATTGATCTAAATGATCATCTAAAAATCACTGAACCTTTATGGAAAGCTCTGGAGTGCAGAGTGTAAGGTATATTTCCACCTTCTTTTTCCCTCAAAGAGCTGGAGGCTTTTCTTTTTGAAGAATGGTGGATTATCTCACTAAGCACAGTCCAGAACTTGTATGACAGCATTCCCACAAAGGCTGACACTGCTCTGAAGGCAAATGAGCAAATGATGGCCATACTCCTTTATAGGTCCTTCATATTAATATAATGTTCAGCGCTTCTGTTATTTCGCCCACCTCCGTCTGTTACTTGTCATGTGTCTCTTTGTGATTTTGCCTTATTCTTTGCTAAGAGGAAACCTTTCAGACAGGCCTCTATAATGTATAACCTCAACACAATCAGTGTAGTAGAATATCTGCAACATGTGTGATCACTGACCAGTGTCAAGACAGCAAGAAGCTTTGTACATATTTGACAACACAGCTTTTCAGACACTGCCTTCCTGTATAGTTACTGGCCAAAGCAGTTTGGTGCCACAAAGGATCCAGGAAGCAGGCCTATCCTTAAGTGTGACATGTCTTTGTGCAAGTAAAAGATGGACTGCATAGAATAGGTGTACAACAGAGCTGTCAGACAACGTATAAAATTAACTTGATGTACAATGTATAATTAGTGGGAGAATGACATGGTGGGGTATGTGGCCACAGTGTAAACATTTAAGTTCACTATTGAAAGACCAAAAGCTGCAATAAGACACACAGATAACAAGTACTGACATAATGATGGGTGCAGTTGGCTGATGAGAAACCTCTAGCTGCACCAAGTGCCAAAACATGGGCCTATCATCCCGTCATGACGAACCAAGAGAACCTCACTTTACCACTCCCTCTTAGCACACCGTGCTCAAAGGGTGAGAAAACAGCTGCCACTGCATCTGAATTTTGAGAAGGAAAGAACCTTTTTGCAGAACTACAGTCAGTTGCCCTCATACGCAAACATTCTCAACAATACCAGTCCAAGGATGTGGCTGTTGGTGGGATGGCCAGTTGTGGAGACAGGCTGACGGTGGGCTTAAGAGAGGGAGGGGGCACCCTCTGCCACCAATAGAAAGTAATGCAAGCTTGACTAATGAAGACAGATCAGCCATAATGCAGTTAGCCACCCCCCCACCCACCCTCGCCACCCCTACAAGCTGACCACAACAGATGGGATGTATCCATGAAACGGTCACATAGGAAAATCTGACCATTCTGGACCTTCTCAGGTGGAATAAATCTCCCTGCGCTGGATTGCCCAGTGCCTCACAAGGCAACATACCACATATGGTCGCCAATCAATAAATGACGAACACAAAGGTCAGATAAATATATGGCCAAATTTAGTTCATGGAACATCATACGTTAAAGGACAATAAAGGTTCTTTACCTTCTGTAGCTCTCAGCTGTTGCCCCCCTCCCACAGCAAATGACACCACAGTACTATTCACTGTCCTTGTCAAAGGCAAACTTCAGATGCCTCTTTCTTTAAATTTTTATGGTTTTCTTTCTGTTGCCAAGGGACCAGCCTTGTAGATAGTGAATCTCAGATTTTTGACATTGTTAAGCCAGAAGGTTCAAAACACTCTCCTCTTCTGCAGAGACTTAGATCCACGGTGGCTATTTCTAACAGTAAAACCAAGGTCTGATTGCGTCATCTTGAAGATTACCCTCTTCAGATCAACTCAGCAAAGCAAAGCCTACCCTTGTAAATCCTCAGGATCAACAAGCATCTTATTCTGGCTTCACAGTGGCATCATATTTTCTTCAAGTTTGTCATTGTTCACCTCTGGATATTAATGGATTACAGTTATATACTTACTTCAAGGCACTTCAGGATTTAACTTATTTGAGCTAATCTTGTTTTTCACTTGTTGCCAATATTCTTCAGTATAGTCCTGTACTTTCCATTTCTGTATACAGTATTTTTTTCTCATTTACGTCCCAGGGTTTATATGTGTGTTTGTCTTTGTTCTGTCAAATCTTCAGATACTGGCCTCCATCTGTCTCTGTCTCTTCCCCTGTGCTCATCTTCTCCTCCACCTGTTCTATTTTATCATGACATGTGCCACACTTGTTTCCGATTAATCGCATCTCTATCCGTGAGAGCTGAATGCTAAACTCTTTCTTGTGTCTCTGTGTCCCAAACAACAGAAAAGGGCACATTAACCTTCTGGGTCTCTTCAATTTCCCTTTCTGATCTTGGCAATAAAGCAAGAGGGGAAAACCTCAGATTGTTTTGACTGAGAGTTTCTCCCCTGAGTGATTGTAAGCGTGTGTGTGTGTGTGTGTGTGTGTGTGTGTGTGTGTGTGTGTGCGCACACGTGTACGGGCATGTGTGTGTTCCCGCCATGCTATAAATAAGCTGGGTCGCAATGAGAGGTGGAAGCCTGCAGAGGACTATGACAGCAGAGGGCAGACTGGCCTCTGCAAAGTGAAACTGGAACCAGTCCTGACTGGGTCTGCAGAGTACCTGCACATAGTCTGGCAGTCAGCTAAACATGCCACTCTGTGTTTACCGAGGATTAGGCTGAAACTAAACCAGGGGAAATGGAATGGGAATAAAAGGGAGTGCATGGACCGTATGAAACAATTACGTTTTTCCCCAGTCTGCAAGAGGCAACACACAGGGCTTCTCAAATTTGTTCCGGGTCTGTGCACTGAGGAACAGCAACATGGATTCATTTCTTGTGAAACCTTGCAGACCTGGGGATATCTGAAATCTGAAACCATATATTGAAAGGACGCTTGTCGGAAGCAACATGATGAAATTCAAATCCTGTCGAATGAACCTACCCCAACAATGAGAGAGCTCCTCCTGCACGGGGACATATTTGGCTGTGGGAGAATGAAAAAAGCCCGTTCTTACCTTGAGCCTGGGCATAAACAGCTAGAGGGCACAGCAGGAGGGCGAGAGGGAAGAACAGGGTGAGGAACATCTCAGGCACATTAGTACTGGGTGCCATGCTGTCCTTTCTGGTGGTCACTGTGACATTGTGGCCTGTAGCAGAAATATTCAAGGTGTTACAATGTCTCAGATACTCAGAAAAACACTGCATTTCCAGACAAAACACTGAAGCTTCCCCTGCTCTGCCTGCTGGTTAGATATTGTGTGGTAACAATTACAAATGTACTACACTAGAGTCCCTGTACCGTGCCCAACATCCTAGCTGCACATCAACTCAGCCAGAGAGAAGAAGCCAATGAGTCTGAGGTAGGAACAAGGTACATATGAAAATGAGGAAAAAGGTTATGAAATAGTGCCATAAGACTTCTAAACTAGCAGCACTCAACATTACAGAGAGACTGGGGGAGATAGTGCTGTTGAGTTGCATTTGGCCACTCGCTTGGTTTTCACAATAACGGAGGGTAAAGTGCATGTCTTTGAACTGCAAACAAAAGGAGAACATTCAACACATTTACATCTATCCATTCAGCTGACACTTTCCTCCAAAGCAACTTGCAATTAGAGTGCCACCCAGTCAAACCTGACACATACCACCAGTCACATGGTTCTCACAGCAAGGGAGGAACAGAAGTGGGTCGCCAGGTCCTTCTTCTGCATGTTGGGGGAGGCACACACAGGGAGAAACATTGAACTGCCATGCACCCCAAGCAGGACTCCAAACCTCAGACCCACCAAACAGCAAGGTAGTGGACAAAGCCACTGCACCACCACAACGTCCAATGTTAAGCCACTTACAGCTATTTTCCATTTTACACAGCTGGATAATTTTACTGGAGCAATTTTAGGGTAAGTACATTGCTCACAGGTACTACAACTAGAGGTGATTTTGAAACCTGCAACCTTTGGGTCCAAAGGCAGCAGCTCTAACCATTTCGTCACCTGCAGTCTGGTAGACACACCTTGAGCTGGATTTAAAGTTATGCCCAAACAAGCAGCTGAGACACTGCGAGGCACCAGTGTTAGCAGGGATGTGTAACCAGTGCTGAATCTAAATTTTAGTCTCCTGTCACATTCAGCTGCCCATTAAACAAAAGCTTTTATGAACCAACAATATATCAGAATTTATTGAGCTATTTGATAGAGCTGTATAGGGCTGAAATTTATTGTGTTGCTGTAATAGTTTAATGAAGTATTATTTCTACATGATCCACGTGTGCACAGCATCCCAGCAGAGAGATGGAAGATTAAAGACAAAATTGGAAGATTCCACTGCTCTGAGTAATTACCATAAACAAAAAAAAGATTGATTGCAGGTCATAATTTAGATTGTGGTTCAGCAAACTCAGCCCCACCCCAGTTTTCCCCACAATGCTTCATTTTCATTTTTTAAGTCAGCTCTCAGCTTTATCTATATGGGAAACGTGATCATTCAACACACGCAGGACTCCAGGCCACTTTTGTTCCCCAAGGCTTAGCTTTCAGAATTGAAAGAGCTCTTCTGTGCAGTGGGGAGCACACAAAGAAAGAAGTAACTATGACTGCAGGGGTACCAGGAAGCTTTCAACTGACAATAGACAAATAAAACCTCTGGTCCCATCAAAAACATACACCACATACTCAGTGAATCCTTCAGTAATACCTTTACCCTTGCAGACAGCAGATACAGACCATTGATGGTCAGAACAGTAAAACACAATGGATGGCAAACTGAGTAGTTTAGGCATGAAGAAATTTGAAACAAAATGTAAAAAGCAATTAACAATATAAAAAACAAAACCTTGAATTTAAATATATATAGTGCTCCTTAGAAGGGGTGCGGTGGCGCAGTGGGTTGGACCACAGTCCTGCTCTCCGGTGGGTCTGGGGTTCGAGTCCCGCTTGGGGTGCCTTGCGGCGGACTGGCGTCCCGTCCTGGGTGTGTCCCCTCCCCCTCTGGCCTTACGCCCTGTGTTGCCGGGTAGGCTCCGGTTCCCTGTGACCCCGTAAGGGACAAGCGGTTCTGAAAATGTGTGTGTGTGTGTAGTGCTCCTTAAAAGTATGTGAACCCTGTAGGGATGGTCATTATTCTTGTATAAAATATTAAAATAAATTTCTAAATGTTTAAATTTAAACTTCTAAATAATAAATCTAGTTGTTAAAACTGAAAATAAACTTGAAAAAAATATTTATTTACACACCTGACTCTACCTACTTAGTTTAACCAATACAACTTGGGGTTCATGTATTTTTGCACCTGCACTCCTGTTTTTCCGCTAAACATGATTTCCTCTAAAGCAACATATGGAACTGGTAATTACACACCAGTTTTGTCTTTTGTCAGATGACAAAGACTGATTCTCATTAATGACCATTTTGTGGTAAAACTAAGGGACACAAAGGCTTCTCATGCTTAAAAGTATCATTAATTTTGACATTAATATTGACATTAAGAGTCCAAAAAACTCAGATACCAAAAACCATAAAAGAAAATGAGTTTCAAATAAATACTTAATAATAATGAAAATAAATAATAGCAATCAAAAATATGTCATGGGATTCCTAACAATAAAACTGTAGTTTCTTCTCAAGGCATCAAACCCACCACTTTCCTGTGCAGAAACTGGGATACCTTGCAATACTGACAGCAGGTTCTGATTTGTCGTGAAAATTAGGAACGGGCAGCACAAGGCACAGCTCGCTAAGTGCCATCGCTCAAGTTGGCACTTCACGGCCAGCTTGGGTAGAAAGGACAAAAATCAATAAGCCTCCACTTCCACTGACTTCATCCATTCTCCCCCACGGACTTCCCTAAGTGAGGCATAAAAGCATCAAGTCTTTTTAAATTCGCATTGCAACAGTGCCAAAGCAGCATGGATTGAGGGATCGGAAATGAGGGTTGACAAATGATTGAGCCTAGGATCACTCACAACAAGTCTTCCCATTGTTAGAATGCTACTGAACTGACCGCTGGTTTAACTTCCCATTTGTAAGCCCTGGAAAAGCAACAGTCAAAATGCTGATAAATCAGTCCTAAGTTCTAAGGGGTTTACCAGTCAGTCTCATTGAACTTCAGCTGTGTGCTTTCTATTGGGACTTTCCTCTGTGTGTATTCAAATACACCACTTCAACCTGAATTGTGGTCACAGTCAAGTAACAAAACTCCTTTCAGAGCAATTCTACTATCTGTGAGCAAATTCTTAGATGTGACATCAGTCTTGATGGATTGAACAGAATCTCACACTTCTGCCCACCATCAGTCTTCCAGGGTTTGTTAGGAATTGAGGAGAATTGCATAATCTTACTGCATTTGTCACAAGTCTAGGAGAAGTGTCCAAAGAATGCTTCCTTCCCATGTTTGTCACGACATGGACATGATTTTTGTGCCAAAGCCAGGGTAGGTCTTTCACTGATTGTAGATGAAGGGTCAAAGGATACCAGTCCCCACCTCTATTCTACATGCACAGATTTAATGAGTTTTAGAAAATAGTTTTAACTCAAATAATCGTGCAGCAGAGTTGCTCAGTGAGTAGCACTGAAGTCTAATACCTCACTGCTGGTGGGTCTGACTTGGGTTTGAATCTGTGGCTCTGTCTGTTTGTTTGCAGGTTCTCCTGGATGAGTGGTTAGTGAAAATGGAAACATTGATGAAATAATAGTGTTGGGCTAACTGACACCATCCGTGCTTCTCTGTCATGACTATTTTATTCTTTTCAAGTTGTCTCACCTGAATCACACCCTCAAGAAAATATCTTCATCCTGCTTTACCCAGGCCTTCCCCTGTGAAGACCATATTCTCGTACTTCTTACAATCAACCCAAAATCTGCCTAAGCACCTCCTTTTACAGGCTACTCATCCACCCTGGACTGAAAAATGCTTGAGTCATGTCATGCCTCGGCAGCCTCATCTAAATCTCCACTCCTGAAAATTCTGGTGTTACATTCACATCAGTAGCAATTAATGATGCAGATGTGTGCAGGGTGGAAAGCAGCTCATCCATATCGCTTCCCAATGGAGAGCTGCTTCTGGATGGAGGCCCAGAAGGGACAGACTGAGCAGTTAAAGCACGTTCATGGCCAGGAAGCTTTGTGTTTCTGAACCACTCTGTCCCCCTGCCTATGACTGATGATGCCAAAAGTCAAAACCATGCCAGCACTGGGATGGGACAATCTTTCAGCCTCCACACACAGTCTGACCCTTTGATATCACCTGCACTAGTGTGGCAATTAAATAAACTACTGGGGGGAAAAAACTGAAGAAGGCTAAAGGAATGGTGCTGTCCGTGGTGCTGAACTAACAGTTTCTAACGGACACAGATCACTATAACCACCACATGGTAAAAGCAAGGAATGAACAGACGTGCTGACAAAATGTAATGTGTGCAGAAGCACTCCAGTGACAGCAGGAAAATAATAATTACAATAATACCTTCTGCTGTCCCTTTCTGAAAATCTTTCAGCATGCTGTCTAGCCTGCTTAGAACTTGAGCATTGGTGTCCTACTGTTCTGGTACACACCAATGGACCATTGGACATCACCAATGAAGAGCTTTCATAGAGCTCCTGCTTTCTCATTTTAAGAGCATGAAACGATTATGTGCTCATACACAAAATGTGAGTCAGTGCCCTCATGTACGTCTTTAATTGTTGCCCTGGCCCATTGTGTAACTGTATACAGTGAAGTGCATCTGATGTATTTAAGTACCTCTTTCAGCCACCCACGTGGCAGTGCATTACTGTCTGGTCCACAATGACTGACTCCACCACAACAAGCGTCAAGCTTACTGGGAGGTTTTCCATTTCATAATTTAAAGAGAAATGGAGGGATAAAGCACTCTGAATTGGAACAGTGTTGTTTTAAAGTGAGATTCTTTGTTTGTTGTAGTAATAGCATCTCTAGCATCTTTGTTCAGAGGAGGGACATTCAACATTTTTCTGAAATATTTTTCAGTCTCCTACATACAGCCACCAAAGATGTCATGGATGCAACATAGTTCCAGAGACCAAATTTTACACAGTAGTTGAAAATCACCTTTAAAAATATTGTTCCTCCAATACATCTGTTACTAGAAAAGTGTGTGCAGGACAAGGTGCTGTCACTATCGGACAAAAGGAGCACAAATGCCTGTTTAAAGGTACGGCTGTTTCAACCACAGGGGCTTAGTCACCTTGTCACAGCAATCAATGCTGTTTGTTTCTTAACAGTTTAAGAGTGGTGAGCTAAAGGTTCATTGATAAATCATCTCTGAAATCTTCAGTGGGGGCAGGTATAGCCTGCGGTTCAAACAAACAGTTTTAGACATTGCAGCAGAGAGTTTCACATCACATGAAATTCCAAGAGCATTAAAAACACAGGATATATGAAAAAAGACTCACTCATGCCTCACAAAAGAGTCAACCGAAACAGCAAATCAATACCATGCTCTCCTCTCCCTTGGTCACTCCCACACCCTCATACCAACTCACTTTCACTCTGATCCATCACAGTCGACCACCCCAGTTGTGTAGTAGGCAAAAGTTTCTGCATAACTGACAATTTGCAAGAACCACTAACCAAAAAAGTTATTGCAGATTTCCTGTCCTTCCTTCTTACCTTCTCCAGGAGGTGTCCCTGACGGCACCCAGCTTAGTCTGCTGTCTTTGCTGTGTGCAGTAGATCCTGTGCACTGGGGAGCAGACAGAGAGTAATGGGGAGAGAGGGAGAGATAGCACCACTCTGTCTAACAGTGGCACAGTGTTCCTGCTCTCTCTTACTCACACACACAACTGGCGGAGTCTTCTCCCCTGTGCCCAAGTACAGCCCATCTGCAAAGTCAGACAGAGAGAGAGGGGATGGAGGGACAAGGTATGAAGAGGAAAGTGGGAGGGGAAGAAGGCGAGAGATTTACTGGTCACTGTACCCTGTCACAGAGTGCTGCACTCATGGTTGAATCTCTCCATCGTCTAGATACCAGCATGAGTAAAATATTTGTTTCTTTATTCACAGAATATATATACTGTACATATGTGTGTGTTTTATACATATATATGTATATATGTCACACGTTATTTTCACCAAACATTCCAGATGTCTACTTCATCTACTGTACTTGACATGTCAAGGAAGCCTGTATTCAAAAATTAAAAAAGTAGTTGTATGCACAAATACACAATGCTGAAAGCACCTGCCATTTCTGACATCGCAGGTCCATTGCCACCATTCTGCTCTACTGTAGCATTGCCCAAGAGAAATTTTGGCCACTGAGAGCAGACTGACAAAAATTTCTTTGCTAATACCCATGAAATAGACACTGGAACAGTGGACATGTGCTTCCCAATTGAGGCACAGAGCTAAAATGTACATTTGTCTTAAGAGCTCAACAGTGTCTCAATGTCTCGTTGTCTGCTCATTTGTCTGAAATAAAGGGCAAGAACAGGGCTAATAGGAGCTTCCCCATGTAAGTATCTGTTGCAAAGAATCTGTGTAAACTTATTGCTTTGAAAGGCTGCATGGATCGAAAGCCTTCTGAACCTCTGGAGTGTGAAAACATGTTACACTTCTCTTCAGTTAACTTCAAGAGAACTTTGCACTCATTTAACATTGAAACCTTTAATGCTCAAGTTATTGTAACAAGAACTCTAACAAATATCCGAACCAAGGGTTTTTCAGTATATGCAATATATGAAGATTTATAGAATTCCAAATTTCAGAATTATTTTGCAGATCACGCATCATGGCTTATTTTGGTTTGAAGTGAAGAGCTGTCACAGGTTTTCACAGATCATCTACTGCTGATATTTAAAGTTATTTTCATTACATTTAGGGGGAATGATGGTGCAGCAGGCTTGCCTGGGTCCTGCTCTATGGTGGGTCTGGGGTTCGAGTCCTGCTTGGGATGTCTTGTGACAGACTGGTGTCCTGTCCTTGGTGTGTCCCCTACACCTCCAGCCTTGTACCCTATGTTTCCGGGTTAGGCTCCAGTTCGCCACAACCCCGCTCAGGACAGGCAGTTTCAGCCAGTGTGTGTACATTACATTTATTCATTTAGCAGACACTTTTCTCCAAAAGCGATGTACATCACAGATAAAAATATAGTGAGTAAAACAGAAAGAGAGATTTAGATCCAGACACGTGATTCTACGCACTGTTGTTACATTCCACAATACGAACCAATGTACATCACACAAGTAGCTACATAAAGGTATATCCGTTATTCAACACTCATAATCACAAATTTATTGACCATAAACATTTATACATTAACATGCACTTAAGAGACCATGGTAGAGGTGAGACCCTTTTTAAATGTAGACAGAGATTCAGCAGTTCTGAGTGAGAGGGAGAGGTCGTTCCACAACTTAGGAGCCAGAACCAAAAACCTTTGCGCTATTGATTTTGGATCTTTGTGCATGGGACCACCAAGCGGACAGAGGTGGAGGAGCATAGCAGTCTGGTTGGGGTTTTGTGAATGATCAAGTCTTTTAGATATCTGGGAGCAGTTCTGTTGGTGCTTTTGGAGGCCATAACCAAACTCTTGAATTTGATCTGGGTAGCTATAGGAAGCCAATGCGGGGAGACAAAGAGGGGTGGGAACACTTCGGCAGGTAAAACACAACTCGTGCAGCAGAGTTCTGTATCAGCTGTAGAGTTTTGATGGCAGCAGCTGGAAGGCCACACAAGAGACAGTTGCAGTAGTCCAGGTGGGATGTCACCATGGCCTGGATAAGTATTTGCGTAAAGTCTGTTGTTAGATAGGGACAGCACCTGCGGATGTCATGCAGGATGTATCTATATGGATTCAATGTGCTGCGAGGAAAACAGACATGAGTCAATCATTGCTCCCAGACTGTTTGCCGAGGAGGTAGGCAAAATCAGTGAGTGGTCCAGTTTGATAAAGAGTTCTGGACAGATGGATGAACCAGGCGGTAGTTGAAGGATTTCTGTTTTGGAGAAGTTGAGTTGTAAGTGTTGATCAGACATCCAGGCAGAGATATCCAGTTGTATCAGCTGTAGAGTTTTAATGGCATAAGCTGGAAGATCAGACAGGAGAGACAATGTCTGTATGAGACAAGGAAATGTCTGTAGCTCCAAGTGAAAAGGAAAGGAAGAGCTGCTTATCATCAGAGGAGCAGTGGTAGTTGAATACATGAGAGGCTATAACAAGGCTAGGTAAAAGGTGTATATTGAGAGGAGTAGGGGGCCCAGCACTGACCCCTGTGGAACGCCAGTTGAGAGAGGCTGAGCAGATGATCAGGAGCCCCCCACAGCTAAATGGTAGAACTAAAATCATTTCAGTGCTGTTCCTTTGATATCAAGCTGTCCAGGAGAGGAGATTAGAATCCAGTACTTGATCATGTCAAATGCCGTAGACAAGTTGAGGAGGATAAAGGCCGAGGAGAGGGAGGCTGCTCTAGCTGACTGGAGAGCATTGGACTGATTTCCATCAAGGAGATCATTTTGGGCGAGGAATTCAGACAGCTGATCGCAGGTTGCCCGTTCCAGAATGTTGACAGAAAATGGAGGAAGACTGGTCTGTGGTTCTGGACTGAGTCAGGATCCAGAGAGGGTTCTCTAAATTATGGTACTTACCTTTATGCTCATTTTATTGCTTATATCAACAGATCCTGCATAAAAACCATTTTTTACACAAACAGCAAAAAGCTTGTAAGCCTGTAGACCTGACACAATGTCCAAACAGCAATATTCAATACAATTCTCAATCCAAATTTTCTAACCCTTAATCTGTAAATTGTTTTATGAAAACAAAAAAAAAACATATATTAATTTTGTCATGCCCACAACCTCATGCTGGACTATTGCACCTGCTGTGAATCAGGGAGGCAGGGTATAAAGAGGCTGCCCTGGTGCACCTGTTTTCAGAATCTCATTCCAAGAAACCGCAGCTCCAGCATCAGTGAACCACAACCTCTTCTCCTAGTTTTCTCTCCGACCCTTCCATGTGCTTCTGATTCCACTTTCTGGCTTTTCAACCCTCAGCTCAATTTACTCAACTACGTCTCTTGTCTTGTCCCATGAACAAAGTTTTCCCATCGACCAAACCTTGCCTGTCCCTGACTATGCCTTTGTCTACTCCTTGTTGGATCAGAGAATAAAAGCACATGTAACTGGGTCCGTTGCCTTCGTCTCCTGTCTTCCACCATGACAAATCTCTTCTTTACCTGATCCATAACTTGAATTGCTTATTCAAATATCTTACAGATCTGGTGTTTTTATGATTTAACAGTTTACACATCCACTTCACTTCAGAAAACTGTCAAGAGCAAAAAATTCACAAATCACAAAATGTGACAAACTGGCAATAGAAACATTACCAAATGAAAATGTTCTGCGGTTTCATGTTATTCCACAATATTTGCTGTTGTAAAGTTATTCTGCAACAAAAATATAACTTGAGGAGGGAAATAGTAATTTGTATAACAAGTAACTTGAGTGAACGCAGTAGAAATTTTGGGTGCAGTCCCATAAGATTAAAAAGGCATTTGCTCTTTCCAAATTATTTTGCATTTGGTTTGATTTGGCGCTGAGAATTAACATTTTTTTGAAAACAAGTCATAATACAGGTGTTGAATTCTGGACATCAACATAGAGAAGGAATTAAGAAAGAATTGAGAGATGCTGTCAGATTCTCATTAGTTAGTCAGGGAGAACCTCACTGTTTCACATTCTTTGTGTCATATGCAACACTCCAAACATGGCTTTAGCATAAGTTTACGTTTTCCTTTTTAAATTGCTGATTAGCAACAGCACTGGGTCACAACAGAAAAAGTGCACAGAGAAAATGCAAATACATGCACATACTTCAGACTAGGGTAAAGGACTATGGTATGGTATATTTCAAAGGTATTACCATGTACCACAATCTAAGAAGCTCATGGTCTGAGAATATTCTGGAATTTATCTGAATTATCATACAGGTCTTAAATTCTATCTGGAAAAAACTAACCATTGAGTCATGTGCGTACTGTATTTACAGATGGGACAATAAACACTAAATACATTCACTTGACAAATAAGTAAGAGTGATTGGGCTGCTGATTTCTTTCCCCTTTTCATAAAATTTTTTTCCTTTATAAAAAAACCAAGGGTCAAAACCTTCATGCTTCATTTGCTATACCTGTGGCAGAACTTAATAAATATCCTGACATTTGATATATCCTTAAGAACTGAGCACATTTCAATTTGTGAAGTTAGAAGCCTTTAAATATCTTGATTAAATATTAACAAACCTAAGGTTGTACATACTTATTTAATTCTCTGACGAATATTAATGGGTACCATACAAACAGCAGGAGTAGGAGCCATCTGTAATCATTACCATCAGGCAAAAGCAGAATAACTTGAGCAATCCTTCACACAGAGCACTTAAACTCAAACTAAGATGACGGATGAGGAAACCAAGACACAAATTATTTCCACTATACCCTGTGTTTGTACACATATGAAATTTATGCTACATTAATAGCCTGGGCAATTAGAAACATCTGTAAAGCAGTTTGTTCCAGTTTTTATGCTTATCTAAAGTGTGTGTGGTGGGGGGGGCAGGGGGATGAAACAGAAAGGTACCACTGAAGTCAGCCGTTGTCAACAACCGCTTGTCCCGAGCCTTAGCTGCCAACACAGAGCACAAGGCTGAAGGGGAGAGGACACATCCTGGACAGAACGCCAGCCTGACACAAGGCACCCCAAGCAGGGCTGTAACATTCTTCTTTTGATTTGAAATCCAATTTTCCTGAGCATTCAGCTGTAATGGGCAATAATATATGCTTATGGGTATATTACAATTATTTTTTTTTAAATAAAATATTTAAGAAAATATTTCTCTGACAGCACAGTGGTACAGCATAGTGATTTGCAGTTGAATTCTGGCAATAATTCTGCCTCCATATTCATCTGTGTGGGGTCTGTATGTTCCTTGGGACCCCAGAGTTCAAGGACACAAGATCTGAAAGAACTGGTGCCATCTGTTTAGTAAGGAAACTTGGGTTTGTCCACATAAAGCCCACACTGCCCAAAAGGGTGCTTCCACAATTTCATTTAAAATATTTGTGTGGCCCTCTGTGACAGCAGCACTACATCACATTTCTTCTATGTTCAACAAATGGTTGTAGATACGTCTTCAGCAACATCTCAGAGGATTCAGCCAATTAGTTCTGAAAGATGTAATAGGTTTTGTTTGTCTGCTACATCATGGCAAGTTATGAAACTGAATTGCTTTTCTTTAACAATAAGAATAATGAAGTCATATCTAAACCACATACTTATATCTAGTTTATGCCACAAATGTTTTAACACTGCTCTATATTATCAGGTTTTGGTGACACTGGGTGTGGGTCGTTTCAAAAGTAATACTGTCAGCGGGCGCTTGAAGAACACAGGTTCGAATCCCTAATCCTGCTCTAATCCTACTTAACACTTGTCTACCCATTTATACAACTACTGTAGGTAACTTTACTAGAGCAAAGCAGGGTAAGGACTTTACTCCAAGGCACTACAGCTAGAAAAGGGATTAAACCTGTAACCTTCAGGTTCAAAGGCAGCAGCTTTAACCAGTATACTACCAGCTGCTTGTCAAACAACAACTGTAATGTGTGCGGCAATCTATCCCTGTGAGTCACACATATAAATGATCATACTGTTTATAAGAACATCATACAGTATATAGTGACTGTGAAAATGTTTATAGAAATATTTCTGATGTTATGTTACCGAAAAGAAGCAACGCACACTATGCAAAATGGCTACATGGTGGCAAAAACAGGAGTTATATGAACTGGAGTTCTTTAAATACCACCCAGAGGAATCCATTTTTGAAGCGTGTGATGGAAGCAGACAAACTGGAATCTTATTTAACTGGATTAAATGAAATAAACTGAAAACACTGTACTCACTGCAAAATATTAATGTTATAGATTTTTTTGTCAGCTTAATGAGAGACGAGTGCTGGAATGGTTGAGAGGGGAGGAGACTTGTGAGTAGTGTCGTAGTTTAAGCTGCTGCTTTTGGAACCAAAGCTTGCAGGTTTGAATCCTATCTCCAGCTGTGGAACCTTTGAACAAAGTACTTACCCTAAATTGCTTCTGTAAAACTACCCAGCTGTAAAAATGGGTAAATAACTCTAAGTATCTTAATATTGTAAGTTGCTTTGGAGAAACATATCAGATAAATGTAATTTGGAAACTTGTGGAGCCCCATGGACTTCCAATGGTTAGATGAAAATGGTTCTCAATGCAGCCCCAGTGCCAGGTAAAAGTACTTGTTGGTGTGGGAGTGAATGACAAAGATGCAGCTGTCAAGAATCTTTTTCTGCTGCCTCTAACCACAGTATAATAAGATCTGGGACTAAGAAGTGAGTCCAGGCTGTAGAAGCTATTCTAATGAGAGGATAATGAGTACTTTTTTATTGACCTTTGACCCTTGACCTTAAGTACACTCCCACTGCTTATTCACAGCCATGGTCAGATTGGCCAATCTGCGTAACCCCACTGGTAATGGGTTAAATGTATATTGGCTATACTGGATTATGAAACGTGAATTCAGCAACACAACACTAAGGAGGAAACTGAACTGAAGATCTTCCTGGAGCCCTCTCCACAAACTGTCAATCCACATGCTCATATCTGGATGTTCCAGGATGACCCCAGAAGGAATCTGAAAGTTATCCAGTTTCAAGATGTCTTCTTGCCTGCAGAAGAGGCTAAAAAACTGCAACTACACAGTCATGATCAGAGTCGGCGCTGCATTGCTATGACTGTCACCAGGATGGTCATGTGAAATAGACAGACAGACATTTTCAGAACCGCTTGTCCCATACGGGGTCACGGGGAACCGGAGCCTACCCGGCAACACAGGGCGCAAGGCCGGAGGGGGGAGAGGACACACCCAGGACAGGACGCCAGTCCATCGCAAGGCACCCCAAGCGGGACTCGAACCCCAGACCCACTGGAGAGCAGGACTGTGGTTCAACCCACTGCGCCATCGCACCCCCGTCATGTAAAATACCACCAGCTAATTTCTGCTACCTACCTGGACCAGATGGATGAGTGAGTTTTGGGAAAAATGCAGAAAGTTTATTAAGGTCTGTGTGTGAATGCACTTGTTTACACAAGTATTTCCAGAAGCGCAAAATAACCAGCCACATGTATGCTTTTACTTTAACTTAAGTAAACTGATGATAATTGATGAGGGTACTACAGCGATATATGGAATATACCTGATCAGCACACCTAGCAACATTACGGTGTGATGTGCTTCAGATTGCATGGCGATGTAGTGGTTCACGCTGTATCCGCATAAGTCGAAAATATCACACACACACACACACACACACACACACAGTCTGATACCGCTTGAACCAAGCAGGGTTGCAGCAAACCAGAGCCTAACCTGGCAACACAGGGCGCAAGGCTAGAGGAGGAAGGGACAGACCCTGAATGGGATGCCAGTCTGTCGCAAGGCACCCCAAGCAGCAATCAAAACCCAAACCCACCAGTAGCAGGGGGCACAGATGGCTGTTTCTGTGACAGAACCATCATAAGTCGGGGACCACCTGTATAATTTATATGTATATATACAGTATATACTGTATTTATACCACTTTTAAACTTTGATGTTGTACTTCTGCATCACTGCTCTGAACTGACAACCAGGAACAGAAGTCTATAACATGCTTCTGCTGCATTTTTGCATGAAGGACACATAGAGAAGTAGATGAGCAAAAGTGCCATTTTACTAAATATGACATTAAAAGGCAAGTTTTAAATGATATTTTCTTACAAATATGTTGCTTTTTCATTCACCATTAAGAAAGACATTTTGGTATTTAATTATAAGGGGAGTACAGTGGTGCAGCAGGCCTGGCCGGGTCCTGCTCTCTGGTGGATCTGGGGTTGGAGTCCTGCTTGGGGTGTCTTGTGATGGACTGGCGTCCCGTTCGGGGTGCGTCCCCTCCCCCTCCAGCCTTGCGCCCTGTGTTGCCAGATTAGACTCCAGTTCACTGTGACCCCACTTGGGACAAGTGGTTTCAGATTGCGTGTGTGTGTGTGTGTGTGTGTGTGCGTATTTAATTATGGGTGAGATATTTTTGTGTAGGAATCTGTTATTTTTTCAAAAAATGTCTAATGGTAATTTTACCCATTCACAACAGAAATTCACATAGTGGGGGTATTTCACCATTATGTGAGTAATGGCTGTACATACAGTATATTGAAGATAGTTATATACCAAGCATTTGACTTTCTACATGACTGACTGACATTTTGCCGAGATAGACCTGTCTGTTTCACTGAATTCTTCAGATCGCTGAGAATGCATGACATTGTGCAATTTGCACCAGTCGTATGTTATGTCTATGAAGCAAAGAAACACAAAACTGTCTCATGGGTTCAGCTGATTAACGGCTTTTGACATTTTCCATTTTGCAATTTCCATTTTTTTTCGGTAAATGATAAAAAAAATATACCAGATACAAAGGAAGATACTGCTGACTAAAGACTGCACAGAAATTTGTGCTTCGGTATTTTAATTTAGCAGTTTTGACAAAGTAGCAAATCACAAAAAAACTACTTTCTTTATATTCCTTTATGGAGGAGGAAGCGATTAAGGATTTTTTTCCAAAAAAATTGCTTTATTAAGTCTTGTTCTTGGTTGGTATGGGCTAACTATGAACTGTCCTTGACTTATCATAATTCTAAAAATATTTCCCATAGATTTACTGTAGAACTAGGAATTAACATTGCAAATGCCAGTGATTCAAGATTTACAGCAGCTTTCAAGTGACCTCTTTGGAACAACGCACTAGTGTGGATTAGAGGTTATAGCACTCTGTCCAAGACTGCAAGTTGTGGGGTTTTTTTTCTGAAGATTGGACTCGTGCAGTTGACATAAGTTGCTGTAATGTACTTAAAAAGAGCTGTGCAGAAGTGACTGTAATGTGATGTTTGTGAAGGACTTAGGAAATAGTTTTTGCTATAGTGCAAGACAATGCATTTGAAGGCCTTGTAATCTGCAAGGTGGTGTTTGGAGAAACGCCAAAACGTCTTTTTTTCACCCTGGAAAAAAGCATTTCGCAAATCAGAGCACTACATCAGCACAACCGCTCGGTCAATCTCATCATCCAGGACACTTCTATTCACCTAAAGTGCCATTTTTTGGTAAACTGTCAAATGATGTACAGGAAAAAATAAGAAATCACACTCCTGATGTCACAAATGATGGTCGTTGGGGTACATGGAAAACTGAATTCCTTAACTAAATGTGCTCATGAAGAATTGTCCTCCGCCAGTATCTACGTTATTCTGATATTTAAAAAAGTGCAGCGATTAAACGTCATAGCAACAGTAATTTAGTAAAAATCCAATATTACAGCGACTGATGTCAGACATTTTGAGTAATTTGAGCCATGCCCTTCAGCTGCCTTTTCAGTATGAACTAGCAGTAATAAAGAGCCCTATTATCCACACAGTCTGAAACCTGCACTGCATCAGAGCTCATCGAGCCCCAAAGGACACGTATGGCAGCAGGACAGTCTAAAGATATTTCCACCCAGGCTGGCACTGCTGTTGCCCACCAAAGCACAGTGGCCACAAGCAGAGTCCCTATCACCTGCCAGATGCGTGGTGGGCATACCAGATGTGCCCTAAAACTAAGATGAAATCACATAGGCACATGCACAAAATATGTGCTCTCTGTATAGAGAGACAGACCACAAAAATAAGACAATTCACAAATGCAAAAATGTGAAAAAAAAGCAAAAACATAAAAATTAGCCATTTGACATGCATTTTCAAAGTTGAAGAACACAATATTTTGTTCAAATTTTCAGTGTAACTTGCACATTACAGTGGAATGAATGCTCTTTCCATTGTAAATGTGAAGGGGTGAGACACTCATGAATGCTACCTACACATATGTCAAATGTAGATTCCTTAGTGCTGCCAGTATAGACAGCACTGATACTCCTTCACTGTAATATATTTGTTTTATTATGACATGGAGGAAAGTGTACACATACTCCACTTTTAAGAAGTTGTTGGGTTTGCGGTCACTCTTCACAACAATCGAACCCCTTGCATATTAACCAGTTAAAAATCTTTTTCAAAGGGTCCTACTGCTTCTACAAGTCAAATGCTCTTACTGTATTTAGTTACTCTGTCGTAGTATATAGTATATCGTGTACCTTTCTATGCATAAAGAACATTAAAGGAACACTTCGGATAGAATAAAACATTTTTAATATAACAATACAGTAATAATAATAGTGTAATGATGTAATGTAATTTCCATGAGATGTATGTTACTTTGGAAAAAAAGCATCTGCTAAATGAATAAATGTAATAATAATAAATTTAAATACAGAACCCATCCTGGGTGTGCCCCTCCCCTCCAGCATTATGCCCTGTGTTGCTGGGTTAGGCTCTGGCACTAAGTCTTAGTCCTATACCTCAGGCCCACATGCCCCTCCACGAGCGAACGAACCGCTGTAGACGCGCAATGTTTTGATTCACATCGCAAAGTAGAGCCCGTTTGTTATTACGGATCATTGTATATAACTCATATTTTAATATAGTAGGCTTTGCAGGGGGTGGTTCGTAACCCAGGGACTACCTGTACAAATTTCTCAGAACTAAGAGTAGAATGTATTGCCATTTTGCAGCTGATAAACATCACTAGCAACAGCTCAGTGAAATAATTAGCTGCTGTTTAACGTTCTGTTGTCCTTCTGCTGTGTTTCCTTGTGTGATTACTAATACATAATTTGTAGACTTCAATTCAATTTATTTTTATGAAGTGCTTTTCTCACACAGCGACACAGAGCACTTTAACACAGGCATGAGGCAAGAAAAACAAATATATCAAACAAAGAAGACAGTTGACTAACGACTATCATAATATAGTACTTTTATAGAGCTATAAGTATGCCTACTGGCCACCGGGGAAAGGAACAAAAACGCCCAACTGAAGGTTGAGGGAGAAAAAAAAACCTCTGGTGGTCCAAGGACCAGTGGTTGCCCACCCCTCCAGGGCATTCTAGATTAAGTAAAAATTCTAAGATAGTTAACAAGTAATAATGATATTGTTGCTATTGTTGCTGTAAGCCAATGTGTAACAAGTAATTATACACACACATACACCGTGACCCCGTATGGGACAAGCGGTTCTGAAAATGTGTGTGTGTAACAAGTAATTATAATGTTGGTAAATGGCATCTTGAACCCCAACTCAGCATGGAACATCTCGTCCATTATGGCAGTTGGTCATCATCCTCAGTCAGCACGGGATTTGTCTGTCACCACCGGCTGGCCTCCTCAAAGTCTTATGTAGGCGAGGCAGTTCTCAACAAGAAGAAAGAACAGAGTTACTAATTTGTAACTGAAATCAATTTAATATGCATTTGTATAAAGGTGGTAAAAACAACCAAGGCAAGTGGAATTACATTTCGAGGTGGAATGCCTAAGTGAACACGTAAGTCTTTAGTCTGGATTTGAAAACAGAAACAGACAGGGCATTTCTGACAGTAACTGGTAAAGTATTCCACAGTTTAGGTGCTCTGTAACTAAAGGTGCAACCTCCTACTGAGGTCTTACTGATCAAAGGTACTTTAAGGTAACCTGCATCCAATGAACGAAGATATCGTCCTGGGATATAAGAATCAATCTCACAAAGGAAAGCCGGAGCAAAGCCATGTACTGCCTTATAGGTCAAAAGAAGGATTTTAAAATCAACTCTAAATGTGACCGGGAGCCAATGTAACGATTTAAGTACCAGTGTTATATGGTCATACTTCATAGTTCTAGTGATAATTCTCACAGCAGCATTTTGTACCAACTGTAGCCTGGATACAGTCTGGTATTGACAACCCGACAATAAAGCATTACAGTAATCCAGCCTGCTTGAAACAAAAGCATGAACCACTTTCTCAGCATCCCATCTACACACAAATTGCTGTAATTTAGCTATGTTTCTTATCTGAAGGAAGCACGACTTAGTCAAAGCATTTACATGAGATAGAAATGACAGCTTCCCATCCAACAGGACACCCAAATCCTCGACACAGTCTGTACACACATTTTCAGAACCTCTTGTCCTATACACAGTCGTGGGGAACTGGAGCCTACCCAGCAACACAGGGCATAAGGCTGGAGGGGGAGGGGACACACCCAGGACAGAACGCCAGTCCGTCGCAAGGCACCCCAAGCGGGACTCGAACCCCAGACCTACCGGAGAGCAGGACCTGGTCCAACCCACTGCGCCACTGCACCCCCCACAGTCTCTACACTTGAAGCTAATACCATTTGTTGAAAACATTGGTGTGATTATGTCGAGAGTTTTGGCATCACCACCCACCAAAGTTCCTCTTTTACTGGCATTTAGAAATAAAAAGTTTTTACTCATCCATAATTTTATACTGGTAAAACAATTAGCTAAAGACACCACATGTGATGGATCATCAGGCTTAAACGATACATATAGCTGTGTGTCATCGGCATACAAATGGAAATTCACATTGTGTTTGCTAATAATGTCATCCAATGGTAACATATACAGTGAGAACAGTAATGGCCCCAACAGAGAGCTCTGTGGCACACCATACTGAACCATAGTTGAGATGGAGGGGGTTCAGTCATCAGATTTCAGTACAAGTTGTTCACAGTTAGCTAGATATGATTCAAACCACTTCAGAATGGTACCTCTTAGTCCAACCAGGTTTCCAAGTCTACTCAGTAGGATGCTATGGTCTACAGTATCAAATGCAGCACTTGAGTGCAGTAACATAAGAATAGAGATCTAACCAGCATCAGAAGAAATGAGAATATCATTAACAACACGTGTGAGTGCTGTTTCAGTGCTGTGACCAGTGTGGAAACCAGACTGAAATTTTTCGAATATATTATGATGATTAAGATGTTTTACAATTTGGAAAGCTACGATTTTTCCTAGAATTTTGGATAAAAACGGTAGATTGGAGAGCGGTCTATAATGGGTTATTGCAATCCAAATCCGATTTCTTAGTAGGGGTCTAATAACGGCGATTTTAAAAGCTTTTGGAAAATACACACACACACACTTTCTGAACCGCTTGTCCCATGGGTCGGGGGGAACCAGACTTAGGCCAACCCACTGCGCCACCGCGCCAGCGCCCTTTTGGAAAACAGTCATTTTAAAAATAGGTTCTGCAAGCACGGAAGCCGCGGCTTTCAGTAATTTAGTGGAGATTGGGTCCAAAGAACAGGTAGTACCTTTAATAGAGCGAATTAGCACGGTAATTTCCTCTAGTTATTACGTTGAAGCTACTGAGAATGTGCGAACAACTAATATTATCGTCGGAAGCGCTTATGCTGGCTAAAACCAAACTAGAGGGCACTATGGATTCGCGGATATTCTCTAATTTATTGTTGAAAAACGACATAAATTCATCGTTAGTAATGGTAACAGAAATAAATTGTTTATCTTTGTGTTTACCAGTTATTAAGTAAGTGATGGTATTAAACAGGAAGCGAGAGTTCTTCTGATTTTCATCAATTAACTCTGCTTAATATTCGGATCTGGCATGAAAAATGCTTTTTTACATTTTTTTAGACAATCGGACCAGGCTACATAATAAACGTTTAGTTTAGTTGAACGCCATTTACGCTCTAATTTACGACATTCTGACTTTATTGGACGAGTTGATTCGTTGAACCATGGCGAGTTTCTTACAGTTCGAATAAGTTTAGTTGTTGGTGGAGCCACAGAGTCTAGGGCGAATTTTTATCACCAAACTATAAACAAAAGTCATCTGATCAATATCTATGCTCTTTCCAAAATGAGAGCTTCTGATATAATAAACAATTTTAGCAGGAGTATTTTTCATCAATATGCCGCACAATTTTGGTCTTACTGTGGTCGGACGGCACCAGCAGGTATAGATCAAGTTAACAGGTAACGATCGGAATAGCCTTGTTTAAAGGAATAATATTAATGTGATGAACATCTACGCCGTAGGTTATGACGAGGTGAAGCATATGGTTACGGGAATGAGTAGGACCATTAACAACTTGAGTAAAACCGACAGAGTTTAAGAGAGGTAAAACTATTAGCGAGAGTATCCGATGACATGTCTATGAATATTGAAATCAGGATTATTTTGTCATGAGTAATGACTAAACCGGTTATAAGTAACTCAATTCCTTGAGAAAAGAGGAGTATGGTCCAGGTGGACGGTAGATAAGGAATATAATTATAGTTTCAGTAAGAAAGAACAGATCGGACTTGTAACTTAATATTAAGTCTTTACTAGAACAGCTTTACTTGTTAGTGAACGAATAATTAACAGATAGCATTTTATATTACAGTTTGGCCTCGGTGGTAAGTTCAAAATGTTTGTTTTAATGTATTTTAGGTTTCTGGTGCAAGCACTCCTATCACTAAGTCTAGTTAAATGCCGTGGCCTTATAATAGTTTGCATGTTTTAGCTGCACTTAATGCTTTTCTTTAAAGTTTTGAGGCAGAAGGACTGGACAAGGCAGAAGAAACCCCATCACATGAGAAATGACCACTGGTACCAGAACGAGTAACAAACCCATCAATACACACAGCTGCTAAAGGAGATGACACATGGAATTCATGATGGATGAGTCAGTCGTGCAGCTTGCAGGCCAAGTTCTGGGGCGGAACAAACGAACCCCTCCAGTTGAGGTGTACACCATCACGCGTGAAGAACCTGGGCCTTTCCCAGAAATCATCCCACTTATTAACAAATGATATATGATTAAAGTGGCACCACGTCTCCAACCACCTGTTAAAGGACACCAGTCTACTGTACACTATGTCCCCCATGAAAAGTCTAGGTAAAGGACCAGACACTATTAGATTACGACATTTCCTTCTGGCCTTATTACAGATAGAAATAGAAATGCTGCTGAGAGAATTGTTACTAGAAGTATGAAGTATGACCATATAACACCGGTACTTAAATCCTTGCATTGGCTCCCAGTCTCTTATAGAGTTCATTATAAAATCCTACTTTTGACCTATAAGGCAATACATGGCATTGCTCCGG
Source organism: Scleropages formosus (assembly GCF_900964775.1). Taxonomy (NCBI): domain Eukaryota; kingdom Metazoa; phylum Chordata; class Actinopteri; order Osteoglossiformes; family Osteoglossidae; genus Scleropages; species Scleropages formosus. The sequence goes on along the minus strand of NC_041815.1, from coordinate 8,969,155 downwards.
CTTACCTTTGTGAGATCATTGATTCTTATATCCCAGGACGATATCTCCGTTCATTAGATGCAGGGTACCTTAAAGTACCTGTGATCAATAAGATCTCGGTAGGTCACACCTTTATTTATAGAGCATGTAAACTGTGAAATACTCTACCAGTTACTGTCAGAAATGCCCCGCCTGTTTCTGTTTTCAAATCCTGACTAAAGACTTACATGTTCACTCAGGCATTCCACCTCGTAATGTAATTTGACCTGCCTTGGTTGTTTTTTTAATCACCTTTATAAAAATGCATTTTAAATTGATTTCAGTTACAAATTACTAACTCTGTTCTTTCTTCTTGTTGAGAACTGCCTCGCTACATAAGGCTTTGAGGAGGCCAGCCGGTGGTGACAGACAAATCCCGTGCTGACTGAGGATGATGACCAACTGCCATAATGGACGAGATGTTCCATGCTGAGTTGGGGATTCAAGATGCCATTTACCAACATTATAATTACTTGTTACACACTGGCTTACAAATTGTTACTTTCTAGAAAGCCCAGGAGGGGTGGGCAACCACTGGCCCGTGGACCCCCAGAGGTTTTTTCTCCCTCAACCTTCAGTTGGGAGTTTTTGCTCCTTTCCCTGGTGACCAGTAGGTATATTTATAGCTCTATAATAAGTTCTTCATTATGGTAGCCATTAGGTGACTGTCTTCTTTGTTTGTATCAATTTTTTTTGCTGTATGCCTGTGTTAAAGCGTTCTGTGTCACTGCATGAGAACAGTGCTCTATAAAAATAAAAATAAATACACACACACACACACACACACACACACTTTCTGAACCGCTTGTCCCATACGGGGTCGCGGGGAACCGGAGCCTACCCGGCAACACAGGGCATAAGGCCGGAGGGGGAGGGGACACACCCAGGACGGGACGCCAGTCCGTCGCAAGGCACCCCAAGCGGGACTCAAAATAAAGCAGCTCTTTAACACCTCAGACTGCTGGTAACGAATATCATTACCACCAACATGCACCATAGTCGACACAGCATTATCGGCCAGAGAACTGACACGAGGCCTCCATGTCGGACACATGTGCTCATGGGAAACACTTCACCTTTGCACTTCGATTCCCAGACCCTCAAACCACATTTTGGACAGCCGAATCCCCCAAAATAAGCACATTATTACTATTATTATTATTATTATTATTATTAATATTATGTGAACTGCTTAGAGCCAAATATCGATTTTGGTTTGGATGGGAGAACCCAAACCAGCCAGGAACCAGTGGTTTAGGCTTTGCTTTATTCGACTTACTCCAAACAGTAACCCAGTTGCTGTGAGAGCGCTCCGGGGTACCTGGCTTCTCATTAGCTGTACTGGGGCCTGTAAGTGTCGACGTTGAGTTCGACACTATGAAGGCATCGGGACACACCGAGTCCAACCAACTCGTTGGCATCACCACCCGTCAAATTCTTAACGCGTTCTTCTAAATCGCAGATCTTCCGCACCGAGTCATTATTTTGTCACGCATTTCGAGCAAATGAAATGTTCCACAATCATGTCAGCAGGTGCAGCTAAGCAATACATATTAAATAATGATACACAACACACAGGTGTGTACCGTCAGACGATACATTCAGGATGGAACACATCGAACAGGGACTCCATTCTTTCGAACTATGCCGTCTCGGCTACCGCTGCATTGCTCTGGACGCTAAGTCTTGGAACAGACTGGAACAGTCAACATATTGAGATAATTAAATCTGTGCTTTTAAAGGAGTGTATGTTTGAACAAATTTGGCAGTTAATTCCAAGCTATTGTTGTTGTTCGTTTGCAGATGTCCAACTTTCTCGGCTTTAAATTTTCACCATTGGCTTCTGCTTCCACCTAGTGGGAATGGTACAAAGTGTATGGCACTAAATACTAGAAAAGTCTTGCTGTGTTTAAAAATCCTGTAGAAAATTTCCTGTAAAAAATCTGATTCTCTCAAAGAAGTTTTTGGACAGTTGAACTATGAGTCTAGCAAGTAATTGCCTTCCCAGAAAAATCAGGTATGAGGAACAGAGACTGGCAAACATCAGGTGATAGCAATTACTACAGAGGTGGCCAACTCATCCTGAAGGACCACCAAGAATGCTTGTTTTTTGGCAACAGCTCAGCTTTTAATTGGTTTTTACAAATTATTTGGATATTAACTCCCAGTGTTAAGGGGTAAATTATGTGCTCATTAAAACATATTGTCTAAAAACCCATGGGACAGCAGCAGCACACCTGGTTTCAATTTGAAGTTCCTCGAGGGTTACCGATTCATTTTATACTGTTTTAACCTTATGTTTACTGTTGCATGGATCTGTAGACTCCATATAGGTAACATTACAACCCATTATAAAATAACTACAAAATACCCATCTGTGATTCAGTTAAACAAAAACTGATAATTGGTTTCTGGAACAGTTTATGAAATCAAAGCATAAATAGTGCATATAAGGCTGCTATGTTCACTATTTTGAAATAATCCAAACAATCATTAATTTGTTTCTGCAAAAAAAACAACTCAATCCAAACAACCCTAAAAAGCTGTACAAATAATGACACGGTGAGCCACATGAACAATGAAAAAGAAATACTGAAAGAAACCTCTGATGACCTTAATGGGGTATGAAACTCATGTGTCTTAATTAGTTGATTCCTCAGCGAATGGGTCTGTTATTATTTATGCATGACTTCTTATTTAACACTCATGTGGAAAGCGCTAGAAGGAGATTTGTGGTAGACAGAAGAGTAGAGTCACCACACAGTCAAGTGTCAGCACACAGGTCAGTTTGCCTTTCTCGAAGGACTCCAAAAAAAGTTTCTGAAAGCTGAATTGTGATGAATATGTAAGAAAACTGCTACATCAGCGGATAAAACAGACATTCTTCCTACTCACTGGATCAGCATGGAAAACCTAACGGTAAGAACTGAAACTGCCACTAATGTAATGATACTGTTATACTGCATTTCTGGCACTTACAGCAAGTGCCCTCTGCTTAAGTTCTGAAAAGTGCTCATTATTTCCTGATATAGATAAATAAATAGATATGCCTGAGTGGTGTCTGTTAACTATTAGTCATAATAGGATGGTTATTTTACAACTTTGTTCTGTAAACTTGGCATACCCAGGTATATTATGATAACTGAAACCAAGCCATAAAGATACCATAATGGCTGTGTTTTAGAACAGGAAATAGGTAAAAAGAAAGCCAGCTAATCAAAATTGTTCAAATGTTCAAATCCTCTTTGTGGATTGAAAATATGTATTTAAGCTGCAGGATAGTTATAGTTAGCATTACTTCATTTATCAGACAGTTTTCTCCAAAGCAACTCGTAATGAACACTATGTAGTGTTATCAGTCCACCCCTTACAATGCTAGATACACTGGGTCACACACCTATACATCAGATAAACATGCTCTGGCACTCAAACACTACAGGTGAATTAAAGTCACCAGTGTACCTGAACAACACGTCTTTGGACTGTGGGAGGAAACCCATACAACATGCAAACTTCACACAGACTGAGAGGGGAAATCAAACCCACATTTTCACATACCACCCAGCCGCTGTGGGAAAGTAGCTCTACTTGCTGTGCCACTGTGCTGTGGAGAAAGCTGTAAATAAATTAGTCATCTTGTACATTTTAAATAATCAAACAGTTGTGATATGGTTATTTCTTTGAAACTAATTCAGTTTTCTCACAGCAAGAACAATGGCGAGAGATAACGAACAAGAAGATGCGTTTCCCCCCGGACTTAATTGCTGCCATTGAAGAGGGGAATGTGTTGCTGATCAGCAAGCTGCTAATTACCAGGGATGGCATCCTCCAGCAGCTGGATGACTCGGAGGACCGGCTTTGGAGGGAAGCGCTGAACTTGGCCATCCGGCTCGGCAGCGAAGACACTATTGATGCTGTTCTGCAGGGGGTCAAGTTTGACTTCCGCCAGATTCACGAGGCACTGCTAGTGGCGGTGGACACAAACCAGCCACATGTGGTCAAGCGGCTTCTCGACCGACTAGACCAGGAAAAGGGTGTGGGCAACAAAAAGGTAGATGTTCGCTCTTTCTCACTGGCAATCTTTGACCACTCGATCGACGACTCACAGTTTGCCCCTGGTGTGACCCCGCTGACCTTGGCCTGCCAAAAGGATCTGTATGAGATTGTCACCATGCTGACCAACAAGGGCCATGTCATCCCATGGCCACACACCATCTCCTGCACCTGCCTGGAGTGTCACAATGGGCGCCAGTATGACCTCCTTAAGTTCTCTCTGTCACGCATCAATACCTACCGGGGAATTGCCAGTCGTGCCTACCTTTCTATCGCCTCAGAGGATGCCATGCTCAGTGCCTTCCGCCTCTCTGCTGAGTTGCGTAAGCTCTCCAAGAAGGAGCCCGAGTTCAAGGTCAGAACAGATTTCAGTACAAAAACCACATTTGAAAATAGCTTTGAAAATGTGATTCATTCTTCTGTCTTTTTGAAGGCCCTACCAAGGAACCAAGGAACATCACACTTCTTAGAATCTCATTATTTCGATCTGGTCTATCGGTTTGAACAGTGACCAGCTAAAGTTCCATGTTGGTTGATTTGCGCATTGGATCTTTCAGACTTGTTTTCTTGTCTTGTATGTCTTTGTTAGCCCCAGTACCTAAGCCTGGAGCAGCTATGCCAAGAGTTTGCAGTGGAGCTACTTGGAATGTGCCGGAATCAAAGTGAGGTCACCACCATCCTAAACAACTATGATGAGGACAGTGAGGATGAGCTAGACGAGCAGACCTTCGAGGAGGGTATTCCAAATCTGGCACGTCTCCGGCTTGCCGTCACCTACAACCAAAAACAGGTATTGTTCAAAGGCAAAGGTCTGGGCCTTTCTCCATGGGTCTGTGGACACTGCATTTTACTGTAACTGGTAAGCAGGTGCCCTAGGATCACGTTCTTTACCTGCACTCCTGCAATGCAAGGGTCTTACAGCACTGAAAACAATGTGTGGTCAGGACAATTCAACAAGCAATACCAAAATGAGAATATGTTCATCAGCATTGCTATTTTCTTCTGAACCCCCAGTTTGTGACTCATCCCATTTGCCAGCAAGTGCTGTCCAGCATATGGTGTGGTAACCTTTCTGGTTGGAGGGGCAGGAACACAGCCTGGAAACTCCTGGTATCTACTGGGATCTTCCTAACCATGCCGTTTCTTTGCCTGATTTACTGGCTTGCCCCAAAGTCCAAGGTGAAAATCAATAATCTCCTAAAAATATTTTTTTCAATGTTTCATTTACCAGAACTTCACAGTTCTTTTTTTCACCTAGATTGGGAAGACTCTGAAAATACCCGTCATCAAATTCTTGCTCCACTCAGCCTCCTATATGTGGTTCATCATCATTCTTTTGGGTGAATCTATTGCCATGGAGGTCTATCGGAATGAGTTTGCCTCGCGTAAGCAGACTCTTCTTCACAACTCCATCCACATGGTCTGGGTGATTGGTGGGTTATTTTACATTTTCTTCTTAATAACTATGGAGCATTGACATAGAGCTTTGATATTTTGGCCGTAGAGACTGCCAGAAATGTCAGTTCAATTGTCATTATGTTCCTTGTGCAAAACCTCCAGGTTTTTTCTGGTTTGAGTGTAAGGAAGTATGGATTGAAGGCCTGCGAAACTATTTGCGTGACTGGTGGAACATCATGGACATGACTGTCCTTAGTATGTATCTGGCCTCTTTCACTCTGAGGGTGATGATCATGCTGAAAGGCTACATCCTCTGCCAGTTCCCAGATAGAGTGAATGAATGCTCCTACTTCACAGAAACAGGTGAGATGCCCTGTGAGGTCACACCATTATCTAAATTGTGCATTGTGAAGTATACAATGCTAATAAAACCTTAATTTCAAAATCTCCCAATAATGTTGACCTGGACCTTTCTGGAAACAATTCAGAAGCACTCACACACATACCCTACTAAACTGCATTGACATACATTACTGAGTGTGTGCTCAATAGCTTAAACACTATTTACTCTGGCTCTGAGTACAACACTGACAAGAGTGCCTCAAAGAGCATTATAATGAAACAGTTTATGTTCAGATATGACTAAGAATATTTGAGTTAACCGTTTTGGCCACATTGCTGAATGAAAGCTTGGAAAAGAAAGCCTGCATTAATTTATGTTACACAACTTCAGTATTTTCATTTTAAAATTAATGCTTCAGTCGCTGTTGAAAATGTAATCTGAAGCTTGTTGCAGCTCTTAGAGCCTCATCTTTGCCGATTTATTGCAGAACGTGACCACTGGCACCAAGAGGATCCTCAGCTTATCTCAGAGTTGCTGTTTGCTGTGACCAGCATGATGAGTTTCACTCGCTTGGCTTATATCCTGCCTGCTCACGAGTCACTAGGGACTCTGCAGATTTCCATTGGGAAGATGATTGATGACATGATGAGGTGATAAATCCTGAATCACTGCGGAACCAGTGTAGATTATCAGCAACTGTTTTAGGTCTTGCATGCCTAACTGTAACACTTTCGTAGCAACTGACATAACTAATGTTGTTCTACCTACTGAACAGATTTATTCACTTGTCTGCCTTATGTACTGCTTCAGGAAAATTTTAAAAATTAAGCTACATTATGACAATATTCTCTCTGTGTTAATGATTTGCTGAAATCTTCACCTTCAGGTTTATGTTTATCTTGATGATCATTGGAACAGCCTTTCTCTGTGGAGTCAACAATGTCTATGTGCCTTACATCAACACTCCATACCTTGGACGGTATAAAAGCCATGTCTATTGCTCACATTCTTGGGCTACTGTCATGTAAAAACTGCTTTTAGAAAACCCTGTCTTTACCTTGTGTTTTTTCCTTTGTCTCCTGTTTCAGGTTCAACGAGACTTTCCGCTTCCTTTTCTGGACCATGTTTGGAGTGGTCAATCAGGGCTATGTGGACATGCCTGAGTATTTGCTGGCTGAATTTGTTGGGAGGATTCTCTATGGCATCTACACATTAATCATAGTGATTGTGCTTCTAAACATGCTGATTGCCATGATCACCAACTCCTTTCAGAAAATTGAGGTAATATACGGAAGATATTACCATTACAGTACTTCTGTGCAGAAGAAATTAAAGGTCACAGCAAGAACTGAAACTTTTTCCAGCCAGATTTATGGCACATGCAACAAGAGATGGACGCTCCAAGTTTCTCATTCCGTGTTTAACTCTGATACCGTATAGTTGAAAGACACTAGTATTTGATTTTTGTTCTAAAAACGGTGATAAGCACATGAACTAGAAGGGCATTACCTCTGAACTGCCTGCAAAGGTGAAATTGTATGTTGAATCTCTTTTCAAAGTAAAATGAGCTTGTCAGAGTATTTTCCTCCTAATCTCTCCATTTAGGATGACGCGGATGTGGAATGGAAGTTTGCTCGTTCCAAGCTTTACCTGAGCTATTTCAGGGAAGGCCTCACCATGCCAGTTCCCTTCAATATCATCCCATCTCCCAAGTCCTTGGTCTACCTGTTAAGGTAGGCAGACCACTGAACTGTGCATTAACCACAATGGGCATTATACTTTCAAGTTCAAGTTGTTTTTGTTGTCATTCCTCTATATAGCTTGTATACAGTGGAACGAAATGTCGTTTCTCCGGAGACCATGGTGCAACACAGAATGGGAGTACAAGACAGTAAATAAATGCACAGGACAGGACATGTACGTGGACACGGACGTGGGCTGTGAACTGTAGGCAGTGTGTAGTGTATGGAGTCATGCTGGGTTAGCTCCTAAATGTGTTACCATTAGGGAAGTAGAAAAGAATGCTGCAGCTTTTGTATTATCATACTGCAATTAAAGTAACGGGAATAAAATGTTCACAGTAACATATGTTATTTTTCAGGGGGATAGTCAAACAGTTATGCTGTTGTTGCAACGTGTCCAAACCTCCAGATTATCCTCCTATTGCTTCAATGGTAGGGGAACAGCACAATTTGTCAATAAGAATGTATTGCACATGAGGGAAGTACTTTGGTCATCTGAAGACATACCTTTCCCTGCAGTCTAATCTGAACAGGAACGGCAAGTTAGAGGAGAGTCGTGTTCCATATCGGCTGCAGGTGATCAAGGCGCTGGTCCAGCGCTACATTGAGGCTGCACGTCGTGAGTTTGAAGAGACAAAGCGCAAAGGTAACTAAAGCACTGTAATCTCAAGTGGACAATTTCCCAGGCACTAGTGTCTTCATACTGCAGCAGAAGGTGAGGTTTAGGGTTAGGATGCCACATAAAACTATATGTAACACCTACAATTTATCCATCTAAACATTTTTAGTAACTACTTATCCACTAAGGATTACAGTACAATACTCAATATGTTTGGGTTATGTTATGTGGCATTTTAAAAGTCTTCTTTAGTTTCTTTGGAGTTTCACGTGTTTTTATGGCCAGATGTGGGGAACAGAATCACGGAGCTCAGCAAGACGGTGGGGAGACTGCATTCGGAGATGAAGTACATCCACAAAAGCCTGCAGACCACAGCTACTAAGACTGAGGAAGACGACATACTGAGGAAGTACATCGCTGGGGCTAAGAACAACTTCAAGGGCTTTGACAACAAGGCAGCCATGGGTCTGAACATAGATTGTTCAGTAGAAAGAAGGGACATCGGTGAGATCCAACAGAGGGAAGACACAGAGGAGGAGGGTTCTCCTGAGCCACACGAGACCTTCTCACCAGCCCACAGTGAGAGCTCTGTAGACACAGGCCTGGGCTCCCAGAGGGAGGAGGAGATCCAACCGCCCGAGTGTGCAGTAAACATCAGCGAATAATTTCTCATTTCTAGTAAGTCTCCTAAACTAAATAACAAGTACAGGTCAGAACAGAAAGCTGATACGAAGCACTGCTTATTAAGCCACATGAACCGTGGGATAAGATTGCGTCTTAGTAAAAGGTACATTCAAACTAAAGCAACTTCACACGGAATCATAACCGCACTGTTGTGTAAACTGTCATAGTTTCATATTTATTTAGTCAAATTTCTCATAATTGCTGATTTCGCAGTTCTAAAGTTCAAGGGTTTTTCTATTTGCCTTATAACACTTTAAACACCCGAATTTGTATTATTATGTAAAAATGACATCTGTCTTAAAGCATGCTGGATATTACTACTTCCATGTGAATTCCTTGTTATATTCATGTGTCACAAGCAGTGGATTCTGGTAGGGGTATGATGGTAGCGCGGTCAGTCCTCCAGTCAGCTCAGCCAGGTTCAGTCTCGTCATGTTTTTCACTTAGAAGAGTCACACTGCCTGCAAGGCCCCTGGTGGCATGATGCAGGTTCCAGCTTGCAAAACAGCTATTGTTTGCAATAGCACTGGCATCAAGGCCCCAGGGACACGGTGCATCATGGGCTGCAGCACAGTTCACACCATTCCTGTTTAGTCTGTACCAAATAGCTTTCCCTAGATCATAACTCGCAGGTAGAATCACAGAGGAGTGTGGCCAAACAATTACATCACAGCAACTGGGCCGATTTGGTTCATTTTTTTTTTGTATGTGGGATATGATTCACTTTCATTTCCAAGAGTCTCCTGGGAATTAAACAGTATAAACAAGAAAGATGCCTGACTCCTACATTTTTATTTACTTCTTAATTCATTCACTCATAGATTTCTCAGAAGTACAATGTGAGGTGTGTACACTAAGTTACTTATAAATGTTTACACATTTGTACACCAGAGTCAATTTTACTTCAACAACATCTCTGAACTGAACAATGGCACATTGTGACATCTGGATCATATGCTTTTCTTCTCATGTGAGCGTTGGACTCTGGACACCAGGTTTGTTGCTCTGACTGCCCAACTGGAACTTTATTATTATTCATTTGAGATCTTTGTGCAAGTAAACATACAATGTAACAGTAATGTACTAATTTGTGTACAATTATGTACTTATTTATACATCTGGGAAAAGTTTAATGGGAAGAACCTTGCTCAAGAGTAGGAGAACAGAAGTAAGGATTTGAACCTGGGACTGTCTGACTGCAGGACAACAACACCAACCACTTTGCCACTTGCTTGCCCAGATAGATTTGGCGTGTATATGACAGCAAATACCTGTTGTTCTAATTTGCCCTCAAAAAGAATTTGTTATTCTATAGATTGAGCAAATATGTGACTGTGACAAATACACATCTTTGGCTGCAAAGTTAACAGATGAGTGAACTATTGCCTGAACAACCAGAGCAAGTGTGAAATGCCCCAGCCCCCAACAACTTAATCATAAGGACTCAAGGGAGTACTCAGATTAACCAGTCAAGGAGCACCTTCATCTTCTCCTGGGTCCTGGTTCATTGTGGGGTCCCCAGGTCTTCCATTTGTCCGTCCCAGATGACACAGCAGCACAAGGAGAGATGCAGCAGCCGTGGAAACAGCGCCGAAAAGCTGAAATGAAGATCATGTAAATATCATAAGTTTGTGATAAAAACAAAAATGTTTCTGCCTGCTTTCATCACAGTCTATGGTGGATATGGTGAGGTCACTAATAAGAAATCGGAATAAAGCGAAACACCAGTTGGAATGACCAGAAAAGAAAAAGTCTAACACTGACCGTAAGTGTGCGACCATGGAGACTCCAGGCTGATTGCAGTTGAGCATAAAACAGGGCCAGACTGCAGGGCAAGTAGGCCTCCAGGTCTCCATGGTCTCGGCACCTGTGGATCAAGGATCAAGACACAGGCTGTTCACTCATCGCTAGGATGAAGACACAAGGACACGGAAAAGTTCAAGTCCTACACTACAATGATACGAAAGCAGTGAGAGAGCAGCACTCCCGGCTGCACATAACTATAACACATACCTGTTTATTATCATACAAGCTTTAAAGCCTCAGAATTAATCGGGAGCCAAACTGTGAGCAAATGTTGCACTGTAGCAGTGTGTTGCGCTACGCCAGTCATTGTACTTGCCTGCGGAAGAGCGAGCAGAGCACTGTGTAGTTGTCAGCTCCAAGAAGTTCCCACAGGCCCAGTTCACCCAGCACAGACCATGGCAGCACCTCCCCTTGTTGGACCAGCAAGCCCAGGCTGTACCACCCCTGGACAAGCAAATGACAGGAAAGATGAGTCAAAAATTCAAAATGACTGAAAATAAAAAAATGTCATGTCTTCATTTACATTTCTTCATTTAGCTGACACTTTTCTCCAAAGTGACTTACAATGTTAAGGTTACAATTTACCCATTTATACAGCTGGGTGATTTTTTTTTAACTGGACCAATTTAGGGAACTACCTTCCTCAACGGTACTAGAGCCAGAGATGGGGATTGAACCTGCAACCTTGACAGCCAAAAGCAGTAACTGTAACCAATACACCACCAGCTGCCCATTTAATGCTGACTGATGACCAATTCAAGCACGTGCAACATCCTTTTTCCTGTTATTGAGCACCAACACTCATAAATACCAAATGCTGTGGAAGTCAGTTGAATTAATCTGGTCTCGCACTCCTACTCTGTTTGGATGCTATTCAGTGCTAAATAATGGTAGGTTGTGGAAACACTTTCACGAAACAACAATAAATGGCTGAAAGAAGAAAAAAGAAGGAAAAACTATTACAAATAGAAATAAAAAGGAAAACGTTAATAACTGAAAATTCAGAACTCGAATGGTCGTAGCACGAGAACCCAGCGTGGCAGATCAAAAAAAAGGATCAAGTGTCATCTTAAAATCAGGCTACCGTAAACCTGCTTCGTGATTTACATAATTATACAACTGGATAAGTTTTACTAGAGCAATTCATGGTAACTACCTTGAACAAGGGTTCTACAGCAGAGGGGATGTGAACGTAGATCTTTCAGGTGGAAGGTTGTGGTTCCAACCAGTATGTTACCTGTTGCTCCTTCTACTCAAAGACCCCAGGTTCAAATCTATTACTGACCATGAAACTTTTAAGAGGCACATGCAATTATTATATAAACCAGTATTAGTTAACTATTAATAAATATGGGCTTCCAAACTTTTTCAAACTTTTTTCTACAAATAGACATTCACTCAAAACCCTCCAGCAGCAGTTACTGGCAACCGATAATACTTCTGGCCAATAACATTTTAATTGTATTAGAATAAAATAATTGTTTTAACCTGTATTTAATATTATATTTCTTTTCAAACATGCAAAAAAACTATTTCTGTTTGCATATACTTAGATTCATAAAACAGGAGTTATTCTCCAAACAACTGAACTGTAAAACAATAAATTCAAATTGTTCAATTCAATAAATGTCAAATTGAACCCTTGCTAACTTTTTCTCTGTCAGCTTCCTGTGGGTTGTGCTCAAGATGGTTAAGGTTACAACTAATCTTTTCATTAAACATACACTACATTCAGGGTGACTGGTTTTTCATCCTAAACCAGGCTGCTGAGCAGTAGGGAGGTATCGCTGTTAGTTTGCAGTAAGTGATTTTACTGGCTTTAAAGAGAGAAAGTTAAAACATTAAATGTGAGTGAATAAATTCAAAAGGAACAAAAAGGGGATTTAAAAAAAAAGTAAAGAAATGTAGATTTTTCAAGGTTTGGCCAGGTCCTGCTCTCTGGTGGGTCTGGGGTTCAAGTCCCGCTTGGGGTGCCTTGCGACGGACTGGTGTCCCCTCCTGGGTGTGTCCTCTCCCCCTCCACCCCTGCGCCCTGTGTTGCCAGGTTGACTCCAGTTCCCCCCGACTCCGCTTGGGTCATGCGGTTTCAGACTCTCTGTCTGTGTGTGTGTGTGTGTGTGTGTGTGTGTGTGTGTGTGACAGCAAAAGGATGGAAAATTCAAAAATAAGTGTAAGTTAAGGTATTTCTTTTCCAAATGTACTCAAGTACAAACAAAAATTATGAAAAAAAAAAACAAAAGGCCAAGAACGACTCTGACGAGAACAATTTCTCCAGACATTTGCTTAAAGTCAAGTAATGGAATAAAAGTAACTCATTACTACCCACCTCTGCAGGCAAATTTTTACTATCGGGATTCTAGGATGTGGTATTTACCGAGGTGGAACTAAGCTGTACCTGTGGGTCATTCCTTATTGCAGCCTGTTTGTACAGGTGTGCAGCCATAGTGACATCTCTTCTCTTCCGCTCGCTGGCACCGTACACAAGGTCCCCCATCTTCAGCAGTGCTGCAGGTAAGCGGAAGCAATGCAGGAATATACAAAGGAAAAAATAATAATAGTGGTGTGATACCAACTGTGTTCCTTTGTTACTGAGTGTACAGTACCATACGGAGATGGATCCTGAGTCTGAATGGAGAGATTGTAATATCTCCACATGCACTCTGTAATAAATGCATCATCCAGCAATCTTCCCTGTTGAAAAAAACATAGAAAATAATAATAGTACAAAAACGTAATACTAAAAAATGCTTGCTACAACTAATTTTACTAAAAAAACTTTTAGAAACGTACAAATATTAACATACTTAGAAAACATACCCAGTGTCAGTGTATGATTAAGTAATTTATATCCGTTATGTATCCGTTACATTACAGGAGTAGCTGTGTAGAGGTTTATCCGGGGAATGATCTTAAATTTATGGTGCATGAACATTTACACCTTACACAAACTTAAGGGATCATGGGCGAAGTCTGGAAAAGGTGAGTTTGAAATTATTTAAATTATTAAATTATTTATTTAAATTATTTTTAGTAGTTCAACAAATCTGTTGTAGCTGACAAATGGAATCTGAACTGCGCTGTGGTGGTGCGAAGACACGGTGGAAAGACATCCAATGTTGTTACGCTCAACTCACAGGGTTCTGCTCACAGAAGTAGGCCATGTTGAACTGAGCCGAAGCAAACCCGGACTCGGCAGCCATCAAAAACCAGACCAGTGCTTTGGACCTGCAACAGCGGCGGAGAAACATTTACCTTCATTCATTTAGCAGACGCTTTTCTCCAAAGCGACATACATCTCATAGAAAAAAACTGTGTGTACGTCACATTAGCAGAAAGAGAGACATAGATGCAGATGTGTGATTCTTAAGTGCAGTTAGCTTGTTTCTTTCCACCATATGAACCAATGGTCATCAGATGAGTAGCTGCATAAAACTTTATCTGAATATCCATCATTCCAAATCACCTTCCTAGTAATAATTTTTTTGAGCTATATAACATTTACGTTACGTTACAGGAGTACCTGTGTAGAGGTTTATCCTGGGAATGATCTTAAAGTTAAAGTGTATGAACATTAACACCTTACATGAGCTTAAGAGATCATGGGTGAAGTCTGGAAAAGGTGAGTTTTAAAATCCTTTTTAAATGTGGATAGAGATTCTGCAGTTCTGAGTAAGAGGGGGAGGTCGTTCCACCACAATGGAGCCAGAACGGAGAACTTCCGTGCCTTACCTTTCATGTGCGGGACCACCAAGCGGGCGGATTTGGAAGAGCGAAGCAATTTTAGTTTGGTCAGCTCACACCCACTTGTCAACATTACCAAATATCAAGAGATTTTTATCCTCTTACTTGGTTTTTCACATTTATACAGAAGAGCAGAAGAATAATTTCACCGAAGCAGTCAAAACAAAGAACTTTAAGGGTGGAGAGCAAAGCACTCCTTGAACCAGCAACTTTTTATTCATAAGTACGTGCCAGCAATCCTTAAACATGTCAAGACTGCCCTTTGGTGTAGCCACCCCACATAAAGACACATGGTGACCGCTACAATATTTACAGTGTTACAGAACCTCAGTCATACGCTTCAGTAGGACTGAGAATGATGGCAGGGTTAGGGTTAGGATTATATGGTGAGTTTGGAAAGAGAAAAGACAAATCAGTTATTTACCAGTCCTGGTGCAGATATGCATCCATAGCTTTCCTCAGCACTGCTCCAAGGAACCCGTTCTGCTCAGATACCCATTTCACCCACCTGTAGTCAATGGCCACATTATAGACAGGCATATTTCTGAAAATGCTGTCATACAAAGTAATTTCACACTTGACACCTTTCATTGCTACAGCTTCAGACATAGTCGACAGAGGTCTGTAGTTATACGCAAACCAAAAACGACGCCAGAAGACATATTAATGCAAAAATATAACACCAAAAGCTCATTTTAAATATGAAGCAGTGTCAAGTTTTCATAATAAGACACCAACAAAGCAACAGAACTGACAAGATCACATCTTACAACACTGCATCCAATGGAAGCCTGTTGACCTGGCCAGGAATGCCCCTGATCCACACGTCAGCCAGATGAATTGCTCCATCGATGTGTCTCCGTTGGGCAGACTTCAAGTAATAGGTGTACGCTGTGAACTGCAGGGGTCAAATCAGACTATGAAGAGTGCATAAATATTGTTGCAAAAGCTAAGCTTGTGTTTAATAAGGCATTTGTATCTGTAGCTTGCTTACTCTACATACAGGCGTACCCTGCTATCCACCCTTAAGCCGATTCTGAAAGTGGGGCAGGTAACGACAAAGGGGATGGCAAGAGCCCATTTCCCATTCTTGCCTATGGGGAAAATTATAGTTGGTTCCCAGCCCACCCTGAAAACCATGAGTAACGTTAACAAATGTATCTAAAACTATGACACTTCTAATAAAAATTAAAATGATAATAATAATAAAGCCCAACCGTACACTATACAGTATTAAGGTTAGCCAGAAACGTTGTAACAATTCGCCCAGACCATGGTGTCAGCAGCGTTACACAAAGACAGCTCAGGAGACAGAGGTGTTGAAATAGGATCTTTACTGCACCTCACAGAGCGCACACACACACACACCTGACCAAAAGCTCTCAAACTACAGAACAACACAGGAGTCATTAATCCCCATCACTTCCCACAACGGTTACCCAACAATTACTTCCATCCACAGCAGCAGTGCTGCATTATGGGAGGACTACTGCTCCTGTCGCCACCGCTACAATATATTTTGTTGGATTTTTTGTTAGTTTGAGAATGAAAATATAAGAAATGGTGTTCTGAGACCCTAATTTTTACGTTTTTAGAGATGCTTTGATTAAAAAAAGAACCTGGGGGCAGCTGATAGCGTAATGGTTAGAGCTGCTATCTTGGGACCCAAAGGCAAGTTGGAGTCTCACCTTCAGCTGCAGTACCCTTGAGCAAGGTACTTACCCTAAATTTCTCCAGCAAAAAAAAAAAAAAAAAGACCCAGCTATATAAATGGGTAAATAATTGTAAGTAGCTTAACATTGTAAGTCGCTTTGGTGAAAAGCATCAACTAAATGAATAAATGTAAAAAGGAGTTATTGCGGGGCAGATGGGGAAAAAGAGTATTCATTTTCATGAGATGTTACAGTGAAAGTGCTGATATTCCAAGGGTGGGTACCAGGGTATGTCTGTATTTCCTGCTTGCCGGAAGCACATTCAGGGCTGACAGCCATCGAAAAAGGAAAATTGATACAGGAACGGTGTTCCTTCCTCACCCGATCGGCTGGTTTCCCAGGGTACAGACCCTGGGCATATAAGACCCCCAGGTTCACAGCAGCTTCTGCACTCCCCAAAGCATCGGCCTGCTCCCAGAGTTTCACTGCTTGGACGTAATCCTGCTCATACCGCTCATAGTACCAGCCGAGAGCATTGATCGCTGGGACAAAGTTCTGTGAGAGACATGGGAGAGAAGCCCCCTTGGTTACTGAGGAGAAGCTCTTTAAACACGGCTAAGTGCCCAACCCCTGAAAGCTGTGATGTGGATAAAAATTTCAGCAAGAACCAAAAACAGCAAGAATGGAAATACTCCTGGTGGAGCTGTAGCTATTCAATTCAAAACTAAAAGACTTTTTAATATTAAAACCTATTTTTGCTCATTTCACATAATGATGAAATAACTGTCATAGAGGCAATCATGTGAAGGGCCCAAAATAACATTATTGGCTGGATAAAATTATAATTAACTAAAATTGAAAACAGTGCAAAAATAAATGATATTTCATGCATCAACATATTATAAATTGGAAAAAAATAAAAACTGTTATTGTAGTTTGCTTTTTAGTTTTCTTTTCATTCATACATTTAAAATCAATAACTGGTTGTCCAGTGCAGGGTCACAGAAATTTCTTGGAAACCGTGTGCATCTGTTCAGGTGCACATTTTATTAAGCACACGCACAAGGCAATAAACTGGATGCACATGAACTATTCGTTTTCCAGTCATCAAAAATCATACGTTACAAGTAGTGTAAATTGTCCAATGTCTGCCTGGCCAATATGTACTGTTACTGTCCCTTTCTTTACTGTTCTCACTGACGTCATTTCTTTTTACTGTCTTATAGTTTATATCATCCCATTCATTTTCAACAACCGCCTTTTCCCAAGCACGGTTGCAGTGAGCTAGAGCCTTACCCAGCAACACGGGGCACAAATCCGAAGTGGGACGGGACATACCTAAGACGGGATGCTAGTCCATCCCAGGGCACCCCAAGGAGGACTCAAACCTCAGACCCACCATACAACAGGCACCGGCTGAACCAATCGCCCCACCATGCCAGTTTATATCATGTTAGATCACTTACAATTATTCATTCAGCTGATTCTTTCCTCCAGAGCAGCTAACAAAGTTACATACGGTGATTTACTCATTTATAGAGCTGGGTAATTTATTACTGGAGCAATTTAGGTGAAGTACCTTGCTCAAGGATGCTATACCAAGAGCTGGGATACAAACATTGCCTGCTAAACGTCTCTGATGCTATAGTGCAGGTATTTCAGCTATGGTTAATAATCTTGCACAAAGATCATTTATTTAACATGGACCCTCTTAGGAATTAGGTGGAACATTGGCCACAGAGCCTCATAACTCTGTGGAAATGTTTGACCCCTCTCCCGCCATACCCTTGAGTGAGGTACTTTCAGTGAAATGTTACAGTAAAAATTACCCTGCTGTATAAAAGGGTAAATCATTGGAGAAATGATTGGAGAAACTGGAGAAAAGAATCAGCTAAATATATTATTATTTTTTACTATTTTTTTTAATTATAACGACAACAGAAAAGAAGTTACAGAATAATAATAACAGAAGTGAATAATAATAGTATTTAATAGTGAACTGTAATGGTATTTAATCTGCTATTTCAGTTGTAATAAAATATTTACCTAATCAAGGGTTACCTAAGACTTCCAAAGACAGGAAGTATGAAGTATATACAGAACTTTGTTTTGTCATATAACAAGCACAGTGTTCAGGTGCTTTGTACAGCGAAAAATATATATTTGCAGTGAATTAAATACCTGTTGTGGAATTAAATGACCCAGGGAAAAATGCCATTGTATTGAATTAAAGGCCCATTGTATTCATATCATACACCCCAAGATGCACCTGGACACATCAGCAGTGGTGTAACCTGAGGTCACTTGGGTGTTTCGGGTCTTTCGACACCTTACAGCCCAGGCCAGGCAACCTGACTGGGTTTGATTAGACCCTAGTCTTCATCGAGACGCGAATCAGTAGATGAACTGCAGCTGCTCTGACAGCCGCCATTTGCCTCACCCTGTCCGCCGCTTTCTTCAGAAAGACCACAGCCTTGGGGATGTCCTGCTTCACACCTTGTCCCTAGAAACAAACAAGGACACTGTCCACAGTTTCCAAGAGAGACACAAAAAACACTTTCTCATGCCTTTCCCCGCCCCACCGAACCCGGCTCAGCCTCAGACAATCACCAGCATCTCCTTACCAGCTTTAACCGCCAACTGAGAGGCAAAGAGCCAGTTCGATGTGTTTGCTTAATTCAAGTTGAACGAAGCAAATCCAAGGGTATTCTGAGAAGCCCACCTTGAGTAGGACAATAGCGTAGTCATACATTGACACAGGGTCCTCCAGGTTGACAGCACCCCTCTCATAGTGCTTAGCAGCGGTCTGCAGGTCAGCAGACACCCCCTGTTGGCCCCAGAACAGCATGCGGCCCAGTGCTTGCTGCACGAAAGAGAATTCAAGACAGAGTGTTTTCATGGGTCTGACCAAATCAAAACCAGTCACTCGATTCACCATACCCTATTCAACCAGAAAAGTGATGCCACTAAGGGACAAAAACCTGGGTTCCAGACACACACACACACACATTTTCAGAACCACTTGTCCAGACGGGGTCATGGGGAACCGGAGCCTACCCGGTAACACAGGGCGTAAGGCCGGAGGGGGAAGGGACACACCCAGGACGGGACGCCAGTCCGTCGCAAGGCACCCCAAGCGGGACTCAAACCCCAGACCCACCGGAGAGCAGGACTGTGGTCCAACCCACTGCGCCACCGCACCCCCTGGTTCCAGACATCAGGTATGTATTTCTGTATCAAAACATCAACTAGAAGCATCACATACAGCTTTTTGTTCAGAAAAAAAGTTCCATTCGTGAAAATAAGACTGCATAACAAGCAAAAGCACTCTTAATAATAAGCCCCTTTCGACCATCCGTACACACAACTGAAAAAAAATACTGCATGAATTTAAAAAAAAAAAAAATGTAAATATAAAAATTACGCTTGGTCGTACGTCCGCCACTGCTAATGGCTGAGTGCGTACGATAGTGACCATCACAGGATATCCCGGCATTGTGTACATCACAGCATGTCTCTCAATTGCCATTCGGTAAACGAGATAATCATGATAGAAATTGAGTAGGATAAAAGAATGTTGTACAGGTAGAGTACAAGACTCATTGCCAGTTATCGCAAACGCTTGATTGCAGTTATTAGGTTTTGGGGGCAATTACTTTTTCACATAATGCCAGGTAGGTTTGGACAGCTTTTTTCCCCTTAATAAATGAAATTATCATTTAAAAACTGCATTTTGTATTTACTCAGGTTATCTTTGTGTAATATTAAAATTTGTTTGATGATCTCAATCATTTAACTGTGACAAATATGCAAAACAAATCAGGAAGGGTGCAAATACTTTTTCACAGCAACGTATATGACTTTTACATGGCATGTTAGCATACGTCCGACTTACGTCCATTTCGAGATTCAACTGGTCGATCAGAATGGAACTCGGACATATGTCAGGGAAAGGCTGTACATATTTTAACAAACTTTTTAACCATAACCCTTTGTGGTGGTATGTGGTTATACAAGACCCTCTTATACGAGGGCAGAGTCCGCTTGCACTAAACTCACACTAACAGTGTCATAAATGACTGTAAAGCTGATGAGCATTGCAAGTCACCTCAAACAACAGCATCAGGTAAACGAAAGTTATTAATAATAAAAAGTATTAAGATATGTATATGCAACAATGTTTCCGCAGTGCGTACGTGTCGGATACCTACCTCAGCCTCTGCTACTCCTCTGCGTGCCTGCAGTTTGAGCCAGAGGAAGAGGTCATCATTCTCATTGGTCTGGACCTTGAGAGTCTCCTCATCATTCAGGTAAATCACTTCCACGTACTTCTGCAAAGGGCAGGGGAAAAATCCTCAGTCCCGAGCTTTAGTTGCATTTCCAGAAATCATCCTTTTTGTTACCCAATACGATAAGCTTACACACACATTGTTGGCGTCTGTCTACTTTTTTCCCAACCATCTTGACCTAATTTTCATCATTCCTGGTCACGCCCTACCTCACCTCACCCATACCTGCTGTGATGATGGGTTCTGCTTGTCAGAAGAGGTCTGGGCGGCAATATTGGAGTAGTAGGCATAGGCGAGGCCAGGGTCTGGTGGTATCCCCTCCTCTCCGACATGATGCAGATGCCCGAGATGTAGCAGCGCCAGCCTCCAATCCCGCTGTGCAGCCAGCAGACACAGCAGCCTGGCCTGGACAGGGCAACACACTCGCACAGTGACAGAGAGAAGATGTGCCTCGCAAGGCAGCACACAACCCAAACCAAACTCATATATCACACTGCATGTCTTATCTCTCCCTTCAGCATAATGTACAACTTTCATTTTATGCACATACACCGTACATAAACGCATTTCTGCAGCAGTTCAGATCAATAACTTTTTCAACAGCAGGACTCCTTGAGCACTTAGAACCCACACACACTTGCACACACGCGCACGGACATGCAGTAACCTTGCTCCGCTGCCTCTTGACTCCAAGACCAGCGTTGTAGAGAACTGATGACAAGTACAGTGCTCTCCGGTCCCCCAAACAGCCTGCTTGCAGCAAATGGGTCATGACCTTTCCGCTGCCCAAAGCGGAACCCTCCTTACTCAACCTACAAAGGGAGCTGGAGTACAGCGCTTTTCCAACTGATGTGAGCTTCACCCCCCCAGGCCCTAAATAAAAGAGAAATGCAGAGGTAACAGACACTTTCAAAACCTCAAATACAGCACAGGAATGCGTGCACACACACACACATTGACACACACACAAGCTGCTTGTCCCGGCCAGGGCCTAACCCAGCAACGCAGGCCGTGGGGCTTCGAGGGGGACACACCTAGGGCGGGACGCCTGTCTGTCCCAAGGCACCCCAACAGGGGCTCGAACCCCAGACCCACCAAGGATCAGGCAGAGGCCAAACCCGCTGTGCCACCGCACCAAACCCCCCCACCCAGAAGTGCATAGAAGACATTTCATGTGAATATGATGCAATGGAAGAACCTGGCATTACCATGTTTGTTAAGCAGTGCCTGCACCAGTCGGATGGCCTGGCGTCTCTGAGAGGTGGGTGGCGCCTCCCACAGTTTACACTGTGACACTGCGGCCAGGGAATCTTTTCCGGATGCCCAGTTTCTGTACATGTCCAGCGGGCTATCTGAATAACAAAACCAAATTAGCACCAACTATATAACGTAAAATTATTAAATATGACGTTGGACACTGTCTGTCCACCGGTGCCGTGTTGTGGACATTATATGCTACTTTCACATGGCTTTCTACCTAGAAATTTGATAGATATTACAGTTTATTCAATGAGAGAAACACACTTGTGCTCAAAATTTACATATAAATAATTTTTAATTATATAATAATTAACATTTAATGCGGGGTCACTAAATAATTTTATATTCATGAAATCGTTTGTCACAGTCACACGGACTTACCAGGCTGCCCGTTCTGTTGGACTTTTAAGGTGTACTCTGCCACGCTGCCACGAAGCTCCGCCTGGAATTGCTGGCAGGACTTGAACCATCCTGTCAAATTCACTTCTCTAATCACTTCTGGAACGCTCACCTCAGGTTGGAGACACAAGCAGTACAAACAGAGTGTTCCTCTGCGTCACTGTGCGTTTCAGAGGAGGAGACCTCATTTCAATCACTGCCATTCAGCGCTTTACCTCATTGAGGGAAGATGTCGCTCTGCGGCGATAATAAACCGACGGGCCATAGAAACCGGCAACGCCGCTCACATACGGACTCCCCCCCAGGATAAAGTATCCATCCGTGTCATCTAATAGCACAGGATCCCTGAACCTGCGGAGGACGATTGTCAGACATCTCAGCCACTCCAGGCGATATGGACCTGAAACGCATCTCTTTTCTGAGCGCCAAGTTCACACTCACCTGTGCTCTACAGAATGTGTGGTCTCCACCTCGTCATCCACACAGGCCACTGTGACACTGACCTGTGCACAGGTATAGAGAATGAAGACAATGAGCATTATAAAACATGTTTATGACACTTAACAGGCAGAGCCTGTGAACCAGGAGGACTGACCTCTCTCCCCCGAATCGCCACAGAAATTCGGCACCAAGTGCCCATGTGCACAGGGTAGTTGACCATGAAGGCTGCAGGCTCTCTGTGTTCCCCTGCCACCTGGATGTGAAGATGACCTGCAAGGGAGGAGCAAACTGTGTGAAGTGTGTGATCTGGGCACTGGTGATTATAGACACCTCACCAGGTGTAGGTGCAGGAGGGGAGCAGTTTGTCAGCACACGCATACAGCAAGAACATATCAACAAATTAAAGCAATGCAACAGAATCAAGCAATCAAGCTATTCTAAACGATAACCTCATTTTATGGTAGAAAAATTAAGTATACACTATATTTGCATTTATTTATTTAGCAGACATTTTTCTCCAAAGCATCTTCCGGTGAGCTATATAGTGTTACCAGCCCACACACCTTATTCAGCAAGGTGACTTACACTGCTAGATACACTACTTACAATGGGTCACTCATCCATACATCAGTGAAACACTCTCTCTGTCACTCACACCCTATGGGTGAACCTAAACAGCATGTCTTTGGACTGTGGGAGGAAACCAGAGCACCCAGAGGAAACTCCACACAGACTGAGTGAGGGATCGAACCCATATCCGGTGGTGCGAGACAGCAGCTCTACTCGCTGTGCCACCGTGCCCCCCACTAATACTGATAGCAGTGTGGCAGAAGATCATGTACGGATATACAGCATCAGAACCGCTTACAGTACACATCCACGTACTTTAGCTGAGTGAAAAGCAAAAAGGTACTGGATCAGCCCAAGACGGGGCATACAGCTGATTGTTTGAGCTCGGCATGAAGGTTTCAACCCATGACCATCATGTGTTTGACCACCACATGCTACTGCGTCTCATTTCCCTTTGCTGTTTCTACCGAACCGTTCAAACCACGGTTACACACAACATTAGAGGGTGTCCACTGTTCTGGTTAAGAACATTCTAACGATCTGGCTAATGAGTTAGCCCAGATCCTCACGTGGATTCCAGAAAGGCGTATAATTATATAAACCCAGACGGACACGGACAAAAGGAAGCTCTTCTTTTTAATATCTTGTGGGCAACTATGGATGACATATTTCACACAGCTGTCTTTACAATAAAATAAACAACATTAAAGTAATCTCCAAAACGTGCGAGGCACAAAATGTGTACACGGCCAAGTATATCAGCCTGCGCGCGTGCGGGAAAGAGGACCGAGGGGAGGAGCAACCCCTTAGTCTCCACCATAATACGTCATCATTACAACATGTTCCATCATGCAGACTGCGCTGCTTACCTCTTACCACTTGTTTTCAGTTGGTCTTTTTTAAATCAGTAGCAATATTAAAAGGACTCCTCAGATTTCAGCTCATCTATTGGATTTGTGATTTTGCGCTCTGCCCCTCAGTTTTCTTTAAAAAATACCTGAGTTTGTAAGAAAAACAGCAGGAGTGGCATAGTTATTCTGGGAATCGATGTGATGCAGAATCCCGCAGAGGTGCTGCTTGCAAGGCTGGGTGAGGTACAACCAGGTGGAGAACAGACACCTGCAAGAAGGGTATGAAACAAGGGAGTCTCCGGTCATCTGGAAGAATTCAGACAGCGCACATCATTTGCCAAAAAAAAAAAAAAAAAACGACCACTATATCATCTATCTCAGCTTTGCAGATTATGCAACACCCTTCTCCCGCTGTGTGCTCCCCGCAGGGTCTCGCATAAGTCTTACCATGGAAAGAATAGGGCTTTCAGCCTGTTGTGCTCAAGGACCTCGTTGCTATAGCGATGCAGGGTCCTCGTGATACCAAAGTTCTCACCGGTAGACGCAAAGAGAAACGACAGGAAGTGGGCAACCTCTGAAAAGAAGACACGTTTTATTGGGCTCTGAACACAATGATCTAATGATCTTCGCAACCAGTACATCAAAATAGCTTTGGATTCTTAAAATGTTGTTCGGAGGTTGTTTTTCTTAAGAATCAGAGTGTGGGCCACCAAGTCGTGTTGGGGTTAGGGCATCCGCCTTGTAACCAGAAGGTTCCCGGTTTGAACCCCACTCCTGTAGTACAGTAGCACCCTTGATAAAGGTACTTACCTTGAACTGATAGAGTAAGAATGCCCTGCTGCATAAATGGGTAAATCAGGGTAAACTTCACTGAAAGTTCCTTTGGTGTCAGCTACATGAAAGTAAATAATAATACCAAACTTAATGGATACCTTGTTCCTCTGGACACCGGGGGATCGTGTCTCTGCGGATACGCCACAGCAAGTCTGTGTCCCAGCGTGGGCAGAGCTGATGCTGTTTCAGAGGACGGCTAAAAGGGGGTACAGGTTCCAGCTGGACCAGGACGTGGGCCAGTGCATTCTGGGGATCGTTGGGGGATTCGGCCGCCACAACCCAGGCCCGCAGCATGATTCCCAGCACCCACTCCGAGCGCAGGATGTTCCAGTCGGCCCGGTACACCAACAGGTCAGGCAGCTGCAGGGTCAGCAGTCGAATCCGCGGAGGTCCAGGTTCACAATTCCAATGTCTGCGGAAGACCGGGCTTGCGGCTCCGGCATCTGAGGAGACGAGCACCTCTAGGTGCACCACGGCCGGCTCAGAACAGCAGTAGCGGACCCGCAGCGGATGGCTGGACACAGGCTCCTCCGGTGGGCTCACAAAGGACACATGGTCCGAGGCGGGGCGTCCGGCGGACCCGCCAACCGCAGTCTGCGTGGAAAACGTGAGGAAGGTCAAGGCTTCTCTGGCACCAAGGTCGCCCTCATTTTTCCAGAAAATAAAAAAGAAGTTTAACAGGGGCAACTGGTAGTGTAGCAACCTTTGGACGCAAAGGTCGTAGGTTTCAATCTCACATCCAGCTGCACTACCCTTGAGCAAGGTTCTTACCCTAAATCGCTCTAGTAAAATTACCCAGATGCATAACTGAAAA
The DNA here is from genome assembly GCF_900964775.1 of Scleropages formosus. NCBI lineage: Eukaryota > Metazoa > Chordata > Actinopteri > Osteoglossiformes > Osteoglossidae > Scleropages > Scleropages formosus. The sequence goes on along the minus strand of NC_041815.1, from coordinate 8,943,641 downwards.
TAAATAATTGCAAGCAGCACAACACTGTAAGAAAAGTGTGAGGTAAATGAAAAAATGTAAATAAGGGGGAACTCACCAGTAAGAAGCAGAACAGGGGGGGGACACTGTACCCTCCTGTCCACAGCATCGTGTACAACTGAGGTGCACTCATCAACTTGGCATCACTGCAGACACACTGATCGTATCCTAGTGACTCTTCTTAGAGACCAGATGGCGATGAAGAAGTGGAAGTGACAGCTGTAGGACACAAGGCCCCCCTGAACACACACGGAGGGTTAGGAGGTCGCAGCCCACTTGGAAGGAACACAAACATCACAGACACAACACTGCTTGCTCTTGTCCACACGGATTAAAAAGTCCATAAAAGTGGCGATGTGGACTTGAGCTCTTTTAGAAGAACTTGTGCAACCCTTCTTCGTCACTTCTGGAGCTCCGTCGCACGGTCGAGCCGGAATAATATCCTGCTCCGTGTAACCCATCAGTTTGCCAGAGTAAACAATGTAAAGCACACAGAGCCCCACCCGCCCAGTCTGTGTATGGAGCTGGACAGCAACACTGACACACACACCGCCACTCACTCGTTTATATTCATTTTATTCCTTTCTTTAACCCCTTTATACACCTGGGAAAATTTACCAGAGCAATTTACGATAGGTACCTTCCTCAAGGGTACAACAGATGGACAAGGCATTTGAACCAGCAACCTTCAGGTCCAAAGACAAGGACTCTAACCACAATGCAACAAACTAATCCCTTTGCTCACACTGTATCTGTACAGGATATTATTAATATAAATGTTATCATCATCATATGAGAGCTGCCTGTACAAAGTGGTGTCACAGTTAATGCCAACCAGTTAGACATCATTTATAGCTGCTTAGTCAAGTCAGGGTCCCAGCAGTGCAGAGCCTATCCCAGACACACAGGGCCCCAAGTTATTGTGGGGACATACAAAGACACCTTCAGTGACATGTGTACACAATACACTGATAGAGTCACCAGTTCACCTGAAACATGTGTTTGGGGTATGGGAGGAAATCCACACAAACACCACGAGAACATGAGAGCTCCACACAGACTGAGCTGGTCTCGATCCCATGTCCAAACGTACAGCCCAGGGAAGGGGAGAAACCAGTGCTACCTTCTGCACCACCATCCTGACAGCAAAATGACTGCAAACATTTCAAAAATAGTAAAAGAAAATGTACATTTAGACAAGTATACGGTTCCATCTATCAGTCATACGCTTAGCTTTTTCACTCTTTCTGTCACTGAGATACTAAGATGTGTCTGAGGAATCATGCATCACCACTCATATTCATGTATCTCAGTAGGTGGTCAGAGAGAGAGAAATGATTACATTTATTCATTAATCTGATGCTTTTCTCCAAAGTAACTTTCCAATACTAATCTATTAATACAGCTGGCTAATTTTACTGGAGCAATTTGAGAGGAAGTGTGTTGTTCAACAGTACTACAGCTGGAGGTGAGATTTAAACCTGCACTCTTGGGGTCTCAAGGCAACAATTCTAACCATGATGATATCAGCTGTTATTGTAGACAGATTAATTTTTGGGGTAAAGCTGAAACACCATTAGTCAAATGTGCTTAACATGTGACTATGCAAAAGAGCACACACACTCTCTACAGCTGTTAGCCTCAAGTGGGGTCACGGCGAGCCAGAGCCTAACCCAGCAACAGAGGGTGCAAGGGACACACCCTGGACAGGATAGGATGCCAATCCACCGCAATGCACCCCAAGCAGGACTCAAACTCCAGACCCACCACCCAGCAGGCCCTGGCCAAACCTGCTACGCCACCACACCCACCACTGGAAAAGAACTGATTTTTTAAGATCATACTCTACTTTGCCATCTCCAGTGTGATTCCTCCATAAGAGTCACACTCAGTGTACCTTAAAGAAGCACTCAGCATGAGGTCACATTAAAAATGATGGCTTTAAATATCATCATGATGGGTGTCACTTTGTTTTACAAGTTTAGCTCACAAAGATGATGCTGGATTATGCTCATAACTCATTCTTTGGATCATTAAAAAAAAAATGGAATTGCTGCAGTTTGTGTAACCCTGCAGTGATTGGTTCTGTAAAAACAGCCCAGAGAAATAACGTACAGCACCACGTGATGGTAAAGTGTGGGGTGAAAGGAGGACACGGTTGAACGTGCAGAATAAGGTGTTGCAAAGGTAGGAAGAGGGAACTAATGAACAGGCTCCTCCCAGTCCAGAGGAGCAGCAACGTTGCCCCAAGGGTGTTCCTGACCGCCAAGCTCCTTGTCCTGTCACAAGATGTAAGAGCCACTACCCTCCGGAGGAACCTCCTTATTCTATCAGCGAGGACGTAGACCGAAAGGCAAATAACCCCTCTGCTGAATTCCTTGTTGTCCTTCTCCAGAGCACATCTCTATAGAACATATTATTGCTGCGACTGGAGATTCAGAGCATGGTTACAGGACAGCAGGCAAATCAGGGTGACTGGTGGGAGCTCAACTGGACAGAATTATTGTCATGCAAAGCAACCAATAAGGGACAGCTGTGTCATCCCTCTAATACTTCATCTACAAGCAAACCTAAATACAACGGAAAGGCAAAATAGGGGCACCAGGTAGAATAGTGATTAGGACTGCAGTCTGGTGGTCTGAAGAGCTGCAGTTCAAGTATAGGATACTAAACCTGAATTTATACATGAGAATACCCTGGTGTATAAAAGGAAATGAAAAATGCAAAACGGTATGTTGACTTGGACAAAGTCTTTATAAAAAAAGGTCACTTCAAAACATTTAAGTCAGATGAGTCCATCTTGTATACACACATACGAGTATTACCAGTGTTAGGAGAGCAGATGGAAAAAATGTCATAAGGCATTTTATTAATAATGAGAACATTCAAACAAGGTGGGGGTCAATTGGTTAATACATACCGAAGACCACAATTCAGCATAATGAAGATTAACTGTTTAAACAAAGTTTTCACCAAATTTAAAGCGAGCTTTTATGTATTTCTGGGTGTCTTTCACCTAATGTTTAGCTAAGTAATTGAAAAAACAAGATGTCCATTTAAAGACTGACAATACAATACGGAAGAATCGCACAACTGCTGCACAGATGACTTGGTTCTGTTCAACAAGGACTCACTAAAAGCAGTAGTGAAAAGAAATTGCTCACATAATAGCCAGTCATTTTAACCAGTCATTACTAATTTGCGTCTCTGTTCTTCACATACTTGTGCACAAATAGATTGACAGAAGTATAGAAGTAAAAAAGGCTAACAAGCTTTCATTGAAAATAGTTTTATTGCTATCATGCAGGAGTGCCATAAACTCTAGAGACTCAAAATGTTTCTTACAGAAGTCTCAAAAGTCACAGAAGATGCAAAACTTTTTTTTATTGTCAAGGTATTTTATCATAAATAGAGATTAAGTAATCCAGGGAATCGGATCTAGGAGTGTGGAGAGGAGCTCCTGCTGGTGGCTTCTTCTCAGTCCAAACACAGGCATTGCAGTAGGTCGCATGCGGGAACACAGGGAGCAGTGACAAGGACCACAGAGACAGAACGCACGCACGCACTCACACACACGTGCGGACATACTGACACTTTAACCATTTAAAAGTTTTCAACGTGCAAAAGTGGTACAAATTACATCTTTAAAAAAGGTGAAGCTTTACATTGTGGGCGGGGAGGGGGGGGAATGTAGCAATGTATTTAATGTTGAAAACAACAGGAACTGTTCAAAGACAGAGGGGCTGGTGGCCCCAACAGTGACCTCATAATCCAGTCTTCAGTGTACAATTACTTCTCAGAGCACAACAGAGAAGATGATGTCACAGGCTCAATACCTTCCCCACTGCTTTTACCCTCACAGAGACTGTACAATGCTAACCGGGGGCCTTCCTTGTGCCACCTGAGTCCTGAATAACGTGGTCTTTGTGCAGTTTTCTTCATGAGAAGTTCAGGGAATGCATGTGTGTATGCTGATTTAAGAGGCTTTTGGCGTGAGCTTGGTGACTGTACTCTTGCTCGTCCTGGCTTCCGTACTGACGTGGTATTTACCAAACATGGCCGTTGTTTTCTGCTTCAGTCTCTGGCCATGTTGCTCAAGAGTCTACGTTTCTGCCTTGAGGCACAGGTGAGCTCCGGCCACTCAGGGGTCCAGCTGTGGAGAGGCAGGTCTGAGAGCAATGGAGTGTCAATGCCAAGGGGCAACAGCAGTGTGGACCAAGGCAGCTTTACCAAAGCAGACACATGACGGCATTCCTCTCGGAGTTCCAGTGTTTAAACAACAGACAAAAGCGCCTGATAAGAAACAAAAATAAATAAATAAATAAAAACTACATGGTAACTAGTCTCCACTTTCTGAAAACAAATCATCCTTCGAGAGTACATCAGACGTCTGGCTGCAAAAACCCCTTTCACACCCAACATGGCACCATCCGCCTCCCCAAGCTGTCCTTAAAGTCCAGTTGGAAAACAAGAGTCCCCCTACATTTTCTTGAAGCTTTGGTGTGAAATCAGTTTTCAGCATCTGAAACATTCCTGGCCTTGCCAGCATGAGGTCTGTCCCTGTCTAAACACATTCATAACACCGGAGGTTGGTAGATGGCCACAAGTATGACCATGCCTGTATTTACAAAATGTGAAAATAAATCATATCAAAGATATGCAGCTGTCGTCGGTTTATGCAAAGAAATCTCAGCACTACTGATCCTTTCAGTGATCCCATAAGTGAAAATTCACTTAGTCCTAAATAAGCTGGGAACAAACACATCCACAAACTTTAATTTTACCAATAGATTTCATATAAATGGAGTGCTTTCCTTCTTCTAAGTAGAAAAAATACCACCGTTTACCTACAGGAAGTGGATTTTGTTCTTGTGTGAAAATCCAGCACAACTAGGAGATGTAGTGGCGTACTGTTCAACCCTTTACAGTGTCCCTGCTTACAGACCAAGACAGAGACCTCGCAATCTAACACTACAAAAGAAAATGGGATGTAATCTGTGAACAGCAGTACTATGTAAGCTTATAAAGGACAACAACCAAGCAAACATTCAAGAGCATTCAAATGTCAGTCCAGTCATGGAGAACACATGCAAACAGATTTAACTTTAGAAATTTTAAAAAAAATTGGGGGGGGGCGGGGGGGGGGGGATTCGGAGGGGGTGAAAATTCCTTGGAAATGCTGGCACCCATTCCTGTTGAATAAATACCACTTTGCATTCTCATACATATAAGCCCACTGACCCCATTGTTAATCATTAACAAAAAAAATATATGTGTATATACAGTATGTGTATATATATTACCCATTTCTTGGTTTTTCCTACAGTTCACTCAAAAAAGTGCAGATCTCAAAAAACTTTTGATACCAGATAGCAAGAAAAGAACGTGATACCCCTAACAAAAAAAAAAAAAAAAAAAAAAAAACCTTAATGACGAGCCTTCCATGGATCCAATTACTTCTTCTGCTTCTTGAAGATCTTGAAGGTGTGTTTCTTGCGGCTTGCAGTGGAGTCTGTGTCTTCACCTGTCGATCCACTGTCCTCCTCAAGCGGGCTCTTTTTGGAGGAGAGCTGGGGTATTCGGGTGCTGGCCTTGCCACCTGCCACCAGTGACTGGGCCCCAGTGGGTGAGGGTGTGTCAGGATCAGTGGAGTTTGGACTGAGCGAGCGGGATGACTCAGACTGCGAAAGGCCAGCCATGTTACTATTAATCTCCCCCAGGCTGGTTGACTTCTCGATGGCATAAGGCTTTTTTAGCATCAGGGGACTGTCAACCACACCCTCGCCCCAAGCTCCTCCCTCTGGGATGCGGTTCCCGCCATTGGGCATGTACGAATGTGCAATGAGCAGGGAAGTGGGCTCATCCCCACGTGGCACGGGACCATGCAGGAGGGAAGTGGGCTTGACCAAATGACCTTTCGAACTGTATGATGAGGACAGGCGAAGCTGTTCACTGGCCTGGGACAGAGACAAGGAGGAGTCCGAATCGGAGCGGTTCAGGTCCCTGCAACGGAAAAGATTTCATTAGCTGGAGAGGACAGCCAAGGTCATTGAGAGTGACACAAGGGAACAGTTAGGAACTGCACTCCAACACTGTCAGATTCTACTGAAATACTGAACCAGACTGGGAAATGCTCTAAGAAGTAAAACAAAAACAGTTGATAGTAAGATAAAAGCACATGCTCATTCATAGCCTTCTTACAAGTTTTCAATAGCTAAATATACTAATAAATGTTAGTTTATCCTAATGCTGTTATTAAAGAGTTAAAACATCAAGTCAAACCAGCTGTAAGTAACTCAGCAGTGCTGCTACACCGGTGACGACCAGCCCCTCATGTTAGCATAGCATCACAATTCATTTGCCTTATCTTAGGACATCCCTTCCATTATAAAATGAGTTCCACAATACAATAACATTTTATAATATGGTGTGAACATAATGGTGTTCTTCTGAGCCTGCAAAAGTGACAGCAGAGGTGTGGGTGGAATGACAACCAATCAGCGATAAGAATGTGGGTGTTCTCAGTCAATGACCAGCTGCCCAGTAGGCTGGTGTATCTCAGTGGCTCCAGCTGATGTTGTGGGTGGAACTGCCTCATTGTTTATCTGACCGTAATGGAAGTGGCAATGCTGTGACTGTGCTCATTGTACCCTTAGTGAAATTTCTTCAGTCTAAGGGAAATATGCACTGTAATTTATTGCTGATTTTTAAATGTAAATAATATTCATGCGTTATGAATCCCTGTGGGGGAAATTCACTGAGTCTGCCACTGCAACCGGCAGCAAATGCATGTCTTTTGACTGTGGAGGAAATCCTTGCAAACATAATGAGAACATGCAGACTTCACAGAGACTGACAGGGTACTGAACCATTTAGGCACTGTGGAACCACAGCACTACCCACTGTGCCACCATGTCCTCCTGTTTTTTTTTTAATGTCACTTAACTACATAATAAAAAGCAGAAGGCTGCAAAATGTTTTTAGAGATAGAAATAGATTTATATGATTAAGAAAATACATTTTTGGGCTTGGGAACAGAGTATTTAATGCATTCCTGGTCACATAATTCGATATTTTCACCATATGATGGTGGCTCTAGAACAAATTAAAATCATAATGTGAGAGTTCAATGTAGTAGTAAGGAACATGCATACCAAACCATTAAACTTCTGGCACGGTCTGTTTCATATCAGTTCACAGGTTTTGTGTAACAACAAATAGCTGAATTACTTGGATCAGAAATTGGCAAAAGCAAAGAGGAAAGTGGATTAGCAGGTACTGTAGCAAGAAGAGCCACAGCCTTGCACTCAAAGGACACGGGTTTTGAATCCCAACTTTTGCTGCAGGACCCCTGAGCAAGATATTTACCCTTAATTTCTCCAGTAAAAATAAGCCCAGCTGTACAGATGGGTAAAAGTATCTTAAAAATGCATCTTGTTTAGCATCAGCTAAATTAATAATTGTAATGCAAGAGTGGCGAGAGGAGAGGAAAACAATATTTTATAAAGTACAAACGATTTTAAATAGACACAGCTAGAGTAGTGAAACGATCAAAAAAATAATATTAGGATTAGAATTATATTCAAGGTTTGAATTAGACTTTTCCATAAAAATTAACACAAACTACTAAGAAAGTTAATTGGAGGAAAATAAACTGACAACCTAAAGAAGAAAAATGATTAAAAGATCACAACAAAGTAGGACAGAAAAGAGTTAGGAAAGGGGTCCCCACGCCATGCGATGCAGAGTGGAGAACAGAGGGGTACCCAAAGCTACTGGAACGCTGGCGCTGCCCTGGGGTGACATCTGGCAAGGGGTCATCGGGGATGGTGTCCAGTGGCTGGAAGTAGGAGTGGTGGACAAGGGGGGAGGGTGGGATATGCACTGCTGCAGGTGAAGCAGGGGAGCAGATGATGGAGGGATGTGAAAGGGCAGGGGACACGGAAAGTGGAGCGGGGGTATCAAACTGCCCAAAAGACTGGCTTCGGGACTGACGCAGGGCGGCGGCCCTGGGCCGCGCTGGGTGGCCAACCTCCCCCTGTTGACCCGACAGGAAGCAGCCCTCTACCAACCTCTGGGAGCCCATGGCTAGCTGAGGATCAATGTGCCTTTGGCGCAGGGACATCATTCCGGAAGCTGTGGTCAGAGAAACTGAACATTAGCACTTGCACATCCACATTCGGGATACACACATATCACATACAAGAGAAAGACATCTGGTGAAAGCAGCAAACACAGGTCTGTTGATGTGACGAGTTCAGCTTTAGGCAATGTGATTTAGAACATTTAGATCAATGCCAAACATCAGTGGGGATGAGGTCCAAAGAAGACTATTGTTTTGCGTGTCCTTTGACGGGTGAGGGAACCAGAGTTCTCTCCCTCTCATTTGCTCAGCAGTGGTTGGTCAGGTATCCACAGAAGTGCAGGTGAAACCAGGTTTATAGCACTGTTCAAGGGTGCACGTGCCCCAATAAAGCCTCAAGCTTATAGAGTGAAAAGAAGCAGGTGGTTCACAGCACACACACATCAGAGCAGTGCGCGTGCGCGCGTGCGTGTCACCCCTCCTGAGCTGGGATAGATGTCGTACTTCAAAGGAGACAAAAGAGGGCAGTGCACTGTAAATATTGACTAAAAAAAGAAGTAAAGAGCAAAAATAAATTTAAATGTAATCTGCATCCAAGAACTGATCTAAGACAATAAAGGCTGCTTCATGCTTCACACACAACTTAATGTAGAGGCAGAGAAAGTCACATAAAATGACATTCTCAGGTTCCTTGAGCCAGCTCACCAATCATGCACAATCCTTCATGTACATCATCATACATCAGTTCTATACCTCATACATTTACCTTCATGCATTTGGCAATTTTTACCTACACACAGCTGAGAGTAAACAAGATAGAGAGCTTAGATATGTGCACAAGACTATTTAAGAACAACTTTGTTTGATACAGTTGTTGTCATAGTATCCATATTCCAGTAACCACCTACTAAAGTGACACAAGAACAGGAAAATGGGCAGATTAAAAAGTAGCAGGTAGTGAGAGAAATGGGTCAAAGAGATGAGTTTTGAGGCCCTTCTGAAAAGGTAACAAGCAGTTCTGAGGGACAGAGAAAGTTCATTCAGCCACACTAGGACTAAGACTGAGAATGAACAGGCTTTAGATACTGGGCCTGTTGTGAGGGGGACAAACAGCGGGCCAGAGATGGAGGACAGAAACATGGGAACACTTTGGCAGGTCAAACCAACTCATGCAGCAAAGTTCTAGAACAGCTGAAGAGGCTTGATAGAAGAGGCTGAAAGACCAGACAGGAGAGTGTTGCAGTAGTCCAGGTGGGATATGAGCATGGCCTGGATGAGGAGGTACGTAGAGTCTGGTAGGAAATACTGGCCAATTCATCAGATGTTGAAGATGATATGCTGGAGTGCAGTTTTTGCAGTTTTTGTGTGTGAAGCATAAATCATCCTTAAACTCTGCCCAAAAAAAAAAAAAAAAACTGTAAAAATGGCCCAAGAGTTTTCACCTTCAGTCTTCTGAAAGATCTTGTTAACTGACCTTACTCAGAATTTAAACTTCTTAAAGTACTTTGCCATCTCAGGGAGATTTGTGATCATTCTGACCTGGCAGCACAACTTAAGTAAGGAGAGTTACATTGAGGCAAGTGAAAGCGTGTCTTTGGGTGACAGAGGGATGGAGAGAGATCAGCCTACAAGGCAAGCCATGTAACAGAGTTGAATACACAGGAAAGAGATGCTAGCTCTCCTCCCACAAAAAGACGCTGCACTCTCTCCACCCCCACAGCCTGATTCATGCTCAGTGCAGATCGTGACACTGGTGTGGACACAAGGGGAAGGAGCTTGGACGGCAGGCAAACCAGAGGGGGTCCACAGCAAATGACGGTCACGGTCGACAGACCAGAGATCGTTAACGGAGCAGCTCATCTGCCAGGCGGCGTCTGTGGTTAACCCATTGTGTGGGCAGGCGGTACCAAGGGTCAAAAGCAGGGTGGGGGGCGAGAAGGCAGGGAGGTTGGGATTGTTATTATGAATGAATCCTGATCTGAAAACATAAGGCATTCTTCACACCTGCCAGCTTCTTCAGTCAGATCTTGCACTGCCTTTGTGGTCAACATTGCATTTCGGCTTCCACCATAATCAGACAATCCAAGTGTTGTGTGTGTGTGCGCATTTCCCCGGAACGATTAACAAAGTATCTTACATCTTATCCTAAGAGCCCACAAGTAGGGAACATTTACTGCAAACACTTTACTTGATCGGTTAAGTGACACCCACTTGTGTTAACATGTGCCTTAACATCATTTTGCCGTAGCGACACCTCCACCCCTGACCCAGCAGATAACTGCAGAATTCAAAAGGTGCAAAAGGTCTTGAATTTCAGGTGTGTAGCTTGACTGGGAGAAAATGTCAATGTAAAATAAATGACTGCAAAGTTCTGATTTAAGTTAGTCTTGCAAGGACAATCCAATAAAAAAAAAAACAAACACAAAAGAAAACAACTTGCATTGTTTGTCTCAGTAATATAAAACCATAACCCATTGTGAGATAATAAGGACTGTGACCAGAGACCTTTTTCGAAACAGGGGAAGCTTGAGAATATTAAAAAAAAAAAAAAAAATGTTGACACATAACTGTTAAACATGTCATACATGTGGCCACTGTTAGTGGAGGCTGAATCTAACCTTTTGAAGGAAGGACATGTTCCATAACACAAAACTTATTATTTACAAGTTAGGCTCACAGCTCATCTTCGCAGCTGTTGCTTAGTCACACGGAACCAAATGCTGAAATTTTCCAGAGATATTCTCGACATTTAAAGATGCAGAATGATCCCTGAAACCCCAAAACAAGCTCTGTCATTTCTCTCACCTTTTCCAAAGTACACACACAGGATAATCTCTCTGTGGGGACTTTTATGAACAAAAAATAAAACTTTATAACAAAGAAAACTAAAAGAAAGTGAATTTGTTTACAGGAGGAGAAAAAAAAGATGTCAGAAGAATGCAATAGCTAACATTACATATGGCTCCAAGAGTGTAAATTAAAGATGCATGGTGATTTTTGTGATTGGAAGAGGAGTGCTGTGTGTCATAGGTAAGATGGGATTGTGCTTCCCTGGGAGCAGCATGATGCATGTCAGAGCCTAGCAAGCACTTACACTGCAGTGCCCCAGGTGACATGTCCTCATCCAAATCATCCATATCATCAGACATGATGAAGTGCTGGGGAGTGGCCCGTCCACCCACAAAGTTGGGGTCCAGATTGAGAGCCGAGGCCAACGACGTCAGCCCCGGGTTATTGACGATAGTGAAGCCGGTCAGCACCTCGATCTGCTGCCATCGGTGCAGACGTTCTCGGAGGGCTGCTGTCACCTCACCCAGAGCCTGCCTGGGAAGTGGTACAGTACAAATAAAATGGCAAGAAACACCAAGCAAAGGTGTGAGATAAGTGGACAAACTGAAAAAGAAAGCGGCCAAACAAAGCAGAAAAAGGCCTGAGACGAACTAAAAAAAAAATCTACTGCAATCAAAAGAATCACAATGGGGAATGAATGATTGCAATATGAGGGAAAGGAAAGGAATGGGCCTCACTTGGCTGCTAGGATCTTGTGATCCACATCATCCAGCGAGGAGCTGTGTGCCACGTGAAAGGTGCCGAAGAGAGTGTTCCTCTTCTTCTTTATCTTCTCTGCCTGGAACGGAGCCACACCTCCCTGTTACTGTGAAAGCATTTAACCCACAACCTCATCCTTCCCCAATCCAGCCTCTAAGCCAGACAATCACCCTGTCTATGCTTAAGGCTCTAAGCCCATCATCTCTTCCTCTCCTCCTCTGCTGCTCACCCCCTCTTTGGCCACCAGCAGCTGGCGCTCAGCATTCTGCTTCTTACTGTTGTAGTACTGCACCTCCACCTCGTGAGTCAACTGTAGCCACTTCTGGAGTGCTTCAGGTGGGGCCCAGCTACTGCGGGACTCCAGCTCCTTCTCTGCCTTCTTGAGGGCCATGCGCACCTGCAGTACAGCATGGGAGCCAAGTACACACACACACACACACACACACACACACACACACACACACACAAAAAAGCATGTACAGATAGGCAGGCAGACAAACACACACAAACACAGAGGGAGGGTGTGGTTAGAGACCCAGAGATATCAGACATTATCATTTCCTGTTGTGCAGAGTAATTAAATGAGAGTAAGGAACTAAATTCAGAAAATGGAAAACAATTCCTGAGAATTATATTAACAACACACAAACAAGAAGGCCACCTGAAATGGTACTTTTGTGTTTCCTGGAAAGAAACATTGCTGTGAGTGCAATTTCTAATAAGAGTATAACTAAAAAGAGAATAGTCATTTTGCACTACTGAAACGCTATTCTGTCAAAATCTGTCTAGGATGAATGCTCCATCTGTGACACAAAGCAGTGCAAGGAGCCATGAACGACGGGTCAGGTTATGAATTTCTGAAGACACAAACTTTTTCCCTTTTTTTTTTGGCCAATTTTTACCTGTGTTTTCTTCACCGGTCTGTTGCAGAGAATAAGTGCGTTTCCACGGTCAGCCGGCAGATGGCAGGAAAACACACCCAAAAACAAAGGAGTGAGCGCCTCCCTGTGTTTACAGCTCATGTCTGGTATTCCAGTGATCAATAACAAGAGGACCAACTTTGCATTTTACATTACATTTACATTTCTTTATTTAGCAGACACTTTTCTCCAAAGCGACTTCCAACGAACTCTATGTAGTGTTATCAGCCCACACACCTTATTCACCGCGGTGACTTACACTGCGAGATATACGACTTACAATGGGTCACTCATCCATGTATCAGTGAAACACACTCTGTCACTTACACACTATCTTCATGATATCAGTCAATAACCAGCACTGACTAGGAATTTGTCAAGAGAATGTGCTATTATTTGCAGTCATTTTAAATTATATTTGAGTTTAATGTAGCTTTAAATCAACGTCACTTTGAAACATTTTGCATGGCATTTACTGTTTACTACAGCTACATCCAAGGATTTTAAACAGAAAGTAACCTGTTAAATTCAAGGGACATCTTTTTTTATCAAGCAGTAATTATAAATTAATTTATTTTCTCCACCAGTATGTACCCTTCTTCACAGACTGGGTTTCTAGGATAGACTCTAAGACCATCCTGATCCTGTACTGGATAGAGGGATTTCGACAATGGATACACAGAAGTGTTTCGGAGTATTTTTAAATTTATTATAGCTTTATCTGAAGTATTCCGAACAAATGGAAGGACATTTGTGCTGTGACCTATTGGTGGAAATGACAATTCAAGTTTTGAACAATTTTCCAGTCCCAACTGGGTTTTTAAGTTCAGCAAGCAGTTTTTACGTTTCAAAATCTGTGACGACCGCCGTGCCAGTGCAACTTCAGTGCACACCCACCCTTACTCGCCCCAGTTGAGTCGTGTGCAATCTTAGTTCCGCAAGCACAACAGGCAGCACTGGGACGTTTGTCACGATCACTTTAAAATGTCAGCTTTGTTGCTCATCTCCTCCTTTTTTTTGTGTGTGTGTGCTAAAGCAGTTCACAGCTGAGTGTGAAGCAGTCAGAATGAAGGTCTGCACCTCCAAATCTGAGGTGGTGTTCTCACCAGGGATAACGTACAGTGGAAACCAAGATACAGAAGTTTAAGATCCTTTTCTTGTTTCACGGCAGAGGGGTTTATAAGACTGACCAACGGCTTTGTGCCGCAGCTGCAGAATCGCGAACTGATGGACAATCAGGAGTGTCTGTTCAATCTACATCCTCATCCTTGTCTATGTCCATTAACTATGGGTGGTGACCAAAAGAACACAACCGCAGGTACAAGCAGCAAAAATGGGATTCCTCTGCAAGGAGGCGGGGCTCAAACTATATGACGAGTGAGGCCCTCAAAATATAGCTGCTGCACCATCAGCTCAACAGGCACCACTCAAGGTGGTTTGGGCATCTAGTAAGAACGGCCCCAGAGCGACTCACACAAGGATTCTATCAAGTGCATCCCAAAGAGAGAAGTGGAACACCCAAGACAGGCTAGAGAGATTATATCTCCAGGCTATCCTGGGAAACTCTAGGGGACCATCTTGAAGGAGTTAGAGACTGCTGCTGTGGAAAGAGAAGTATGGTCTGCCCTGCTGGGATAACTGCCATCGCAATCCTACTACAATAAGTGGTTTGCAAATGGATGGATGGATCTTTTAACATTTTTAAAAGCTTGTTATGGACTTCCATCTGAAGTTGTATGTCCTGAAAAAGAAATCAACCCTCGAAGCTGAATAAAAAGGGAGAATCATCCATCCGCTGTCATAAATATTTGGTTAGAGAAAAGCAGATGGGACATAAGTGTGCAAGGAAGAAACAGTGAAGATAGGTCAATACCAGGGGTATGGAGACATTGGAACCTGGACAACATGTCTGGTCTAGCAAACCCACTCAAGGCAGAAGCTCATAAAGAGACGGCTGCACCAAATCCCTTGTGCCCCAAAAGCTCAATCTACGTACACCTCTCGGCGCTCTCTTTAGTGAGAAGAGCAAGGCAAAACATCATTTGACCTCCACAGGAATCCGCACACTAAAGAACGCAAGGGCAGTTTCCATGGGAGGTGCTTGTGCAACAGCTGCTGCACATTCCAAACAGTGCGAGGCCAAGTGGCGCTTCAGACAGATCACAGGGCGGCATCAGTTACACTCCTCACAGTGCACAAAGCACATCTTTTTGCTGTTAGAAACATTACACACATCAGATGCATCACAGCACCATCCACTCAAGGTTTCGTCCCAACAGTACAAGTACAGGTTTATTCTTTTATTGCATCAAACATCATCTTGGTTCATCGGAAGAAACACAGCAGTGCCCTTTCCTAGATTGACCTTTTTCCAAATTGAAATCAGAGAAGCGGAGAGACTCATCTCCTTTGTCTGACTGTCTCACTACAGCCTGGTGGCCCTCAGGCTCTTCCTGACCCCTCCTAAGGGAGGGTCAACTCAGTAAAAGCACACAGGCTTTACTTCTATTAGGAGTTCCTTGCTTCTAGCAGAGATGAGGCAGAGGCTCACCTTGCTGTTCAACACCTGACACAGATGGGAAAACTGTATTAACATTGTGAGTTTACCTTCCATTTTTACACAACGCCCATATGTGTCATCCAAATCCCCAATTTCCACATTTTCCTTCTATCTGCCTTACTTTAATGGTCTTCAGAGCTCCATCAAGGCTACCCTTCTTCATCTGCACTGGTCATGCTCTTGCACAACCTTCCCAAACATCCTTAAGGAGCAATCTCCCGTGCTGTACCTGCTCCAGCTCTGCCTCTGCATACTTCTGCCGGCTCAGCTCATTTTCTGTGCCCTCGCGCAACTCTTTCAGACGTTGTGCCTCCTGTTTGGCTGAGTTGATCTCATCACGCAGCTTCTGCTCCAGGTTCACCTTCTCCACCTCCACCGTGCGGTGCTCCTCCTGTGCAATCTGCAACCTGGTGGAGGAAAGGAGACAGAGAAAAACAACATATTGTGCTGCAACAGTGGGAAACAACTGCAAAAAAATCTACTTGCTGCCACAGCCCAAGTAACATAATGGAAACACAATAAAGCATTGCTGAAGAAATTAAAGCTAATCAAAGTACTATGAAGGAATAAGACCTAACTATTTGTCTAGAAGGCTTTTGGGATGTTTGGAGGACACTCCGCAGTAACTTGACAGCTCTATTGAAGTACAACTGAGATTCAACCGTTGCATTTTGCCACAAATGCTATAAACATTATAGGGGACCTCCAGCCTATAATACAGTGTGCACAAACTTGTACTATAACATAATTTACTCATCACTAGCAGCATAGGTTGATGTCCTAAAAATAAGTATTAAGTATCTTCTCCAAGGATATGAAGGAAGTCCCACCGCACCATTTCAGGCAAGGTAACTTTGCATAGGAAAATGTGAAAATAGCCCGTATGTTTCAGTCTTGGGCTGCAAATGAGCCTTGACAGTCATTTGATACTGAGGACTTTCACCAGCTGAATGCAGAGTCCATGGAGGGGCACCGCAGCACAGATGTAGCTGGGGTGGAGAACGAGGGAAGGAAATCCTACTGAAGCACGCAGCTAGCCCTGAACTCGATTTCCAAAGAGTCTCTTCAGACATTTTCCAGAGTGCACCTACATTTACATTTATTTATTTAGCAGATGCTTTTCTCCAAAGCAACTTACAATGGATACTATGTAGTGTTACCAGCCCACACACCTTATTCACCAAGATGACTACCACCTCAAGGGTCAATAAACACTGCAATGCGGGGACAACTTTCTTCTCTACCACAAACATGTAAGCTGGGTACACAATTCCCACCAGCTGTACCTACACATTTACAGCTGAGGTACTTCTCTAAAACGTTTAGCTGCACCTTTAATCTTCCTCGCTGTCTGTCTGTATGTATGAATGAATCATAATTCATGACGATAATGTCAATGTTGAATTGTCACCATGTTCCCTCCCAGCCTGCCCAAAACCTTAGCCTTACCTTGATCGCTCTTATTATGGTCATACCTCACACATGTCTTTGTCAAACCACTCGTGTCACTAGTGTGTTCGGAAAACCAGGGCTTTGCCAACCCCATCGAAACTAGACTACTGCAGTTCTGCGCTGACTGCCCTCCTTGAATCTGCTACAACTTTCAATGTATCCATATGTCTGCTGCTTCCCTGGTTTCTCTTATCTCATCTACACAGGGGCCACTGTCCTGCTTTGTGGTGGCCCTGTGAAACACTGCAGGCGGGCAGAAGAGCAAATGGGAAGGGAAGGGAAAGGAGAGGAAAGGAAAGGAAAGGACCCCCTGACTGGGCTGTTTTTATCCAACAGGCCCTGCCTGGGGAAACAAATTACTGACAAACATTAGAACTATATCAATAATGTTCATCAGGAATAAACAGTCTGTAGTCTAATACAATTTTGACTTCTGAATGCTGGTTTTAGTGTGATTTATGGTTAAGTTTCAATATTCTGTTATAAAAATGCTTAGATATTCTGCAGGTACAGTGTAAGTAGTGATAAGCACACACTGCACTGCTGCTGAGGGCAGTGAAATTAACCCATCTAATAAAGTTAAGCACACAGGTAAAGCAGAAAGAATTCACCAATGAAATCACCTATTCCTTTATTTCTTATGCGGAAAATTCCAGTTCATTCCAAATTCACCCTGAACCCAATTACTGATTTTGCTGAGGCTTTTTTCCAAAGAAACCTACAATGTTAAGCTCCCCAGAATTATTTACTGATTTATAGAACTGAGCAATGTGTTTTTTTACTGGAAAAATTTAGGGTAAGCACCTTGCTTAAGGGTGCAACAGCAGGAGGTAACAAAACTAAGTCCAAAGGCAAGAACTCTAACCACTACACTACCACACGCACCAGGTAAATGTTGCTTAATATCAGGAAAAAGGTGTATCACACTGAATCATCATTTGAATGAATAACAGTAATATAATGCAGTTTTACCCGATTAGCACACATAGTTGTGGCACCAAACATGGGCCTGTATAGAAAAAGCATCCTCATCATTCTACATCTGAGTGTTTGCTTTAAGTGTACATTTGGGATAGAAGGGGAGGCTTTTTGTGGAAATTTCATTTTCATTAAGGAGGAACATGAAGGGGCTAATGTAATTAAAATTAAAAAAAATTTAATAATAAAGTAAATTTACTGTGGACAGTGTGCTTGGACCAACTTAAGGAAGGCTACATGTAAACAAATGAATAATTAGCAAATTAAAGTACAAAAGAGAGGATGCAAACAAAAACAGAGTGCATCACAGCCACTTGGCGAAATTTTCAAACTTGATCTCAGTTTACCGTGCCACAGCGTCGCAGTCCAGGACTCAATGCGGCATACCAGATACATGAGTGTCCACACCAGTTGAGGATAACTGATATTAACAAAGACTCTTATCATGAAACTGGATATAAGGGGACCAAATAACCAGGGCTGAGTCTACGAAATGGAGCTGCCATGCATGACTATGCTGCCAATGGCCAATTTGTGTAAGCAAGATCCATATAAAAGTCATATTAGATTTGTTTTCACATGAAGCTAGACACCTTTGGGAAGGAGAGAAAAAAAAAAAAAAAAACCATGACCAAAAATTTGGGGAGAAAAGGAAAAAAAAAAAAAAGCTTTCACTGTGCATGTGATCCATCCCCCTCCCCCAGACTGCACAACACAGGTTCAACAGCTATGTATAATCCTATGATGAAAAGCTAAAAATCTGGTATTCTATGATAACCACAAATAACTGACACAAAGAGGTTTAACAAAGTAAACATCTGGAAAAACCTATTCATATTTCATTCTTTTGACAGGGAAATTACTTTATGGTTTCCCTTTATACTGCAACTACGAATGTTTTATTTCACCTCCTATAAACAGACTAATTTGACTTAAATCCATTCAGCCAATAATTTGCTGTATTTCATCAAGGGGGGGGGGGGGTAAAAAAAAATCAAATTTAGCAGTCATTGTCTATAATTCCTTTCACAACTACAATGTTTCATAATTTCCATTAATTTCAATTTTGATAAATTGTGCAACAAACTTCAGCAACCTTTTTGAAAATTATCCTTTCAAAAACATAACATTGAACCACTGTAAAAGCATATTAAGTTAAAAACCTTGTTTGTTTTGGAGCAATGCTGCGACTGTATATTTTTAATAAATTCATCTCCCTGTGTTTTTACAAGTTTGTTGCTGAAGTCCAATGATATGTGTTTCAGGTAGATTCGTCACATTAAATTGTCCATCGTCTGTCCCCTTCAGGGTGTACCATCTTAGCCCAGTGTTTCCCGTGGTAAGATCTGGACCACCGCGAGCAGTCAATGACACTGGGTGAGTGAGTGAGCCTATTATTTACCTCTAAAAGCTAAAAAGGGAAAGAGTGAAAAATAAGGTGGTGGCAGGGGATACTTGATATGGAAACAAGATCTTCCTGAGGATTCAGCCAGTGGAGCAGCTGACCCAAGGCCTGATAGGGAGGAGTAAAAGCACACAGATCGGAACGCTGAAAATCATTCCAGTGCTTTTCAGAATCATCACGGAAACAGAGACCTCCGGGCCAACGTGGGCTGGCTGCCAGTTGTACTCCTGCCGCTGGAGAAGGAGTTTCCTTTAGGTCTTGCAGAAGCTGCACACAGCAGTGTGGTTTTGTGAACTGTCACCGACTAAAATTGCTAAGAATACTAAGATGATTTCAAAAACAGGCTCTCGACAAGTCACTCTCCCAACAAAATCAGTTATGTCTTATGTCGCTCAATGGAAAATTTGCCACACCCTGCTCAAAAGTAACAATAAAGGTTTAAGGAAACAAAGAGTGAAAAACAAATGAAAAAAATAGGACAGTGCCACCCTAGGCTCTCAAATTTATGGCTAAGAAAATTTTGTCACGTCACACCGTCTAAGAACAGACTAAAGCCTAAAAGTTTCTGTAGGTGTTTCTCAGAGGTAAAGATGAGTTTTCCTACACTGATAACTGTTCTTTTGCTTGGGCCATCAACAACTCCAACACCCTAAAGGCCACAAATTCTTTCCATTGCCTGTCCCCTTGCCCACTCTGTGGGAACTGACATGGCCTTTGGCAAAGTGAGCTGCACACAGCACCAACACCTGGAGTGAGGATGGTGGATTAGCGACAGGAAGAGAGGCTAAGCTGCACATTGCCACTAGATCCACTGGGGAAACAAGAATTTTGTTTTCCCCCTTGGTACATGGAGGGAAGCTGTCCAGTGTACAAACATGCACGCTCGCGTGCATGCATACATGCGTGTGTATGCAGAGCAGACATCCACCTTTACATTTAGAAAATGGGTGAATGGCTTGCTCAAACACACACCTCCATGGCTCCATGAAGCAGTTGTATAACACTATTAATGCTATATTAAATATGAGGAGTGAACCTGGACATTCAAAGGAATCAGTCTGAATTTAAACAAGGCAAAGGCTGCTTTTACTCTTTTTACCATTTAAGGCTGAACAGCAGTTGCGAAAGCGAACCGACGGGGGAAAAAAAAAAAAAAAAAAAAAAAAAAAAGATTGTTATCGGGGAAATGGGGGGCAGTCCTGGTTACATCTGTCCTTTGTTGTTCTGGACTCTATAGTAACCCAACTCCCACACCGGCTCAGAGTCCTTTCCAAATAGCTCTCAGAAAGCTCACTGAAACATAACGACAAAATCATACCTTCTTAAGGCAATCCATAAATAAATATTATATCTGGAAGGTTCTTTTTTTTGATTGCGCCCCTCACTCAGCACCTTAAGTTCCAAAACAAGAACATAGTTTTTCTCTAAACGGAGGTTCCTTTAAGAAAACTGTACCATGGATGTAACATAATACAGTAATGACAATTAAAATCTGGGTCATATTTTCACTATTTACTAAACAACCTGATGGGTACCATGATGGGGCAGCATTCTTACCCAACAGCCCGTTCTTTAAAAAGGGCAAATCACACACTGCTTTGTTCCTGAGAACATGTTTGATGGGAAAAGAAATGGCACACAGGAAAATATAAAGTGACCAAGAGTTACCAGACAAAGGATGAAAACAAAGTTGAAATAAAAATTAAAAAACAAAAAAAAACAAATAATGTGCTAGGACACTCCACACAAGTAACAGACTGGCCACAGCAAGGCTCTTGACTCACTTCTGCTGCAGGTCGTGCAAGCTCTGCTCAGCCCGCTGGAGGCCTTCCAAGTCCTTCATCATTTTGCTCATGTGGTCCTTGGAATAGCGGTTCTGGATGTAGGCAAACCAGCAACCTCCCATGCCAATGACAATTGACACTACTAGCATGAAGTCCTTGAGGTGGCTGTGTCGGTTCACTGCGGAAGAAAAGGAGGTGCTCAATGAGAAAGGACATTCCTCCACCAGGTCTGTTCCAAAAGCTAAAAGAGCTAAAGCTAGAAATGTTCGCTGGAGTAACACAGTACGCTTGTTCCTCAAGTGAAGGCAAACTCTCACTGTAAGAGGATGGAATCACCATTTTATCTTTTTGGGGGGGGAATCAGTTCCTGGACAAAAAAGTCCCCTAGAATTCACCTAAATTTGCTACAGCATCTATTTTTGCTTACTCTGAACTAGATGTTGCTTTGGAGAAAAGCATCTGGCAAATGCAGAAAAAAAGGTATTTTTTTTATGAATGGCAATGACATTTAACCATTATTCCTAGCTTTTCTTTTAATATTATATTTTAATAATTCATTCATAATCAATGACTGCTTACTGCCAGGTATAATGTTGCATTTTTCCCCCAATATATCTTTCTCTACCTTCTCAGGCTTTCCCAATGCCTTTGGTACCTTCCTTTCAACCCTTTTAGAAGCCATTTTGCAATTTGGCTTACAACTGCTTAAAATATAAAGAAAAGGTTTACAAGATCACCACCTATGCCTTTCACTCTGCAAAGTATGCAGACACAATGCCATTAGAGGCACTGTGCAGCATTACTGGCGAATGTTTGACACTAGACAGTCTTCACTTCCTCAAGGGATTAAGGCTTTATTTACAATAGTGAAAGGGTATAATAATTCTGGGAAGCTTAGCATTGCAAGTCAATTTGAAGCTAAATGAATTACCATTACTAGCGGTCATTACTTCCAGAGTAATGTTGAGGTTAATACACTAGATTTAGCCAGAAAATAGCCAGAGTCACAGCATTGAGCAACAAAAATCTCACAGGTTTGAGACCAAGTGTGCACGTCTCTCCCAACACAAGATGAAGTTCTAATATCGATTAAATTACCTGTCATGGAACTAAAACGACTTCATAATGAGTAAAAATGTTGTTTTAAAAGAACAGTAAGTCAGTTAAAATGTGCATATTTTCCATTTTCTTGTTCGAGGACTGTTCTACATGTGCTTAGTCTATTCCTTTTCAGTGTCCAGATCTTATGTATTGTAGTTTAATGTTCATTGAAGTATAATAATACTGTGAACACATTTTCCTAATTTTGCAGTAAAACTGGGTAGTTTTAAACTGGTTCAACTTTTGTCCTCTTCCTCCTTATGCACAACACTCCATCTCAGTAGAATCAGAAGTCCGGCCGCGCGTGGGTTTTCTGACCTAAAAAGGTATTCTGACAAGTCATTTAGCCCAGCTCTGAAGCATATGCCGGGTACACACTCCATGTGCACTTCGCACGTGTTGTCATCCACTGTCTGCAGAATCTCACTATGCATGAGATCTACTCTGATAAAACACATCCTGACCTCTCTAGTTGCTCCTCATTGCCCTCAGTGTACCCTCTGTTTTCCCTGTATTCTCTCAGTTCTTCTTTCTAAGAGGAACAATGGCTTATTCCATCTTGCTGCTGCTAAAAAGTAGAAGAAGCTACCACTCAAATATCAGCTAAACTGCTGACCTTCCATCATTTTTCAAAAACTCATCTTTATATCAAACTATTGTTTGCTTGCTAATATGTGACTAACCTTCTGATTTTTCCCACCTTCTCTTGTTCTTTGGCAGTCAAGGCACTTTTCTTGATCCATCAGATGAGGCATCTGGGAAGTCACTGAGAGTGGCTGCATACTGCCAACTGGATTAACTCTAATCCTAACTCAACTAGATCAGATGGCCTCAGACCACTGCATTGTGGATCTCATCTACGCTAAACCAGCCAGCTGATATTTACCTCTCAGATTCAGTGGCACAGACATCTTTTAATACACTAGAATGCCCATGAATAATGCACAGCCACTGCTACAACCCCAATTCCAAGAAAGTTGGGAGAGGTGTAGTTTAGGACTAATAATGATGTGATAAGTTGAAATAATAAGATAATGTGAAACAAGTGATGTTAAACAACTGCAGCAATCATGTTATAAGGAGCCCCCAAAAAGGACTTGTTCTTCAAGAACAAAATTGAGTAGAGGTTTGTCAGTAGATGCGGCAGCAAACAATCCAACACTTTGAGAACAACATTCTTCAAAGACAAATTGGTAGGGTATTTCTCACTAACTCTACAGTGCACAATATAATTAAAAGATTCAAGGACTCCAGGCAAATCTCGGTGCGTAAAGGGGAAGGACAGAAACCACTGTGAATGCACGCGATCTCTGATCCCTCAGGCACCACTGTTTTAAAAACTGTCATGTGTCTCTAACGGAAATTATGAGATGGGCTCAGGAATACTACAGTGAACCTTTGCCAGTCAACACCATCCACCGCTGCAAGTTAAGGCTTTACTTGCATACATACATCAACAATACCCAGAAGCTCCGCTGACTTCTCTGGGCTTGGTCTCACCTGAGGTGGACAGTAGCACAGTGGAATCATGTGCTGAGGTCCGATGAGTCAACATTTCAAATAGTTTTTGAAAAAAACAGCCGCTGTGTCCTCTGGGCCAAAGAGGAAAAGGACCATCCAAACTGTGATCAGCATCATGTCCAAAAGCTAGCATCCGTAATGGTATGGGGGTACGTCAGTGCCAGTGACATGGGTAACTTGCACTTCTGTGGGGCACCATTAATGCAGAAACATATGTACATATTTTGGAGCAACATATGCTGCCATCCAGACGCTGTCAGGAAAACACCAAACTACATTCTGCCTGAATTATAAGTGCATGGCTGCGTAAGCAGAGAGTGCGGGTACTAAATTGGTCTGCCTGCGGTCCTGACTTGTCACTGATTGAGAATGTGTGGCACGTTATGAAGCTCAAAATACGGCAACAAAGGTCCCGTACAACTGTACAGCTGAAAGCCTTCATAATGGATGAATGGGGGAAATGTCCATTAACTAAACTCAAACAACTGGTGTCATCAGTGCCCAAACGTTTAAGAAGTGTTATTAAACGACACAGTGGTAAACTCGACTGTCCCAACTTTTTGAATTGAAGACTTTGTCCTTGTACTGCTGTGCAATACAATGAAATTACTGGAACGTGCGGCAGTCATCAGATTTGACACAAGTGTATGAATTCAAATAACTATTAAATTTACAAGATTAAAAATCAAATATTGTGTTTTGGTGTTTTCAATATAGTACAGGGTGAATAGAGTTTACAAATCACTTTTGTTTTTATTAGCATTTTCCATACTGTACCAGTATTTTGGAATTGGGATTGTACTTGGAGCCCAGGAGGGCTATTTTTCTCCTATTTCCTCAGATGGGGAGTTTTTTTGCTTTCCTTTCCTCCTGCTGTAATTCATAAGAAACTGCCTCTTCCCACTGTTTTAATAAGCTCTATATGTATCTGTAATGACTTGAAATATGTAACTTCATTTTTTCAGCAAAAGAAATGCAGATCTGTAAATGTAGATACATAGATGCTTTGTAGATGTACACATTTTTCCACGAGTAAAAACCATATTGTTTAATCTGTTAGGTACAAGTGCTTCAGAACATTAAAAAGCTTAATCAACGTAAGTATAATCAAAGTAACTTCAGTACCTGAGTAGTGTTCACTTTGACACTTTTTCAATTATACTTAAGTAATTTTTGTTAATGTAATACCACGTAGTCTGTTGCCCTATGTAGTATAGTAGAATAGTTTCTTGCACAATGTTGCTACAGCATGGCTTGTCTGTGAGGCTGGACAGCTCCATCATCCCAAATGGCTGCCACAGAAAACACAGAAGCCTGTAGATATTCACAACATATCCTTGACAATTTTCACCAGTCTGCATTCGAGCAATCAAAATCTGCCCAGAGCAGGTTGCTAAGCTACAGTGTTCAAATGCTCTAACAGCTACTACTACTGGTTCTGTCTCTGCTGTATGTTTTTATTCTCAAACACAAAAATACAGTTATGCTTTCTGTGAATTTCTTAAACTTTTATAAATCGAGAACTAGATCAGCTCAGCTTAAATGTTGCAAATAAGCCAGGATTTTTAAATAGTAAAATGACTGATGTATTAGATAATAACCTGGTGCTTCCTGCTGTTTTACGACATCAAAAGAAAGGTGTGACAACGAATTAAGCTGTCGCTGACATCTGAGATCTGACAATGGCAGCCAGGATGGCGAGTGCTTCATCCCCGGTGTACTGTGCTCAACGCATAGGAAGCTTTTGTGAGTGAAACCTCTTTCAAAGGAGCTTTGCTTAGCTGTCCTGAACAGATGTTTCAGAAGGCAATGCACCATTAGATATATCAGTAGGACCACTCAGCTTTTTGACAAAACCGTCACTTCCAGTCAGTCTCCTGTCAGTCCCACGGGTTGGCACAGTCCTCCCACACTCCTGAGATAATAGCCAACAGGACAAAAACAGTGGCCTACTGACATTTTGCTTTTTCATCTTCTCCCTCTCAGAATTCCACTGCCTGGCTATAACCACCCCAAAATCAAAACTGTCCTTGTCCTCCTCTAAATCCGACCTTTTCCCACAGATGTCACATCTCCAAATGAGTTTCTATTCTTCTGAAATTTACTTACAACTTTGCATAGTGTGTACAAAATAATTTCTATTTATCTATAATTTCTATTTCATCAATATTCTCCTGCTCCTTGGCTTTGGGTTTTTGTTCCTCTGTGACACTGTAGAAATATAAGTACATAAAACAGAAAGAAATGATACATAATACTCTACAGAGGGCAGTAAGAAAACAAATGATGGGAGTGGGGAAGGGGCAGTGCAGCGTTCTCTTTCGACCGCAGGAAGACATACTGTTCAACTGAAAGGCAAGGGTATCACCGTCAGTCACGGGGTCATGAAGTCTCATCCTGAAAGAATCTTGAAAAGAAAAACCAGGCTTTCTGGTGGGGTGAGAATGCCAGTACTGAAAGAAGAGCAGACACCTGGTGTGTACAACTCAAACCAGAGGCAGCGGCTGCTTTCACTGCTAGTGCGCCAAAGAAGTGTGCCCGGAATACAGAGTAGCGCTGGCAGCAGTCGGAATCCTCATGCAGCTCGTTTCTCGACAAACCTTCCTATCTTCAAATCTGTTTCTGGCCATTCTACCCATGATAGTGAAAGAGCTACCTCCATTTCTATTTTAAAAAAAAAAAAAAAAGAAGAAAAATATCTATTAAATCCTACTAATGTGACAGCTGCGACCAGCCATGTCAACTGTGCTGGTACTGCTCAATGAAGCCGAAACTTTCCTGTAACCAACTTTTGGGAGAAGTGCAGTAACAAAATTCACATGTCCCCATCCATTCATTTACTTCAGACTAAACAGGAAACCCAAAGTAGAGCTCTGGATGGAGAGGGTTAATCTGTAATGACACTGCTTCATTTCCTTCCTCTTTTCACACATAACAAGAGATAAACTCAAGCAATTCCACAATCCTTCCTCTGCTCCATAGCCACAAGGCTCACTTTTCCTTCTCTGGAAGGATCTTTAAACACAGAATCCCTGACTCAAACTACAGTTATACAGCAGATTTACTTCAATTTATTTCAATCTTTGCAACAAACCAAAAGAAAATACCCCCATTACAACTCATTTGAGTACTGCATTACAGTTTCCCTATGCAAATGTTAGGGTTTCACTCATGAATCCAAAACACTGAGTACAGGGTTAGCAACAACTTTCTCTTTGGGAATGAACAAGTCTGACACATTAACCCTGAAGGAGAAACTATCCCACTGCTTTCTGTGTCTTCACACTACAGGGCTCAGGTTGACCAGCACTAAAACTCCTCTGTACAAATACCTCTCATTACTTTTCTGAGATTGTCATTTTCTCCAGGTGGTATAAGAAAGGGGCAAAAGGCCATAGTGAGAATGCAAGACATTATGACAGGATGAGCAATTTGATTCCTGTGGTCACAGGGTATGCTGGCTTTTGGTTAATCTCACCAATCGACTAAGCACCTCATCTCAGCTGGTTTTCCAAACGGAAATCAGTCATTTGATGGAAGCTCAAAAGACC
Organism: Scleropages formosus; assembly: GCF_900964775.1. NCBI lineage: Eukaryota > Metazoa > Chordata > Actinopteri > Osteoglossiformes > Osteoglossidae > Scleropages > Scleropages formosus. The sequence goes on along the minus strand of NC_041815.1, from coordinate 8,916,719 downwards.
TCCAGGCATAAGGCATGCTAGTACCAGAGGTGTCTGCTCCAGACTTATCACGTCAGGTTTCTTCTTGCTTCCTGCAGAGTTCAGTGAGACACTTACTTAGCGGAGCCCCGAAAAGGACTGTATCCAGCGCTTTCAGCTGCAACTTTTGGACATGGCTGCGGTCCAGCATCTTTAGGACCGACTGGGTCAGAGTGACATTCTTCACAGCGAGCCTGGGGGTAAGGGTGAAACAGGGTATGGAAAACGATCCCGTAATAGCAAAAATTAGGGTTGAATGAAACTTAATTTTAAACTCTTCCAAAAATAACAAGACTACTGTCATTTCTATGGTATTTAGCAGCAAAAAATTCAGAAAGACGGCATTAGCTGTAACTGTGTTAAATTATAGCTTACCTGGGCATGGCACTGCCATTAAGTTGCATCTTCCGGAAGGCCTCCACATACTGCGGTAGCTCCACATACGTGATGAGCCATTCCACCACCTCATCCACGGTCCAGTTGTATACTGTGAAGACAGAGGGCCACTATCACCCAGAATCCTACAGGCAATCTGTGCACAGATGCCAAGATGGGGGCGGACGGCTCCACCACCTGCTCCACTGCTGACACTGCAGAGGAGTATGAGAATGCACAACCACTTGGCATTCCTAGAGCTCCATCCTGAACCGGCTTGCACGGTGATCTCTGCACCCAGGCACACGTTCTCGGTCATGGTCAAATGCTGTTTCTATGACCATATCTCCTAACAGTCATCACACTGGGCATCACACAGTCTTTGAGAACTCTGTGTGAAAACACATTGCCTGTATTCACAAACTGGCTACTGAGCAACGCACAGAGAGCAAGGGGACCCATTCCGGCTGTCCTGTGGCAGGAAGTCCAGAGAAGGGTGTATGGTGGAACATGACATGGTTTCCCTGTTCTGAACATCTGGGATACATGGAAGATTTTTTTTACTTCCTCTATTTCATTGAGGAACCCAGAGTTACACATGTGCCAATGTCACTTACATATGTTATTTGTGAACTCTAACCTTTGTATCCAGACCTGCATGACTGAAGTCCAAAAGCAATGGGAGAAATAAGTAGCCTATGCATTCAAAATAATGCAAATTTGTGCAACAAATGCAAAGTGCACATTTTTTGCCAAGTTACATATCACTCATGTTTCTTCATTAACAGTTCTGTGTGCTATACAGTAAATGAGAAATTTACAGTGATTGTGGGGCAATAGATTAAAAAGGAAATTACTGGGAACACTGGCACCTCAACACTCCTGGCATGTAGGTTCAAAGAACATCCTGGCTCTGTCCAGATAAAGTCTGAGCTTTTTCTTGTGTTCATGAGTGTGTTGCATGTGAATCTAAATTGCTCTTATTGACCGATTAGATTCTCATAGAGGTTTGTGCTCCACACTTCCAGGGATCACCTCTGGATCAATGAAACCATACATATGTAGTCTCTGAACATGAATGAATTGATGAGATAACACAATAATTGTGATGAAAACCCAGGTTAAATTAATAGCTCCCTTAAGACAAATAAGAGGTTGACAAGTTGAAGCAAAATCCCAAAAGACTGGAGGTGATGCTAAAGCATAATACAAATTTTAAAGGGAATGTTACTGAAAGCATCACCTAATAACATTCATCTGTTGTACAGAAGTATGTAGTCCATTTTGCCTTTTCATTCTCACGATATGTACCGCTCAACTTCTCGTTTATGCTCATTCTCTTTAGACTTGACTACTGCAGTTCTCTATAGAAGGGTTGCTTTCATCTACTATGTTATGCTTTACACTTCTACTCAACCACTGCTAAAAAGTTTCTCCATTGGCTTGTTATGGGTGCTATCATCTGGGTCAAGGCTCATCCACACTTACAGCTCTCTACATGATTATGGCCTTTATCTTCGATCTGTCCTCACCTTCCTTCATGACACCTCTGAGCTCCCTCTTGTTAACCATTCCATGCTGCACCTCTCCAAATGCGATCAGAAAGCAAATTCTCATTCAACCTCAAACTTTCTCAGTGACCTAAAGTTTTGGTGCCTCTTGAAGACCTGCCTTGGGGCCTATTGGCTTCATTTCTGCTATGACATTTTGCAGACTTTACCTAACACACACATCAGTCTCACAGTGATGTTGATTTTGTTAATGGGTGCTAAATGCAGTATAGCACTTCATTTCAGACTGTCATGTGATTACTGCCTTTGTATTGTTATAAGCCATAATGTACTTCATTTATCCTGCCCACTTATGTAAGTTGAATAAACAAATTATTCTTTTAGACCAGCTGGCTATGTCAGTTCACATATGGCATTTCAGAAGGTGACAGGCATCCACCAGTATGCTGCAACGCAGGATTTGTATCCGCTCAATCTTCCTGGAGGATCTTGTTTCTAAAACACCTTCTGCCCTTTTCTGAGTTACCCTGGGATGATGTTCTTTCCCATCTAACTACCAGCTTGTTCTGATTCTAGAGTACTATGGCATCTGTCAACTGCTTACACAGTCCTGAGCACTGACATCATCACATTGCAGAGGTCTCCAACACTCAGGTTTCAGGTCTAGTTATGGTATCTGTGTTTGTTTGGGGTCACACCTATCTAAATCACTACATACTGTATTTCACATATAAGTTGGAGAGCACTTACTCAGGCTTTATCATCTGTGACTCTAAAAGAATGAAGTAGTGTTTTGCTTTGGTTTACACTGCACCAAATTACACTTTGTACCCTGCATCAAAGCTAACCATCAACCTGCACCTGTCCTGATTAGAGACCGATCATAAATTTCAGATTTAATTTTTCATCTGGGTATAATGCACATGAAACCACTTAGGAAGCTGGTGCTTTGTTCATTTTACATCAAAATGATACTACACATTTCAGCATTTTCCTCCATAACATTTGCAACTGTATTCTTTTAGGGGAGCAAGTATATTACAGGTTCGGGAAAACCCATTGTTACAACAGGCGTTGTTGTTCAAAGAAATGTCACATACTGGTAGCAAATGGAGTACTGAACACTAAACACGTAAGTGCCAAACAATACCTGGCCTTTGGGGAGGGTGGGTGGAAGTACACGATGTAAATGGCACAAAGGAATGTGGGGTAGGTTGGATTACTAGGAGTGGTAGAAACAGAACTAGCGATGTTATTTCAACAACTGAATAAAAGAGTAAGCTGCCTACTGGTTTACAAACTGGTTTTGTGTGGGAAAGTTGATATTTAACCTGAATCAATCCAGTAATATCATACAGCTGTATAAATGGCTATCACTGCAAGCTCTAGAAAAGGAAATACACTCTGTAAACTAATGATGGTATACCTTTTCACCTACATTTTTACACAGGCACAGTAATTTAACTGGCTGGAGTAGAGAGGATGCTTTCAAAGACAGGAAAGTGAACACCACCTTCAGAGCCCTTCCAAGCATTCCACAAGTCCTCCACGCTGATAAACTGGTCATCCCCATGGAAGCTGTTGTGCTTAGCCTTGGGGTCATGGTAGTTCAGGTCCTCCCTCAGGAACTGTAGCACAAGGACAGAATCAGTTTTACAGGATAATCAAACAGACAAAAATGACCTCATTTTTACCATTTTTTACTTTAATTTTATAAAGACAAATGACAGAGAGGAGCAGATAAGCTAAGTAAGATTCATACGTTCAGTTGAGCCCAGACTTGAAAATGTAAGCATGGAATTTTAAGCCATCCGCCTCGTGTGTTCTGAAATGGGCGATGTCCTCTGAGCTGAATGTGAACCGAAGCAGACTTAAGAGATGAGAGGAGCTCAAAGCCCTGAGAGGCCAAGAACTCCACTGAAGACAAAGGACTTTTCAGGATCTTCCTACATCAAACCTTGCCCATTCAACCCAGGTAGAGCTCACACTGACTTTTCTAAAAGGGAGACCAGCTATCAATAACAGTGAATCATATTGCAACCAGTCCAAACAAAGATGGAATCCATCATTTTTAACTCACCTGACAAAACAGGCAAAGTACAGCAGTCTGTTTCAAAGGAACGTTACAAATGTGCTGATGTCCCTCCAGCAAATTTATTAATCTCTTACATGTGTTCTGCTTGTCCTAAAGTAGCAGAGCATGTTGCAAAAGAAGTGGAGTTCCTTAAAAAAAAAAAAAGGATAAACTAACAATGTCACTGGCAACAAATTTTGTTGAGGTGAAGCAATTAGCCAAGTACTCTCAGCAGAACTAGCCAGGAAATGGGATGATTATTGGACCCAAAATGAACATTACACAGGATTATTTCATTCGTTTTACCAGCAGTTTCTATGTAAGCAGAAGGTGTCACATTGGAAAAGATATCCAAAAAATAACAAATTAAATAGGTCCAAATCCAACTTTAGGAATCAGGGGCTTTTCTTTTAACAAAAATAAATACTATGTTCCAGGAATTTTATTTCCTCCACAATAGTCTGCATGACAACATGGTTTGTTACATTCATTTACTTTCAGACATTCTCAGTAAACACCATGTGTCTGTCCAAAGATACTGTGACAAAGCATGGTAGGAAAATTTTTTTTTTTGCAAGAATCCGGAAGTATTTAGTGTACAGTTTTCTCAGTGAGGTGATCATTTACTGAGCTGATCTGGGTCAGACATGGACAGCCCCAAGTTCACATTTCCAGTTCTTTACTTAGCACAACAGTTTTATTCAGTAGTTTTGTTCTCAGCAAGAAGCAAACACACTGTGTTTACCCTGAACTTAATGCAATAACGAACACCTAAGCCTTCTTAAAAACTTGAAAATGTACAAGAGTTAATATTTTTTAAACTGTTAAAATATTTCGGTGGTGATATACAACCAAAAGCGAACAACAAAGGGAGAGCAGTAACTACACTAACTTCAACTACAGCAACAACTTGTCCCCAAAAAAATCATGTCACAGAGAAACTACCAATTAGGTAAGTCCAATAACACTTATAAATATATATGTATATTATATATAAAAAAAAAAAAAAAAAAACTTAAAAAAGAAAATGACTATTATGACCAAGTGAAATCAACACCATTAGCAGTCCTGCCCTCCACCACCTCTATGCTACGAGACTTACAAGACTATCCTGAGTTCCTACAGTTCTTGGTCACATTGTAGCAATAGTTGTTTAACCAATACTTTAATGCACATTTTACAACAGACACCATGCAATATTACAGGCTTGTGATACCGAGGGAGACAACTGTTCATTTGTGTACTCAAGACTATGAATGCATTATTGATTTTAAATCTGGCCCCATTTTTTTTTTTTTTTTTTTTAACTCAGCAAAAATATGCGCAATGAAAATTAAAGGTCAGATTTACTTTACATCAATCAATGTTTTGCTTTGCTCCGCAAGCATGGAGGTGTAGTAGGCTTGCGCCTGGTGAGCATCATTTCTTTTCTTTCTGTGGCCAGAATCCAAGCAAAAGCTGGGAAGTGTCTTTGAAAATGTGTAACTCAGATCACAGGAAGAGGTAAAAGCACAGCTTTCAGGATTTCAGATGGCCATTTTCTATAGTTTCTTTTGTGCTCAATTTGGTTTTTGCCATTTCTGTTCTGCCTCAACTTGGTCATGTCCCCATTTTGTTTCGATACCGCTAATAAAAGCCTTATATCTGTAGGGAAAACAAGTTTAGCAGAGAAAAGGCAGCACAACCAGACATGAAGCAGTCAGTGCCACATGGAGCCATTATGGCTCAGATTAATCCTAGTGTTACCAAAAGCACGGGAGCCACAGAGCACTTACCCCGTCTGTCTCCACCACATCCACGTTGCCATTGGCATCGTCATCCATCTGCTTATGGATACTGCGGATGGCCTCAAAGCTCAAGACTGCATTCTCATCCTGGCAGAGTGGCTCATCGATCCGGCACAGCTCTGGTGAACAAGGAGACAGCGGCAAAAGTGAAAAATTTCACACAAACATCAATAAACTATAAATTGTTACATTTTCTGCTTAATAAACAATAGTATACCAAGAAATTACAAATACACACAGATACAGAATGACCATATTTAGCAGTACTGATTGAAAGTATCATGGCATTTGTGGTGTTTACCATAGGGATGGGGACATGTGACTATAGCATGTGGTGCTTCCCAAAGCAAACATATCGACTTTTTGCCAAAGTCTCAATAATAAATAGAAGGCAGACAAGCTCACAGTCTTAATATACAACCGGTTCTCACATAATGAGTAAAATTCATTCCAAACAAAGTACCACTGTGGAGAGCGTAACTTGCCAATATTCCAACAAAAAAATGTATTGAAATATCATAGTAAAAGGTCTTTTATGCATGTTACCCAATGCCTTTTTCACTTTGTTTGCAACCTTTTCAGGAGGTATTTAATTTCACCCATGTATGTTTCTGACAAAGAAAGTTCATAAGCTCACTGCCCATGTCTCTCACTGTGCAAAACACACAAACTACTGCATTACAGGTGCTGCAAAGCTCCTAGCAAACATTGAGATGACCTCTGATTGTGAATTTACAATAAATGTATACATGTTATAAAAGCTTATTTAAATAACAGCACGATGGCACAGCTAGTAGTGCTGCGGTCTCACAGCGCCTGGGTGGTGCGAGAGGACATGGGTTCCAATCCCTGCTCAGTCTGTGTGAAGTCTGCATGGGTTTCTTCTGGGTGCTCTGGTTTCCTCCCACAGTCCAAAGACAGGCTGTTCAGGTTTACCCATGGTGTGTGAGTGACAGAAAAACAGAGTGTGTTCCACTGATGTATGGGTGAGTGACCCATTGTAAGCAGTGTAAGTCATCTTGGTGAATAAGGTGTGTGGGCTGATACTACTACATAGTATCCACTGGAAGTCGCTTAGAAGAAAAGCGTCTGTTAATAAATGTAATATTTACAAGTTTATACTTTATTTGTAAAAATCCATACTGAATCTACCATTTCACTTATAATTTAATCAATGGTTGTGACTAGTTGACATTGTCAGTGCAACAGGAAGAAGCTTGTTTTTCAAAGTCAGAACTGCGACTGTGTTAATAAAGGAATATGACTTCATCCAGTGCCTACACCAACAGTGAAGAGCTCAACGACCACCATTCGAACCCTACTGATACATAAGTGGTCATTGTTTCCAGGGAAATGTAAAGGTTGATACACTAGACAGAAAATGGCATGGTTGACTGGAATGAGGGACAAAAACTTTTTGGGTTTGAGACTCCAAGTCAAACGCCCGTTGTGGAAGTAAAATGAAGACACAATGAGCAAAAATGCAGTTTTCCAGAACAATAAGAACACTGAATATGGGTACATATTTTCATAAGGCATTTCAGTGGTTTATTATTGGATGAGATTGCTTTCTATAAGAGCTGAGTACCCAGAAACAGCTTACATGCTGTCAAAAACCAGAATTAGGAAACAAAATTATTGGGAGTCTTGCTAGAGAAAAAAACTAGTGGTTGCACCGAGGGTAATTACAGCAGTGAGAGTTGAAAAGAAGATGTGATGAACTAAAAATAATTTAACTTATTAACATTTCAATGGAATAAGTTCCATCCATTTTTCTGTAATCAGCCATCCTGACCACAAAGAAACCTTCATACTCTATGGAAGAAGCTCACAAAAGGTATGCATATCAGCATATATTCCTAAACCTGACTTTTTCAAGGAATTTTGCATGCACACATTTTACACCCAACTCTGTAACCCTGTAGTTGATAAATGAGGCTTCCTAATCTCATGTGTTCAAAATTTCACTTCAACAGAGGAGCTTCTTCATCCATGGTGGACATCACAAAAAATGGACACTATAGCTAATTGCTTAAGTGAGTCCAGCCAGTGCCTATTTTGAGACTGAAAATCCAGTTCAGTTTCTGTGGCAAATTAAAGGGGAAAAATAGGGAGGAAGAGAACTGTAAAGTTTATTCGGGCCAAAGAAACAAACGATGCTCACTCAGGGCACAGGGAAACCGACTGTGCCTCCATGCATGCTTGAACAAGTGCACTATTGCTGGGAAAGTATGGCCACCATTCGGCAAAACGCAATGCGAGTGTGAGGGACAAAAGAGGATGCCGGCGACATATTACTCAAAACAGCAAACCTTCCAACTTGGTATCATCACACAGTGCTCTCAAGCAAGCTGCCCCACAAACCATGGGCCAACACTGAGATCATGCAGCAACTGCAAAGCTGTACACTGTACTTGACTAACTTGACCAAGGTCCAGCAGACAACAATGGGGCAGTATGCTTAATATGTAAGCTGTACATGAATTTAAAAAATAAAAAGAAAAGCCCCGAACCCTTTCCGGCCTTTCAACTCATACAGCGAGTAAGAAACAGCGGTGGGTAAATGCAGATCCTGCCCACAGGCTGTTTTTAAATGTGAGCTATAGGCAGAAGGATAGTAAGCGGACCTCCCGTCTCACACGCAACTAAACCCACAATGGTGAGCGCTTCAATGGACCAACTGGTTTGAAGTATAGATCACACTCACAAGACACACAAATGGGACATGCAACCCTCCACTCAACACACTGCTGTGTTAGGAAATTGGTTAAATTACTAACAGAGGCATACCAACACACACAAAATTAAACTAACACTTTTGTCCATGAAGACTTACAATCCAAGATATTCTAAACTACCTGCAGCCATTTTGCTATTTATACAACAGAGCAATGTTACATACAAACAGTCACACACATTAAGGTAAATTTAGAGTCACAAATTCACGTACAAAAAAAATGGTGCAACTGGTGGAAACCCACTCAAACACAGGGAGAACAAAAAACTCCAGAGCTTGTGTCAAATTTGATCCCACATTAAAAACCACAGCTCAAGAGCAGTGAGGCATGAGCATTGCTTCCTTTGCCACTGTGCAAACAAAGCACTAAATAATTCTCTCAAATACATTTATCATTCTTATTCATCCACTTTCCTGAACCTCATGTTGACTGTATGCTGGCTGTTGATTCCCGTCCACCCAAACAAACCAGGAAACCCCCAAAACACCAAATATTGTGCTTGCTCGATACTCGGAAAGAAGCAGTTTCCTTCAGGAAATGCAAAATAAAACAACAATAAGCAATAAAGGAAACTCACCCTTAGCTTGGGCAACAGAGTGATGGTTAAAACAATTCAAAGTATTTTACTATAGTTTATGAAGCATGTTTTTCCATCAACTGGCTTAAACAACTGCAATTAAGTGAAAAGTTTAATGCTTACAAACTTTCAAGACCCAGATCGATGCAGGTCAACAATAAACATCCTGCATTCACAGGCATGGTCCTCAACTCCAGCAATCCTCCCTCTGCATTGCACTGACAACTCAAAGACACCCCAAGGTCTCCTCGTAGATCCCCAATTGTGGGCACTGGCTCTGTCGGCTTTCATCTCGGAGGGACCAGCTGATGGGAGAAATCTGAGCCAAGCTGACTCCTCCCTTACTAGCAAATGGTCTGCTCTCAGGTGTCTACATAATCTTTAAGATGAACAAGATTAAGCCCACTGCAGTCAAAACATCAACAGTATCTGTACAGAAATGGAGAATTAAGAACCGAAAATGCTGTTGGGGAAGAAAAAAAAAAAAAAGATTTGTTTAAAATCTGTTTAATAATCTTTACAATGACTCAAGCATTTTGTCGCAGGCTTTAACTTCACAATACATTGCATATATAATATTTTAAGCTTTTTCTGAAAAAATTTCTCACCGTTGAGTAGAGGCTTTCCCCTGAAAATTTCTACACAATTATCATGAAGACAAATAACATTATGATGGCCAAAGCTCACGGACAATGGGGCATTTTTGTAAATGGAGGTAGGTTCTTGGTGGTGGAAGAAAGACTCTTAGAAAAGGGTGGCTGACAAGAAAATAAACAGTAACAAAGGCCTTTCCTTTGAAACCTTCCCCTCTATCCCTCAGTAGATTGTGTGCATGCTAAAGTAAACATTACCCATTTAAAATACTGCTCATGAACAACGAAAGCAAAAAAAAAAAAAAATACATCTTCTCTGAGCTAAAACCAATGGCGGCTTTTCGACCCTGTAGCAAAGAGAACAGCTGTGCCATATGTGCTGTATTATTACAATTTTTAGTAGTACAATACTATTAAAATTCAATTTCCTATTGAAATATTCAAGCGTTTTAAATGAAGACAACACAAAAGAATCTGTGCAGCAACTAAGACGTGTTGCCTAGCTACCCAAAACCGCTATCCAAACTTGTACTTCAGATTAAAGATAAAGCTGTAGGCAAGGAAAGTGTGATGGACTGCCCAAAGCTTCATAAAATGTACACGGAGTACTTAACCTGTCAGAATAATGCCGTATTCCTCACTGAAATGCCTTATAGCTGAAGGGGGGGCTTGACATCAATCCCAAGCAAATACAGTTCAGAAATGGCAGCCGCAAGTGTGAAACGTGACCATGGTTTACAGAAAGTAAATGTCTTGTCAAGTGCTTCACTGCACCAGCAAATGGTGCCTAAGGAAGACCATAACAGCAGGCCATCCATCCACATTTTCAGCTTGGGTGAAAGGAGTGGGACAGGTGGTACATACAAGGGCAGCTCTGAGTGACTACCAGGGCCACCAAAACACAACTTGGTAACAATGCCATCCGACACAGAGCGTCAAACGCATCAAATCTGCTGCCCTGCAAGTCAAATGAAGTTCCCCATCTGCTCAGTTCACCCTTGTGCATTGAAACTGATTTGGTTTGCAAACTTTTTGCCTATTTCCAAAGTCATCAATCATGCCCTCCTCCATGTACACCCAGTAGGAGATTAAGTTGTGCTGCCTGCATATTTATCTTTTCTTGCCTTGCCAACAGGCATTGAAGATCTGACTCCGGCACCATTTTCCAGCAGTTAAAACGGGCAGCACCCAGACACAGAGTGTCCCAGTGCTCAATTTTGTCATTAGTGTCTTTGTTTGGACAATCAAAAAGTTTCTGACAATCTGTAAAATCTTTAAAAAGCGAGTGCCAGGTCAGAGCGGATGCAAAAAGACTCTGACCCTTGACTGTACCGCTTCTGCTGAAACTCTACACACATGGCTGCTCCCAGCTAATTGCTCAAACGTTGAACTCAAAACAGGACTTTAAATAGGACACGGTTCATTACGAGGAACAACCGGATACGGGGAGAGATGACAGCATGTGCCAGGGAGCAATTCAACAAAAGTCTGCAAGTGCTCTGAGCTTCACATAATGGTAACATGGCTTTCAAGTCATTAAGTGCAGTCATTTTGAGCACCTTAACCGTGCTTATGAAACTCAAGAACAGTATCCAAAGGTCCTGTAATTGGGACCTTTTGAGCAACTTGACTTTTCCTAGGCATGTGATTGCATATAGACGTTTAAAAAAAAAAAAAAAAAAAATTGCAGTACTGCATAGGTCACATCCTTAAACTAACATTGTCCAAAATTAGTCTCCAGCACCTCTGAATACATTGTGAGCACCATAAACAAAATAAAACAGTTATACTTAAACATTTGCACAATAAGGCATAAACCAAGGTAGAAACTTGGCTCAATGGCATGAAAGGCCAGGCAGAGAGTCTCTTTCAGCGTGGGTAAAACCAAGCACTGCAATGCAGTTCTGGACTTTGATATGACAACTGTCACTTTGATTAAATAAAAATTTACATTTATTCATTTAGCACACGCTTTCTCCAAAGCGACATACATCTCACAGAAAACACAATTTGTGCATTACCTTAGGAGTAAGAGACATAGCTGCAGATGTATGATTCTTAAGGACAGTTCGTTTCCGTCACCATATGCATCTGCATCCATCACACAAGTATGAAAAATGTATAAGGTAAATAATGTTGTGAAGATTTTGAAAAGAACTTTCTAACACATTCCTATACGTCACAGTTTATAGTGAAACTGTCAGGTAAATTATTTATTTGGTAAGCTGGCCGTTGCTAGTTGAACTAAAGCAGCAAGACAGAAGCGAGAATAATTGTCTCCAGAAAACAGTACAATGGTACAAATACCATTAATAGCAATACAATCCTTACACTGCAAGCCACATACAACCAGGTGTAAACCTCTGTATGCTCTGAAGCCCAGGTAAAGTCGACAACCCAGAAAAGTCATCATCAGATACAAAATGTACCTTACCAAATGAAATGGAAAAACCTTTCATTCTCAGGTCAAAACTCAGAGCAAGTCTCTTCAGCTGCGACTGAGTTTCACTTAGAAAAGAACTCTGGACCACAAGATCCAGATTCAAATATTTATCTCTACATCAGTCAATCTTTATAAACATAAAATAAACTGTACACTCTCGTTCAATTCACAATGCTACTGTCAGGCTGTTTATGTTCAGCATGTGCTCGTGCTGACCAGCTCCTGCTGTCATTCTCTGTCAAGTCTATCGTTTACTCCACAACAACGCACAGCGCTGTCAAAGCCGTTCACCGTTAAATGTTGACATTTCACTGCTGCCACAAAGTCAGAAAGGACAGTGCCCAATGTAGAATGTGTGCCTGTACTATTCCCGTCATTGCCGGATTAAGTGCTGTACACTTTCTAAATACAGCAACAGTGTAAGAGATGGCTGGAGAAGGTTCACAGTACTGACACGTTCATTTTCAACCTCCAAAACTAGCGGCTTTACTGCAGTATTTTGACAAAGCAAGTACGAGGTCTCATAGGTCACATCACAAACTTAGAGTTTTTTTTTTTTTTAAAAAAAATGCTTTCAGATCAGTACAATACTTACCCGATACTCCATTTTCAGCATGTGTGTGATCCGCACTGATTTTGCCTGGTCTATATCCCAAAAGGCAGAAGCAAGCTATCCACAGGGTCACCCACTTGCTGAAATCCATAGTGTATTTCGGGGGCTGAAACAGGTAAGTCAAGAGGTCGTCAGCATCAGTATTTACCAGTGTATTCACCCCATTTTGACAGCAGACAGTTTGGAGTTGGGCAACATACAATCTGTTGAGCTCGGGCAAGAAAGACTAAGGAATACTTAGCAAGCTATCGGATCACCCAGTGTTAATCATAGTAACGTGATCTAAGGAGCCAGCAATCTGCCAACACCATACATTCAAACAACATCGGTGAACCATGCAAGATGTCCACCAACATGGCTCAGTACAATTTTTCATCATAACTCCTGCAACTACAGCAGAAAGAAATGTGAAAAGATGTTTAAGACCCCTTACAAGCATTTAGGAATTTGCAAATTCCGACTGTAAAATAACAGTTGTTTAAGATTACACCTTCACAACACCTTGGACCTGGTTGTCAAAAGTGACACGTTGCCGGCGTCGGAATCATCTCAATCTCACCTCAATTACCACATCCTACTCACGAACTGCAGCAAATATTATATGCAATTGCTATAAATAATGAGAAATGACTCAAACCGTGGATTTACCCGTTTAGGTTTGTTAATTATTCTTTGCTTAGATCGTTTTATCCACCACAGCATATTTCACCATCGCAGATATATAACAGGCCATTCTATCAATTAATATATCAATATTCATGCAGATTACATTTTATTCATTTAGGTAATGCTTTTCTCCAAAGCAACTTTACATTACACCCGCAATTATTTACCCATGATTTATACAGCGGTTTTCACTGATTTATTTACAATTTTTTTTGTAAATAAAAGCCAAGGGTACTACAGCTGGTGGTGGGATTCAAACCTGCAACCTCTGGGTTCAAAGGCAACAGCTGTGGCCGCTACCAGCAGGGTGAATAAGGTGATTGAGGTAGAGCAGTGGGGCACGAGCACGCCACGAGGACGTCTACCTGCTCCTATGTATGTAAAGGGTGTACAGTTAGTGTTTCTGCGGTTTTTTTTTTACGGGTTAACATCGTTTATGTGTGTGCATCTGTGTGATTGCATATTCACCAGTTTCAGCCTTCAGTTCAGGTCTGCTGCATGAGTGGCAGTGCGGTGTCCGGTTCATTCCCCTCGGAGCCCCATGGCATCTGAAACACAGAGAGCCGATTCAGTCTGTCAGCGGTGCGCGGTCCCTCCGAAACCCCTACAAACGACTGTGTGTCCGCTGCCGCCTCGTCTGTCCTCCCTCGGCGAGCGGCTGACGGTCGGGCTGCGACCGTGGAGACGCGCCGACGGAAGCGTGCTGTGTGTCAGAGCAACAACACCACACACACACACTGACTGACTGACTACAGCGAACGTTAACGTTTGATACGAGTTACCGCCTTCACGGACCAAAAAAAACTGCCGAATAAACGCAAGACACCGTGGTCGTGGACTCTGGCGCAGCTGCCCTCTCTACTTACTCTTTACTTCACGTCGACGACTCTCATCACTCCCACCGAACCGCTGGAACTCCTGCAGGGGCTACGCTGCGGCTCCGCTAACAGGACAAACGCGAGCTCGAAAGCCGCAGCGCTGCCGAGTGGCTGCATAACACCGCAGCGCCCCCTGCATGCGGGGAGGACCTTTGGTGCGGCTGCCCCCTAGAGGAGCGGAGGGGACGCAGCACGACCACACGTGACCACAAATGGACCGTATTAAATGCGTTTTCGGGCAGCACAAATTCAAAATATGAAACTTGTCAAAGCAATACACACACACACACTTTCAGAACCGCTTGTCGCATACAGGGTCGTGGGGAACCGGAGCCTACCCGGCAACACAGGGCGTAAGGGACACACCCAGGACGGGGCGCCAGTCCGCCGCAAGGCACCCCAAGCGGGACTCGAACCCCAGACCCCCCGGAGAGCAGGACTGTGGCCCAACCCACTGCGCCACCGCACCCCTCGAAGCAATGCATTATTACTAAAATTATTATTATTATTATTCTTAACTCCTTTCCTTGAAGGTGCATTTACCATAATCATTGCATTATTTTACCAACTAATTAAGCTTTATTTAAATGAGCACTTTAGAGATGGGGCTTGAACCAACACTCTTCTGTTTACATCTCTATATCCTACACTGCAGCGTTGTCTGCAGTTTCAGTTCAACAAACAACTTTTAAATTTAAGTACACGGTTCAATTTTCACCATCACTCACACTTTTTTCACTGTTTTAAAACAGATTTCAAAGTTCTGAGTGAAAGGGGGACGCTCATTCCTCCACATCGGAACCAGAACTAAACATTTTCTTGCTTTTGATTTTGGACCGCTTACGTGGCAACACCAAGCAGGCAGAGGTGGAAGAAAATGAAAAGTCTTGTAGATACCGGGGACCAGATCCATTGATTGTTTTTTAGGCCATAACTAGAGTGTTGAATTTGATCCGAGCAGCAATAGGAAACCAATGCAGAGAGACGAGGAGGAGAGATACTGTACATGGGAACGCTTCAGCAGGTCAAGCACAACTCGTGCAGCAGCGTTCTGTATCAACTGGAGAGGTTTCATGGCAGAATCTAGAAAACCAGACAGGAGAGAGCTGAAGTACCCCAGGCGGGATATCACTATGACCTGGACCAGGAATTGCGTAGTTTGTTGTGTGATAAGGGCAGATCCTACGGATGTTATGCAGGATGAATCTGTAAGACCGAGTTGTGGGTTTGATATGTTGAAAGACAGGCATGAGTTGTGAGTCGCGAGTTCTCGCCAGGATGATGGACTGATTGGGAGGTGAAGGATCTCTGTTTTGGAGAGGTTGAGCTGTATGTGGTGATCAGACATCAAAGCAAAGATGTCCGAGAGGTAGATGGCAATGCGCAACAAAATTTCTGTAGCTCCGATGGAAAGGGGAGGAAGAGCTGGCTATTGTTGGTATGGCAATCGTAAGAAAATTCATGGGATGCAATGTCAGGGTCGAGCAAAGAGCTGTAGATGGAGAAGAGTATGGGGCCCAGCACCAAGCCCTGTGGAACACCACTTGACTGAAGCTGAGGGGAGCTCTGCCACACCACCTAGAGCCTAATAGGTAAGACTCAAAACATTTCAGTGCCGTTCCTCTGGCGCCAGGCTCTCCAAGAGGAGAGTAGAATACAATGGCTGACAGTGCTGAATGTGCCAAAAAGGTCAAGGAGGACGAGACTTCTTAGTGAGGCCATTGGTTTGGAATAACCAGCATGCAGGAGAAGAAGGCACTGAGCAGATTTAAAACTTGTGTGCTCATTTTTGCATGTTAGGGGCAGTACTGTCTTGAGTTTAAATTTTGAGGAATTGGTGATGCACAATCATGTTAGTGTTTTCTTTTCCCCACTCTTTTAGCTACATTAATTTTTCTTATTGATGGATGCGTTTATCCAAAGCAATTAGCAAATTATTTCCTTTTTATATGGCGTGATATTCTTACTTTAACATTTAGTCTAACCTTACTCAACCTTACAGCAACAGGATTCAAACATGTTATCCTTAGATTTCCAGCCAACAGATCTAATGGTAATGTTGAATTCTGGCCACAAAATCTAGTGCGTCACAGGAATAAAAGGATTATCCCTGCAGCACAAATGTCATGGTCTTCAAGGACAGCAGCCTTTTCACACCCCTGGTGATAAAGAATTTAGAACAGCAAGAAGGAATTATTGATCAGAGCAGTCTGTTTAATTTTTAAGTTGCAGTCTGACATAGCCTAATAATAAGAGTGGAACCTCCTGTTATAATTAAAAAAATTGCATGCAATGTGTGTGCAAAAACAGTGTAAGCACTAGCAGCAGCTCAGCGTATAAATATATACATGTATTGTCTGCTTGGCTTTTCCTTTAAGACTTATTTGCAGAAACATTGTCAAATGCGGACAGCGCTTTAACCTCAAGTGCTGTTTCTGTAATGGGCGCTGCAGTATGTATGTGCACTGCAGTACATTTCACTGTATTACATGCCTCCACCACAACAGACATTCTTAGATTCTTCTCTAAATCTTTTTTTTTTTTTTTTTTTCCAACGCAAGTCATTGTATGACTGGCACAAGTTCTACTGTGGGATACAACACATTAAGTTACATTTGACTTAAAATAAATACGTGTGGTAGAGCGAGGAGCCAGCAGTGTAGTTAAAGGCTGAGAAAACTCTCCGATTTAGAAAGCGTTTTGTACAATATTGTTCTTTTGAAAGTTTCTCAACTCTTGGCCTTAGGAACTTGGCCATCTGTGTGTGCAGAAGTACATTCTGTGGGTAGGCCCTGTTGTGCAGCTGAGACCTTTTTTTTAATTTGAGCCACCACGAAGCTTGCTCAAAAATGAAATCTTGCATTATCATTTAATTATTAAAATAAAACCATTTCCAAAAATTTCCCCTTTGGGGAATTTGATTCATCAGAGATAAATGTACTGCTGAGCAGATTTTGTAAATTGTAAGGGTCAGAAAACTTGCTCCTAGCATGCATTTAATGGCAAATACAGTTTCAAATACTTCTACTTTCGCGAGCCCGCATGGAAATATCATAAACACATTATGTCCGGTGGAAAGTGTGTGAGCAACGGGTGTTTCCAGACGACGCGCTCACACTCCACTTGGGGGCAGTCGCACGCCGGCAAACTGCGCCCCCTTTCGGTGGCGGCGCGAACGCGGCCGGAACATGGGCGCGAAAACGAAACGTTCGGTTATTGGAAGCCAACTGTCGCATTAACTTCCACTGCGAAACACAGCGCAGTTCTGCGTTTCAAACACAGACGGGCCGCTATTCTCCGACCACGGTCCGAGGGACCTTAACGCGGCAAACCCGGTCCTTTCATTGTAATCTGAGTTGTGTGTTAACACACGCGGCACCCGAGCCGGTCTGCCTCTCCACGGTGTGAACGATCATAACCCATCATCATGAGGTTTTTATTGATAGTGCTCGAGTGTCAGATGTGAATGCGAATAAAAAAGAGAGGAACAGACTGGAGGGAAGTGCGCGAGCGCTCTGGGCTCAAAACCTGACGAGTCCGCAGCAAGTTTTACTCTCACTGCGGTGAAAAACGAAAATAGAACGGACTGTTCCACACACAGAAAGGCCATTTTTGGAGAGAATATTGACAAGGGACGCGTGTCTTTTCCAGGGTCTCAGCTTTCTTGTTATTATTATTATTATTGTTGTTGTTGTTGTTGTTTTTATTATTAATAAGTACAGAAAACATGCATAGGAGGGCACACAATAACGGCCTACTTCTTTCTTATTTCTTTAAGCTCCTGTGCTCTCCCAGCTCCGTTTTCTCTAATTTATTCTGTATGTTTTGGGATTTTGGGCTCTTATGTTTGTTCTTTGTGGGGGGTGCGGTGGCGCAGTGGGTTGGACCGCAGTCCTGCTCTCCGGTGGGTCTGGGGTTCAAGTCCCGCTTGGGGTGCCTTGAGGCGGACTGGCGTCCCGTCCTGGGTGTGTCCCCTCCCCCTCCGGCCTTACGCCCTGTGTTACCGGGTAGGCTCCGGTTCCCCGTGACCCCGTAAGGGACAAGCGGTTCTGAAAATGTGTGTGTGTGTGTGTTTGTTCTTTGTCCTTCGGCATCAAGACAAGCGCGCCTTTCGATAATTTTGTTATTAAAATATGGACTAATGAGTTTCCAGGCGCCAAAAGCAGTTCTGAAGCCACCCCGCACGATGAGTGTAGTTAACAATCCTCTGCTGGATGATTCGTGGTCCCCTGAACTCGCCCCTTCTGCGTTTCAATCACAGAAGGTGTGAAAGGTAAAGCATTTTAAACCTTTATAAAGTTTTTCTGTATTTCTTATAGACTGTTTTTTTTCCATTATTTTATACAATATTTATGAGCAGTTACAATTCACACACTGACTGTTGCGGACCACTTGTGGTCAGGGTCGCGGCCATCCGGAGCCTATCCCTGGGAGTAAGGCTGGCGGAGGGTACACCCTGGACAGGACACCAGTCAATTGCAGGGTAGGCAGTTACAGTGCGTTTTTCATACACACACACACACACACAGAGTCTACAACCGCTTGTCCCGAGCGGCGTCGCAGCGAGCCGGAGCCCAACCCAGCAACGCAATTCTGAAGGGGGGGGGGGGGTTGAGACACACCCTGGATGGGACGCCAGTCCACTGCAAGGCACCCCAAGCAGGACTCGAACCCCTATTATTATTATTATTATTATTATTATTATTATTAGATTTTATTTTTTAAATTGCACTTTTATTATGGTGCGTTATAGTACATAAAATATCCGCGAAGGTTGTTATATAGTGTATCGCTTATTCCCCAGTACCCGCGTGCACTCCATCGTGCTCAAGATGAACTTCCTCCTGCAGCTGTGGTGGGTGTGTGTGTGTGTGTTTCACTCTGACTTCCTCCTGGACAGTCACTCGGACTTCCTTCAGCGCGCTGCCAAGGCTGCTGCTGAGTTGCTGCGGGACCTCGGAGACACTCTGACTGTCGAACCCGAGGTTGGAAACGCGCTCCGGCCCGTACAGCACTAGTATGTCCGGTGAGCGCCTCTTCCGTCTGTCCTGTCTGTCTCTGCTCTTGTCTCTCCTCACTCGGTCAGTGGTGTCCACTCCGTGTGCTCAGCGATCATGATCACCTCCGCTCTGGTGTCACATCCGAGGCTGTACCTCCTCACAAACACAACTCGGACAGTTTACAGTCATCATCTTTAATGACACTGTTGCTCAGGAGCTACGTGTCGGGGATACTTTAGTGATGCCTCAGCGATGTGTCAGCGATGCGTCGCCGACCTGCTTTGAACTCCTGTGAATGAGCGCGTGCAGGCCGGTGTCTGTTCACACTTTTCCACCTGCGGGACTCTTGAGGCCAGTAGCGGCAAACCAGAGTTATGTACGCTAAGTATTAGTGCATGTGTACCTTATGTGAGTATGGAATGCATGTATGTGTGCGCGTGACGCTCCAGGTTAAATTATATTGATGCCTGATATATAAGTGGCCTGCCTGGGACTGGGTGTGTCGGATTGTAGATTCATCTAAGATTGTTACTTCTTTGCAAAAAAAAGGGAATCGTGGGAGGGACTTGACCCCTCCCATTAGTCTTGTGTCTTTTGAACGAACTGTGCATATTAGGTTTGTTTTCAAAAGTCTTATTAAATTATTAGTAGTAGTGGTTGGAACTGCTGCCTTTGGACCCAAAGGTTGCAGGTTCAAGTCTCACACCTCCAGCTGTAGTACGCTTGAGCAAGGTACTTACCCTAAACTGCATCAGTAAAGTTCCAGCTGTATAAACGGGCAAATTGTTGTAAAAACTTTAACACTGTAAGTTGCTTTGGAGAAAAGCTTCAGCTGAAAGAATAAATGTAATGTGAATTGTGAAGGCAGTGGATGAGGTAAGCGGAGTCATTGGTCATCTCATGGAACAGCTGATGAATTTTTAAATGGATGTCTCTTGGAGTAAGTACATGATAGTCCTGATTTATTCAGTAATGCTCATTCCGAGATGAATGTTTTTTAATGGAAAACATTTTTGTTTGGCCATAGTAATTTCCCATGCAGGAATGTACAGCTAGAATTTGAGGGCCTACAGCTTTTTGACAAAAGCATTAATCACTGGGAAAATTCATGTAAAGACAATTCCAAAACAGCTTTTGGATTGATAATCATTGTTTTTATACATTTTGTGCATGTTAACAAGTACAAAATCTTATTACTCTGTTGAAGTGGACTGATTTTTCGCGCTGAATTCCAGAGGAAGAAATGCGTTGTTTCAGCACAGAGAAACCCGGAAAAATGTGCATTGTAACAGTACATTTCCCCTAGTTTTTTGAAACACTTTCTTTTGAAGGTCAGAGAATTTCATCTCAGTTTCAGAACTTGATTTGATGTATCTTGTTATCTTGCTAGTACAGTTTTGCTTTATTTTGGAAGAGAATGTTTTCTGAATACAACAGCTTCCCATATTCTTGTCTAGTCTGTCTTTTACTGTTGTTTTCAGTCACCACACATTTCAATCATTTCAGTATAACTGATCAGAGTGTACTCTCTGTTTTAACATTAATAAGTCAGGAACTCGATCAGTTAGCTGTCACTTCTCAACCTCCCAGGTGTGTTACTGTATTTGTGAGTATTGCTAGTCTTTTAACAGCCCTGCAGTATTCTATAACGTCTGTTTAGGAATAACTGAAAGTGAGTTTGGGGGGAAATTTTTAAATTTGTGATTAAGATATATGTACCGATAAGTGAATTATTTTTGATGAGGATATGTAACCATTGTGCAGGACTTTAAATAAAAAGCAGACGACAATTGTATGAGAGCTTTCAGTCAGTCTTCAGTAATTCCCAGTTCAGGCATTTTGTCAGTCTTTTCCTTAAGTAAAAGGGAACAAGTTCTGTACAATTGGTCACAGGTTTTCACACACCTGTGATGCAAGATGCGCTCAAGCGAAGTTCAATTATTTGCCTGGTTCTGCACTGGAGTGTATAATTCAAAGTGTCGGACACAGTATTCTTTGATGTTTTCATTAATACTCTTTTCTGATACACTATTTTTGTAAGACACAAAATGCTTTTTATTACAATCTATTATTTAGCAGAGGCCATTATCAAGCAGTGCAATAAAACAATAAAAGAGAACGTAACAATGATATAAATTACAAGGTGGAAATAGGGAGACAGAAAGGAGTATCCATAGATATGTGTTACGTACAAGCACTTTTGAAGATATGGGTCTTAAGCCCGGATTTAAAGGTGTCCACAACAGCTCTGATATTATGGACTTGGTTTTCAATTAGATGTTTTAAAGATAAGGTAGGGATTTGGTATATTTTATGTAAAAAAAGGAAGATCCTGTGGTGGCTCAGTCAAAAAATGATAAATTCAGTAGATAGAAGTATTTCAGTGATGTGTAGGACTGTTTGATGCTTGCATTCTTTTTGTGGTTAAATTGGTAATATTTTTGACATTGAATACATGGGCAGAATTACACCTGGTTATCTGCACAAAGTTACTGATTCCTCATTGTGGCAACCCACATATAGGACAGAGGTTAAGTTGGCAGTGGCTTGGATGCAGTGCACAACTGCCACAGGACCTCAGAGGGTTGTTAGCTTTGTATATTCTTTTTTTTTATTTTTACCTGTGTAGTGATTATCTGAATACTTCCTCACCTAGTCTTTTTGGACATCTACTCAGCTTGTTATTAAAAAAATTAAAGATGATTGTGCACTACAATGACTTTGGAAACCATGGCTGTCAAATGATACAGCATGGAGTCCATTGCTTGCATGGTGTTAAGAAGAGATGAAAACTTCTCTTCCAAAAAAAAGGAAGGCCACTATAATGCTGAAGGTGCAGCAGCCTTTATAATAGGCCTTAGGAAGGAGTGCTTCTGCTTTTCCAGCAGTTGGCAGAAGAAATAAAACATTTTCACTTCCCTTTAAATGCAGCCACACATTTTCTGCTACAGTTACAGTTTGCTTTCTAAACTTTTTTCTCTATTGTAAACTTGTGAGGCTTGAGAGAGTTGAGCTTATTCTGTTGTACAAGAGTTGGGATTGTTGTTCAGATTTCGGCTCTAAGTTTCACAGTACAAGTGCCTCTCCTGGTGAGTTGGTGTGTCAAGTTGTCTGTGCTGGCAGAAGTCTTAAGCTGCATCTTGATTTGACGAATGTGACTTTGATTGGTGATGGTTTGTGAAGTACGAGAAGTACAGGATCCACAGGTGAGAGGTGAGCAGGCCAACTATCTGTTAAGTGATTAGCATGTTCAGCTTTGCAGCTGACTACATCTTTACAGGACTTTCAGTAATGCTGAGGAGCAGAACTTGGAGTGCTCTATCTCTCCCTGGAGACTGGGCTGAGTACAGTTGGCTTTTACTGTACGCTAGCAGTCAGGCATGTGCAGAACAGAGAGTAGTGGAGCAGGCCCAGTGACCCTGTTTCACAGTTAATTATGATGAATTCATTTCCTCCCCCCACCCACTCAGTAAGAGAGAGCCCTGGGCCAGCAGTTTAGGGTGGAGGTGTTGAACAAGATCACATTCTATGGAGGAAATGTCACATGTGGAACACAAACAGTGCCTTGCTCTTACATAGTATTTGACTCAAATCAAGATTGAACCTGACATCATCACCTGGCCTTACTGCATAATTTTGTAACCAAAGAAATTTAGCTTTTTAAGGGCAGTGTTTAAAATTTAATTTACTGCAGAGGTTGAGGACAAGAAATGAGAACACAAGTGAGATGCGTAAATGACAGGGAAGTGGGGTCCACCTGTTATATTTGCATAATACTTTTCTCGAAAGCGACTTAAAATCTTAAACTACCTCCAATTATTTACCGATTTGTAAAGCTGGGTAATTTTACTGGGCTATGTATGTTTCTTGAGGGTACTACAGCAGTAGGTGGGATTCAGACTTTTGGAACCAGGATGGTGGTTCTAAGCAACTGGCTATGCCTAAAGTTTCTAAACTGCAGTAATAGCATTTTACCATTTAAACACCCATGTACTGACTAAGGGATTGTGCTGAATGCATAGATGCTTGTCCTGTCTGTTAGTTATAGTTACCTGTAGTTATTCAAGTGAAATAGTTAGTTTTATTGAGTTAGTGCCATTTAATGTTTCAGCTGTTCTGGGTTTTCAGTACATTTAGAGGAAAGGGGTACTCTGTTTTTTTGTTCGCAAAAAGCATTTTTTTCTTTTAATAATGCTTACCACTGATGTACACTATGTTAGCAGTTAAAATTCCGTTTACATTAGGGTGGAGTAGCAGTGAGTGCTTGAGGCTTATGACAACCCTTGAGGGCAAAGCATATTTGGAGATCTTCCATATGTGGAAAAAACACAGATTTCTAGTGTGATTTTAGTAAGAAAAAATGTTTAACATCAGGAAAGTTAACGGGGATCTGTGGTGTGTTTCAGATTTCTGAGGCTCCGAAAGAGGTCAGTATGCAGAGCATCAAGTGTGTGGTGGTGGGAGATGGCGCCGTTGGGAAAACCTGCCTTCTCATCTCCTATACAACCAACGCCTTCCCCAGGGAGTACATCCCCACTGTCTTCGATAACTATAGTTCCCAGGTGACCGTCGATGGCAGGACTATTAGTCTGAACCTCTGGGACACCGCGGGCCAGGAGGAGTACGACCGCCTACGCACACTGTCCTACCCGCAAACCAATGTCTTCATCATCTGCTTCTCCATTGCCAGCCCACCCTCATACGAGAATGTGAAGCACAAGTGGCACCCTGAGGTCACCCACCATTGCCCAGGAGTTCCCATCCTTTTAGTGGGCACCAAGAGCGACCTGCGTGCCGACTCTGAGGTGCTCCGTAAGCTGAAGGAGCAGAACCAGACCACCATCAGCCAGCAGCAGGGCCAGGCTCTGGCGCGTCACATCCATGCCGTCAAGTACCTCGAGTGCTCTGCCCTCAACCAGGAAGGCATCAGGGAGGTGTTCTCTGAGGCTGTGCGTGCCTTCCTCAATCCCCAGCCCATCACCAGCAAGAAGCATTGCATTCTTCTGTAGATGTAGCCCAACAGTCTCATAATTCGTGGAAAAGTTGATTTAGCAAAATGTATGTATTAAGGGAAAGCGGGGAAATATTTTTAGGGCAAAAATTTTGAGTTTCTCAAGCCTACAAAAAAAAATGAAAACATTGCCTTTCCCCTTCTGTGCTGGCCCAGTGCTGATCTGAAGCAAAGGTACACTTGTGGAGAAGAGGTATGGAGGTCCTGTCCACTGTTTCAGTCTGCAAGTTCTGCATTCTCAATAACATGCAGTGCCAGTCAAAAGTTTGAGTACGCCCGAGCAACCTGGCCGGTATTTATGGGGTGAACTGTATGGAAGAATGAAACACAGCAACCCACACAGGGAACTGTTGTGGAAGAGGTGGCATGAAATATTGGCTGATTTCCTGATCAATCCAGCATGTGTACTCAAACTTTTCAGTGGTCCTGCACATATCTAGTTAAAATAACAAATCAGCGTAGGTTCTCTCACTGTAACTGATCAAATAGTTGAAATTTGATTGGATACGTTACTACTCTCCAGACTACAATTGTGCTGTCCTAAATGGTGATGTACAACATAGTAGAGCTCTAGAACTTGCCCTGCAAAATGATAGAATCTAAATTGGGGTGCTGATTATTTCTTTAAATATTCTTAAAGTTTTTGTTCTACTGTTTAAAACAAAGATTTCCTATTACAGTGTTCCTAGGTTCCATGCTCAGTAAAAGAAACACATTTAATCTGGACCGGGCTTGGCCTTGTCTGAATAGTTGGAGTATACTTTTGCTGCTTATTTACAGTTGACCTCACTCTGCTTGAGGCTGCCTGAAACCATATAGTGCAGGGTAGGGGAGGGAGGGGGGGTACTCTATCAAAGGATGCTCATTTGAGCTTACAGTCAGTGCAGCACCTTGTTAAGGCAATCTTTACTGCTTGATACTTCGATAGACTGAGAGCCATTTCACTTGCCACTCCTAATCAGAGCAGTTGCTCAGAGATGTAGGTAGGAGTGGTGTGGGTCCATGTCTCAGTATAGATCACAATACATAGCCAAAGTTTCTCCCCTATTTTCAATGTTCTTGATATTTCACTAATTTACAGGTTTACAGCTATTTCACGGTTGATGCTCATATCACAGACCCTGATTTTGATTATTTGGCAGTGTGATGCTCCATGGTAGTTTTTTGTGTGCATTATGAAGAATGTCAATGTTTTAAAATATAAAATAGAAATATGCTCTTCTCAAAGAATACATGTTGTTCTATTAATTTAGACTTTTTAATGTTGTGTCTTTGTGATGAAGTAGCTGATTTAATCATAGAATTTTTTTTCTGTTATGTCACCTTTTTTATGCTGGAACTCATTGTTCAGTTGGGCGCTATATGCCATTGATCAGTGCTATGACATTGTTTACTGATAGACTGATAGATAATGACAAAAGTAGAGGAGGAAGTAAATTCTGCCATTAATTGTGGAAAGGATTTACAGACAGTGTGGTTTGCCTCACAAATGGAAGACCTGGGTCTGAATCCCCACTCCTGCTGCAATACTGGAGCAAGCTATTTACCCTGAATGACTCTGGTAGAAATTACCCTGCTTTATACATGAGAAAATAGTTGTTGGTAACTTAGTATGTATACTTTGTCACTTTTATGAAACGTGTCACCTAATTAATATACAGTAACGCTGATAACTGGACAAGCTTTTAATACTTGCTACGGTGCATTTTTCTCAGACAAGTATCAAAGAATACTGAGAAATGTATAATGTGGGCTCCTGGTATTTGTCTAAAAATGGCTTTAGCGACCACTCTGCCTTCTGACTAATGATTTTGAGTCCTGAACTCGGGTCCAAACACTTAATAACTTTCAGAAGTACCCCGGTTGAGCTAGTTGTGCAGAGTTTGGACTCTTCAAGATCAAATTGCTTAGCACAGATATATATGTAGGATGTGGGTGTTATGTTTCATAAAATACAGGCTTCCCATAGTTAATGTGTCTAATTGTCTCTCCAAAAACAGGTTGTTAGACAAAAAAACACTCAGTAAAAATGCATTTACTGTTATGTTTTATGGGGAAAATGACAATGCGTTCCCAGCTGCACCCTTTTGCACTTTCCCTCCTGTTTTAAAACACCACCAAACTACCTAAATGCACTTTTTAAACATTTAAGCAGCATTATTAATGACCTTAATTAGGCATTTGTTTGATGGTTTAATCAAAATACGTAAACAAGTAGACTGGTATCACAAATAACAAAATAATTTCCTGTGTTAAATGGCTTTTGATTACTCACCTTGGATATAACACAATTAGTGTAACACAAAGAATTATGGAACACAGCTTGCTTGACATAAACTTGTTTTTGATGTAACAAAGTGTTTTGATTGGAATGAAAGAACATAATACTGTGCCTATAACTTTCCACGGGAAACAATGCCAACTGCCTCATGTTTTGCTTTAGTTTGTGTACTATATCCTATTTTGATATAAGGTGTACCATTTTGTTAGATTTAAATCATTAATTTTGTTTCATGACTTATCACAGAAACACAACTGTCATGTAGTACCAGAAATTACTAACGATGGTTTGTATCTCCCACACTTTTCCCCTCCACACTGTCTGCAAAGCATTTGACTGGAGAGCGTTTTATGAAAAATTTTTTGCATTAGGCATAATTATGAAAAAAGCAAAATGAAAAGGTGTTGAGCAAGGGAGGCCTGCATAATGTACATTGTACATTTTTTTATTTCTAAGGATTTCTATAACAAAATAAATCCATTAGCAGATATGAGATGTGAAGTATAAGAACTTTTTGACATCTGCTTTAAAATGGAGAAACTGATGGCTATAGTTATACACTTCATGCATCAGCTATATTTTAATGCTTGTTGAATTTTCTACAGAGAACCTGTTTCCTATGATAATTTATTGTTTTTATAAATGAATAACACTTTTGTAACATGGTGTTATTTTTATAAAGGCAATTTTGTGTGTTAATATACTAAAACTGCTTTGTCTAGTCAAAATTAAATTCATTCTTATACCCCATTGTTCTCTTGTTTTTCCTTCTGAAGTGCTCCTTTAAGAACTTCCTCTTTCTGTGTTAAACAACTCTAAACGGTCCCCTATACAAAATATTTGGAGTAAACTTTTTTTTTTTGGAAGTCAGTAGAACACTTCTGTTTTACAATATAGAATATTAACTCCTGTAGAGGATACAGCAGCTTATTAAATATAAATGTTTACAATTGACAACATTTTGCAGACAACAGTCTATGCTTTATATACCTTAACCCTTTGGTTGAAGGATCCACTCAGTATTATTCATTATATTGTTATGAAGCTTTAAATCTGGCTTACAGTAGCATTTGAAAGTTTGTGAATCCTTTAGAATTTCTGTATTTCTGTATAAATATGACCTAAAACATGACCATGCAAGTATGTGAGTAAATGAAAGTATGTGAACCTTTAGGATTATCGGTTCATTTGAAGGGGAAATTAGAGTCAGGAGTTTCACTCAATAGGATGACAATCAGGTGTGAGTGGGGGGGGGGCGGCCCTGCCTTATTTAAAGAACAGAAAGCTGGGGCTTCATTATTGAAGTCTGATTGTCACAACACAGGTTTGTGGAAGTGTTTCATGGCTTGAACAAGGAGATTTCTGAGAGCTTCAGAAAAAGACTTGTTCACCAGGCTGGAAAAGGTTAAGAAACCATTTCTAAAGAATTTGGACTCCCCCAGTCCACTGTCAGGCAGATTGTGTACAAATGGAGTAAACTGAACACCATTGTTACCTCCCCAGGAGTGGTCAACCAGCAAAGATCACACCAAGAATAAGGCATGTAATAGACTGTGAGGGTCAGAAGGAAACCCAGTGTACTAGGTAGGCTTCTAATCTAAGGAAGGCCTCTCTAATGTCTAAAGGCTTCTTGCATTAGCTAATGTCAGTGTTAATGTGGTTCACCATGAGGAGAACACTGTAGAACAATGGTGTGCATGGCAGGGTTTCAAGGAGAAAGCCACTACTCTGAAAAAGGACATTGCTGCCCATCTATTGGGAGCTAAAGTTCAAGTGGGTAATCCGGAAGGTTATTGGAAGAATGCTCTGTGGACAGATGAGACTAAAATACAACTTTTTGGCTTGAATGGGAAGCATTATTTTTGGCAAAAGGTTGCATTCCAACATAAGAACCTTATCCCATCTGTGAAACAGTGGCAGTATCATGGTTTGAGCCTGGTTTGGATCAGGACAGCTTGCCATCATTGATGGAATTACGAATTCTCAATTGTACCAGCAAATTCTAAAAGAAAAGTTATCCATCTATGAACTGAATCTCAAGAAAGTGGGTCATGCAGTAAGACAATGACAAACGCGCAATTTGTTCTACCAAAGATTCGTTAAAGCAGAAGAAAATTCAACTTTTAGAATGGCTACTAGGCAAAAGTCCATTAAAGAAAGCCCCAATACACAATATATAGAATTTAGCATGTACAGAAAATAATAGTGCTAAAAGGGTGGCACAGGTGGTAATTTCAGAAATAGTCACTGCCACATCCGGTCTGTGCAGCTTTTGTGTTTCAATGTCAAGTTATCCCACCCATGCTCAGCTCCACTCGCTATTGCTTCTTGTAGATGCTCTGTTGGCCGAGAATGAAAGAGGAAATAGACAGAACTATTTTAGATAAGAAATACTGTAGATGATTTTCTTATCACTGCCATTAGACATTTACAGTCAGTGAGAAAGAGAAAAGGAGAAGCCAACATGCACTTCCTTCTGAAAACACACAGCACTGCGTATTATTTCTGTGACGATGGGGTTTCTGCTTTGGGCTTTTCCTCTGCTGTTGTGTAACTGTGCTGAGAGGTCTGAGCAAAGCAACGAAAAGGGACGTTGGGGTTACAGGGGTTTGAGCGCATTGTACAACATCTCGACATCAGTCATACAGTGTTAAGGTACTGAAATGAGTACCAGAAGCTTGCTGGTTATGGTTGCATTAGAAATAAGATTATTAAACCTTTCAGCAAAATAGATGGCTTAAACTGATTTACTGATATACACTTGAGTTTGTGAGTGGGTAAAAAATATAAAAATGAAATCTCTGTGTGTAAGTTTCTGGATTCAAATGCTTAATAAGCTAAGATACGCCGGTACCTTCTTGATCTCTGCTGTCATCACAAAGGATTTGTTGAAACCTAACTGCAATAAACAACCAAAAACAACAGCAGTTGGCTGGTGTTCATTGTCTGAAGTGAGAGACTTCAAGTATGTATGGGGTAAGACTAGGTCATCAACCAGTCTTCCTGGTACAATTTCTGTTATCTCAAATATTTCCTGTTCGTAACGTGACTCTGTTCCTATGTTGACACTGTTCCTCAATTCCTTGCAGTTGCCGAAACCAGATTTTTGGTATGTAATTAGTATTAGTAATAGCCATCTCTCCAAGGTGATACAAGCTTTTCACCCAGGATGTATAAAAAATAACAGATTCAAGTATAATTCAGTTCAAATAATTGCTCTCAACCTGGTGCAATATCTCATGACCCACATGTATGACATGATTGGACTCCCTGTTTTGCCTGTACTCTAAGCAATTTGCCAGTGAAATAATGAAAAGGGGTTGGAACTGCCTGATGGACTCCCATTGCTCAGATAATGTTTCTTTCAATTCCCGTACAGCACAAGACTCTCACCCCATAGCGTTGTGAGCTGATTTGACTGTAAAATACAGCCTCTGGCACCTCAGCTTTCTGGAACACAGTGGAAGTAACAGAACCCTTTTTGTCCCAGTTCAAAAGAGGAACTTACCATCTACATGTGCACACTGAGCAGTTAGAATGTATGCTGGGCAAAGTCCATTATTGCAAGAGTGAAAAACAAAAGCTGTTGTGAGCTTTTATTCATTCTCTGGGATTTTGACGATTTGAACATTTTTATTTCTGCAGAGCTAAGAATGTGTGGCAAAGCAGTGCAGTGGCTAGGGCTGTTGCCTCATGGTGCCTCAGTTGTTTCGGTGTAGGTTCAAATGCAGCTCAGTCTGCATGGAGTTTCCATGTTCTCCTCATGCCTGCATAAGTTTCCAATGCATGTTCCAGTTTCCTTCCACAGCCTAAAGATATGAACTGTAGGACTAAATTGCCAGTGTGTGGCTACTCTGTGATGGACTGCCATCCCATCCAAGGTTTACCCTTCCTAGCGTACCGCGCAGTAATTCCAGGATAGGCTCTGGACTGCCACAACCCTGACAAGCAGAAGCAGTTAACAAAAGTGAACGTGAATGACCACTGATAATTATTTAATGGACTAACAAAGTCAGAGGTCTTCTGGGAATCCCTGAGATGTATCAACATGGGGCATGAAGGCAGAAGCCTCTGACCAAGTCCAACATTGCAATTTACCAAAGTATGCATATCACCATAGTAATGCTAAAAACTGGTGTAAAATAAATATTTATGGCATATCGAATTAGGACATAACACACATATGGCTGTTCAGTGACACAGCCCGGAGATACTGGCACCAGTACTACTTCAATAATAGCGCTGATATCAGCATACACGATGCAATGGTTTTGTACAAAGCTGCTGGACAGAAGTCTGCAACTTGGACTCAGTATTGTTGTCTGCCTTTAACCCAAACTTCTTTAGAGCTAATTGAAGAACAGCTTGCATCAAGCGCAAAGTTTCAAAATGTCTGAGACGTCACAGTGTGGGAGCTCACAATTTGCTTTTGAACTGTTCTCTTTTCTCTGAGCATCTATTGTAAAAATGTCGGACTCTTGGGATACTCACACGCTATCTGATCCATGTATGTGCAAGTGAGATTGAACTGTGATTGCTTGTGTGATACAGAATTTACACAATGTAATCCCGTTCCCTTAAATTTGATAAGGATGCCTCAGTTTCATCTCATGAAATATTAATCATTATCTCATGTGCAATAAATCGCACTTTTTAAAAAGTAAATTGTGGTGATTTCCATTTTTGAAATGGTCAGTAACAGTCTAATGCCGGTTATAATGCCCTTAAGCAGAGCGGCTGCATGTGGTGCAACATATCTGTTGAAAAGCCGGGAGATTTGAAAGTATAACTTGCTCAAACAGGAAACTGTCGTGCACTTCTGACGCAGAGCAACAGTGTAATTTCCGGGTATTGCTTAAAGTGATACAGTGGTTTATTTTGCAAATTTGGGAGATCTGTAATTTAGAAAGCTATTCTCTGTGTTCAGACAAGATCTTCAAAAGATTTTATCTGTTTTCATTTCTCGCAACTGAAGATAAAATACCACTGCAACCAGAGATCATGTTAAACTGTGGACTAATATTACATTTAAAAACTGGTTGAAAAGCAGATAGAAATAAGACAATGTAAAATGGCAGAAGGGTTCCTCCAATATAATCATATAACTAGTGACATGTCAGGCTTTACATCAAATTACTGGTGCAGGAAAAGATGTTAGTGAGAGCATAAAAACCCATTCATGTGTGTACACACACTCTGAACGTGGTAAGATGTGCCACATTTAACCATGTGCTACTGCCTTGGTGACTTTGCCAAATAAAATACTGACATTCCACATGGCCTTTCCATCTCTGAAAATTTTTGTTGATACCATTAAAATATCCCTGTCCATACCCGGCCTACACATATTTCCATAAATATTATGTGACACGTTTGTGCCGAATTACACATAAGTTTAATTTGGCTCTGTCGTGATTCCATCCGGGAAGAGGGTCATCAGACCCAAGTGCAGCGCAGAGACCCACAGACTGAGGGGAGGATCCGAGAGTCGTTGTCGAGAAACTAGTGAAGGTCACCAGCAGACATTGTTACGAGGAGAATCCGAAAACCTCGAGTTGCAGAGCTGGCGATGAGTCGAGGGAGACGAAGGGGATGAGGAGATTCAGGAGAAGGAGGGTCGAGGAAACAGGAACAAGGAGAAGGAGGTCAGGGAAGAGGTAAGCAAAACAATCCGAGAAGCCTAAGCGAAGAGTAAGGCTAAACGAGGTTCCGCATCTTCGGCTCTCTGGGCTGTTCCTTTACGTGCCCGGACCCTGATCAGCCTCAGATGTTCCTGGTTGCCAAGGTGGAGGGCATGACAAGCTCGTTGCTGGGCAGAGGTGACTCTGTGGCCCAGAAAGAGGACAATGACAGTAGGTTTTTCACCGAAAGGGTGAAAAACGCAGATAAATATACCATGAAAAATTTTTGTAAATATGACCTGGAGTGCCTGTACAATACATGTTTATGTAAATACACAGTGACACATGCACGTAAACATGAAGTTTTAGCTCGCATAACTTTAAATTAAAAAAAAGGAAAGCCTTACCCATTTTAAAACCTAAAAAAACCACAGGATTCTCTTGAAAGGCAACGTCATAAATAAAGGCTTGCTCTGATTTGAGTTGTTATTCATTTATGGTAAATGATCATTTACAAACAGATCAGCAGAGAGGGTTTACGAGCATTAGGAGTGATCTGGGCCTCTGTGAGCAAATGTGTCCTGTGCTGGCATTATCATGAACTGTCTTCCTTTAGATGATTACATCTGGATGCCAGCAAATCGGTCCTGCCGTTCACACCACAGTGGGAATCACTTTCAGCTTAGGTGTCACGTGGTCCCTTAGCAGTGTTGGCAACTGAACAAAGAAACAGTATAACTGATGTAGCTGTCATTCCACCACACACAAATCAAATATGCTTTTCCATGCGGAAAATTAAACAGTGACATATAAAAGAAAGCAAGTTAATGCAAATTAGTTATGGACAACTTAAATTTCTGAAGATATTGAATAACCTGAAATTACATGTGGAGTGGTGCAGTGGTGCAGTGGGTTGGACCACAGTCCTGCTCTCCGGTGGGTCTGGGGTTCGAGTCCCGCTTGGGGTGCCTTGCGACGGACTGGCGTCCCGTCCTGGGTGTGTCCCCTCCCCCTCCGGCCTTACGCCCTGTGTTACCGGGTTGGCTCCGGTTCCCCGTGACCCCGTATGGGACAAGCGGTTCAGAAAATGTGTGTGTGTGTGTACATGTGGAGTCGCAGCTCATACTGTGAGGAAATATTGACAAATAAAGACTGTCACAAATTAAAATATAAGTGGTTGTTTCAGTTCGCCACTGGCTATGTTTGTTGCCTCATCATCTTTCTAGGACATCAGAATCTCTTCTCTGGTTGAGCACAAATGCTACTAAGCGCTAAGGGGTAAGAGAGCTCCTTGTTCTGCTCATTATAAACTAGATGTTGGAAAATTAGCAAAAGTAAAATCACACTCATCTAGTCTTAACTTGAACATGTACTAAAAAACTGGGAAAATCAACTGTAATTCTGTTTTTAAGTTATGAAATAAGACAGCCTTAATATATTGCTGCATATATAGTATATAATTTTTATATGTGCTTTAGATTGATGAATCAAACCTATGCCAAGTTGCACAGCCCAAGCCCATTATGTGCCACCAAGCAACATTTACCCTGTAATGTGTGACCTCATACGGAAACTGGATGGAGACAGATACTCATTCAAGCAGTTAATTCACACAGTGATACTTCTTCCATAACAAAACTAAGTGTTGCACATATTTCCATAGCCAGCGCCTGTATACACTTGCTGTGTGCTGTCAAAGGTGGTACATTGAGTAGTGCTGCTGTCTCACAATGCCTGTGTGGTGTGAGAGAATGTGGGTTCAATCCCTGCTCAGTCTCTGTGGCGTTTCCATGTTCTCCTTGTGTCTATGTGGGTTTCCTCTCACAGTCCAAAAACATGCTGCTCAGGTTCCCCCATCGTGTGTGAGTGACACAAAGAGAGTATGTTTCACTGATGTATGGATGAGTGACTCATTGTAAGTAGTGTATCTAGCAGTGTAAGTCACCTTGGTGAATAAGGTGTGGAGGCTGATAACACTACATAGAGTTCAGTGGCAGTTGCTTTGGAGAGAAGTGTTTGTTAAATAAATAAATGTAAATTGACAATCTCAGTCAGTCTTAATCACAACGAAGGTAAAATCAGTAATTTCATTAGCTGGTGATTTTCTTCGAACTTATAGCTAATTATGAGTTTCTACTTATCCTGCACATCCAGGTGGTAGTTTTTACCATTCAGGGTAAGTACTTTGCACACAGGTAGTACAGCGGAAACAGAAAACACACTTAGTTCTTTTGAGTCTATATAAAAATGAAAAATGAACATGTAACTATTAACTCAATTTAATGAAAAAAAGGCTTATGTGACAATGAAACCCACACACACTGACTGAAACCGCTTGTCCAAAGTGGGGTCGCAGCAAACCAGAGCCTAACCTGGCAACACAGGGCAAAAGGCTGGAGGGGGAGGGGACACAACCTGGATGGGATACCAGTCCATCGCAAGGCACCCCAAGCCAGACTCGAACCCCCACCCCACCAGAGAGCAGGACCCAGTCAAAGCCACTGCACCACCATGCCCCCAGAGTGAAACCCTTTCATTATCATAAATAATTTCTTTCTCTCACAATCAAATAAATACCAAGTGTCAAACTTTGTTGTCATTGCTACAAAACACCAAAATAACAAAAAGTTGTATTTGCATGCTTTGCAGGATGAAAAACACATCCAGTGATTTTGACAAAATTCATTTTTGTTCCATAAACACTTGTTAGCCAAATTATAAAACAACTGTTCAGTTCAAATGTAGCTTGCACTTTTTTAGAGGAGGTTTTTTTTTTTACTGATGCCTTTGTCTCTATCTGTGATTTAGCTCATAGTAATGCCATTTCATGAATCTAGGTAATATTGCTCATTTTTGACACATACAAGGGGCAGCTCATAGCATAGTGCTTAGAGCTGTTGACATCTGAAGGCTACCAGTTTAAACCTTGCTGCCTGATGTAGAACCTTTGAGCAAGGTACTTACCCTAAATGGCTCCAGTAAAATTGCCCAGCTGTATAAATGGGTAAAATAATTGCAAGTAACATAAAATTGTAAGTTGCTCTTTAGAAAGCTGTCAGCTAAATAATTAAATATAAATAATGTATATCTTAACTCTTATGAGGTAAGAACACCATATGAAAAATTAATTGAATGTTTCCAGTTTTCAACTAACAAGATCAATTATATTTATTCATAGCTGATACTTTTCTCCCAAGCAACTTACAATGTTAAGGTTATAGCTATTTACCCACTTACAGAGCTGGGTAATTTTACTGGAGCAATTTAGTATAAATACCATACTTAAGGGTACAGTTAGGGATCAAACCTGTAGATCCAAAGGCAGTAGCATTAACCATTAAGCTACCAGCTGTCCCTAATTGACTCTACTTACTTTCTATGTCTGTTTCCAGTTAGTGATTTGCAATTAGTTTTAACACATTTAAAATTAATCTTGGGAGCTTCTAAACTGTGAACATGGGCCTGGCTTCTATGGGATTCAAAAAGCAAAGGCAATTCATGGAGGTCATTCAAGAAAACCTCAGCCTGCAACCTCCTTGCTCTAAAGTCATCTTCATTACCACTACTTTACCTAGGCAGAACTGATCAAATAAAATATATTTTGTCATATGTTTGTACAAACCAGTTATAATATGAGAAGAAACCTATGAATAACTGCAAAGGGGGAAAATAATTGTATCAATCCATCAATTTTCATTTCTTCAATGAATCAATCTGAACCTTTTTATGAACTTCTTAGAAAAAAGTAGAAAAATACTTTCTACAAGGATCATGCTGGTTGGGTTCTGTCTGCAGGTATGAAATCATGACTTTTGGAGAGAAGCTTGAAGGAATCGCTTGTTGCATTTTCCAGGACATCCACAAGATAGAGCCAAATCTCAATAAAACTTATACTGCTGTGCTTTGACAGTACAGTATGTGAGCACTATTGGGACATTACTGTTACATCTTTGATGGATCTACACCAACATACAGCATATCTTCTAAAGAAACTACAGTATAATATTATAGCATTACACACACACACACACACACACATTTTCAGAACCGCTTGTCCCATACGGGGTCGTGGGGAACCGGAGCCTACCCGGTAACACAGGGCGTAAGGCCGGAGGGGGAGGGGACACACCCAGGACGGGACGCCAGTCCGTCGCAAGGCACCCCAAGCGGGACCCGAACCCCAGACCTACCGGAGAGGTGGACTGCAGTCCAACCCACTGCACCACCGCACCCCCAACATTATAGTATTATAGCAATGGATTTAACGCAAAAGCTCAAACTTCCGATGTTCACATATACAATCGATTGGTGCATCAGGGGCCAAACACCAGCCCTGTGTTATGGCTGTCTGCAAATATATAGAAGTGTACAAAAATTTCTGATAATTTTTTAAATGTTAATTCTGAAAATGCACTTATACATTTTGCTAATTCAGTCATTTTGTTTTCAGATAAATTGCATCAACAGTGCAGGATGGCATGAGGTTATAGGATACAGACACACAAGAACTTAATACACCAACATTTACATTTTTGTTTTCACAAAACATGGGTTCAAGCCCTACTCGGTCTGTGTAGAGTTTCCCCGAGGAGCTCTGCTTTCCTCCCACTGTCCAAAGACACGCTGTTCAGGTTCCCCCATAGTGTGTGGGTAATACAGAGAATGTGTTCCGCTAATGTATGGATGAATGACCTGTTGTAAGTCACCTAAGTAAACAAGGTATGGGAGGATAAAACTACACTGAGCTTGTTGGAAGTTGCTTTGGGAAAAAAGCATCTGATTATTAAGTAAATGTGAACAACTTCAGGTGTAAATCTGACCTATGTTTATCCCTAGAGATTGATATTTGATTCCTGTGGAATAATCGCTTGTTGACTACATGACGGAGGGTGTGGTGGCGCAGTGGGTTGGACCAGGTTCTGCTCTCTGCTGGGTCTGGGCTTCATGTCCTGCTTGGGGTGACTTGTGACGGACTGGCCTCCCGTCCTGGGTGTGTCCTCTCCCCTTCTAGCCTTTTGCCCTCTGTTGCTGGGTTAGGCTCCGGCTCCCCTGTATGGGACATGCAGTTTGAGATGATGTGTGTGAATACACGATTTTTCTGAGTTCACTTGTACCACTAAAATCTACAGTTAGTAAAAGGAATTTCAAGACATTATCAAATCAACATGGACCAAAATCCAAGTGTTTCCAGCACCACACGGAGTCTATGCCTTACGTCAAAGAATTCAAGCCGTTGTGGAGGGAAAATAGGGACTTAACCATGACTAATTTGGTTTAATTGGTCTAATTGAATTTATTTATTTGGCTGCTTCTTGTGAAAGTGGTTTACAACGTCATTTACTCATTTATACAGCTGGATTATTTTTACTGGAGCAGTTGATGGTAGGTACCTTATTCAGCCATACTACAGTAGGAGGTCAGGTATGAAGGTGGGACCTCCGAGATCAGAGACAGTGGTCCCTGCACCACCCATTGCCCCTAATAAACTGACTATTTGGAGTTTTTTTGTTGTTTCTGCTGTGGTTTTTTCATTCTTAGAAAATACACTGTTGATTAATTTAAGTCAGCAAAACAGACACATTTTAAATATTTCCTCTTATTTATCTTTAGTTTTTAAAATTTCCCACACTCATTTAGACTGTAGATGCAAAACAATGTTTCAGTGAAGTTAATCTTTTAACCTTGTGCAGTTTTATTAGTTCCCGCTCCTGTTCTAATGTACATAATTCTTTATGTTGATTGCTGATTTCATTTTATTATACAGTACATATTACCAGTACAAACATGACATCATTCAGAATACATTTAATATTGCTTTTGCTCTAAGATTTTTAATTTATTTGTGTAATGCTAGTAGCTTCCATGGTTTCTAGTATAATATAATACTATTATTAACTTTTTTCTTA
The DNA here is from genome assembly GCF_900964775.1 of Scleropages formosus. Classification (NCBI taxonomy): domain Eukaryota; kingdom Metazoa; phylum Chordata; class Actinopteri; order Osteoglossiformes; family Osteoglossidae; genus Scleropages; species Scleropages formosus. Next base: position 8,878,627 of record NC_041815.1, on the reverse strand, counting down.
GAATATTTAAACAAAGTCGCAGTATCTGTCCTATTTATACACAGTTGTTTATCTCAGCAGAGCAGTTCAGGGTTAAAGTAATATTCTGGGCATTGCAGGAGCAGAAGGCAGCAGGGATTCAGCTGTGAAATTCCTTGTTACAATTCTCTGTCTTTAACTGCATTTCAAGCAACCACAATAAAATAATCACACACACACACACACACACACACACACACACACACACACACACACACACACACACACACACACATTTTCAGAACCGCTGGTCCCATACAGGGTCGCGGGGAACCGGAGCCTACCCGGCAATACAGGGCGTAGGGCCAGAGGGGGAGGGGGATACACCCAGGACGGGATGCCAGTCCATCGCAAGGCACCCCAAGCGGGACTCAAACCCCGGACCCACTGGAGAGCAGGACCCGGTCCAACCCACTGTGCCACCGCACCCCGCTAAAATAATCATTCTCATATAAAGATACGGGTATTAGTTTTGCAATCTACACCCAGTGAACTTTGTGAGAGAAACCTGCTATTCCCAGACTTCTTACAAACCACATGTGTTAGCATTCATATTATAGCCCTGCAAGAACTCATAGTGTCTTCTTTCTTCATTACTTAAATCATATTTTACATGCAATACAATCAGAGATTCTTACATGGGCAGTCTGTGGCAAAAAGTATCATTATTCTTTTTTTTGAAAAAATAAAAGATCGTGCTTTTAAAAATAAAGCAAATTAACAGCATCAACAATTTAGAAACAATGTGTAAATATATATTATTACGACAATAAATTACTGGTGAGACATATTATTAAATGTTAATACAGTGAAATCAATAAATATAATAGATACAGGATATTGATGCAGTAATTACAGGACACTGCTGTAATTACACAAAGAAAATGTGACACATTTCTTGATTACAAAAGCACAAATGTTTTGTGGAGGCATTTGGAAAAATATTAAAAGTTTGTCACTTTCCTGTTGAACATTTGCAAAATTTTTTCCCGTAGTAATTTTGTTTGCATTGCATAAATAATGGGGTTTAAATTAGCAGGAATAACATGAAATAAAATGTATGACACTTTTCGCAGATCAGGGTAGTTTGGGAAACGGTGCAGGATAATGGTGAGAAACCCAGTGGCCCACATGACCAGGAAGAGGACGAGATGACTTGCACATGTCTGCAGTGCTTTGGTGTTCAGATCCTTGTTTTTCTTATTCCAGCAAACGACAGCTATTTGAAGATATGTGACACAGATGCTGCCCATGGAGCAGGCAAACAACACCACTGTGAAAAAGAGTCCGTAAATATTATTAATGGTCACATCTTCACAGGAAAGTTTGAAGAGGCCTGCATTGTCACAGTACGCATTCTGGATGAGACTGTGGCATCGAGACAGTCGAACTGTGAGGCCCAGCAGAATGGACACTAAGACGAGAGAAAGTCCCCAGGCAGAGACAGATAGTTTCACCACAGCATCAGTGGTCATCACCGAAGCATACCTCAGTGGGTGATTTATAGCCACGTATCTGTCAAAGGCCATTATGATAAGTATGAAGTGAGAAGCTGAACCATATGTATGGCTGCAGAATGCTTGAAGGACACATTCATTGTAGGAGATTTGCCTTTCAGAAGATATGATGTCTAACATCAAGCGTGGGATTAAGACGGTGTTTCCAAGCAGATCATTAACAGAGAGGTTGCAAAATAGAACGTACATGGGCTGCTGCAGGCTTTTCTCTGAGATAATGAGAAGGAGAACCCCAGTGTTGGAGGTCACAAGAGCGACGTAAACCAAGAGCATTAAGAAAAACAAAGGGTACACAAAGTTCTCTGGGATATCAAAACCCTGGATTCTCAGGAGTGGACTCTTAACTGACATATTATCCATCCTCTGAACTAAGTCTGGCTGTGAGGAGAAAAAAGGTAACAACGGTCAGTGTAAAATGAACAGTCATTCATTTAACAGTTCAGAATGTGCCCTATGAGGCAGGGTAAATCCTGAAATAATACTAACCCATCACAGGAGACACACAAACAAACACATTTACTGCTTCAGTCACGTAGTACCAATGATAGGCAGTTGTGTGGAAATGTGCTTTCAATGGTTTACAATATCTTTCTTAATGAGGTTATGTGACACATCACAACAGTATAAAGAGGTTACAGGATACAGACCCACAAGAACTTAATACACCATAAGTCCATTATAGAAAGCTATAGTTTATGTTAACATTTTTGTTCTCACAATTTATTTGTATGCAACTCTTATGCAGCTCCTATGTCTTTTCCTTTATTCACAACACACTAACTCTGGAGGGCTGAACAGACCCCTGTTCAGTGTACAGTCTGGGCTAATAATAATAATTATAATAATAATAATAATAAGAAGAAGAAGAAGAAGAAGAAGAAGAAGAATGTTGATGGTGGTGATGGTATAATTCTATTATTATATTTTGGCTTTTTATATTGTTTTATATTTTTTTCTATTAGATTTTTTTGGTATATTTATATTATATATTGGTGCAATTCTATTATTATGTCCTACAATGTTGATACAGCTGCATAAAAAGTCCACAACTTGACCTAAACAGTAGATTTGTGGATTGTGGCAATGTTTTGTACAAAACAAGCACAAACATGAATAGAACACAAAGACTACAACGTGATAAAGCTGGGGCTGAACCTGAACATGAACACCTAAGAGGCTTGATTTGCGCATATTTTCTTGTAACAATATTAAGAGCTTCAATCAAATTAACAATTCTAAATAGATCCATTCTGCACTAGAGAAAGCAGTGCTCTTCACCTTACCTTTTTTTGCCAGTTTTCTTTAGTGCCTTTCACTCGTTCTTTTATTTGCCAAATGATTATTTATTATTCATTTTCAGATCCATTTTCAGTTTTGGACCAATGATAAGGACTTCTGAGTTTGTACCACTGATTGCGTGACATGACGTATTGCACAGATATTGAGCCCCTCTCCAGAACATGTTGGGTATGGAATCCCAACACACAAGGCTGTCACAAAGGCTGTCAGACATAGTAACAGACTGTGACAGACCACATTCTTCAGGGAGAAGATGTAGCTGGATATAAGTAGAAGATGAAAAAACAGAGGATCAGGAAAGGACCTCTAGGCAAAAGTGATAAATATAAAAGTAAGAACAGTAGAATCAAGAGATGTATTCACAAAAACAAACAAACCCTTTTCTACACAGGCAAAAAATAAAGAGGCCTAGGTCGAGGAAAGTTAAGGTGACTATGATCAGATGGTGACAGTTAAGGTTTCCAGTTCAGAAAAAAGAAAAGTGAGGACAGGACCAATGCATAGTTCCCTTAGTGGACCAAAAGGCAGCTCGTCACTGGTCCATGCACGAGACCTGATCTAAAGTCTGTTTTCAGGTGTGGTTAGAAACTGAAAAGCTTTAGATAAACTGGCATTAGGAATTTGTCATCCACAAAAAGGACCTTAACTGGGTGGCATTGCCCACAGCGAGTAGAGCTGCTGTCTCACAGCACCTGTGTGGTGCGAGAGGACACCTGTTCAATTGCTGATCAGTCTGTATGGAGTTTGCATGTTCTCTCCATGTCTACATCGGGTGGCACTGGTTTTCTCCCACAGTCGAGAGACATCCTTTTCAGGTTAACCCATAGTGTGTGAGTGACAGATGGTGTGTCTTCCACTAATGTATGGATGAGTGACCCATTGTAGGGAGTCTATCTAGCGCTGTAAGTCACCTTGGTGAATAAAGTGTATGAGCTGGTTACACTATATCGAGTTCATTGGAAGTTGATTTAGAGAAAAGTTTCTGCTAAATAAATAAACATAATTTTTTTTGTGTCCTGGCTATGGCACCTTCCATAATCAGTATGGTTTTACATGTGTGGGCAGACTTGGCCCTCAGCTAAGAGGAGATACAAGTGACAAGTGACAAGGACTTACCCTCGTATTCACCACTTGTCATCTTAGTTTGTCAAAAATGTATTTAACCTGTCACTTCATTGAGAAGGAACTGAATGTGGTGCTGTATGACACATCCAGGACAAAAAATTATAGTGAATTCAAGCAATGGGGAAAAGCAATTCAGCTGTGCTTTTAAAAGGTTAAAATTAAATGAAAACCACATCTACACTCAACATATGTTTGTCTATTGTTTCATTGCTGCTGCAGCTGACTGACCACACTCTTTTCCTTGCTGCTGGGAGTGATTACTGCTTTGGGGAAAAAATTCTTGAGCAGGCCATAATGGTTTATCTACTGGCAGTTTTTTGTTCTAAGTTGTTTGACAGCTGGGGGGGGGTGTTGGTGCAGTGGGTTTGGCCAGGGCCTGCTGTGTGGTGGGTCTGGAGTTAAAGTCCCGCTTGGAATGCCTTGTGGCAGACTGATGTCCCATCCAGTGTGTGTCCCCTCCCCTCCGGCCTTGCGCCCTGTGTTGCCGGGTTAGGCTCCGGTTTGCCATGACCCCACTCGGGACAAGCGGTTGTAGACATTGTGTATGTATTTGATGAGAGTTTATAACCTGTGTTACACATGCTTTAGCACCCAAGCTCTCATTGCACACTGTATCTGAATTAAAAGTGCTCACGTGAACCTGAACCCTTACCAGCCTTTCACATGCAGTTTTGTTTTCGCTAGCAGGAATTGCGCAGTCAGCAGACTACCTGCACCAGCCCCACGGGGCAGTGTAAAGTGCCCACCACAGCAGGGTCTCATCCCCTTTGAGACCTTCCTCCACACCTAGTGACCAGACCACATTTCAATTAGAAGCTGTCCAGCAGGCATCCCTTTCTAAGCAGGACTCCTACAGGTCTCTCATGCCACCTTCTCAATCCAAATAGATGAGGTCATGCTCCATCTTAATCCTCTTTTTCTGTGAGATACATTACAGTTACTTATTTAGCTGAAGCTTTTCTCCAAAGTGGGTTACAACGTTAAGGTAGTTACAACTATTCACCCATTTATGGAGCTCAGTAATTTTTAGTAGAGTAATTTTAAGGTACATACTTTTCTCAAGGGTACTACAGCTGGAGGTGAGGCTGGAATCTTTGTGTCCAAAGGCAGCAGCACTAACCACGACGTTACCAGCTGTCCTAGATATTGGCATAATGTAAAAAATAAATACATAAACAAAATTCTTCCTCTAAAACAAAGAGAACAGATTAAAAACTCTAAATTGACTTATTCCCTTTTCTGTTTGACTGAGTTGTAAGCTTTGGATGAAACAACTTCAGAAAACTTCAGTGTGGGTGTGTGAATAGAAAGTTTGTCCCTATTGAATTCAGTTTCTGTGGATGGAGACAATTTTAAAGTAGAATTCAGCAGTACTCTGATCACTTTTATTTCATGTTGCCTCTGTTGTATGTTCTTTCTTGCAGAGTATGTTTCCATGAATTTTCCTATTTAAGAATAATAAAATTATTATAAATCATGACCTCTATTAGGTTTTAATAATCTATAGGAGACAAACGAGAACACGTGGAAGGATGTGTTTCTGGGTGTTAATAAAATGACATTACGAAAAAATGTAGCTGACAAGGTGTCTGCTTTACTGAGACACATTGGAGAGGTAGGCAGAAAAGTGGGTGAAGAACAAAATCAATATTAAAATAAAATAATCAACATAAACCAGTACGTAAACTATTATGAATTACATTCAACAAATATCCTTAAGATATCATATAAGAATGATGCAATTCCAATGTGTTGGTTACAGGCATAACTGATGGCCAGCTTCATTAGCGAATGTTGAGGATCCTAATAAACACAAAGTGGTTTGTGGATGTGGCAGCCTCAAGTGGATTAATTACAATGTAACAGTTTTATTCAGCTTTCATTAAAAATTCACCAGGGAGCTCATTAATAAGAAACATCAATAACAAGTCTGAGATGATATTAAACAATACACAGAGGGATCCCCCAGTTGACAGCCATGTCAGTGGTGCGAGGACAAAAATAGCCAGTATCTGTATGCGTAAAGCTGCAACTAGGATAAGCAGTCATTAATAGTGAATGATTGCATTTATCTGGGATTAGAGCTGATCATTATGCTAAGAAAACTCATTTTTCAACACTACAGTCTACCATTTTGTAGATTGCTTTATGTGGTTGTAGGATCATCCTCTGAAACATTTGCAGGAATTAGAATAAGGCTTACATTACTCTACATTACCATGCTGTAGAATCTTGCCTCTCCCTGTTCATACAAAATAAATACACTTAATGAAAAAGTTATTCATATTTATATATATACGGCCATTAACCTCCCATAAAAAGCCCTTGTAAATTAAATGGTATGTTGTGCAAGATTTTTCACAACTGAAATGTTCAGTTTCATGCACAGCAAAATTAAAAACAGTAAAAAAAAATCTCTCATTCCATATCCAAACACTAGACTACCACCACACAATGGATGGATCACCTGTCCATCAATGCAAAACAAGCAGTCTTTTCCTTTCAAATCCTCATTCCCTACACATTAAACTTCTTATCAGTAATGTTCATTGTATTACTTTTATTGCACTCAAAAACAGAGAACGGCAAATTATTTAGCCCCATTGTGTCAGAGGAAAACCATACACAAAGAAATTAAAAAAAAGAATTGTGTAATGTTTGTCAGTGTTCACTGTTTCTTTTTTTGGCGAAGACGGAGAAAGATTACCACCAGCGAACACACACACACATACATTTTCTGAACCGCTTGTCCCATATGGGGTCGCGGGGAACCGGAGCCTACCCGGCAACACAGGGCGTAAGGGCGTGAGGGTGTAAGGCCGGAGGGGGAGGGGACACACCCAGGACGGGACGGCAGTCCGTCGCAATGCACCCCAAGTGGGACTTGAGCCCCAGACCCCCTGGAGAGCAGGACCCGGTCCAACCCACTGCACCACCACGCCCCCCACCACCAGCGAACATTTAGGGATAAATCTGTTGTACAACATATTATGTATGTTTGCTATTGTTTACTGGGCAATACATGGATACTTGCACTAATTTAGGGTAAGAGAATAAAAAAACCTGAATGCAAGGGGAAAACCTCATCTTAGTACATGTTTTCCCCCTGGATTAATCCTCACAAAACAGAGACTAATGGTTACCTTAGTGGTGGGGCCTTTTGCCTGGAGAGCTTAGTGTCCCTGGTTCAGTACCATTGGGTAATTCACTTGCTCTGAATTGCTAAAGTAAAAATTCAAGTGTGAAAACTGGTGAAAAACTGTGAGCAGCTTACTGTACAAAGCTAAGACAAGAATTAGTGCAGTGCATTCCTTGAGAAACAGCCTTCTGTAACAATATTTTTTACTTTTAAGCAAGGGAATTTGTGAAAGAAAAAAATGCTTTTACTCTATTTCATCTGTCACGCTCTTCTTGTTTATTTTCAATAAATGTTTATCTTTCTCTTCTTAAAATCAGTCAGTTCACTTTTACTGCAAACCACTGCAAGACTTTCTTACAGTAAGCAAATTTCTGTATATTTCATTGGTTAATATTTGCTACCAGTCACAGTTTTTACATATTTCTCCTTCAGTTTCATTCATTGTTAAAAGACCCACTATGGATAACCACTTGTCCTAAAGCAGGGCTCAGGTCAACAAGTGGCTCTAAATTGCTTTTAATGAGTAAATAGATGTATGCAGTAGACCTCAGACGTGTTGGTGAAATTTTCAAGGTGTTTCCTAATTCCTAATTCCACCATATGCCTCTGGAACAGACTCAGGACAACCATAACCCTGTACTGAACAAGCAGCTATTGATGATGGATGGATGGATGGATGGATGAATGGATGGATGGATGGATGAATGGATGGATGAGATAATAATTCTAGAAAGGCAATGGACTGTTTAGTATACATTATATTCTTTCACTTCTAAGACCTTTTGGCTCAATTTTACTACAGTACCAATGACTTCAGCTAGAAGCAGAGTGAACACTATGTTATGGAGTGGGTGACTTGACCACTGCTTTCACTGAAGGAAGCTCTACCTCCTCGCACACATTTATCTTGTTTTGGGTAGCCTGTTGAGGCTAAGGTGCAGTGTTTTGGGCGGATGTCCCCACAGGGTGGTGCAAAGATGAATTGTGACTGTCAGTGTCTTGAACCACTTTGTGTTGGGAGATGTCATGGGAGCTCACCTGGGGAAGTTTGTCAGTGTTTTTCTTGGACATGACGATCTCAAGGACAAGCTGGGTATCAGGCTAGGTGCTGATGTTTCAATGTGTGTTTGCACCCTGTCATTGCAGAGCCGGTCTGGTTTTACCACAATCTGACATATTTTACTTTGCTTTATCAGGGACAACCTCTCACCTGTTTCCTGTGTTCAAGCTAGGGAGACACGAGTAAAGGCTGAAAGGACTTGACATGCCAGCATTGCTTGAAGACCAACCACCTGGCCAAGGACTGTATGGGCCCTTACTGCTGTTTCCAGATTGGGGGAGAGCCAAGAGAAAAGGCGTAGATTAAAAAGAGTAAGGGGATCAGCACTGAACCCTGCAGAACACTAGTTGAGTGAGACTGAGTCAAAGACAGACATCAACCCAAACCACCCAGTAGGATCTACCCAAAAGGTAAAACTCAATATATTTTTGTGGTGATTCAGTACTGATCCAAGCTGCTCTAGAGGGGAAAGAAGAAATCATTGGTTGCAAGTGCTATATGCTGCAGAGAGGTTAAGAATAATGAGGACAAAGGAAATTGAGGCAGCTCTAGCTGACTAAAGAACTTCTGACACTGCAAGGAGGGCAGCCTCAGTGGGTTGGCTGACCTTGAATGTAGACTGATGAATAGATTATCATCATGCGGAAGCAGGACCCAAGTGCAGGATCGTTTATTTAGGAGTGAGGGTATAGACTTATTCTTGTTGTCAGGGATGGGCAAATAGTCAGTTGATTGGCGGTCAGGGTGAGAGCGAAGATCTGTGGTCGAAGTCAGGAGGCAGGGCGAATGGTCAGGAGCCAGGGAATGAAGAATAGGATATGAGGATGAAGGGGAATAGCACATAGAATGAGGTGAGCACCGATAGTGCAGAGGGGACGGTTGTCTCAATGAGATTCTGCACTGAGAAGGGGCTGAGGAGTGTCTTTTTAAGTCGAGTGCTCCGATTACCACCAGGTGCTTTATCAGACCCAGGTGCTGCTGGTTGAGGTGGGGTGTGGACATGAAGGTAAGCAGCATGTTCAACAGTTTTTGAGAAAAAAGGGAAACTAAAGAGTGGCAAGTAATTCTGAACCAAGTTGCGGTACAGATACCAGTGGTGGAATATGGGTAGATTTACACTGATTCATTTAGTTGACGCTTTCCTCCACTCAGAGTGTTATCGTCACGCGGAACCGAGGACGTGGGAATGGCTGGACCCAAGAGCAGGATAGTTTGTCAGAAAACGAGGGGTCAGGCGAGTTCTTGTTGTCGAGGATGGGCAAAGAGTTGGTCGATCGGCGGTCAGAGTGGAAGCAAAGATCTATGGACGTAGTCAGGAGACGAGACGAATGGTTTGAAGCCGGGAAATGAAGAACAGCGACTGGGAACGAAGGAGATCGGAACATGAGCGCTAAGCAGGATGGTTGTCTCATTGAGATTCTGTGAGTGTGAAGGAGCCGAGGAGGGGTTTTAAAAGCCAAGAGTTCTAATTGTCATCAGGTGCTTGATCGTCTTCAGGTCCTGTCGATTGTAGTGCGGGCATGAACGTGATAGTACCCCCCTCCCCACGGGTGCCTGCAGCTACCCTGTGACGTCAGGAAGGAGAGCGGCCTCTGGGATGGGGTGCCGGCCTATCCGGATGGTCCCTATGGAAGTCAGCGGGAAGTTAAGGATGTCGCAGGCCGGCACCCAACTGCACTCTTCTGGCCCATACCCCTCCCAACCCACAAGGTAGTACAGGCCCCCACACCGGCACTTGGAGTCCAGGAGGGTGCAGATGGCATAGGCTGGTTCCCCATCCACCTCCATCGGAGGGGATGTCGGGTCCCCCCGAGTGGCTTGGAGCAGAGAAGTACTGTAGGGCTTGAGAAGGGAGAGATAAAAAGTGGGGCAGATGCGTAAATGAGGAGGAAACCGTAACAGATAAGTGACTGGGTTGATCTGTCAAAGGATGTTGCAGGGACTAATGAACCTGGGGCAGAATTTCTTGGAGGGCTTCAGACGGAAGTCTCTGGTCGACAGCCATACCCATTGCCCAGGTTGGAAGAACAGGGTCCGGTGGTGCCAGTCAGTCTGTTTGTATCGGAGAAACACTTTGGTGAAGATGTTCCCGCACTGCCCACCAAGCTGCTTTGCTGTTCTGGAACCAGGAGTCCACCGCGGGGACTTCAGAGGGACCGGGTGCCAAGGGAACAGGGGAGATTGGTACCCGAGGATGCACTGAAATGGGATAGACCTGTGGAGGAATGGGACAGGGAGTTATTTGGCCCAGGGCAGGAAACGGCCCACTGGTCTTGGGCTTGTCCACAGTAGCTTCTAAGAAAGCGGCCAAGGTCTTAGTTTAGCCACTCCACTTGTCTGTTAGCCTGGGGATGGTAACCCGAGGTAAGGCTGTAGGCAGTTTGTAGTGTACGGAGTCATGTTGGGTTAGCTGTTCACCAATCAACCAATGTCCACAGCTGCTTGTCCCAAGCGGGATTGCAATGAGCCGAAGCTTACCTGGCAGCCCGGGGCGCAGGGCAAGGGAGAGGGGTCACACCCAGGATGGAACGCCAGTCTGCCGTAAGGCACCCCAAGCAGGACTCGAACCCCAGACTCGCCACACAACGGGCACTGATCAAAATCAGTTGTTTACAGAACATGAACGTTTAACCAGAAAGTTCCAGGCCCATTACTGCTGCAGTAAGCCTCACCAATGAACTTATACTGAATTGTGTCACTCAAACTACCCTGCTATACAAATAGCTCAGATTATGTCATTCATAATAGCTAATGTTTGGTTTTACTACGCAACTTTACTGTGTGAGTCCTAAGCAGTTGAAAGCATGTAAATGTATGAAATACTTATCCATGTATGCACAATTATCTATGTCATGTTTATCTTACATGTAATTTTATCATGAGCAATAACCCATCATTTTCTATTTGCGCAGTGGTAACAAATGAACTTTACAGTGTACATAAATTTTGCCTCTTCTTATGTATTGAGTTCTGCCCAGTTTAATCGAAGAATTAAATAAATTCAAATGTTGTGGAACAGATGCTGTTAAAATTCACTATCAGAAGATTGCATTATGTTGTAAACTGAAATATAAAACGGCTGACAAAGCAAAATTGAGAGCAACAGACAAATTCATGGTTAATAGTGTAACTGTTGTAGTACCCCTGCACTTACCCTGAATTCATATAGTAAGAATACTTTGTTTTAGAAATAGGAAAAAAGTAAATCATTGTGAAAGTGCTTTTCTGAAACTGTAAATCAGATAGAAAGATAGTCAATCTACTAATTAATTTTATGCTCAAGTACTCTATTCACTTTTATTATATATTTTTATTGTTAATTTTTCTGCTGATAGCTGTGAAATTTGTGATTGATATAAAAAATGTGCAATGATGCAATGTTTTTACATTTTAATTGGTTTTCTGTTCTGGTTACACAGATGCACAGTTCTGGCTTACTAATCCATCTCTGGTGAGCCACCAACATAACATACATCACACACACACACACACACACACACACACACACACACACACACTTTCAGAACCGCTTGTCCCATACGGGGTCGCGGGGAACCGGAGCCTACCCGGTAACACAGGGCGTAAGGCCGGAGGGGGAGGGGACACACCCAGGACGGGACGCCAGTCCATCGCAAGGCACCCCAAGCGGGACTCAAACCCCCAACCCACCGGAGAGCAGGACTGTGGTCCGCGCCACTGCACCCCCTAACATACATCAGTTTATAGTAAATGTATACAGTTCAAGTTCAGCTTATTTTTATTGTCATTCCTATGTATAGCTTGCATACAGTGGAATGAAATGTTGTTTCTCAGGACACCATGGTGCATAAAATACTAATCTATGTATGTACATTTATTTGTCATATTTATCTTAAATGTAATTTTCTAATGTGCATCTACATCTGTTTTGTATGGATTACATAGTTTCAAATTCAAGTTTATTGTCATAGATACAAATACCTTGTACATGTATCATGAAAATCTTCCTGAATGCTTCTCCACAGACTATGGACAAAGAGAATAGAAACACTGCACAAACAAAACAATGGCAATGACAATGAGTACTGCAACAGCAATAGCAATAAATAATGGTAACAGTAGTAACAATAATGCCAGTTGACAGTCAGAGAACTCAGAACGAGAGAATGAGAATGCTTAAAGTGGCAGTGTAATTTACCAGTGTGCTTGGGTGGAGCAGTCCAATTCTAGTTACTAAAGGTAGCACATTGGTTAGTGTTGTATAGTCTTACAGCATTGGGGTAAAAGCTGTTCCAGTACCTAACTGTGCGGGTTCGAATAGACCTAAGCAGTTTTGCAGATGGTAGGGAAGAGAAGAGTGCCCGTGCGGGGTGACTATGGTCTTTCATGATGCGCATCGTCTTTCTGAGGCAGCGTATGGTGTAGGTGTCCTCAACTGCTGGTAGCTGTGTGCCGATGGTTTCCTGAGCCGTTTTGACCACCCACTGTAGGGCTTCCTTGTCCTGTATGGAGCAGCTGCCACTCCAGGATGTAATACACCCTGTGAGGACGGACTCCACAGCACACCTGTAGAAAGTGGTGAGGGCTGTAGTGGACATTCAGGCTTTGTTCAGACTCCTGAGGAAGTGGAGACGTTGATGGGTCTTTTTAATGGTTGATGCTGTGTGCTCAGTCCATGTGAGTTTGACAGCGAGGGTGACCCCGAGGAATTTGAAGCTGTTGACCCTCTCTACAACGTTCCTTCCTATGTAGATGGGTGCCTGAACCGTATCCTGTTTCCTGAAGTCAATCACCAACTCCTTAGTTTTACTGACATTGAGAGACAGGTTGTTGTCCTGGCACCACTCTGCCAGGAGCCTCACCTCCTCTCTGTAGGCCGTCTCATCGGTGTTGGTGATCAGCAAACTTTATGATGGTGTTGGAGCTGTGACTGGCCACACAGTCATGTGTGAACAGGGAGTATAGCACTGGGCTCAGGACGCTTCCCTGTGGAGTGCCAGTGTTGAGGATCAGTAGGGAGGAGGTATTACTGCCAATCCACACACGCAGGGGTCTGTTGGTGAGGAAATCCAGGATCCAGTTGCACAATGTGGCACTCAGTCCCAGCCCTAGTAGTTTCTGGATTAGCTTGGTTGGGATGACAGTGTTAAATGCTGAGCTATAGTCTACAAACACTAGCCTTGCATACCAGTTTTTATTATCCAGGTGAGACAGAATGGTGTGAAGTGTGTGTGATATCACGTCTTCAGTGGATCTGTTGTGGCGGTAGGCAAGCTGCAGTGGGTCTAGAGTGTGTGGGATGGTGTCCTTAATGTGTCCCAGCACCAGCCTCTTAAAGCATTTCATTGCAATGGGGGTCAGTGCCACCGGGCGATAGTCATTAAGGCAGCTCACTTTGTTCTTATTAGGAACAAGGATGATGGTGGTGTTTTTGAAACAAGTGGGTACAGCTGAGCTTTTTAAGGAGGTGTCAAATATGTCAGTGAAGACAGTAGCCAGTTGCTCACTGCATGTTTTTAAAACTTGCCCTGAAATTCCGTCCGGACCAGCAGCTTTGCGGATGTTGACTCGGTATAAAGTTTTTCTCACCTGTGCCACAGAGATGGTGAGACTGGTGTTATCATGTACTGTGGGGATGCGCAGTAGGGAGTCTTAGTTCTCGAACTCGAAGCGGCCATAAAACGCATTCAGTCCGTCAGGGAGAGACGCAGCGGCACCTGTCAATGACTGCCTCTGTGGTTTAGAATCTGTTAGTTTGGATTCCCTGCCACAGCCTACGTGCATCTTGAGTGCAGTTAAACTCTGATTCCACCTTCCTGCTATATTCCCATTTTGCGTTGGCGATGGCTTTGTGGAGCTCGTGCTTGCTCTTCTTGTACGTGTCCGTGTCTCCAGACTGAAACGCGCAAGTTCGCGCACGGATCTTAATTCGGATTTCGGCGGTTATCCATGGTTTTTGGTTGGGGAATGAGCGGACTGTTTTATATATGGTATGCAGACATTTACACAGTAGCGGGTGAAGTCCATGACCACTGTGGCATACTCGTCCAGATTGGAGGATGAGTTTCTGAACATGTTCCAGTCTACAGAGTCAAAGCAGTCCTGGAGCCTTTCCTCTGCTTCTGGTGTCCAGCGCTGCACAGTGCGCTTGACAGGCTCCTCTCGCTTGAGTTTCTGCTTGTAGACCGGGAGCAGCAGAATCGAGGTGTGATCTGACTGCCCGAGGTGTGGACGCAACAGGGAGCGGTACGCACCTTTGTGTGAAGTGTAGCAGTGGTCGAGGGTGTTTGAGCCTCTGGTGGGGCAGGAGATGTGCTGACAGTACTTGGGATACACATTCCTGAAATTGGCTTGGTTAAAGTCTCCAGAGATAATGAACGGTCCATCTGGGTGCTTGTTCTCGTACTTAGTGATGACGTGGTACAGTTCGTTCAGCGCGCTGTATGTGTTCTTTTGGGGTGGGATGAAAACTGCAGCCATGAGCACAGCCAAGAACTCCCTGGGCAGGTAGAACGGTCGGTATTTGATCAGAAGGTATTCAAGGTCCGGAGTGCAGTTCTGTGCAATCACTTCCACATTCGTGTACCATGCATTGTTAATGAGAAAGCATACGCCCCCTCCTCTCTTTTTCCCCGATGAATCAGTCCAATCTGCACGGTAAATTGAGAAGCCCTCAGGCTGGACCGCGTGGTCCGCTGTGCTGGCGGTGAGCCACGTCTCCGTAAAGCAGAAAACACAGCAGTTCCCTAAATCTCTTCAGAATTTAAGTCGCCCTCTGAGATTGCCCAGTTTGTTGTTGAGAGACTGAACGATGGACAGGAAAATGCTGGGCATTGGAGGCCGTAGCCCGTGGCATTTCTCCCTCACCTGAACGCCGGCCCTGCGGCCCCGTTTCCAAGATCGCGTCTTCTGTGTGGTCTCGGGTGGGACGCGGTCATGATGTTGTTCGCGGCAAAGCGAAGGTAGCCAGTTCGGCTCTCTAACGCTAAGAATTGCCTCTAATCGCATTGTTTCACGTATTTGCAGAAGTGTTTGGAGGTCATAAGTAATAAGAGAGTAAACTGGCTGGAGGAATAGTGACACAAACAAAATAATATACACTAAACCAACAAGTCTGCAAGGAGAAGCAATCAACACGTCGCCTCGTGCCGGCACCATCTCTTTGCTGCTAAATATTAATTTTCGGTTTATAAATGTGAAAATTGTGATTCATGTAAAAAATAGTACTGCAAGCATTTTAATTAGTGTCCTTTTCTGGTTATAGAGATGCACAGTTTTAGCCTGCTAAATCATCTCTGCTAAGACACCAACATCACATCCATTTGTACGTTTTCTGCAGTAACCACATCTCTCCTAATCTATTCTTGTATGAGACCTGCCCATGTTTAAAAACAGAACAAACACATTTCATCATACTGTTGCTCATCTCTCTTTGGTGGTAAGGAGTTCAGAGGACCTCTCCTTCCACAGATGAGAAGCTATACAGGTCTTCACCAATAACTTCATGTGAAATCCTGTACTCTGTTGTTTATTGTTTAGAAAAGGAATACAGAAAACAGTTGATCCATTAAAACGTAACAGGACTTTTTACCTTCTTTAAATGATATAAGATGCATGATCTAGGCTTTTTTGTATGTTTTTGGAATTATTCTGTGAGGTGACTATCTCCATATGGAACAGAAATATTCTTGTTTGTTGTAACATGACCTTACATAAATGGTATGTATAAAAACATAACTGTGTCACAAAAAAACAACCCACACACACACACACAGACAGACATGTCTGAAACCGCTTGTCCCTATTGGGGTTGCAGTGAGCTAGAGCCTTACCCGGCAGCACAGGGCGCAGGGCTGGAGGGGAAGGGGACACACCCAGGACAGGCAAAAAAGCAACCAATACGTTAAATAGCAATGTATTGCATGAGAAGTCCTACCACTGCTTCCAGGCATGTACATTTTCTTTATTTGTTTATTTATTTGGTCTTTAAATAGCCATAATTGCTTAAAAGTCAGCACTGACAATAAATAAGGCACTACTATAGTCAAAAGCATTGCTCTGATAATCATATAGAAAAAGCAACAATGCAGGCCAAATACTCAGCCTTCTTTTCTGGAGTAGTGATACTGCTAGGCTGCAAATTCTGTTACAGATATTGCCACTGTAATTGCATCTTCCAGCACTTCAGAGATTCTCCTGCTGACAGGCTGCCATGAACCAGTGGAGATGACTGGTGGCACGGTGGACCAGAGATTCACACTGAGTCTAGGTGGAGTTCGCATCTTCTCCCTGTGTCTGTGTGGGTTTCCCCCGGTCCTCTGGTTTCTTACCACAGTTCTAATTCCACTGCTCATATGGATTGGTGACACTAAATTGCCCATAGCTGGTAAAAGGGTGTGTGAGTACATGCACGTGTGGCTACCCTGGGATGGAATGGAATTTTGTCCAGAGTATACCCCTCCTCAACCTTGCACCAAATGCTTGCACGATAGACTCTCCCAGTCCACCGTGACCCTGCTCAGAGTAAGCACTCATTGAAATTGGATGGATGTTGAAATAAAGTGTTATATGGCCAGCACTCACAGTAGTAACTACATATAAAGTATATATTTTATGCAATGTAAACACAAAAATTATGATACTGCATGAACACATTTTGGCCATGGGCCTTTTTCAGCATGGAAAAAACTCAGATGGAAAGACACACACACAGTCTGAACTGCTTGCCCCATTCGGGGTCAAGGGGAGCCAAAGCCTAACACAGCAACACAGGGTGCAGGGCTGGAGGGGGAGGGGACACACCCAGGACAGGGGGCACACCCAGTACAGGATGCCAGTCTGTCACAAGGCACCTCAAGCAGGGCTTGAACCCCAGACCCACCACAGAGCAGAATCGGGTCCAAAAAGGATAAACCCAATCATGTACAAATTACAGTTGCCTTCTCATTATCAAATATACTCATTATATATATTCATGTATTCATGCTCAAACCATACCAAAGATCAGTTCTGAAAGGCCAGCCTTTTGTCTCGCCTCCTTTTCCATTTGACATGGATGCTTCTCCTGCACATTCTGTCAAGAGCCTTCTGGACTCCAAATGCCAGGGCAACAAAATTTTCTACCTCATAGACCAATAGGGGTACAGCAGAGAGAAGCAATCTTGGGTGCCTTCTCAAGACATTCCAGACCATGCACTCATTGAGGAATTCCAAAGAACACATCTGGATTGCCCAGCTGCTCACTCCTTTGTGTTCCTGTACTAGCCTCACTTTCTCCAGTGATCTGTGTTCCTTGTCTGTTCAGTTCTCTCTTTGCTGTCATTGAAAATCCCATGCACCTCATATTATTCATCGTTTCCCCAGGACCTTCTCCCCATTTTGCACAAACAGTACTGTGCACTGTTAAATAATCTTTGCACTGTGTCATGGTCGCGTCAGAGGGAGGCGGCGGACCCAAGTGCAGAGCGCTGATCGTGGTGTCTTCGGGGAAATCCTAGAACGGAGGTCAGAGGACGGGCAAAAGGTCTTCGAGGTGCGAACGTCGTCACAGGGAGGATCCAAAAGGCGAGGTCAGTGTTCAGGCAAGAGGTCGATAATCCAAAGGAGGCAGTAGATTGGAGGAATGAGGTACGGGTTCGGGGAAGGCGTTCAGGAACAGGTAAAGGGCTGGAGATGGTCGCTAACTAGGAGGCAGATCAAGGTTCCGCATCAGCTGGCTGTCCGACGCAGCCTTTTATGCTGCGATCTGCGTTGAGTCACAGGTGTTCCGTGTTGGTCTGAAGGTGTGGGCGTGGCAGTACCCCCCCCCCGAGGATCGGTCCCGAACACTCGAGGGCGACCAGGGGGACGGCCTCGAGGCCTAGGTGCGGGCCGATCCGGATGACTGCTGTGGAAGTCGGAAACGAGGCTCGGATCAAGGATGTCTCGTGCCGCTACCCAGGACCGTTCCTCAGGTCCGTATCCTTCCCAATCCACCAGATACTGGAGTACCCCTCCACGACGGCGTGAATCCAGGAGTGCCCGTACTGCATACGCTGGTGCACCACCGTCCGGCAGGAGAATTGGGTCCGGAGGCGTGCTTGCGGGCTGGTGTAGGGAGGTGGCCAAGGGTTTGAGGAAGGATATGTGGAACGTCGGGTGTGCGCGAAGGTGTTGGGGCAGTTGCAGGCGATAAGAGACCGGGGTAACTCTGCGGATAATCTTAAAGGGTCCTAAGTACCTGGGGCTGAGTTTCTTAGACATATACGGCCCTTGGAGACCCCGGGTGGACAGCCACACCCTCTGTCCGGGTGCAAGGGAGAGGTGTCGCCGATGCCGATCGGCTTGATGTTTGATACGGGTTTGTGATTCTTGGAGATGTCGTCTGACAGCTGCCCATACCTCGCCGCTGGTTCGGTACCAAGAGTCCACAGCTGGCACATCGCTGGATCCCGGTTGCCATGGGAACAACGGTGGCTGGTACCCCAAGATGCACTGAAAAGGAGAGACACCTGTAGAGGTATGGGTGAGCGTATTGTGGGCGTACTCTGCCCACGGAAGGTATCGAACCCAGTGAGTTGGGTGTTCAAGGCAATAGCTTCTGAGGTACCGACCGATGTCTTGCTGTAGCCGTTCAACCTGCCCATTGGCTTGCGGGTGGTACCCCGATGTCATACTCACTGTGACCCCAAGTTTCTTCCAAAAGGCCCTCCACACACGCGATGTGAACTGAGGACCCCTATCGGACACTATGTCTTCCGGTATACCGTAGAGTCGGAATACCTGTTGAAACAGCAACTCTGCTGTCTCCAAGGCAGAGGGGAGTTTGGGCAAAGGAATCAAGCGACAGCCCTTGGAAAAACGATCGATCACGGTCAAGATGGTGGTCTTACCATCTGACAGTGGGAGGTCCACTAAGAAATCTAACGCTAGGTGCGTCCAGGGACGGTTGGGTACCGGCAGGGGTTCCAGGAGCCCGGCTGGACTCTGATTTGAAGCCTTGGACTGTGCACAGACTGGACACGCCCGGATGTAGTCCTGTACATCCTCCCGGAGGGACGGCCACCAGTAGAGCTGCTGGATCCTAGCCTGAGTCTTCCCAAACCCTGGGTGCCCTGCTGCTGGATGGTCATGGGCCCATTGTAGGAGAGTCGTCCTCAAACCTGGCGGAACATATTGTTTCCCAGAAGGTTTACCTGGTGGTTCGGGGTCCCCTTGTTGGGCTTGGGCCAGATCCTGGGTGAAGTCCCACTGGACGGGTGCTACAAAGCAGGACCTGGGCAGGAGGTAGTCCGCTTCCGTTACCTCCTGCGTTTCGTCATGCAGCCGGGAAAGGGCGTCCGCTTTGATATTCTTGGGACCTGGTCTGTAAGTGACAGTAAACTGGAACCGAGAAAAGAACAGTGCCCACCTGGCCTGACGCGCGTTGAGGCGCCGGGCTGTTTGCAGATATTGTAAATTCTTATGATCTGTGAATACCAAAAAAGGGTGTTGTGCCCCTTCTAGCCAATGCCTCCACTCTTCTAGGGCTAACTTAATTGCTAGGAGCTCTCTATTTCCTATGTTGTAGTTTCGTTCCGCCTCCGACAGTTTCCTAGAAAAGAATGCGCAAGGGTATAATTTCATGGGCTTACCTTGCCTCTGCGAAAGGACAGCGCCCACCCCTGACTCAGAGGCGTCAACCTCCACCACGAACGGCAACTCAGGGTCGGGTTGATGCAGAATGGGGGCTGTAGAGAACTTGGATTTGAGGTTCTCGAAGGCTTGTTGGGCTTCTGGGTTCCACGGGAGACGAGGGGTTTTACTCACTGTAAGTGTTGTCAAGGGTGCGACGATCGTGCTGAAGTTCCTGATGAACCGGCGGTAAAAATTGGAGAACCCCAAAAGTCGCTGGAGGGCCTTAGTGGTGGTTGGCCGAGGCCATTGCTGGATGGTCTGGACCTTACCCGGATCCATAGCAAGACCGTCTCGGGTAAGTATGAACCCCAAGAAGGAGACCTTCTGCTGGTGGAACTCACATTTCTCCAACTTCACATATAACCTGTTCTGCAACAGTCTCTGGAGCACCTGTCGGACAGTCAACACATGCTTGGACAACGTATCAGAATAAACCAGGATATCGTCAAGATAGACCAGGACGCCCTTGTGGACCAGGTCCCCGAGCACATGATTCACAAACGCCTGGAATACACTGGGTGCGTTGGCAAGACCAAAAGGCATAACCAGGTATTCGTAATGACCCAGGGTGGTACTGAAAGCAGTCTTCCATTCATCCCCCTGCCGGATACGAACTAGGTTGTACGCACTTCTCAGGTCTAGCTTTGTGAACCATCGCGCCTGCTGAATGTTCTCAAGCGCAGCCGAGATCAAGGGCAGAGGATGTGGATATTTCACACAAATATTATTCAACCCCCGATAGTCGATACATGGGCGTAACCCCCCATCCTTCTTCTCGATGAAAAAAACCCAGCAGACGCGGGGGACGTGGATGGTCGAATAATTCCTGTCTTTAAGGCTTCGGTGATATAAGTCTGGAGGGCGGATTGTTCGGGTCTAGACAACGGGTAAATGCGACTACGCGGAGGCGTGGTACCCGGCAAGAGATCAATAGCACAGTCCCATGGGCGATGCGGTGGGAGCTCGGATGCGCGTTTCTTGCTAAAAACCTCCGCAAGATCCTGATACTCGGGAGGAACTGGCACCGGCCGTGCCGATTCTGAGCTTTCTATAGACGTAGCTCGACAGGGTAGCTGTAAGCAGGTTCTCTCACATTGGGGTCCCCAAGCCACTAATTCCCCAGTACTCCACTGGAACACTGGGTCATGCTTGGAGAGCCAAGGGAACCCGAGAATCAGGGGCAACTCCGGAGACGAAATTAAATAAAAACTCAACATTTCCTGGTGACATACACCTACTCTCACAGTTACAGGGGCTGTCTGGTGGTCCACAAAACCCTTCCCGAGGGGCTGGCCATCTAGGGCGGTCACTCGAAGACGCCCCCCAATGGGTTTGGAGGGTATGCCATGAGACCGAGCAAACCCAATGTCCATGAAGCACCCGGCTGCTCCTGAATCCACCAGTGCTGGCGTCTGTACCTGTCCATCTCCCCAGGATAACATTACAGGTACCGCGAGGCGGTTACAACTGAGGGTGCCACTCACCTTGATCTCGGGGCGGACAGGGCACTGGAGACGGAAGTGACTAGGGTCACCACAGTAAAGACAGAGGCGATTTTGTAGTCTTCGCTGTCGTTCGGGAAGGGACAGGCGCCCCAGCTGCATCGGCTTTGCTTCCGAGTGTTCGGGACCGCATCTTTCTGGAGCCGGTTCTGAGGCTGGTCCCTGGGTTCTGATCTGATTGTCTAATGTTACCGCGGTTTCTATGTACCGATCAAGGGTGCCTCTTTCTCCTCGGAACACCATTTCACTCCGGATGCGTGAGTTTAGACCACGGCGAAAACTAGCCCACAAAGCTTTCTCTCCCCAATCGCTGCGTGCTGCGAGAACACGAAATTCTAGGGCGTAATCTGCCACGGGTCGGTTACCTTGCTGAAGATTCAGGAGTCTTTCACTTAGCTGTTCCTCCGGTTGAACCAGTCCGAACACGGCGAGGAACAGGCTCTTGAGCTGTGCATAAGTGTTGGGGAGGCCATTTGTCCAGACTGCTGTCGCCCATTCAAGTGCTCTGCCCGTGAGCAGAGAGAGGACGTAGGTGATCCGGCTCTGTTCTGTGCTGAAAACTAGGGGCATACTGGAAAAAACAAGCTCACATTGAAGCAGGAAGCCGTCACATTGTGCTGGGGTCCCGTCAAAGCGGGTCGGGGGAGACAAGTGAAAACCGCGTGAAGGAGAAGGAGTGGTGTTCGACGAGTCAGGCGCTGCAGGACCGGCTGCGCGTTTCTCGATGGGTTGTGTGGGCGCACGCGACGTCTTCAGCACGCTTACCACCTGGTTGTAAGAGGTGATGAGGTTGTGCAGCGTCTGTTCCATACCTGCCAAGCGCGCTTCACGCGAGTCCAACTCTGCTTGGAGATAGTTCAGCTCCGCTGGATCCGTATAGCAGGCGGAACCTTCTGTCATGGTCGCGTCAGAGGGAGGCGGCGGACCCAAGTGCAGAGCGCTGATCGTGGTGTCTTCGGGGAAATCCTAGAACGGAGGTCAGAGGACGGGCAAAAGGTCTTCGAGGTGCGAACGTCGTCACAGGGAGGATCCAAAAGGCGAGGTCAGTGTTCAGGCAAGAGGTCGATAATCCAAAGGAGGCAGTAGATTGGGGGAATGAGGTACGGGTTCGGGGAAGGCGTTCAGGAACAGGTAAAGGGCTGGAGATGGTCGCTAACTAGGAGGCAGATCAAGGTTCCGCATCAGCTGGCTGTCCGACGCAGCCTTTTATGCTGCGATCTGCGTTGAGTCACAGGTGTTCCGTGTTGGTCTGAAGGTGTGGGCGTGGCACACTGGAGTTCAAAATACTTCACATCTGTGTCTGTTTATGACAGAGACTAACTACATCTTCTAGATATGCAGTAAGAGAGGCAATGAAAACATCATAAGGAAATATATAAAATGTTCATATTAAAAGCAAAAAGTTTTATACACTTTTTAATATAACGTATATGAAAAATATGATAAAGAGTACAATTTACACGAACACACATTGACTGAAGCCGCTTGTCCTAAGTGGGGTCGTGGCAAACCTGAGCCTAGCCCGGCAACACAGGGTGCAAGGCTGGAGGGGACACCAGTCCATTGCAAGACACATCAAGCAGGGCTCGAACCCCAGACTCATCAGAGAGCAGGACCTGGCCAAACCCGCTGCGCCACCATGCCTCCATGCCACCCCCTTGGGTACACTTTAATGAAAAGTTAATATGCCTTCAATTACATTCATTAATACCTTTCAATAAGTTCTGCATGACAGCTGAAAAAGCTTAAAAGGAGATGAATTGTTGCCATCTGCTTTTCTGTAGATGTTCCCCTTGACTTCATAATGTAAAGCCAGCGTTTGGAGAAATGATCATAACACAGTGACACAGTGGAGGAGGGGGCTCCATTTTCTGGTTTGTGATATTGTATACAATGCAGTACATATTTTGTCAAGCAATTGCCAAGTGAGTACTTGGAACAAAATGTATTAGGTAGTCCGTGACTGAAAAAGACTGAAAGGGGTCATCTAAACTGACTCATCAGATTCCAGGAGCAGGATGCCTGCATGTGTAAAGTTAGCAGTCAGCTTGACTGTGCAACATATTTGAGCCATACATGACCTCATTACTTCTTTCTTGGTGTTTGAGAACAATGACCTAACAACACTGGGTGTAGCTTACGTGATGAACGACTAGAAAATAGACTAAAATATACTAAAAAATAGTGCCGCTCCGCAATATGTTAAATGTTTTAAAAAAAAACACCTTACAACCTAACTACCCATCCATTAAGAAATATATGAAACAGTGGTAGCAGCAGCAGATAAAAAAAAAAATAAAAAAGGCAATCATCAAGCTTTTTAAATTTATTGTTTACAGCTAGGAATAAGTATGTTGGACAGACTTTTTGAATTTGATACTAAACATTCGGTATGAGGTTCCTGGAGAGGAAGATGAAACCTCATGTATTGTTTGGCCCTTGAGCACATTATCATATGTCATTGCCCGGTTAAATGATTTCTGTCCATGGAGATTCATACTGAATGACGTAAACCAAATCAAAGGTGTTCAATATAAATGAGCAGCAATACAACGTTTCATTGTACATGACCCTCACTCCACCATGACAAACCTGCTGTAAGAACTTTGGATCCTTTAAGGTGCTCTGCGAAAAGGTACCACTGCATCTGTACTATTTTAAGTAAAAATGTCAGACTAGGTTTCCAAGTGGAGTAGATTGGGATACATAAACATGATGTTTGTTATTGTTTTACAGGGTCACCCAGGCATTTTAATGGAGAATATCAGCTTCAGTGATAGTTTTGAGCTTAATCTTGACCCATTTCTGATCCCAGTGAAAGGAAAGTATCCTGTTTTCCTAATGGGTACCTTAGTCTATTTGTTCAGTGTTTCCTGCAACCTGACTCTGATGCTTCTCATTGTTGCACAGCAGAACCTCCACAAACCCATGTACTTCATCCTTTTCAGCCTCCCGTTCAACGATTTGATTGGAATTACCACAATGCTTCCTAAGGTGCTGTCAGATATTGTCACAGAAACCAGCAAAGTGCACTATCATTTATGTGTTCTCCAGGGCTTTTTGCTGCACATGTATGGAGGAGGCATCCTGTTTGTGCTGGCAGCAATGGCTTTTGACCGTTATGTGGCCATCTGCCAGCCCTTGAGATACAATGCCATCATGACCCCTGCAACAGTGGCATTAATCATATTACTGATCTGGGGTCTTGATTTTATTCTGATCCTGTCATTGTTTTCTATGCAGGTCCGGCTACCTAGGTGTAGGTCCACTATAATGAATGTATTCTGTGATAATCCCTCCCTGCTTAAACTCACATGTGTGAACACTACTGCCAATAATGTTTTAGGTTTGTTCAACACAGCTATCATTCAGGTTATCAGTGTGTCTATTCAGATTTTTTCTTATGTCAAGATCCTCATTGCCTGCACGGTTACCAGGAAATCTGGGGCAAAGAGCAAAGCTATCAACACCTGCAGTGCACAGCTGTTAATCTTCATCATATTCGAAGTTGTGGCCACCTTTACTATTCTTTCACATAGGTTTAAGGATATTTCAACTTACCTGCAAAAAATTATGGGCATGCTGATATTTCTGGTTCCTCCGCTATTAAATCCCATTGTGTATGGCTTGAACACCAAAGAAATACGAAATTCACTCATCAGAGTTTTCAGGACTAAGGTTTATAATAAATAATTCAAGGCCATCATCGTTGTTCTGTGCGAGAAACCTACATAAAGAAAATCATATGAAAACATTCACAGTCCTCGCCACAGTAGTGTGTCAGAGGAAAATTCTGCACACTTCATTTTGTTCAGTTTTAAATGGATGTGCACTGCTGTAAAGTGTGGATGAAAGGGAGGAGGACTGTTTTAAAATCTTCCTAGATTTTAAACATAGTAAAAAGAATCAAAATGGCTTTTTCAATTTCCATCTTTGTCTAATTAGAAGTGAGAGGTGGAGGCAGCATATTGCTCAGTCATCACCTTAATGATGTGAGAGTTCGTCTTTTGATTTCTTACTCAAATCCTGTTCCTGCTGTTGTATCCTTGATCATGGCATTTAACCCTGAACTATTTTAGTGAATAATACCCTGTATAAACAATTTCAAGTCCCCGAGTGTACAATACCTTGTAAATTGCCTTAGACAAAGGTATCAGTGAAATAAAGAATAACATTAAAATAATCGCCGTATCGGTGAAAGAAAGAAAAAGAATAAAATAAACACCTATAAGTTAAATTACAGACTTCATGTATTATTGAATAATTATTAATTCATTTAGCTTACACTTTTCTTTTGGAAACAATTTACCATATTATACTACTTTCAATGATTTACCCATTTATAAATTTTGGCAAATTTTACTGCAGCAGTTAAGGGTAAGTACCTTACTCAATGGTATTATAGGAGGAGTTGGGGTTTGAATCCAATGTTTCGAATGCAAGAAAATATCTCTAACCACAATGCTGTCTCCTGTTTTCCATTTTAAGATATAGACTAAATCTGTAAGACTTTTTTTTTTCTGAATAAAAAACTGGGCAAATATTTCTTATCACTGACAATAAAGTGTCCAGACTACAAATTCTTTACTCCTCCAAATACCCCAACTCAATGGAAATATGATTTCTAGACTACTCAACTAGCACACTCACTGGTGTACATGAAACAGCAGTTTGCTGTAATCTCAGGATTACCCCTTTTTTGATTTAGTGTAGCTCATAGATTGAAAGAAACTGCATAAATATGGATTTTATCATACAACTGACAAAAAAATGTTCTGTAAACTCTTCTGATTAATAGTTTGATTAAATGCACCTAATATTCTGTTTTTCATTCCTCTCTGGACACATGAAGCTGATGAAGCGTTTCCATCCAGCTAAGTGATTTACCTGATTCCAAAGCAGCACTTCGGCTTTAATCCTTTCCACTCTTGTTCTGTGTAATGTTTCCAAGCATTAAAATAGTTTCAGATGTCACAGGTTTTTTTTTTTTTTTTTTGAATTATGTGACGTGATGTCGTGAAGTGTTTTAAATAACTTATATTTTGGAACTGAGTTGTGTAAAGTTCTGCAGTGCCTCATTTTCATTTAGCTGACACTTTTCTCCAAGTGACTTACAATGTTTAGGTACTTACAATAACTTATCCATTTATACAGCCGGGTAATTTTTACTGGAGCAGTTTTGAGTAAGTACCTTGATGAATGGTACTACAGTTGGAGGCAGGAATTAAACCTGCAACCTTTGGGCCCAAAGGCAGTAGCTCAAACCACTTCGTTACCAGTTGTCCCTGGTAGCATAGTGATTAGAAATAAAACACAAAATAAAATACATTTTATAACAATTTAATTGTTTTTCCAAAGATTGTCATCATTACTATTTCTCCAGTCATGTTGATGAATATTTGAGCAAAGCTATGATATATTTTAGATGTACTGTACAATTCTGAGGTGTCATCCTCTTGGACTTTTGCAAAAAAATGAAAGTTTGAGAGTAAACCCCAGCCCACGCCTACCTGTCAGTCTTGTACAAAGCATGGAAATTCCCATTAAGTTCTGTGCCCTGCACATGCTGTTTTCCATAAACTCGCCACCTCCCTGCGTCACCTCTGTTTGTGCAATGGGTCCCAAAAGAGGGCTCAACAACATCATTTGACAGCAGGTGTGAACAGCCCAGCAGACCCTACACCTAGAGTACACCAAGCATCTGCTCAAATGCATAATGAGTTCAATACTTCCATATTCTCAGTGAACATGTAAAACTGTCAGATAACTTATCTTTCCTCATTTCCTCATAAACGGCAAAAGACAGGGAACAGCAAAGGGCTGTGCTGTGTCCAGACCCTTATACCTTTTACAGGGAAAAATCAGACATCCTATACTTCAGCAGTGCCATTTTTCTAAACTGCTTCCACATGCATTTCATAAGTGTTTATGAACTGAGCAATAGGACCTCATATGCATTATTTTATTTCCATTAAAACCAGTTGAGTTTACTTTCAAACCTTTCCTTTCAATTGTTTTTTTATTATCTTTAAGTGTTCTAGAACGCTTGAAATTATTAAAACAAACAGCACACCATTTATCATTACTTGTGTTTATCAGATGAAATCTAGTTATAGTAGATAGGTATAGTTGGTGGTGCTGGTGTCTTAACAGCTCTTGTATTGTGGGTTCACCTCTGACCTTGGAATTATCTGTGCAAAGTTTGGATGTTCTTCCTATTTTGCTGCGATTTCCAGTCCAAAAATATGAAATATATAGCAGAAACTTTGCCTCATCAAAGACAGATCAACTGTTTCATCAACCATCCCTTATCCCTGAAGGAAACGGTCAGTGTGAGAGATTTCATCATACCTTACGTGACCATCTGTGCACCTTCCCACCAGAAAAGAAGGAACAGTGGTCACACCATTTGGCTCAGTTGACATGCCTACAACACTACCTTTCATGTTCTTCCTATTCTGTGAAGACTTCCTGTCCAAAATGTGAGAAAAAAACTGCAGAAAATTCAGACTCATCAAAGCCAAATCAGTCGTTTCATTAATCTGTCAAGTAGTGCATAGATATTGTAAACAACAATAAAACAAAACAATTTAAATTAATTAATTACTGTAAATTACAGTTTTTTTACTGCACACACATACAACAACAGCAACATAATATTATCCTAACTATAAACAGTTGTACATCACAGCTAATCTCTCTCTCAAATCCACATGGGAAGGACTTGTGGCTGATTGATTGTCTTTTTTTTTTCTTAGTGTTCATACAAAGGTAGGCTGGTAAAGTTCTGATTGGGGTTGTACTTAAACTTATGAGCTTTAAAAGAGCTTAACAGAATGATTTTATCATAAGAGCCCTTTCTTGCATCAGTCACAACTGTCGCTAAACCTAACGAAGGAAGTGGACCAAATAAGAGTGAGTACTTCAGCATTGTGAAGAAATCTTTGCTTTCATTTTATATCACTAAATGAAAGCTTCAGTGCCTTTATTTAGTGAAGTTAAAAAATATTAATTCAGTTTTAATATTTCACCAGTTTGCTCAAAATAAAAGCTCAAGAAGATAATTCTGTTTACTAAAAAGTAAAGACATTGGTTAAATAATTTAAATCTTAATGATTTTTTTTTGTTTTTTTTTATAAATTTTTATTATGCATTTAATGAACTGGTTGTATATTTAAATATTTAAAGAAATCAAATGATTTGAACAAATCGGGTTTTCATTTTTTTTTCTTTTACAGGATGATATATTGATCAAAACTATACCTGGGACAACAAACACTAAACACTTCATTATGTCTTCTAATATAACAGCTGTAACGTCGATTTTGACTTTGCAACCTCTTCAAATTCCTCCTTCAGGTTTATATCCCTCCTTCATTTTTAGCATACTGACATACTGTATTATAGTGTTTTTTAACTTGACACTCCTCATCACCATCGCGTTGAACAGGGACCTTCACAAGCCTATGCATCTGCTCCTCATCAATCTGCCCATCAATGACATGATAGGTGCTACTGCCTTTTTCCCGCAGCTCATCAGCAGCATCTTGTCTCAAGACAGGATCATCTCCTACCCAGCCTGTTTCCTCCAGGCATTGCTCGCGCACCTGTATGGAACTGGGTCTTTGCTAATCTTGACAGCCATGGCATTTGATCGGTACATTGCCATCTGCTGCCCACTGAGGTACAACTCTATAATGTCCAACAGCAACGTGACAAAGATCATCATCTGCTTGTGGCTGGCTGACTACGTTATGATAGCAGTGCTGTTCTTACTCCTCATCCGCTTCAACATCTGCAGGACTGTGATAGTGGACATGTACTGCAACAACCCTTCGCTGATGAAGCTCATCTGTGAGGACACAAGAATAAACAACTACTACGGGTTGTTTTTAACCATCTTCCTTCAGTGCGGGTCCTTAAGTGCTGTAATATTTACATACTGTCAAATTCTGTTGACCTGCTTGATGAATAGGCAGTCGGACACAAAAAGCAAGGCCATTCAGACTTGTGCTTCACATTTAGTGGTGTTCATCTTCTTGGAGTTTAATGCCATGTTCACCCTAATTTCCCATAGGTTTGAGCAGACATCTCCTTTTCTGAGGCGGGCTTTTGGAGTATCTGTGATGATTTTTCCTCCTTTCCTAAATCCAGTTGTATATGGACTCAAAACAAAAGAAATTAGAGAAAAGATATTTAATCTTATCTTCCCTAAAAAAGTGGTTCCATGTCTTGTCATTTCAAAGATGATGTAGTTCATTTTTTATTTTCTGGAATTGTAAATGTAGTAATAATACAGTATAATATAGTAAGCAAGTAAAATGGTTGCACAAGTTATTATAAACAATAATATATTTTAAAATATACGGTGTTAATATAAAAGTATGGGTAATGTATATGCTTATAGGTCAGGAATATTTTTTTTTTCACCTCATCTTAAATACATAATTTGAAAATAACTTTAATGCAACTTATAAATAATTAATCCAACTGTTTATAGAGTTCTAATGTTAGTTTATGAAATCTTGTTCATCCTCTTAGCTTCTCCTTCTTTTCTCTTGTCTTTTTTTCTGCACTGTAAAAAAGCCAACTTACGAAAAGTTCTCCAAATAAACACAGAAAAGTAAATTGAATTAAGATATTTTGATTGGAAGTGTTCATGCGTCATACTTTCAACAAATTCGTTCCTTAAATGTTACAGACGTGCAATGTTTTGTTGACCTTATTAAATTATTTTAGTTTTGCCTTGAACCTTCACGTTTCACACGGTTTGAATCTCGAGCGCATGCGCAGTATGAGATTTTAACCCTTTGGAATCCGTTTCCAAGAATTGATGTTGACGTGAAAGAGCGGTTTCTGCAGAATAACAGGTATGTATCACTATATGTTATTTGTTATATAATGTATGTTGTGCTCTTCCCAGGCTGATTGTCTAATCTAATTTAGTGTTACTGATTTCGCGCACTGCTTAAATAAATAACGTGCGCAACCGCAAGTAAAAATCTCATATCATACAGGAGTTTAATTTAAAAAACAATGAATGGCTGTAACTACAGGGCCAGGGCCAGATATATAGTATTGGCCGTTTTCTAGATGCATATGATGAGCAAATCAAATGTCTCATTGAATACTTATTAAATACATGATGATTCACGCAATTTTGCCATTTATCATCATCAAGCGCGATTAAAATAAAGTATTTTTTTTTCCCCGTGTTCGAGCCTCTCTCTCAGACTTACTAGTTACAAAGCAACAACAAGCAAGCTTGTCTGCGGGACAAACGGGGAAAAAGGCTTTAATTTCAATCATTTGAATAATGGATAAATCGCGCTGAATAATGTAATGAGTAATACATGTGACCATTTGCTCATATCATATGTCTTGAAGAACGGCCAATAATTTTTGATTCTAATTATCCCAGGACTATATCTTTGTTCATTGGATGCAGGTTACCTAAGGCTAAGTACCTGCGATCAATATAAATGCATATTGACTCGTTTAAAAGACAAATTACTAACACATTACTCTGGTCTTTCTTTTTTGTTGAGCATTGTTGTCTCACTACATAAGACTTGAGGAGGCTGGCCGGTGGTGACAGGCAGATCCTATGCTGACTGAAGATGAAAACCAACTGCCATGATGGACGATGTACAATCAATGGCTGATCTGGGGATTCAAGCTACCATACAGCAACAATATCATTATTACAACATGGCATGCTGCCCTTGGGCCTGTAGTTTTAATCGAACCCTTTTCCAGCGCCATTCTCAGCTAGAGCGTGCGAATCCACCTTCTTTCTTTTAACTATGAAAATAAATTGAATTGAATTGAACTTTCTTACTTTTAGTTTTGTTTGCACACAATTTTAATGTAAATAACTAAGTCAGCACACAGCTACCAGCAGTCGAGGACACCTACACCACACGCTGCCTCAGAAAGACGATGCACATCATGAGAGATCATAGTCACCCTGCACGGGCACTTGTCTCTTCCCTGCCATCTGCAAAACGGCTTAGGTCTATTCGAATCCACACAGCTAGGTGCAGGACCAGCTTTTACCCCACTGCTGCAAGAGTATTACAACACTAACCAATGTGCCACCTTTAGCAGCTAGAGTTGGACTGCTTCTACAAGTGGGACTGCTCCTCCCAAGCACATTGGTAAATTACACTGCTACTTTAAGTCAAGTCAAGTCAAGCTTTATTGTCATTCCACTACATGTGTGGACATACAGTGGGACGAAATGTCGTGTCTCGCAGGACCACGGTGCTGTGTAAAATAAGCATAAATATAAACATACAACACTAGACCTAAGGACAGCTTTTAGACCTACATAACTAATTTACTAAGTCGATAATCTGAAATTAGTGCAAATATACTATAAACAGTTAACTATACAATACAAGTACTTACATAATAACTGTGCAGTAGAGGTATTTAAGAAGGAATAGTGCAATATGATTTGTAGTGCATTCACAAGTACATGATATTTGTGCAACAGAGGTATTTAAGAAGGAGCATTCTCATTCTCTCATTCTGAGTTCTCTGACTGTCAGCTGGCATTATTGTTACTACTGTTACCATTATTTATTGTTATTGCTGTCATTGCTGCTATTGTTATTTACTGTCATTGGCAGTGTTTTGTTTGTGCAGTATTTCTGTTGTCCTTGCCCATAGTCTGTGGAAAAGCATTCAGAAAGATCTTCATGATACATGTACATGGTACTTGTATCTATGACAATAAACTTGAAACTTGAACTTGAAGTCCATCTGACTCACATGCAGTCAGTTACCTCAACTGGTTCTATACCTGGTTCTATACTGGAGTCACACACGGTAAACTGGTTCTGTACTGGACCCCCAGAGGTTTCTTTTTTCTCCCTCGATTTTCAGTTTTTGATCCTTTCCTTTGTGGCCAGTAGGTATACTTATAGCTCTATAAAAGTTCTATATTATGATAGTAGTCAACTGTCTTCTTTGTTTCTTATCTGATGCATTTGTTTTTGTTGTCTTATGCCTGTGTTAAAGTGCTCTGTGTCACTGCGTGAGAAGAGCGCTCTATAAAAATAAATTGAATTGAACTGAATATACTGCATTCTGGCCCTGGCCATCCAGACGGTCTTACTGCCATTTCTTTAAAACTAAATGAGCTAGCATAAATATCTGTATAAAAATGGGGGAACATGATGAAAAGAGGATGTTTTTATAAAGAAGCAGTGCACTGAAGAAGGAAAAATATTGAACAAGAGGAAATGCAATGCAAATATTGCAAATTTTCTAATTCTGACCCAGAGGTCCACAAGACAGCTAATGTCACATATGGTGTTGTTACTTTATATAATTAACACTTTTTCTGGAGTTGTTTAACGTGCATGGGTAACATGCATTGGGTTCAGTGTAACATGCAAATTAAGTCAGTTAAAATGCAAGACTTGGAACCAGTAAGGTCATTGTTGTGACATTGGACACAAACCGTTTAAATAAAAGAAATTTGACCAGTGTTATACTTTGTCTTTTATTTAGACTATTTAAATAATAATTAATGAATCCATCTGGCCTATTTATGGTCAGCCAACAAAAATTTTTTTTTTCTGTGATTCAATAGGTAAATGTCACTATCTGTGTTCTGAGAACTTATGATTTTAACATAATCTTTTCAGCTGGGTGGACTTCAGTCCCAGTTTGTTGAGATAACTCAAAAAAAGTGCTCGTAATAGGTTGCCTTATTATTATAAGTTGCCTCAACTTTTTTTTTTACAGTGTGACCTTTCAACGGTATAATTTGTGACATCACCAGTCTCACAAATTTTGACATAAACAGTTGTAAATGTATGATCTGAAAAATACAAATATAAATTAGTTGTAACTCTGTCAGCTGTCTCTAAAAGACGAGAGGCGTGATAAACGATGAACCCAAGTGCAGAGCTCTGTTAGGTGAAAGTGCTAGAGGTAGAGTGGTGCAGGTATTGACATGGGCTTGGACAAGGAATTCTGACAAGTACTTGGACTATGTATAAATTGATTCCAGTCATGCAGGACCAATGTACAACAGTGGGTCCTCTGATGTGCTGGGTTTTCCTCTGTTAACTGTGACCCAGTTATTCCAACCCTGTCAGACTTGCAGCAGATAACATGAGCATGAATGAGACCACAAGCAACCCTCCACAGTGTCCAAGAAATATTTTAAAGGAAAGAGTTTACAAGTTGGTCTCAACTTCTGCAGCTTGCAAAAAATTAATAATTAAAATATTATATAATGCTTAATGATGACACTAAGAAGGATACATTATGATGGTCTTGTAAGGACACATTTATGAGAGCAAATCTTTTTTTTTAAATCATTATTATTATTTAAATTGTTTAAATTTTAATCTTCTAGAGGCATCATCCTGACAATAAATAACAGTGTTCATGTCTTATTGCAGCAAGGCATAAGAGTGACAAAATTTCTATTATAAAGGTTTTGGAGATTTAATACAGAAAGGTTTAAAGTGGTATCCAAGGGAAAGCAGGTAGTGTGTCAGTTGTTTACAGCACATGAACGCTTAACCTGAAAGTTCCAGGCCCAGCTCCCCATTACTGCTGCAGTAAGCCTCACCAATGAACTTATACTGAATTGTGTCACTCAAACTACCCTGCTATACAAATAGCTCAGATTATGTCATTCATAATAGCTAATGTTTGGTTTTACTACGCAACTTTACTGTGTGAGTCCTAAGTAGTTGAAAGCATGTAAATGTATGAAATACTTATCCATGTATGCACAATTATTTATGTCATGTTTATCTTACATGTAATTTTATCATGAGCAATTACCTATCATTTTCTATTTGTGTAGTGGTAACAAATGAACTTTACAGTGTGCAGAAATTTTTCTTCTTCTTATGTATTGAGTTTTGCCCAGTTTAATCAAAGAATTAAATAAATTCAAATATTGTAGAACAGATGTTAAAATTCACTATCAGTCAATTGCATTATGTTGTAAACTGAAATATAAAACGGCTGACAAAGCAAAACTGAGAGCAGTAGATATAGTCATGGTTAATAGTGTTACCTTGTAATCTGAAGGTCCCTGCATCAAATATTGTCATGTTGTAGTACCCCTGCACTTACACTGAATTTATATAGTAAGAAAACCATTGCATAAATAGAAAAAAGTAAATCATTGTAAAGTTGGTAGGGGGGTGCAGTGGCGCAGTGGGTTGGACCACAGTCCTGCTCTCTGGTGGGTCTGGGGTTCAATTCCCACTTAGGGTGCCTTGCAATGGACTGGCGTCCCGTCCTGGGTGTGTCCCCTCCCCCTCCGGCCTTATGCCCTGTGTTACCGGGTAGGCTCCGGTTCCCTGCGACCTCGTATGGGACAAGCGGTTCTGAAAATGTGTGTGTGTGTGTGTGTGTAAAGTTGATTTTCCAAAACTGTAAATCAGCAAAAAGTTTAATAGAAAATCTACTAATTCTTTTTATGCTCTACTATTAGTACTATATAAAGTACTATTCACTTTTATTAGACGTTTTTGTTGTCAATGTCTCTGTTCATAGCTGTGAAATTTGTGATTCATGTAAAAAAAATATGCAAGCTGACATTTTAATTGGTTTGCTGTTATGGTTACAATGGTTACACAGACACATAGTTTTGGCTCACTAATTCATATGTGCTAAGACATCAACATCACATCCATTTGTAGGTTTTCTGCAGTAACCACATCTCTAATCTATCCTTGTATAAGTTCTGCTCATGTTTAAAAACAGAACAAATACATTTGTTTGAAAGCACAACACATTTCATCATACTGTTGCTCATCTCTCTTTGGTGGTAAGGAATTCCGAGGACCTCTCCTTCCACATATGAGAGGCTATATGGGTCTTCACCAATAACTTCATGTTGTAATCCTGTACTCTGTTGTTTATTGTTTAAAAAAGGATTAAAGAAAACAGCCGATCCATTAAAATATAACAGGACTTCTTGAATAGTTCCCTCTTATATTATATAAGAGGCATGATCTAGGCTTTTTTATACATTCATGGCATTATGGTGTGACTTTATCTCCATAGGAAACTGAAATATTCTTATTTGTTATAACATGACCCAAGATAAATGATATGTATTGTGAGACAAACTGAAATATATTATATTCTGAATCGGTATTTTGCGGCGGGTTCAGCCGGTGCTGCTGTGTGGCGGGTCTGGGGTTTGAGCCCTCCTTGGAGTGCCTTGCGACGAACCGGCATCCCGTCCTGGGTGTTTCCCCTCCCCCTTTGGCCTTGTGTTGCTGGGTAAAGTTCCGGCTCACCGCTAACCCACTTGGAACAAGTGGTTGTTGACAATGGATGGATGAATGAGGACTTTTCTGAACATATTATTACTCTTCACTGTATATATTTTTGCGGTCTATTTTAAATATTTCTGCCCTTGACTGTTGGTGGCATTGAGAAGCATGGGGTAAAACTGCTGTCTCACACAAAAGCACTCAATATGTTAAATAAATAAAATAAACCGTCACTACAGTCAAAAGCAATTCTCTGATAATCATATGGAAAAAGGAAAGAACAAATACTCAGCCTTCCATTCTGGAGAAGCGACAGTGCTAGATGGCAAATTGTGTTACAGGTATACCTGGACTTATGACAAATGGACATGAGACAACTGACATACGGACATGAGAAGAATGTGTGTCCCCATGAGTTTATTACATGCATAACTGCAGAGTTCTCTCAGCACTTCAGAGATTCTCCTGCTCACAGTCTCTTGTGCACCAGTGGCTATGACCTCCTTGTCTCCCAGTGACAAAAGCATCAGCTGACTGAATTAATGGAAATCAAAAAATTCTCCTAAATTTATATACTTTCCTAGCACACAGTTATAGTGGCTCTGAATGGAGCTGACACACATAAAATCCATTTCACACTGTTACAGTTGTACTTCTCCTGCACTGTATTTTAATCATCATAAGTAATGCACAGTGGTGAAAGCCAGCACGCTTTGGGTGACTTTTCTTTATATCATTTGTACTTTCAATCAAATTGCAAAAGCTTTTTTTTTTATTAGGGAATCCTTTTTTTTAATTTTTGCATTATTTATGTATTTAGTACATGTGTAACTGTATGTACGGGACAGAGGCTATACCATTTTGAGGGCAACAGCAATACGCATATTCAGGGCGATTTGTAAATCTGAAAGTAGCTGATTCAGATCCCTGCTCCTACCCTTGAGCATTGTGTTTAACCTGAATTAATACAGCAAAAATTCACTGCTGTTTAAATAGGTAGATCAGTGTGAAGTTGCTTGTCTAAAACTGTAAATTGCCTTGGACAAAGTGATTAGCAAAATTAAGGTCAGTAGTCTGCATTATTTTATATATTTTTTTATTTGTTGAGCTAGACACAAAACAGTAATGACAATTCTATTTTATAGCAATATGTATAATGACATGTTAACTGATGAGACTGGAAATTTCTAGAAAAAAGAGTAAATCAATGAAAAACTGGCAGTTTGGTGCCATTTGCTCTTTGTTTTCACAGGGAAAGAAAATCAAGGCAAGGTCCCATGTGCTCAGTATTCTCCTTTTATTGTTTGATTTTATGCAGTACTGAATATTCTCACAATCTGGGACATGAATTGGTCAGTTTGATTGTTTTCGGTGCCAGCCTCTATTAAACATCTTACTGTATTTTGTAATATAGACCATCGAGATCTGTTGTTCTGTGCCCCACAGCTGAGAAAAGGGCTTTGTAAAAAATAAAAGACACTGAATGAATAATCATAAAAATCATGTGTAATTAGTTATATTACAGTCTTCTTCCAACAGAATGGTTGTGTAATTTTAATGGATCAAAATGAAACTAACATCACTTTTGTTCTTTAATAGATTTTGGTGAATTTTACAGAGATTCTGTATGACAGTTGAAAAAGAAAAGCGCTGTTAAAAACATTTTTGTTGTAGTAGTTCAGCATTATTTTTGTTTTCTGCATTTTTAAAAGTGATTAGGAAATTATTTCAACCTTTCAAATGCTTGTGTATCAAGCTATAGACTTGACTGTTTTTGACCAGGAAATCGTTGCCATGTGGTTGGTGAAAATCCTGTTGGCAAACATCTGCTTTAATTTACTTTGAATAGCTTTGGTTTTTATACCATATATCACTGGGTTTAGACTTGGAGGAAAAATCAGAAAAGATATTGACATAAACTTTTGCAGCAAAGGAGGAAAATATGGAAGTCGGTAAACAAGGACGATGATGATACCAGAGAACTCGTAGATCAGGAAGACCAGCAAGTGTGTAGCACAGGTGTGCACTGCCTTGCCTTTTGACTCAGTATCTTTGTTTCTTAAACATGTGACCAGAATCCAGGTGTAGGAGAACACAACTGAAAAAATGCCCAGGCCATGCAGGAGGCCTGTGATAAACAGACCGTAGATGTTGTTAACTGTGGTGTCTGTTGCACAGGTCAAACGGAGGAGGGAGACATTGTCGCAGTAAAAGTTGGTGAGCGCAGTCTTGCAGAACGGGAAGCGCAACGTGAGCACAAACAGAGTGCAGATCAGCAGAAAATCTGAGAGCCAGGCTGACACAATCAGTTTTATCACACAGGATCGTGTCATGATATTGTGGTACCTTAACGGGTAGCAGATGGCAATATATCGGTCAAATGCCATGATGGACATAATCAGAAGTGTGGCGCCACCATACATGTGGAGGCAGACAGCTTGGATCAGGCATTCTGGAAATGTGATTGACCTGTCTTCTGACACCATATCCCACATGGTCCTGGGAAAAAAGGCACTGATTCCTATTAGGTCATTAATAGACAAGTTGCACAAGAATGCATACATTGGCTCATGTAGGCTTTTGTTCATGGCTATGAGGAGAAGGAGAATCAAGTTACAGGCCACCGTGAAGCAATAAATGACAATGCCAAAGGAGATGGTTACATAAGCACCTTTCTCGGACAGACCAAAGCTGCCCATGATAAACAAGGCATCCACAACATCGATAGTTCTGTTTCCCATTATCGTCCTAGTGAAAGAAAAGAAAAAAAGATTACTCTGAGCTCAAAAGTGCAAGAATGAAATGAATATCTTCAACAATTCACAGATTAATATAGAAATGAATGAGATGTATTAAAACTCCAATTTACCAAGAATATTTTCATGCAATAATAAAGTAAGACCTTTCTTAAGCTACAAATTTATTTCCGTAGCAAACATTACCCCTCCACACAGAACTTTCCAGGGGGAGGAGAACATGTATCACAATGAGTAGCAAGAAATGCATGTAAATCATTCATAACCGTGAAACAACAGATAAACCTTCATGCAGCTACTCCAGAAATGTAATGTAAATTTTTTTTTTAAAATTTATTAGGAATCGTTGATACTCGTTGACAAAGTTTTATGCAGCTACTCATTTGATGTACATTGGTTCATATGGTGAAAAGAAACTAACTGCATCTATGTCTCTCTTTCTGCTAATGTAATGCACGTGTTATATTTTCTATGAGATGTACGTCGCTTTGGAGAAAAGCATATTCTAAATGAATAAACGTAAATGTAAATCAGATTTCCGCAATATAAAAACCACCTGTCTGACTGTGTTGCCAAATGTCTAAGGGGCTTGAACCCCTTTTCAAACACAGTAATGGTTTTCAAATCTTGGAGCACAGTCTCAGAACATCTCTACTGGTTCAGGTCTTTATTCTTTCAATAAAAGATACTGAATGCCTCTGTTGCATAAATTCTCCCAAAAATAACACAGAGATTTACTTGGTATATGAATTCAGACTAGTGAGCCTTACCTTGCACAGGCAGGGTTGACTGATTAAGAACATGTCAAAAAACTAGCTTTCAGCTGCAGTTTCATCTATATAAGTAGATATAATTTAAAAAAAAGAGTGATCACATTAGTGACGCTTCTGTCTGCAGTTGGATGTTGCTTAGATGTTTGACTCCCATCTGGGCTTAGAGTGTAAACTGAAAATCTGCTGAAAGCTATTTGACAGTACCTCAGCACTATTCTATGCAAGGGATATTCTTAACTTGTACCAAATTTATTACAGATTTTTTTTATTAGCATATTCAAGATTCAAGATTCAAGAGTGTATTGTCATACATACAGTAAACAGTTTGTTACACCATACAATGAAATTCTTACTCTCTGAATCCTCTCAGCAGCCTATGACATAAATTATAAGGACATAATGAAAGAAAACACAAGGCATAAATGACAAATTTACAAAATCACTATCAGTGCAAAATGCAAGAAACAAAGTTATGTGCACATATAAAGTGTACAGTGCACAATGCGCAATGTAAACATGGAAGACATACATGTGCAAAGTCCTGTAGAGGTAGATTGGGTCCATTCGCATTTGAAAAGGTGTGTGTTTGTATGCACAAAGTATGCAGGGGTAATCTGTAGTCTCTGATGTTATTTGCATTGTGGGAGTGTATGTGTGTGTGGTAAGGATGGGGTAGTTAACACCTCTCAGGATCAGAGGGTAATCTGTGTCTGCCATGATGGGGGGGAAAGGCAGATGTCGTTCACAAGCCTGATGGCCTGTGGGTAAAAGCTGTTTTTCAGCCTTGAAGTTCTGGATTTAACACTCCTGCAGCGTCTCCCTGATGGTAAGAGTGTGAAAAGGCAGTGCTGGGGATGACTATTGTCCTTGATGATATTAATGGCTCTGCTGATGGTTCTGGCCTGGTAGAGGCTCTCCAGTGTTGGTAAGGCCATTGCAGAGATGGTTTGAGCAGCTCTCACCACCCGCTGTAGAGTTTCTCAAATGTAATGTTCATGTAACTGTTTAAAGTATTCTCCAATTGCATGATATCCAGTGGTGGATTTGTTCATATTGTGCTATTATTTTAATACACCTGTCATTCCCGCAGCTGTACAACCCACCTCCGCACCTGCAGGCGATTAGGTCATGCAAGTATAAAAACATATAACTGTGTCACTTACTCACTCACACAAAAACCACTTGTCCCAAGCAGGGTCGTGGCAAGCCGGAGTCTAACTCAGCAGCTCAGAGTGCAAGGCTGAAGGGGGAGGGGACACACCCAGGGCCGGACACCAGTCCGCCACAGGGCACTCCAAGCAGAACTCGAACCCCAGACCCACTGGAGAGCAGGCCCTAGCCAAACCTGCTGGGCCACCGCATCCCCCAAAGTTGAAATATCTGAAAAAATTAAGTGTGGTGAGCAATATTCTTTCAGGGGGCCCAGAATTCATAGTTACTGATTGGAAGAAAGCCGTCTGATGTGCAGATGGATCCTCGAGGACAAATATTACCATGGATATGAAAGTTGGACTTTAAAAAAAACATTGTTGTAAACTGTGGTGCTGGAGGGGAATTTAATGGGAAGCCAGGAAAACAAACAGATGGATTCTGGATAAAATCAGCCCAAAGCTGAGCTCATCATACTTTGGATATTTTCTGTGGCGATCACCCTCTCTTGAAAAGACTGTAACACTTTGGAAAGACAAAGGAAAAAAGAAGAGGACCAGCATCCAAAAGGATAAGTTTAGATACATCACTCACAGACATATACCCCTTCAGCCTTGGATGCCCATGTGGAGAGCAGCAACAAATTGCAAAACATTTGCTGGATCACCCCATGTACACGTCTACACCAGTGGATTTGATGAACGTCGACAAGACACATGTTAAACTTTGGATATATTAAGCCAACTTCATAGCTTGGCTTGCCCTATGTTGCTAAAGATCTGTTTTTGATCATACAATAAAATATACCTCTTTACAAAATTAAGGATACAAATGGAGGACACAAGTTTCTTGAGACACTTTGCGAGCAGATTTAATGTATTAATTTATGAAATGGGAAAAAATATACAAGTTAAAATTTTATATTGAAGCTGTTAATATCGTTAGTGGTTCAGAACATTAAAAAAAACAAATTAGAATCAAAGTACCCTGAAACTTCAGTTGTTTTGTGACCTGATACTTTTTTACTTTTACTCAAGTATATTTTTGGTCACTTCTCACACATTCCTGAGATTACTTATCTTTTGCAAGTTGCTGGATCGGAGTTCACAATATCATAGTGGCAATTCCAACGCAGTCGGAAAGAATGATTAGCTTTAGGTCTGTAGTGCATCACACACACACATTGTCTGAACTGTTTGTCCCATTCTGGGTCTCAGGGAGCCAGAGCCTAACTCGGCAGCACAGGGCATAAGGTTGGCGGGGGGGACACACCTAGGACAGGACACCAGTCTGTCGCAAGGCACCCCAAGCAGGACTCCAACCCCAGCCCCACTGGAGAGCAGGACCCGGTCCAACCCACCACACCACCACACCCCCTATAGTGCATTACTCAAACTATATTGGGAGAGCTGAGCCTTTACCCTGAGTTCTGGACAACAAAGTTCAATGTCTCCACCTTATGGTCTCTTCCCATTATTGCATCTTCTCTTTTTCCGGTGTTCCAAGTGACATTCTAAGATGAAGTGTTAAACTCATTTCATACAGAGATTCATAGGATTATGGTGCCTACTGCAGGCCGGTATTGTACAGCATATTAGAATAACAGGGTCACGCAACCAGTAGCACTGCTGACTCACAGCACAAGGGTGGTGCAAGAGAATAGTGTTTCAATCTCCTCTCAGTCCATGTGGAGTTTGCAAGTTCTCCCTGTGTAGGTGTGGGTTTCCCCTGGGTGCTCCGGTTTCCTCACACAGTTAAAAGACATGCAGTTCAGGTGAATTGGTGATTCTAAATACCCTTTACTTTCTGTGATTACCCTGAGATGGACTATCATCCCATCCAGGGTGTATTACCTCTCAGCCTTGCTCCCAATAATTCCAGGATAGGCTCCAGCTCCCACAACCTTGGTAAGGACAAGTGGTTATTGAAATTGGAGAATATTAGTATAACAATACAGACAATGACTACTAGAGTGGGTAAGCACTATTCATAGCCCTTTTAAGTTAGAGTTAATGTTACAACCTTGGGGCAATAGCCAGAAAGGGAGCACAGTGCTGACCACATGTAAGCTCATTACACACACCTGGGCTGTATTTTAAAAACAATGTAAAAATAGGAGCTCTGAACACAACCACTTGCAGAATCTCTTTGAGACCGCATGCCCTTCCTTGCACTTCGCTTATTGTTCATCGCTTCTTGCTTTTCGGATTAAGACTCTTGCTCTTTGGATCGCGACATTCACATCAAACCCTTTGCTATTTCGATAAAGATCTTTCACATCTCAAGCCTCATCCCTCAAACGACAACCTTTTGGATCAAGCCCCTCGCATTTCGGACAAGGACATTGCAGATTTCGACTCTTGCTTCCCGAACCACTACCACACCTCTTTGGATCACAATCACTGGACTTCGACTGGATCTTCAGAACTTGACCCGTGCAATTCGGACCCATGCCCATGCCACTAAACCTCATCTGGACTTGGTTCTCATCCATGGCAGACGCTCTCAAGTCGCACTGTGCCCCTTTACCTACCCACTTCCACAGGTCACGCTAATATCACTAACTCAGCTCTGCACTTGCATTGTCAATACTCTATGTGAAATCATGACAGAAGATTCTGCCTCTCATGTGAATACAACAGAGTTGGAAGAAATACAAAGAAATATCATGAAAAACGAAGAGCTGCTCGGCACCCATCAAAGAAAGCTTCAGTGTTTTTATGATTCCCTTGCACAGATAAGCTGTCTCCTACCAAACGAAACCACATCTGTTGAATGCAGGGCGCTTGTAAAGGAGCAGCGGTCGGACACACCTGTCCTCACCTCATGCCCCATAGCAAGAGTTCACACCGCTGACTTTGCTCCACCAGACAAACAATGCCTGACAGCCCGTATCCTCAACAATTGCTTTAACTTCTATAGAGCACATACAGAAAGTAAGGCTGCCTGGGTGAATGGAGGACACGTGACCATAGATGAGAGACTGTGTTAGTCAAGAAAGGGATTGTGCTCCTACTGTTGCTCTCCAGACCACCTCCATGCTATGTGTCCCATCTGCCCATGCAGAGACCCTCCAGCAGCACCTCTAATGGTAAATAGTGTCACCAACAGTGTGTCCCAGTTCCTTTTACCAGTAAACCTTTCCTGGCTGTAACATTATAAAGGAACAAAGGCTCTGGTGGATTCTGCGGCTGACAAGAATTTTTTCGATGTCTCAATAGCTAAGACCTGGGGTGTTCCAGTAGAGAGAATGCAGTATAGTTTAAGAATTAGCTCCCTAGATGGGGAACCAATAGGGTCTGGTATAGTCGACATGTGGACCGTGCTCCCAGCCTACAAGTGGGAGTGTGTCATGTGGAGGAGATAAGTTGATTGACAACCGAGTTTTTTTTAGGCTATCCATGGTTGCTTAAACATAACCCTGTATTATCTTGGACTACAGAGGAATTACTTTCATGGGGAAAACAACATTGATAGAAATGTCTTAATATCCCCTGCCAAGCATCATCCATGGTGAGCCCTAATGCCAAGTTCCCTTTCCATGTGCCCATTGAATACAGTGATTTAGAACAGCTGTTTTGTAAAGTGCATACATCAGAACTCCCTCCGCATAGGTCTTGGGATTGTGCCATTGATCTTCTGTCAGGCAACATACCTTCTAGGGGAAGAGTGTACCTACTCTCCCAACCAGAACAGAGGTTATAAAAGCCTACGTGACAGAAGCATTAAACCTGGAGATAATTTGGCCACCCACT
Organism: Scleropages formosus; assembly: GCF_900964775.1. NCBI lineage: Eukaryota > Metazoa > Chordata > Actinopteri > Osteoglossiformes > Osteoglossidae > Scleropages > Scleropages formosus. The sequence continues at coordinate 8,834,633 of NC_041815.1, read as the reverse complement.
ACCCCAGCTTCTGCTGGTTTCTTCTTCATTGCGAAGAAGGATGGTGGCTTACAACCTCACATAGAGCATCGGGGTTTAAATGTCATCACAGTCAAATATCCTTACACACACACACACACACACACACACACATTTTCAGAACCGCTCGTCCCTTACGGGGTCACGGGGAACCGGAGCCTACCCGGTAACACAGGGCGTAAGGCCGGAGGGGGAAGGGGACGCACCCAGGACGGGACGCCAGTCCATCACAAGGCACCCCAAGCGGGACTCGAACCCCAGACCCACCGGAGAGTAGGACTGCGGTCCAACCCACTGCGCCACCGCACCCCCCAATATCCTTACACTCTTCCATTAATAAACTCTGCATTTGAACAGGTTTGTGGGGCTAAGATATTTACTATATTGGACCTCCAAAGTGCCAACAGTTTGATCAGAATCAGAGAGGAGGAATGGAAGACTGTTTGTAGGACTGCCCTGGGGCATTTTAAATATTTGGTCATACTTTTTGGCCTTGTGAATGTGCACTCTGTGTAACAGGCCTTTGTGAATGAAGTGTTGAGACACATGATAAATCATTGTGTTCTGGTATATCCTGATGATATCCTTGTTTTCCCTATCAACATTTCTCCATTGCATTAAACAGACAGCATACATTTTCTGAACGTCTTAACTTTTACATGACACTAGAACATCTTAATCACTTGATAATATCAACTACTTGAACATTTTTTCCCACCACACTGGTCAAAGAAATGTTGAGATTGTTGGGATTTGCTAATTTGTAGAGGCGTTTCATTTAGCAGTATTGCGGCACCATTGTCTATACTGATGTGTGGGGCCAGTAGACACCTAAATTGGAATTCAGAGGCCTTGTGAACATTTTAGGACCTCAAGAAATGTTTCACCACTGCCCCAGTCTTAAGGCACTCTGATCCCACGTTACCTTAAATGGTGGAGGTGGATGCATCGGAGGTTGGAGTGGGTGCAGTGCTTTCACAAAGACAAAGTGACACCTCCAAAAATGTATCCCTGTGCATTTTTTTTTCATGGAAACTATCTCCTACAGAGGGGGTGCGGTGGCGCAGTGGGTTGGACCGGGTCCTGCTCTCCGGTGGGTCTGGGGTTCGAGTCCCGCTTGGGGTGCCTTGGGGCGGACTGGCGTCCCGTCCTGGGTGTGCCCCCTCCCCCTCCGGCCTTACGCCCTGTGTTACCGGGTAGGCTCCGGTTCCCTGCGACCCTGTATGGGACAAGCGGTTCTGAAACTGTGTGTGTGAAATATCTCCTACAGAGAGTAATTAAGATGTTGATAACAGGGAATTATAAACTATTAAACTAGCCTTCTCCTCCGTGAACCGCCACCTTATCGTGGTGGAGGGGTTTGAGTGCCTGAATGAGTCCAGGAGCTATGTTGTCTGGGGCTACATGCCCCTGGTAGGGTCTCCCATGGCAGACAGGTCCTGGATGACAGACGAGACAAAGCGCGGTTCAAAAACCCCTTATGAAGGAAAAATCAAGGTGTCCGTTTACCCCGCCCGGTATGGGGTCACCGGGGCCCCACCCTGGAGCCAGGCCTGGGGGGGCTCGCATGCGAGCGCCTGGTGGCCAGGTCTATGCCCACGGGGCCTGGCCGGGCTCAGCCCGAAGCCATGACGTGGAGCCGCTCTTCGGTGGGCTCACCACCTGCCGGAGAAACCGTAAGGGGCCGGTGCATTGTGATTTGGGCGGTGGTCGGGGCCGAGTGCCCGGCCGACCCAAACCTCGGGCGCCAACTCTGGTTTTTGGGACTTGGAATGTCACCTCACTGGCGGGGAAGGAGCCTGAGCTGGTGCGGGAAGTTGAGAGATACCGTCTAGATATAGTCGGGCTCACTTCCACCCACAGCTTGGGTTCTGGAACCACTCTACTCGATCGAGGGTGGACTCTCCACTATTCTGGCGTTGCCCAAGGTGAGAGGCGGCGGGCTGGTGTGGGCTTATTAATAGCCCCCCAGTTCAGCCGCCATGTGTTGGAGTCTACCCCGGTGAATGAGAGGGTCATCTCCCTACGCCTTCGGGTCAGGGAACGGTCTCTCACTGTCGTTTGTGCTTATGCGCCTAGCGGCAGTGTAGAGTACCCGGCCTTTTTAGAGTCCCTGGGGGGCGTGCTGGAAAGCGCTCCCACTGGGGACTCTGTCGTTCTACTGGGGGACTTTAACGCCCACGTGGGCAGCGACAGTGATACCTGGAGGGGCGTGATTGGGAGGAACGGCCTCCCTGATCTGAACCCGAGCGGTGAGTTGTTATTGGATTTCTGTCCTAGTCGCGGTTTATCCATAACGAACACCATGTTCATGCATAAGGGTGTCCACCAGTGCACTTGGCACCAGGACACCCTAGGTCGGAGGTCGATGATCGACTTTGTAGTCGTTTCTTCTGACCTTCGGCCATATGTCTTGGACACTCGGGTGAAGAGAGGGGCTGAGCTGTCAACTGATCACCACCTGGTGGTGAGTTGGATTCGATGGCGGGGGAAAAAGCTGGACAGACCTGGCAGGCCCAAACGCATAGTGAGGGTCTGTTGGGAACGTTTGGCGGAGGCCCCTGTCAGAGAGGTCTTCAACTCCCACCTCCGACAGAGCTTCAACCAGGTCCCGAGGGAGGTGGGGGACATTGAGTCCGAATGGACTATGTTCCGCTCCTCCATTGTCGGTGCGGCGGTTCGGAGCTGCGGCCATAAGGTCTCCGGTGCCTGTCGCGGCGGCAATCCCCGAACACGGTGGTGGACACCGGAAGTAAGGGATGCCGTCAAGCTGAAGAAGGAGTTCTATTGGGCCTGGCTGGCTCATGGGACTCCTGAAGCAGCTGACAGGTACCGACGGGCCAAACGGAGCGCGGCTCTGGCAGTCGCCGCGGCAAAAACTCGGGCTTGGGAGGAGTTCGGTGAGGCCATGGAGGAAGACTTTCGGTCGGCCTCAAAGAGATTCTGGCAAACCGTCCGGCGACTCAGAGGGGGGAAGCGGTGTTCCACGAACACTGTTTACAGTGGAAGTGGTACGCTGCTGACCTCAGCTGAGGATGTCCTCGGGCGGTGGAAGGAGTACTTTGAGGATCTCCTCAATCCCTCCAACACGCCTTCCGTAGAGGAAGCTGAGGCTGGGGACTTGGAGGGGGACTCGTCCATTACCCTGGCTGAAGTTGCTGAGGTAGTCAAAAAACTCCTCAGTGGCAAGGCTCCGGGGGTGGATGAGATCCGCCCCGAGTTTCTCAAGTCTCTGGATGTTGTGGGGCTGTCTTGGCTGACACGCCTCTGCAGCATCGCGTGGAGTTCGGGAACGGTGCCTCTGGACTGGCAGACCGGGGTGGTGGTCCCTCTTTTTAAGAAGGGGGACCGGAGATTGTGTTCCAACTACAGGGGGATCACACTCCTTAGCCTCCCTGGGAAAGTCTATGCCAGGGTACTGGAAAGGAGAATCCGACCGATAGTCGAACCTCGGATTCAGGAGGAGCAATGCGGTTTTCGCCCTGGCCGTGGAACACTGGACCAGCTCTATACCCTCACTAGGGTGCTGGAGGGTTCGTGGGAGTTTGCCCAACCAGTCCATATGTGTTTTGTGGACCTGGAGAAGGCGTTCGACCGTGTCCCTCGTGGCATCCTATGGGGGGCACTTCGGGATTACGGGGTTCGGGGCTCGTTGCTACGGGCTGTTCGTTCCCTGTATGACCGGAGTAGGAGCTTGGTTCGCATTGCCAGCAGTAAGTCAGACCTGTTCCCGGTGCATGTTGGACTCCGCCAGGGCTGCCCTTTGTCACCGATTCTGTTCATTATCTTTATGGACAGAATTTCTAGGCGCAGTCAGGGAACGGAGGGTGTCTGTTTTGGTGGCCGCGAGATCTCGTCTCTGCTTTTTGCGGACGATGTGGTCCTGTTGGCTTCATCAAGTCAAGACTTGCAGCGTGCACTGGGGAGGTTTGCAGCCGAGTGCGAAGCGGCGGGGATGAGAATCAGCACCTCCAAATCCGAGGCCATGGTTCTCAGTCGGAAAAAGGTGGATTGCTCCCTCCGGGTTAGGGGGGAGTTGCTCCCTCAAGTGGAGGAGTTTAAGTATCTTGGGGTCTTGTTCACGAGTGAGGGAAAAATGGAGCGGCAGGTTGACAGGCGGATCGGTGCGGCGTCCGCAGTAATGCGGTCATTGTACCGGTCTGTTGTGGTGAAGAGGGAGCTGAGTCGTAAGGCGAAGCTCTCAATTTACCGGTCGATCTACGTTCCTACCCTCACCTATGGTCATGAACTCTGGATCATGACCGAAAGAATGAGATCGCGGATACAAGCGGCAGAAATGAGTTTCCTCCGCAGAGTGGCTGGGCGCACCCTTAGGGATAGGGTGAGGAGCTCAGTCACCCGGGAGGAGCTCGGAGTAGAGCCGCTGCTCCTCCGCATCGAGAGGAGCCAGTTGAGGTGGCTCGGGCATCTGTTCCGGATGCCTCCTGGACGCCTCCCTGGGGAGGTGTTCCGGGCTTGTCCCACTGGGAGGAGGCCTCGGGGCAGACCCAGGACACGTTGGAGAGACTATGTCTGCCGGCTGGCCTGGGAACGCCTTGGGGTTCCCCCAGAGGAACTGGAGGAGGTGTGCGGGGAGAGGGAAGTCTGGAGGACTCTGCTCGGACTGCTGCCCCCGCGACCCGGCCCCGGATAAAGCGGAGGAAGATGGATGGATAAACTAGCCTTAGAGGAATGGATGCACTGGTTGGAGGAAGTCACTCATCCTTTCCTAGTCTTAACAGACTATCACAAAGTGGAGTATTTACAAAGAGAGTGAATTCACAGCAGACATAGTGGGCATTGTTTTTTACCCATTCCAATTTCATGGTCACATATTGCGCTGGAGCAAAAAACAGGAAAGCAGATGCCCTCTCCAGATTGTTTGAGGTGGCCCTGAAACAGGAACCTGCGGAACCCATCCTCCTAGCTTCCTGCTTTGTGGCCCCAACTCAGCAGGCTATTATGGATGACATCCAAGCTGCTTAGGCATCAGAACCAGGACCAACAGAACAGCCCCTGAATAAAGAGTATGTTCCGGCAGCACTTCACTCACGGCTCCTTCACTGATTCCATGACTGTCCAAGTACGAGACATCTGGGGGTGAGTAAGACCCTCAGGCTGATCTCCAAAATGTTCTGGTGCACAACTGTTTGGCAAAACATAAAGAACTTTGTTCAGGCCTGATCCACGTGTGCTCAAACTAAGGTCCCAAAGCAGCTACCAGTCTGGCTTCTGGGACCACTGCAGATCCCCAACTGACCATGGTCCCACATTGCCATCGACTTCCTCACAGACCTGGCCAGTTATGATGGATACACTATCATCTTGGTGATGAGTGACCAGTTTTCTAAAGCATATCACTTGACTTTTCTGAAAAAGCTACCCACAGCTATGGAAATGGCAGAAACATTCTTCAAGTTCAAGTTGTTTTTATTGACATTCCTCTGTGCAGCTTGTGTACAGTGGAATGAAATGTTATTTCTCCAGAGACCATGGTGCAACACAGAACATTGCACAAGACAGTAAATAAATACACAGGACAGGACATAGATGCGGGTATGGCTGTGAACTGTAGGCAGTTGTAGTGTAGTGTAGTGCTCGGTTAGCTGTTTGACTGTGCCAGGTCAGCACTGGAAGGCAGCAGGGTGTTGAGTAATCTGACTGCCTCAGGGAAGAAACTGTTGCGGAGTCTGCTGGTGGTGGCATGGATGCTCCTGTACCTCCTGCCAGATGGCAACAGGGTGAAGAGTACATAAGAGGGGTAAGAGGGGTCATCCACAATGCTGGTGGTCTTGCAGATGCAGCAGTTTTTGTATGAGGAGTCAATGGTGGGAAGAGGAACTCCATTTTTCTTTTCAGCTGCTCTTACCATTCACTGTAGGGTCTTGCGGTCAGAAAATGTGCAGTTCCGGTACCACACGGTGAGACAGCTGCTCAAGACGCTCTCTATCATCCCTCTGTAGAAGGTAGTGAGGATGGGATGGGCAAGTTTGGCTCTCTTCAACCTCCATAAGAAGTGAAGATACTGCTGGGCCTTCTTGGCTAGGCAGGTAGTGTTCAGAGTCCAGGAGAGGTACTCTGTCATGTGCACACCAAGAAACTTGGAGCTTTTGACTCTCTCCACAGTTGTTCCATTAATGTGCAGAGATGAGTGGTCTACTCGGGTTCTCCTGAAGTCAAAAATTATCTCTTTAGTCTCATCAAGATTGAGAGATAGATTGTTGTCTTTACACCATTCTGTGAGCTGGTTCACCTCCTCTCTGTATGCTGACTCATCATTGTTGCTGATGAGGCCCACAACCATAGTGTCATCAGCAAATTTTTGATTGTGTTGAATGCTGAACTGAAGTCAATGAACAGTATCCTTACATAGTTGTCCTTTTTGTCCAGATGGGTAAGAGAAAGGTGGATGGGAGCAGATATGGCATATTCTGTTGAACAGTTGGGACAGTAGGCATACTGGAAAGGGGTCAGTGTGGTGGGAAAACTGCTCTTTATGCGTTTCATGAGTAGCCGCTCTAAGCACTTCATGATGATAGGCGTGTGTGCAACTGGTCGGAAGTCATTCAGGCAGGACACCGATGATTTCTTCGGCACAAGGATGATTGTGGTTGCCTTGAAGCACACAGGGACAATTGCCTGGCTCAGGGAAATGTTGAAGATGTCTATGAAGACATCTGCAAGCTGAACAGCACATTCCCTGAGTACCTGGCCAGGTATGTTGTCAGGACCTGCAGCTTTCTGTGGGTTAGCTCTGGAAAGAGTCTTCCTGACATCTGCTGCAGACAGATAAAGTACTCGGTCAGTGGGAGTTGGGGTGGTCTTACCTGCTGGCATGTTGTTCTGTGCTTCGAACCGTGCATAGAAATCACGCGAGGCGTCGCCATCACAACAAGTGATGTAGCTTTGTAGTCTGTGATTGCCTGAATGCATTGCCACATGCGCTTTGTGTCCTTGGAATTTAGAAAATGATGGTGGATTCTTCCTGCATAGTTGCGCTTCGCCTCTCTGATAGCCCAGGACAGACTTGCCCTTGCTGTGCAGTACAGTGCCTTGACACCAGACCTGAAGGCAGTGTCTCGGGTTTTCAGCAGTAAGCGCACCTCAGCAGTGATCCACGGTTTCTGATTTGCACGTGGGGTAATGGTCTTGAAGGAAGTCACATCATCTGTGCACTTGCTGATGTAGCCAGTCACTGATTCTGTGTATTCCTCCAGGTCTGTGATGTTATGGTATGTTGCAGCCTCTCTGAACATCTTCCAGTCTGGGGGTTCAAAGCAGTCCTGAAGTGCTGAGATGGCTCCTTCAGACCAGGTTCTCACCTGTTTCAGGACTAGTTCAGCACATTTCAGGAGTGGTCTGTATGCTGGGATTAGCATAACAGTGATGTGGTCCAAGTAACCAAGGTGGGGGCAAGGTGCAGCCTTGAAGGCCCAGCAACAATGAAATAGCAAATATATGACAAATCACCCATTTAAGGCCCTGCTTAACAGTGAGAAGGGAAGGGTGCAAGAGAAAGAGAAGGACAAGAAACCAAGACTTCCAGAGTTTCAGTCTTTGCCTACCATCCCGATTATACTGTAACGACCCTGTGTTACTGTTTTAGAAGGGAGTGTGTGTTTAAATGTAAGTAGTTGCATTATGGGAGATAATGTTAAATGTGTGTAACCACTGGGGGCACTTAGGGGGAAAATGGTAGGGTGACCGTGTCTCCAAGTGTGTTGGGAGGGGGGAAGCCTGTTATATGCTAAATGAGACTACTTGTTAAAGTAGCAAAGAGTGGGAACATTAATGGACCCAATATTGAATACTGAGGCACACCATCCCTGACCTTAGATAAAAATAGAGGTGCACTGATGTCAGATTTCTGTACAAATTGCTAATGTTTCAGTATGAATGAATAGAACTGCTCAAGCAGATGAGCATTTATATCCACCCAGTATTAACACAGTGAGCATGTATACCTTATATGACTATCCAGAGAGCAGTAGAATGAATTTGTAACATAATCAAAGTGGACCACATTAAATACTCAGAAAAAAAGAAGAAAAATGGGGATCAGAGATGGTCTAGAAACATTACATGTGTCACGTCCCCCACAGCCGGCACATCGGCGACACCTGCCGTTTCCTAATGGGAACGGCAATAAAGAGGGAAGCCGAGGAAGCCCAGATGCAGAACATCCTTTGTTTCCCTTCGAGCCGTGCTTCAGTGAACCTACTCCGACATCGACCTTTGCTTGTGTATTCCCGACCACGTTCTTTGCCTAGCCTTTTGTACTACGTTTGCTGATCGCCTGACCCACGCCTGTCCCTCGACTTTGCTTTTTGGATTCTGATTTGGCTTCATTAAACATCGGTGTACAATAACTCTGCACTTGAGTCCGTCCTTGCTAAGCGCAACCATGACAGAAGGTTCCGCCAGCTACCAGGACTCAGCGGAGTATGCGCAACTGCATACGGCATTCGCCACGCAAGGTGACATTTTGGGAGCGCAAAACCAGTCACTGCAGCGCCTACAAGAAACGATCGAAGGATTGATCCAGGCTCTCCTGGCAAGAGGTATTCTCCAACCCGCCTCCCAGACGGCACCCGCGACTCCTACTGAGCCTGCCCCGCCTGCACCACCCGAGGCATCCGGTACGGTTGCAAGGATTGCGACCCCAGAGAGGTATAACGCCCGATCAATGTCAGGACTTTCTGATGCAGTGCGAGTTAGTCTCTGAGTGTTCTCCTCGCATGTATCAGACGGACGCCGCTAAAATCGCTTTTGTCCTGTCTTTGTTGACCGGTCCAGCCCGGGCGTGGGCAGCCGCTGGGTGGCGCACTCGCCAAAGAACTACTTATGCCGCTTTCCGCGAGAAGTTCGAAGCGGTTTTTGACCACCCACACGCGGGGCGCGTGGCGGGTAATTGTCTCATGCATGTCACCCAGGGAAATAGAAGCGTGGCTGAGTACGCTCATGAGTTCAGACCCCTCGCGGCTAAGAGCGGATGGAACTCTCCTGCCCTCCTCACCTGTTTCTGCAAAGGACTGAACCCCCGGATCCAGGATGAGCTCACGTACAGGGGTGAGGATGGGGACTTCGACCGGTTTGTAGAGACCGCCATCGACATTGACAACCTTGGCAGGAGTTGACAACCCCGGGGAGACCAGACCTTCCCCCCGGGGGCCAGCCCAGAGGAGGACCAGCTCAGGAGAGAAGAAAGGAGACGGCGCCTGGTGGGGAAACTGTGTCTCTATTGTGGGTCCCAGGAGCATCTCCGTGCCGCATGCCCAGTGCGACCACCCCAAGGGACCTCCAAAGACACGAAGGTGAGTCTGGGGGAGCACCAGGGACAGTTGCGGTTGCCAGTGAGTATTTCCTGGGGGGGCAAGCTAAGTGCAGGCAAGTGCCCTCATTGATTCAGGAGTAGCGGGCTGTTTTATGGATGTGGGCTTTGCCAAAGCGCACCGTGTCCCTCTTGAAACCTGTGAAGTCACCCTGAGCGTGAAAGCCCTGGATGGTCAACCCTTGGGGACCGGGGAGGTTGATACCCGAACTGTACCTCTCCTGCTCGAAACAGGAGCTTGTCACCACAAGAGACTTACCTTCTTTCTGCTCCGAGCTCCAGACACCCCGATCATTCTGGGTTACCCCTGGTCGGCACACCATGACCCAGTCTTCAAATGGAGTACCAATGAGCTGGTTTCCTGGGGAGATTCCTGTCGCTCGTCTTGCCTCACCCTTCCTTGTCGGGTCACGTCGGTAGAAGAGGTAGAGGGCCCTCCCCCACCGGTTATACCCCCGGACTACGAGGATCTACAAGAGGTCTTCAGGAAGGCCCGTGCCGCCGAACTGCCTCCTCACCGGTCCTAGGACTGTGCTATCGACCTCTTACCAGGTACCACGCCACCTCGGGGTCGGGTGTATCCCCTGTCATTGCCAGAACAACAGGCCATGCAGGAGTACATCAGGGAGGCCCTCGAGGTCGGCCCAATCTAGCCGTCGACGTCACCGGCGGCGGCAGGGTTCTTCTTTATCGGTAAGAAGGACAAGGGACTAAGGCCATGCATAGATTACCAGGGGTTGAACGCCATAACCGTCAAATACCCACACCCATTACCGTTGATCACCTCGGCCTTGGAAGGTATTCATGGGTCGACCTGGTTTACTAAATTAGACCTCCGCAGCGCGTATAACCTTATTCGGATCTGTGAGGGGATGAATGGAAGACGGCCTTCTCCACTACGCTAGGTCATTATGAGTACAGGGTCATGCCTTTTGGCCTAGCTAACGCCCCTTCGGTTTTCCAGGCCTTTCTGAACCATGTGTTGAGCGATTTCCTTAATCACTGCTTCATCGTCTACCTTGATGATATACTGATCTACTCGAGGACCCGAGAGCAGCACATCCAGCAGGTCCAGGCGGTCCTCAGGTGGCTCCTAGAACATCAACTGTACGTCAAGGCAGAGAAATGAGAGTTCCACCAACGCCAGGTCTCCTTCCTGGGCTACGTCCTGAGCCAGGAGGGAGTCTCCATGGACCCCAGGAAGGTGGATGTGGTGACTTCCTGGCCTCAGCCCACCACAGTAAGGGTGCTCCAGCGCTTCCTTGGGTTTGCCAATTTCTATCGTTGCTTCATACAAAATTTTAGTACAGTAGCCGCACCCCTTACCGCACTAACAGCTAGCAAGGACCGAAGACTCCCTTCGGGGGTGGAGGCGGAGAAGGCTTTCCAGGATTTAAAGAAACGGTTTACCTCCGCCCCGGTGCTGAAACAGCCGGACCCTTCCTTGCCGTTTGTGGTGGAGGTCGACGCCTCCTCGGTAGAGGTGGGTGCAGTCCTGTCCCAGAGGCAAGGGGACCCTCCGAAGCTGTACCCCTGTGCCTTCTTCTCCAGGAAGATGACCCCCGCCGAACGTAATTATGACATTGGGAATCGGGAACGCCTTGCTATCAAGCTCGCGCTTGAGGAGTGGCGTCACTGGCTGGAGGGCGCTGTCCATCCCTTTGTGGTACTCACGGACCATCGAAACCTTGAATACCTTGAGACCGCAAAAAGGTTGAATTCCCGACAGGCCCGATGGGCCCTGTTCTTCACCCGTTGTCACTTTACTGTTTCCTATCAACCAGGTACCAAGAATAGGAAAGCCGATGCTTTATCGCGGATTCATGACCCAGAACCGATGAGGATCCTACCTCAGGGATGTGTGGTGGGTCCGGTCCACTGGCAACTCCTCCAAGACATCCAAGAAGCCCAGGACAGCGAGCCAGAACCACCCGGGAAACCAGCAGGCCATGTTTATGTGCCCATTTCCTTCCTCACAGCAGTGATGAAATGGGCCCATGAGGCTCCGGAGGCAGGGCATCCCGGGATCCGACGTACCCTCTCCCAGGTACAAGGACGGTTCTGGTGGCCTTCAATGTCCGATGACGTCAGGGACTTCGTCCAGGCCTGCACCACCTGCGCTCAAACCAGGACCGTACCCGAAAAGGCGGCTGGTCTCCTACAACCCTTGCCTACGCCAACCCAACCCTGGACTCATGTGGCGCTGGACTTCCTAGTGGACCTACCGGTCTCCGAGGGTAAGACCGTGATCCTCTCTGTCATAGATCGTTTCTCCAAGGCCTGTAGCTCCAAGTTCCAGATGTCATAAATCTGCTCTGCCCTGGATAACTTATGTGAGAAGTAAGAAATGTACAAGGGCACAGTTTAGTGGGGTCTTCTTGCCGTTGGGACAGCACTGCCCCATCCCCCACCAGGGAGGCATCGACCTCCACCACCAAGGGCCATGTGGGGTCCAGGTGTCAGAGGAGCAACTCGTCATGAAACAGTCCTTGAAGACCTGCTGGGTGGGAACTGTCCACACCAGCTGGGAGGTTTTACCTGCGGTGAGGGTCGTTAAGGGAGCAGCGACAGAGCTGTACCCCTGGATGATGTGAGAGAAAATTTCATCAGTTGTTCATTTTACTTTTTGTAAGACTCTTTGTTCGCCTTTAAACTATGAATTAGGGATTGTCTGTAGTAATTGCTTGCAAGAATATGTAATACACCCAGTGTTGAGGCTGCAAGGACACATTAATAACTGCACCTGGTCTGCTGCTATGTAAAGATAAGATAGCAACATCACTTGAAGAAAATGTTCCCGTGAGATTAAGGAGTTAGCCTACCCACACGTCTACAAGAGGAACAAGGCACAAAGGCTGAACTAATGGCTGTAATAGTGGAACTTTATTAACCCCACCCCACGGTGTATAAATATCTGTATTCTGCTTGCCCTCAGTGTGGCTCTTTCCAGGAGGCTCACCCATGTGCACGTGTTGCATTAAAGACTTCTGTAACCTGAGACCAAGTGTCAGCGTCGTCCGTAATTTTTCCTACCACAGTGAAGCTGCGGTAAAAGCTAGCAAAACCCAGGAATCTCTGCAGGGCTCTCATGGTCTTGGGATGAGGCCACCCTGTCATGGCTCGGACCTCTCCTGGATCCATGGCCACTCCATCCCCGCCCAGGATGAATCCTAGGAATGGGACCTGTGACTGATGAAACAGACATTTTTCTCCTTTGACATAAAGGTTGTTCTGTAGGAGTTGCTTCGGTACCTCTCTTGCATGCTGGACATGTTGCTTCCTAGACCTGGAATATATCAGGATGTCATCCAGATAAACAAGAACACATACATTGACAAAATTGTCCCGGGGTAAAAGATGGGGGTACTTGACACTGACATTGTTCAGTCCCCAATAATCAACGTAGGGGCACAGCCCCAAGTCTTTTTTGCTGATAAAAAAACACACGGAGGCCAGAGAGGTGGATGGCTGGATGATACCGGCATTTAAGACCTCTGTGATGTACTGTTGCATGGCCTTTTGTTCAGGCAATGACTAAGGATACACATGGCCCCGTGGGGGTGAGGAGCCAGGGCGGAGGTTTTTAGTGCAGTCCCAAGGTCAGTGGGGTGGCAGTGAAGGCGCTTTGCTCTTACTGAAGACCTCATGGAGGTTATAATACTCAGTCGGGATGGGTACGGGTTGCTCGGCGTCAGGGCTTTCGACAAAGGTAGCTCTGCGCAGAAGGGCCAGGCACAACATGGTGCACCATGCCTCCCACACTACAAGCTCCCTGGTGATCCATTTGAAGCTGGGGTCGTGTCAGGCCAACCAGGAGAACTCCAGGATCATGGGAGTATCGGGGGCTCTGATCAGAAATTAAAAAAGGTCCGCCTTGTGGCAACCCCTGACCTGCATGTGTAGCGGTACAGTGCAGGAACTCACCACCCTGGTTCCCAATGGCTGCCCATTGAGCGTGCTAATGTGTAACATTACGTCACATTCATGTCTGGGGATATGATACACCTCTGCAAAGCCCGTGTCCATGAAACGGCCTGCCGCTCCGAAGTCCACCAGCGCATGCATGTGCACCTGATCCCCCTCCCAGGACAGGATTATGGGTATGATGAGTTGTGTTTTGGGATGAAGGGGTTTTCTGATCTTAGGCTTGGAACGCGCTCCCTCTGGTGGTCAAATGGGGCAATCGGCGCAGAAGTGTCTAGAGCAGGGGTGTCCAAAGTTTTTTTGGTGAGGGCCAAATACAGAAAAATAAGCAAAGGCCCGGGCCACACACAAGAGGTGACATATTGACACATGATTACTGTGTGTATTTCTAACTCACCTATAATGTGAAGAACATTGCTCTCAGTGGGAGCAGTGATGCTGTCCTTTGGATTGAAGGATGGCTGGGATGTCTGATGCTTGGTCTCATAGTGCCGACGGACATTATACTCTTTCATCACGGCAACATCTTCATTGCAAATCAAACAGACACACTTTCCGTTGATTTCTTTAAAGAAATATTCATTTTCCCACCGTGTTTGAAATCTTCTACACTCACTTGCTATCTTGCGTTTCTTCGGTGCTGCCATTTCTGGTGACTCGTGGTAAATATTTTTCTTTGCTTAATTTTGTTTAGTGGAGAAGCACCTTTTCTGTGACTGGCTCCATCTAGTGTTGAAACTGAGAAGTGCAACAGAGTTGAGCTCAAGCGCCATGTGCGGGCCATATTCAATTATATTTTCAGAATTTGCTGCGGGCCAATAAAAACTGGCCCGCGGGCCGCAGTTGGCCCGCGGGCCGTAGTTTGGACACCCCTGGTCTAGAGTCACCACAGTACAGGCAAAGTTGACACCAGAGGTGGCGCTGTTGCTCCTCAGATGTTAGATGCCCCTGCTTGATCTGCATGGGTTCTAGGAGATCCCCAGGAGTGCTGTTGATCATGGGGGTGTACCAGGACTGCGGGAGTCGTTCATAGGTTAGGTTATCCACAGTAACTGCTGTCTCAACAAATCGGTCAAAAGTCCAGTCCTTCCCCCCGTAGGCCAGTTTGACTTGGATGCGTGGGCTTAATCCATGCTCTGAGTTCCTCCCAGATGGCTGAACTCCTCACCCTGTCACGGAGAGTGAGTCCCACCAGCCTACGGAGAAAATTCGTTTCAGCCCCTTGTATCTATGACCTTATTCTTTCGGTCATTACCAGAGTTCATGACCACAGGTGAGGGTAGGGATGTAGACCGACCGGTAAATAGAGAGCTTTGCCTTATGGCTCAGCTCCCCCTAAACCACTACAGTCCACTACAGCAACCGCATTACTGTTACTGCTGTAGCAGATTTCCGCAGCCGATCTCATGCTTCCTTCTCCCTTCACTAGTGAACAAGACCCAAAGATACTTAAACTTCTCCACCTGGGGCAAATTCTCTCCCCTTACCTGAATGGGGAATGCCATTCTTTTCTGTGAGAGAACCATGGACTCAGACTTGGAGGTGCTGATCCTCATACTAACCACTTCACACTCAGCTGCAAACCATTCCAGTGCATGCTGAGGCATCCATGTGACGGTGCCAAGAGGACAACATTATCCGCAAAAAGCAAAGACATCACGTTCCAGCCCCCACATAAAATGCCCTCCTGACCTCAACTGCACCTTGATATCCTGTCCATGAAAACCACAAATAGGAGGGGGGACAAGGCACAACTTTGGCAGAGTCCGACTCCCACATTGAATGGACTTGACTTAATGCCGAGTATGCAGACATAGCTCTCGCGCCGTGTGTACAGTGATTGAATGGCCCACAGCAGTGGCCCTGGCACCCCATACTCCCAAAGCACCTCCCACAGAATTTACATTTGTTTGTTTAGCAGATGCTTTTTTCCAAAGCAACTTTCAGTGGACTCTATGTAGTGTTATCAGCCCACACACCTTATTCACCAAGGTGACTTACACTGTTAGATATACTACTTACAATGGGTCACTCATCCATATACCAGTAGAACACACTCTCTCTGTGTTACTCACACAGTATGGGGAACCTGAAAAGCATGTCTTTGGACTGTAAAAGGAAACCAGAGCACCTGGAGGAAACCCATGCAGACACAGGGAGAACATGCAAACTCCACACAGACTGAGTGGGGATTCAACCCACGTCCTCTCACACCACCCAGGCGCTGAGAGACAGCAGTGCTACTTGCTGTGCACTGTCCCACCTGAATTTCTCAGGGGACATGGTCGTAGGCCTTCTCCAAGTCCACAAAACACATGTAGACTAGATTAGCAAACTCCCATGCCCCCTCAATAATCTGTGAGAGGGTAAAAAGCCGGTCCACTGTTCCATGGCCTGGACGGAATCCGCATTGTTCCTCTTCAGTCCAAGGTTCAACTATCAGCCGGAGCCTCCTTTCCAGCACAGTGGCATAAACTTTTCCAGGGAGGCAGAGAAGTGTGATACCCCGATAGCTGGCACACACTCTCCGGTCCCCTTTCTCAAAGATAGGGACCACCACCCCAGTTTGCCAATCCAAAGGCACTGTCCCTGAGATCTATGCAACATTGCAGGAGCATGTTAGCCATGACAGCCCCACAACATCCAGATCCTTAAGCAGTTTCAGCTGAATTTGATCCACCCCAGGGGCTTTGCCACTGTGGAGCTTTTCAGCTACCTAAATGACTTCCACCAGGGAAATGGACTCTGATACCCTGGAAGCCTCTGGCCCTGATTCCTATAAGGGAGGCATATCAAGGAGTTTGGTTCCAGAGCAAACACTGTGAGTGGAGGTGAGCCCAACTATATCTAGTTGGTATCTGTCAACCTCCTGCACCACTTCCGGCTCCTTTCCCCCCAGTGAGGATACATTCCACGTGCCAAGAGCCAGCTTGTGCCGGGAGGGGCTGTAACGTGGCGTGGCGTGCCACCCTGCCCTCTCCTGCTGCCTGAAAGGCATCGCACCCGACCCTCATGTTGGACCTTGCGGGTGGTGGGCTGATGATATAGCTCTGGAGATCCCTAGATCACGCAAGCCCTTCCGCCATGACAAGGCCCCAATCCAGAAAGAGAGAAAAAAAATTTAGAAAATAAAACGAGAAAATGGAATCACAGCCAAAAACCACCTGTCAGTGGTATGTATGTATAGACACACACATACAGTATGCATATACTGTATGACTATATACACACAAACACATCTCAGTTGTTAGTACAAAGCATTTTTTTTCTTCACAAGGACAACACTTGTTAAGCATGTTATCAAGAGTGCATAGTAAACATCCATGACTGCTACAACCTAATGCAACACTGCTGGTCCTTAAAACACTTCCTTATGACGACATCAATAGAGAATGTTCCAGAGTGGTTAAATGTCAGAGTAATGCAAATAGTTCTGACTGGGAATTTGTAGGCAGTAAAGCAAGACCCAATGTCAGGAGAGCACTATAAGCATTCACTACAGTTAGAATCTGAAAAGAAGACAAGTTTAAGGAACTTAGACTGGAATTCAGCATCTTCCAGAGTAGACCACGTTGTCATAGAGATAAATCCCAACGTTTTGTTTCCTATGTTGGAAACATCCTCAGGGTTCTGCATCGTAAACCATTAGACGTTGTTTTCACGGATCATTGATGTAGTCTGAGTTTAAGGAAACTCTGACAAAATCTTCTGACAAAAATAGATGAAGTGTATGAAAAGTGTGAATTTGCTCCTTTAACTGTGTCAAAGGGCTCTGAAATTAAAGAGTAATAATGGCTTGCTTTCCCACCACTACAATATTTCACAGTAAAGAACATGCAAAAAACTAAAATAAATCATCCTCAAACAGAGGGGAAAAACAGACCTTTTGTTGCAGCTTTATTAGCTAAAGAGAAATCAGCAAATCTCACAAGGCACTTTGATGCATGAGGTACATTTTGAAACAAATGAAACTGTCTTCTGATAACAACGTAGTACACATGCTATAGATAAACACTGCAAAAATCATACATAAAAGCAGTGCAAATAAGTTGCATAAGCGCTTGTCCAAAGTCCAGTATCAATGCAATGAGAGAGCAACAATGGTCCGTACTCCAAATGGCAAACTATGGGAAACTGCATTGTACCCGTCTTACGATAACATGGCAACAGCTCACTCATTGAGTCTGATTTTGAGAACGTGGGCTTTCTCAGAGAGTATGTTGTCATCCAGCTCCATCACAATTTTCTTGAGCACTTTGAAAGAGTACTTCAGTTCAGGAAGGTAGCTGAGGTTCAAAGCATACATTAGGCCAAATAACATGGCAACAGGTAAAGCAACATTGTCCAGATCATGCACTACCATCTGGCCTTCCAGGACAACTCCATTGTCCTCAGGTTTATTGGTGGCATCTCTTTGTTTGACAACATATATTCCCACCATGATCTCCTCAATGGATTCTTGGATGAGGGATTGGTTTTCTGCCTGCAGAGTGCATAGTCACAAAACGAACGAAATTAGATCAAATTAAACACATTAAATATATGCACTGGAAATATTAGACTGAACGTCTGCATTAATAATATCCATGTTTCCCACAGAATTACATTCTGTTGGTGGCGGTAGCTGACCGGGATGAGGAGGTGAGGGGGTTGGGATTTCTTTAATTATTTATTAAATAATACCCTCTATACACTGCAAATATTTGATTAGCCAAGTACTTTGTGACAAATAAATAACTTAACAATATATAAAGTTCTATTGCTTTGTGTTGGGTGCGGTGGCGCAGTGGGTTGGACCACAGTCCTGCTCTCTGGTGGTTTTGGGGTTCAAGTCCTGCTTGGGGTGCCTTGCGATGGACTGGCGTCCCATGCTGGGTGTGTCCCCTCCCCCTCCAGCCTTATGCCCTGTGCTGCTGCGTAGGCTCCGGTTCCCCGTGACCCCGTATGGGACAAGCGGTTCTGAAAATGTGTGTGTGCTTTGTGTCGTATTAAACAAATAAACATCTCACTGACTTGGGTTGGGTCAATGAGGGTTGATTACATATTGTGAGTGGCCAGTGAGCCCAGTTGCAGAACATGCATGCAGCACACTCTCATGCACACCCTGAATGACAGGCACACAGAGAGGGCCAGTAAAGAGACAGACAGGGTCAGTAAAAAAATTATGCATTTTTTGACAGTCTACCAGCCCACCAATGTGGTGGGATTTCTCCCAGACAGGTGTCAGTGAGTTCATTGAGTGCAACAAGCTTTACTTCTCTTGACGGTGACAAGCTTAGTACAAAGGGTCTGTAGTGTTCAGTATACCACCCACACAGCACTTTCACAATGAGGAACAACTCCTCATTTATAACCCTCATTTTGCTGAATGATTTCAGCAAACTCTGGTAATTCACTTGCTGATCCATGGGCAATAATCATACCTTAGCTGTAGGCTATGCCACTACTTGATGCATTCTTGGCAAGATGCACTTCTGATATGTTGGGATATTTTAACCTAACAGCTTGTGCCACTCTTGTGCCGCTCTTTCAGTACATCAACTGGAACTGTGAACACATTAAATACATCAAGACTAGATTTACCATAGGATGGTGAGTTTATGTGGAAAGCAATCATCAGCTGATGTTTTGAAGCCAAAGACAGAGGTACATTCTTAAAGAAATTTGCGTGCTTCACAATCTGCTTAAACAAACTATGTTTGGCTTCAAATCGCATTGTCCAGAGTGCGACTGGAGAGCCAAAACACCTTAACATCTGAGGGTAGCTCTCAAGATAGCGTTGCTTGGATAGAAGTCTGACACCAAGGAAAAGCACTTGGTACCTCTTTCTGTGCTCAGCTATTTTGCTTTCAAGGTATGACATGGATTCATCAGTATGCACGGAAGCAACAACTAACTCAACAATATCTTTAAAATCCATCAATACTAGCCATGCTGCCTCATTTTCTGGTACTAGAAGGCCCATCAAAAATGGGAGAAATCTCACTAAACTCCAGTTTTCAGGTGAAAGCCAATATAGCTTTATTCAGGCCATGTACTGTAAATAACTTCTTTGTTATCAGTGATGCCAAGAAGCCAGCTCAACTGGCACAATACCCTCAAATACATCATGAGTAACGCCAGGAGGAAAACCAGAGACAATTTGAAGATGAGACAGATTTTTGGTTAAAACACAATCTCGTTTAACTCCAAAGCAATAGGCATTATTCTCAAGAGCTGCTTTTACATGATATGCATGCACTCCTTTAGTTATCAGGCTGAAAGCAACAGATGCAACACAGCCATACCTAATATCACAACTGTTTGCTGTATAAAACCGGCAGAAGAGATTACCTGAAAAACTGTCAATGAAGCCTGCAATACTGTGCACTCTCAAGTTTTCAACCACAACACTCTGCACTGTACCATTTAGAGACTTCCCTAATAAAGAGACATAGACACCATGGTCCTCCAGAGTTTTAAGATCTTGCAGAAGAGGTTCCAACACTTTGTCATAACCATATATTTTTATATAAACACTTTTGCAAAGTACTGCAAGAAAAATATATGATAAAGCTGAGTGAGAACCAGGTGGTAGGTTACCTAGTACCCAGTAAGCACCACAAAGCTTGTGTTTCTTCCAAGAGTTTGTCGCCTTGAGTCTCATTATGATGAAACTGACTTTTTCAGGTGTTTGTTTACAGTGGTTACAGTAATGTGTTTCATTTTCAAAGCATAATTATGGTTCATTAGTTTAATTAATGGTTGAGAGTTGTTTTCTGCAGTGGGCAGAGGCTAAGAACATGTTTTTTTTCCCTCTCTGGAGTCTTTTATTGTCTCTCACTCGCATATTTAATAAACTCCACAAGGAGAGTATGTTCCTTGCAACAAAAAAGCAGCTCTGAGGTCAGCCAATATACAGCAAAAAGTTTCATAAAAGAATCCAAATGTGAATAGTTTATAGACCATTGAACCATGTGATGAAGTGCTCCATGCTTTGCTTGAACACATTAGCAGGCTGCTCAAAATGCTTTAATTAACATATGATTGGTTAGATGTGAAATTTTTGACTATTTTCCTCTTAGCTTGCACATATGACACTGACAGTTCAAACTTTTATTGTATTTGTCTTTTTTCACAACAGCTTCTTTCCATCTGTTTGCCATATTTAAGTATGGATTGTGATTGTAAGCCCAGACTCCACTGCTTTCCAGTCCATTTTTTCTTTTTGTTGCATTCTTCCTATAATAACAGTGTGCACTGTTAATTGAGGATCTGGCAAGAGAATGAATGCTTGGCATGAAGAGTGAGTATAAAAGGGTTGGCCGCTTAGTAACCATTACCACATACATTGAATAGCCCTGTTCATTGTCACTAGTGACAAATGTACTAAGCTCCAGTCACAGCAGCATGAAAGCAGTACAGTATTAGTTTTTAGAAAGATATATGAAATAAAGATATAAAAATAAAAAATGTGTTTCTCCATCATTGGAAGAGTTGGGGTGAGAAATAACAAGTAAATTTATTGAATAAAATATACTATGTAGTAGGAAAGAAAGTTGGATACCAGAAGCATCTGGATGTTTTACCCTGATACCTCCAATATCAATAATTATGTCCAATATATGATTTGTGGATTAATAAGTCAACAAAGTGGGCCCCGTTTGGTATAGGCTTGAATCCAGCTCAGTCTGTGTGGCTGTTGAATGTTCTCATTCCCGGTACTCTAGTTTCCTCAAACACTCCAAATACATGCTTCCAGTTAATTGGTGACTCTAAATTGCACAAAATGTGTGTATCTGTGGTTTCCCTAATAAGATCCTGGGTACAATACTTGTACAATAATAAGTCTTGCACCCCATGCTTTTAGGATAGACTCTGAATCACTAAAATCCTGTCTTGGACAAGAGGTTAAGGAAAGTGAGTGAGCAGGTTTATTATAGCAAAAGCTTTGATGAATTTCACAAACTAAATGTTAGTTAATAAAATTTTAATTCCTAAGATATAAATTGTATTGAAATGAATGAAACAACATTTCTCTGAAAAACGGCAAAATATATTAACAGAAAGTAAATGCTAAACTTTGTGACCTTACTAAGAAAAACTGTTGCTTTCTCGAGTTTAGTTTAATTACATCTGTTGTTGTGCATCAACAGACCAATTAAAGTACAAAACATTACACTAACCATTTAAAGGAGTAATTAGGAATCTTTTTCCTGACTCCAGGGATGCTTATTCTGCAATGAGCCCTAGTTAGAAAATATTGTTTTCCATATTTTTTGCATGTCTTAATTAAGCCATGTTTTCCTTACTCTTAAAAAGGGCACTTTCTCCAGTTGTATCCCAGTCTGCACCAGGTCTTCTTTGGACACTGGAAGGTAAAAGGCTATATTTTCTTAAAACAATTGACTCCACATCTGTACCTGTAACCAAAACACAATTACAATTTATTAATTTTAAACCAGTTTCAAGGTATTTCACTGACATTGGCTACATTGTGACTGTTTCATCTTAGCTTTAAAAAAAAATCTTATTAGATAATAACCTTTGGATTCAGTTCAGATATTTTATTGGGATCAGTAGAAAAACTTTCTTAATGACCAATAGTACTGTACAGGGAAATCAAATACAGGGAAATCAAATATTATGAAATGTGTCACAGGAAGTTATAGTAAATGAAAAAATATTAATAAGAAAAAAATAAATAATAAGAAACAAAACTATTTTTAAAAAGTACTGTGTGGCAGTTTATTTGAAATTACAAACTGGAAGTAGCGTTTCTTGCAATGACAGGCAATTCTTATAATTTTCACTGAAAAATATGTATGACAATATTAGTTACCAAACGTGCTGTCTCAAGTGTATATACTGATTTTTTTCTTTTAGGTCTGAGGTATTAAATCTCTCTTTTCATTGTGCATTGCCCATTTCCACAGATCACGGCCTTCTACAAATGAATTCTTCTCAGGTTTCATACAATGGCACACCAGATAATAGCTTTTACATCGTGGCATTCCAGACTTTGGAGAGCAAGAACTACCTGATGCTGGGTTTGTCCTTCATTTATATCATTACACTTATGGGTAACTTTATTTTGTTGACAACTGTCTTCATGAACCCAAGCTTACACAGTCCAAAATACATAGCTGTGTGTAACCTGGCCATGGTAGACATCTCCATTAACAGTGTTATAATTCCTCAGATGGTGCCTGTCTTTGTGTTCAACCTGAGTCGAGTCCCGTTTGAGATGTGCTTTTCTCAGATGTTTTTCCTTCACTTTTTTGGTGACTTAGAATCCTTTTCTCTTGCCATCTTGGCATACGACCGACTCATTGCCATCTGTCTCCCTCTTCGGTACCCATCCATAAACACGAACCAGGGCATGTGTTTCATTGTGGCTGCTGTGTGGCTTCTGGTTTTCTTCTTGGATGCCTACCCAGTAGGCCTGGCTTCCAAGCTACCCTACTGTGGCTCCAGGGTGGTTCGCAGCTGCTGCTGTGAGCATGGGCCAGTGTACATCCTGGCTTGCACCGACATCTCTTTCAACAGGAGGCTGGCACTAACCAAGACCATGATCGTCCTCCTCACCCCACTCATCTTCATCATTTTCTCCTACATTGTGGTGGTTGCCACAGTACTGAAGATTGCCTCAGCAGAAAAGAGTAGGAAGGCCTTCCACACCTGCTTCACTCACCTACTTCTGGTTCTCACATACTACTTGCCTGTGATATTGGCCTACCTGTTGGGGAGCCAGCACCTGGCATTGTCCCCAGACCAGCTGATAGCTGTTCTAACTGTGTCTGTCACCATGCCTCCTATGCTGAACCCTATAATATACAGCCTTAAGACAGAAGAAGTGAGAGTAAGAATAATGAAGGGACTTGGCTTGCAGAAGATTCACCCTGAATTACGCAGCAAGCGGTCCACAGTAGAATGACATCATCAATACTATTCAGACCCTTGAGTCATTCAAGCTGGTATGAAGCTAGTTTTAATTATTCTTCATAAATTTTATTTCATACTTCCCACACCGTATTCACTCCTCTGTTAAACACTCCCATTAACAATATAAATATTTTATACATATATAATTTCTATCAGGATATTTACTATTAAAACTTAATATTAAAACCTGCTTCTTCCTTACTATAATACTGATACACAGTAATAAATTTGAAGTGTTCCTTTTATCTTAAGTGGCATGTATGTAATGTTTATACTGTATCTATATTTTGCAAAAATTTTCATTTCAATTTGTTTACTGTAGCAAGTTACAATGTTAAACTGTTCACAATGATTTACCCATTTGTACAGCTAGGTAACTTTTCCAAGACCAATTAACACTTTCAAGCAGCGTAGTAGTGAAAATGTTGTGGCAGTTCTAAGCTGTGCGCCGTAGAAAAGAGTGTTTAATATAAAATGATTCTGCTTGAAGTGGAGCTTTGCATCTCTTAAATGTTTAATGTAAAAATGTTCACATGAACATGTTTAAAGTGTCGGTAGGTCATGTTAATGTACATCTTATCAAAGATCCTGTAAATCCTGTAAAGGTTACTTATCAAGCACACTGAGTATTGTGTCTCAGACATAACAAAATAGTACAATTTCTGTATGCACTTAATGGTTAAAATATTACTATTAGTTATATTTCTAGAATATATTATTTACACTTACATTTATTCATTTAGCAGACACTTCTCTAAAGTGATGTACATCTTGCAGAAAAATACAAGCGCATCATGATTCTAAACACAGTTAATTTGTTACATTCCATCATTTGAACCAAAGTACATCACAGCAGTAGCTCCATATAAATTAATAATTATAATATTAAAAAAAATACTAACAAGTTACTAACAAATTCTGAGTATCTGTCAACAAGCAATAACTAGGAATTATATTTTTTTCAGAAAATCAAATTTTTAAACATTTTTTTCTGAATATAAATTTTCAATACAGCTGAAGATATTTTAGCCGAAATGACTGCCCTGTGATGAAGCAGTTTCCCCATCCTATCCAGGGTGTACCTTATCTAGCCTAGCACCCTGTGCTTCCAGGATAAGCTGCAGTCCACCACAATCTAATATTGGAAAAGAAAGAATGAATAATGCATGAAGCAAATTAACAAATCAATAATCCTTGTCTTCTACATATGTAAGATTGTCAGAGTCTTGGACTGCATGAAATCAATGGCCTTAACCTAATAACCAGCCAGTGTCAACAACCACTTGTCCTGGGTGGGGTCGCAACAAGCTGGAGCCTACCTGGCACACAGGGCGCAAGGCCGAAGGGGGAGTGGACACACCCAGGACAGGACGCCAGTCTGTTGCAATACACCCCAAGCAGGGCTCAAACCCCAGCCCTGCCACACAACGGGCACCAGCCAAACCCGCCATACCACCACACCCCACTTTAACCTGATAAGTTTTTAAAAAGACTATTTTAAAGGACAAAGGATACAAGATACTTCAGAGCCTAAACCAGGAGTGGGTATTCATTTTTTCCCAGTCCATGCCAGTGGTCTATCATCCACGGAAATGGACACTTTATTACATTTATTCATTTAGCAGATGCTTTTCTCCAAATCGACGTACATCTCAGAGAAATACAATTTGTGCATTACATTAGGAGAAAGGGAGACATAGTTGCAGGTGTGTGATTCTTAGTTTGTAAGTAAAGTTAGTTTTTGTCCACTATATGCACTAATGTTCATTGCACGAATAGGTGTATAAAATTCAGAATCGACGATTTCTGATCACCTTCCTAGAATTTTTTTTTTTTAAAGGTAGACAAACATTTACATACAATAGAGGAGTAGCAGCTGTGTCAAGGCTTATTTAGGCATGATCATAAAGTTATGGTGCATGAACATTTACACCTTACATGAGCTTAAGAGATCATGGGTGAAGTGAGTCCAGAAGAGATGAGTTTTCAGACCCTTCTTAAATGTGAACAAAGTTTCAACAGTTCTGAGTGAGAGGGGGAGGTCATTCCACCACGACGGAGGCAGAACTGAGAACCGTTGTGCTTTACGTTTTGTGCATGGGACCACCCAGCAGGCAGAAGTAGATGAGTGAAGTGGTCTGGTTGGGGTGTAGCGGTGGAAAAAGTCTTGTAAATAGCGAGGAGCAGTTCTATTGATGCATTTGTAGGCAATAACCAGGGTCTATACAAGGCCAGTGCAGAGAAACAAGTACAGAAGACACGGTGCTGTGAAAAAAATATTTTCCCCATCCTGATTTCTTCTCTTTTTGTGTATATCTCATACTAAATTGTTTCAGAAATGAAAACAAAATCTAACATAAAACAGAGGCAATCTGAGTAAAAACAAAATACACACACACACACACACATACACACACACACACACACACACACACACACACATTTTCTGAACCGCTTGTCCCATTCAGGGTCACAGGGAGCCAGAGCCTAACCTGGCAACACAGAGTGTAAGGGGACACACCCAGGACAGGACGCCAGTCCGTCGCAAGGCACCCCAAGCAGGACTCGAACCCCAGACCCACTGGAGAGCAGGACCCGGGCCAACCCACTGCACCACCGCGCTCCCCCATTAAAAACAAAATACAGTTTTTAAATGATAATGTTATTTACACACAGTCTGAAACCACTGATCCCAAGCGGGGGTCACAGCAAACTGGAGCCTAACCTGGCAACACAGGGTGCAAGGTTGGAAGGGGAGGTGACTGTCATGCTGGGGACAGGCAGGCTGGAGACAGGTAAGTAGTGGACCCAACTGGGGGGTGGTTTTAATCGTTCAACGAGGTTCATAGGACAGGACACAATCGAAGTCAGGGACAGGTGAAGATCTTCCAAGATGCAAACGTCGCAGTATAGGCAGTCCGGTGTTGCTGCTCTGCTCGTTCCCAGGGGCATGACAGTGACACACCCAGGACGGGACGCCAGTCCATTGCAAGGCACCCCAAGCAGGGCTCAAACCCCAGACCCACCAGAGAGCAGGCCCCAGCCAAACCCGCTGCGCCACCGCACACCTCCTGAATGTTATTTATTGAAGCAAAAAAAGTTATCCAATACTAACTGGGCCTGCATGAAAATGTACTTGCCATCCTAGTAGAGTTCTTCAAATCTATGAAACTGCATTCATAATGGGGTTCACCTGGATTAGGCGCAACCAGGTCTGATTATTGCCAGCCCTGTTTAATCAAGTTAACACATAAATAGAACTTTTTCAACAGCATGAAGTTGGTTAAAAGGTCTTACCCTGTAAAACACTATTCTAAAGTTGAAAGAAATTCCAGAAATGATGAGGAAGAAGGTGATTGACATACATCAGTCTAGCAAGGGTTACAAAGCTATTTCAAAGGCTCTGGGACTCCAAAGAACCACAGTGAGAGCCATAATCTACAAATGGAAAATACTTGACACAGCAGTGAACCTTACTAGAAGTGGCCAACCTTCCAAACTTCCACCAAAAGCACAGCAATGACTCCTCTAGAAATGAGAGGCCCACAGGCCTCTCTTGCACTATAAACATCACTTGTCCAAGCTGTGGTGACATGCAGAGTCAGTTGCGAGATAAGGAGTCCTGTTACACCTGGTGTAAACCAAAACCAAATTCCACAAAAAGAACATCATACCTACAGTCAAGCATGGTGGTGGCAGTGTGATGGTGTGGGGGTGCTTTGCTGCTTCAACTTGCAATAACTGAGGGAAATAAATTCTGCTCTCTACCAAAAAATCCTAAAGGAGAATGTCCGGTCTTCAGTCCATAAGTTGAAACTCAAGCACAACTGGATTATGCAGCAAGACAATGATCCAAAGTATAGGAGTAAGTCTACCTCTGAATGGCTCAAAAAAAGCAAAATTAAAGTTTTGGAGTGGCCAAGCCAAAGTCCTGACTTGAACCCATTTGAGATGCTGTGGCAGGACCTTAAATGGGCAGTTCATGCTCGAAAACCCTCCAATGTGGCTGCACTAAAGCAGTTCTGCAAAAAGAGTGGGCCAAAATTCCACCATAGCACTATGAAAGACTGATCTCCAGTTACCAGAAGCATCTAGTTTCAGTTATTGCTGCTAAAGGTGTTGGATGGGCTTTCCTGTGCTGGTGAGGATACCTCTCTGCTTCCACAGAGCCCCATGATCGTGACACACCTCGAAAGCGTACTGTGAATCGGTGTACACCGTGACTCTTTTCCCCTTAGACAGGGCGCAAGCTCTGGTGAGCACGAATAGCTCAGCAGCTTGCGCCAACCAACCACTTGGAAGGCTAGCCCCTTCGATCAACTGGCCACCTTCTGCAACAATAGCATAGGAAGTTGATGGTGAACCATCATCTTCTCTCAAGGAGCATCCGTCCGCAAACATTACTTCACACAGTAATTTTCCACACGTTATGGTTACAAAGCAGAGTTACAAAGCTGCCCTTGTCTTGCCTATTCTGACTCTGACATCAACATCTGTCCCACCCTGCTTGTCGATTATGCTGCCTAGGTAGGAGAAGCTGTCCACCTCTTCTAACGCTTCACCTTCAAGTGTGATTGGAGAGTCCTTGCCTGCACTGACCCTCAGTATCTTGCTCTTCCCTCTGTGGATGATGAGACCCACTCGTGCTGAGTTCTCTGCCACAGTGCTGGTCTTCTCCTGCATTTGTTGGTGGGTGTGTGAGAGAAGGGCAAGGTCATCTGCAAAATCCAAGTCATCCAACTGGTCCCAAGGTGTCCATTGGATCCCAAGTCGCTTCTCAGCTGTGGAGGTCTTCATCACCCAGTCAATCACAAGCAGGAACAAAAATGGTGACAGGAGGCATCCTTGTCTAACTTCTGTTCGCACCTAGAAAGCGCTAGTGAGCTGCTGACCATGCACCACCCTACAGGTCATCCTGTCGTAGGAGTTCCTGATGATGTTGGCAAACTTCTCTGGTATTCTGTAATGTCTCATCAGCTTCCACAGGGTGTCTCTGTCTACACTGTCAAAGGCTTTCTCATAGTCAATGAAGTTAATGTAGAGTGGTGAGTTCCATTCTATTGACTGCTCCAATATGATACGCAGCATGGCTATTTGATCTGTGCAGGATCGCTCTTTCCGGAATCCTGCCACTGCTGGTCTCGGAGCTGTTGGTCAACTGTGCCCTTCATTCTGTTGAGGAGGATCCTGTTAAACACCTTGCCTGGGACCGACAAGAGTGTTATGCCTCTATAGTTGGAGCAGCTGCTGAGGTCGCCTTTCTTTGGTAGCTTGGTAAGGTATCCCTCCTTCCATTCTGTTGGGACAAGTTCTTCCTTCCAGATTTTCTTGAAAAGGGGGTATAGCATCTCCACTGTGGTTTCAATGTCAGCTTTCAATGCCTCTGCTAGAATGCTGTCAGGTCCAGCTGCCTTGCCAATTTTCAGCAGTTTGATGGCCTTACAGATCTCCTCCCTAGTGGGCTCCCTGCAATCGACAGGCAGGTCTACAGCAGCTGGCTGGATGTCTAGTGGGTCCTGAGGGGCTGGTCTGTTAAGCAGCTCTTCAAAGTGTTCTACCCATCTTTTCTTCTGTCCCTCATCTCCAGTGATGGTCCTTCCCTCCTTGTCCTTTACAGGCCTTTCTAGCTTGTTGAACTTTCCAGACAGCTTTTTTGTAGTGGTGTATAGATCTTTCATAATCCCTTGTTGAGCTGCTTCTTCAGCCTCAGTAGCCAGAGAGTCAAAGTAGTTATTTTTGTCAATCTTGATGCTCCTCTTTGTACTTTTGTTGGCCTCCTGTGCTCTGGCTTTCTCGGCCCGTGTACGGCTGTTGTTAAGAGCTGTCCTCTTTTCCTTCCTTTCCTGTATCTTCTTCATGGTCTCTACTGAGATCCATTCCTTGTGGCTGTGTTTCCTGGGGCCTAGTACTTCCTGGCATGTTGTTGTCATTGCCTCCTTCACTGCCTTCCATTTCACATCAATAGTCTCCTCATCCAGAAGCTCCTGCAGAGCCTGGAACTTGTTGGTGAGGGTTAGTCTGTATTCCTCTAACTTTATCGCCTCCTTGAGAAGGGCGGTGTTGTATCTCTGGCGCTGGTTTGTCTTTCCTGTCCATGTCCTCTTTAGCTTGAACCTGAGGCGAGCCACAAGGAGGTGATGATATGAGGCAACATCTGCTCCTCGCTTGGCGTGTACGTCCTGCAGGGATCTCCGGAACCTCCTTGTGATGCACACATGGTCTATCTGGTTCTCTGTAGATAGATCCGGTGAAACCCAGGTCTCCTTATGAATCCTTTGGTGAGGGAAGATGCTTCCGCCAATGACCAGGTTGCTTGTGGCACATAGGTTGACAAATCTTTCTCCATTGTCATTCATTTCACCTAGTCCTTACTGCCCCATAAACTTGTCCTTGCTGCCCCATAATCTCCTCATAGCCCCTGTTGTCACTGCCAATCTTGGCATTGAGGTCTCCCATGACAATGGTGACGTCTCTTCCTGGCAAACTCTGGATGACGGTCTGCAGTCTGTCATAGAATGCCTCCTTCTGCTCTTTATCGCTGTCATTAGTTGGGGCGTAGCACTGCACACATTCATGTTAATCCTTCTCATCTTAGTTCTAAAGGTTGCTGTGATGATGCATGGTCCATGGGCCTCCCATCTGGTGAGAGCTCTCTGGGCTGTCTTATTTAACATCAGAGCCACACCTTGGGTGTGGGGGGCGTTGTCTTCCTCGTGTCCTGAAAACAGCAGCATTTCTCCCGATGATAGCCTCTTCTGGCCTGAGCCAGTCCACCGTGACTCGCTGATTCCCAAGATGGCAAGTCTGTAGGCCCTCATTTCTGTGGCCACCTGTGCCGCCTTTCCAGCTTCGTACATGGTCCTCACATTCCATGACCCGATGTTAAGGGTAGCCTTGGTTGAAAGGATGGTGATCGGCTGAGCAGCTTCCTGATGCTTCTGGCTTTCACCACTCCGCATCATAAGACTTCCAGCTGGAAGTCCATCTTCTTCCAAGGCCGAGATGTCTTAAGTACTTGTTGGCGTTTAGGTAGCGGTGTGGGTTTTTTACGGGAGGGGGTCGCTAGCCTCATGCCCAACCCTCCTCCTTTATCCGGGCTTGGGACCGGCAGGGGACCCCGAAGGAATCCCTCGGCGGAGTTATTGGTCCTAGATCTTGTTGATTCTTCTGATTTTGTTGTAGATGATAATTTTATATTGTTTTTGGATTTCTACAAGGCTTTTGATACTGTTGAGCACCCCTTTATTTTTTACTGTTTACAATGTGTGTGGGTTTGGAAATTACTTCTGTAGGGTGATGAAAACCCTCTGTACAAATGGTAACAGCTCTGTCAAATTACGTCATGGCACATCCGGAAGGTTCGCTCTCAAAAGAGGTATTAGGCAGGGTTGCCCAGTTTCTGTGTACCTCTTCCTCCTTGTTGCTCAAGCCTTTTCTCATTTTACTAAATTAAGTAGTTTGGAGGGTATTTCCATCGCAGGAAGAAGTCTTAATTATAAGTCAGCTCGCAGATGATACAACTTTATTCTTGAGAGATGTTTCGTAGATAGAACCTGCTGTTGAGTTAACTGAAGTGTTTTCTAAAACTTCAGGTTTGTGCCTTAACCTTAAAAAATGTGAGCTGCTTGCTTTGAAGGATTGTCCTGTAACATCAATTAGCGGCATCCCTCTTAAAGAGAAAGTAAATTATTTAGGAATTCAGATAACTAAGGATCCACTAGACAGAATCGCTCTAAACTTCAACCCCATGATTGACAAGACAAAAAACAAATTTAATATTTGGTTACAAAGGAACCTATCTTTAAAAGGGCAGGTCCTTTTGTCCAAAGCAGAGTGTATTTCCAGGCTTACTTATGTTGCCTCTTCAGTACATTTAGACAGCAAAACTGCTAAAGCAATAGACCAGATGCTCTTCAATTTTCTGTGGAAAAACCGAGTCCACTATATCCGGAAGTCTGTGGTTGTCAACTCATATAAGAATGGTGGGCTTAATTTCTTGGACTTGACTACCTTGAATATGACTGTTAAAATTAACTGGATGAAGCAATTTCTGAGAAATGATGCCTCCATCTGGAATTTCATTCCGAAATTCGTTTTTGACTAATTCGGTGGTCTCTCATTCCTTCTGATGTGCAATAGAAAAGCTGCCTGTTAAACTGTCAGCCTTTCACAAACAGACTCTGTTGGCATGGAAATTAATTTACAAGGACAATTTTTTCTCCACACCGGTATTTACACTGAATTTGTGTTATGTTTTGGGTTTCATGTCACAAAGGAAGAGCTTGGCCTGGTAATGAAGGCAGCAGCTAGTGAGGCTGGGAAAATGTTCATCCAATACTCGCACGATCAGTACTAGCGCCCCCCAGGGATGTGTGTTCTCCCCACTGCTCTTCTCCCTGTACACCAACGACTGCACCGCTAAAGACCCCTCTGTCAAACTCCTGAAGTTTGCAGATGACACCACACTCATTGGCCTCATCCGGGATGGTGACGGGTCTGCTTACAGACAGGAGGTCCAAGAGCTGGCTGTCTGGTGCAGTCATAACAACCTGGAGCTGAACACGCTCAAAACAGTGGAGATGATTGTAGACTTTAGGAGAAACACCTCAGCATTATCCCCACTCACCATCATGAACAGCACTGTGGCAACAGCGGAGTCATTCAGGTTCCTGGGCACCACCATCTCACAGGACTTGAAGTGGGAGTTCCACATAGACTCCATTGTGAAGAAGGCCCAGCAGAGGTTGTACTTCCTTCGCCAGCTGAGGAAGTTCAACCTGCCACAGGAGCTACTGCTGCAATTCTACTCCGCAGTCATCCAGTCTGTCCTCTGCACTTCTATAGCTGTCTGGTTCGGCTCAGCTACGAAATCAGACATCAGAAGACTACAGCAGATAGATCGGACTGCTGGAAGAATCATCGGCACATCCCTCCAAGCTCTCCAAGAACTGCACTTGTCCAGAGTCAGTAAAAGGGCTAGCAAAATCATTCTAGACCCCTCACATCTAGGCCACTTCCTCTTCGAACCTTTGCCATCTGGCCAGCGCTACAGAGCACTGAGCACCAGGACAACCAGGCACAAGAAAAGTTTCTTTCCTCAGGCCATCTACCTCATGAACAGCTAAATCCCCCCCTAGAGAGTAAACCAGTGCAATACACAATGCTATTTATATTCATATTTATAACTATTTATCACATCATATCTCTTACTCACACTCCCTTGCATTTGTATAGAACATACCTGTACATACATACAATGTCTAGTGACTATTTTTGTATATTGGGTACTTCATATTTTTATATATTTTTTATCCCTCATTCACATACTCTATCTTCTCATCTATCTTGTCACTGTCATTCTGTCTGTGCTGTGGAAGCTTCTGTCACCAAGAAAAATTCCTTGTATGTGTGAACATACCTGGCAATAAAGCTCGTTCTGATTCTGATTCTATGGTTCTGTGACTGTACTTAGAAAAGACTCTTACCCTGCTGTTGTTTTTATAGCGAATCCAGTTGATACTCCGTGTAAAAGGATCTGTTTCTCGCGGTCTCTCAGAAATAATAACAGAGCTGTTCGGTCTTTGTTTCAGAATAAGTTGCCACCTTACGTCACTGCTTATTGGAATACCTTTGCGACGGACTGGCGTCCCGTCCTGGGTGTGTCCCCTCCCCCTCCGGCCTTACGCCCTGTGTTGCCGGGTAGGCTCCGGTTCCCCGTGACCCCGTAAGGGACAAGCGGTTCTGAAAATGTGTGTGTGTGTGTTAATAATGTCCCATGGGAGAAAGTTTGGCTGCTGACTCACAAATACTTCTTAACAAACACACACACACAGTTTCAGAACCGCTTGTCCCATATGGGGTCACGGGGAACTGGAGCCTACCCAGTAACACAGGGCGTAAGGCCGGAAGGGGAGGGGACACACCCAGGACGGGACGCCAGTCCGTCGCAAGGCACCCCAAGCGGGACTCGAACCCCAGACCCACTGGAGAGCAGGACCCGGTCCAACCCACTGCACCACCGCGCCCCCCTCTTAACAAACACGGTTAAGGAAATCACTTTCAAGATTATACACAAATTCTACCCTGTCGAGCATTTCCTTATAAGATTCAAGGATGGGATTGATGTAAGTTGTTCTTTTTGCAACCTGCACCCAGAAGCGGTGCCTCACCTCTTTTGGCACTGTCGCTATGCCAGAAAGCTACTGAGAGATGTCTGGAACTTTATTATTGATAAAAAGTGTGTAAAGATTTTGCTTTGTACAATGAGTATGTACTGTTTGGATTCTTTCATTTTGATAGATGTATGGAGAAACAGGCATATATCATTAATTTATTAATCATTTTAGCTAAATATCATATACACAGGTCCAAATTTGCTCATAAAAACCTATATTTTATGTTTTTTCTTAAACAAGTTAAGCAGTACATAAACACTATTGACGAGTGTAATAATAAGAAGGCCATTAAGACTGTTTATTACTGTAATATTTTTAAGGTCTTCATGTCTGCTTATATAGCAGTGTTTTACAATTTTTAGGGGTTATTTTATATTTTGTTTTGTTTGTTAATTTTCCTAGGTTGACTGCTCTGAATTAACATTCTTTGTGTGTGTGCGTGTGTGAATTGTTAAAAAAAAGACTTCTTTTTCGTTAGCAAATTTGGACTTGTATATTGTATTTTGGGAAGATAATTAAACTGATAACATATACCTGTTTCTCATTGCGTCTGTCAAGCAAATTTGGATCTACACGTACGATATTCGGCTGAATCACTTAATCGCAAAAAAAACCTTCATTACAGCAGTACTAGCTATGTCATATGCGGAAGTATTACAATACTTAGTAAACGGAGGAAATACAACTCGATGAACTACGGAAGTACTACCCTTCGTCTGATATTGACCCGGAAGTAAAATATATTGGTAGTGACGCGTTTAAATGAAGTTATGTGTTAAAATTGAAAATGTGACGTTGCACGCTTTGTATTATGTTCTCTGTGTTGCCGCGTTTATCGATTTTTTTTATTTTATTTTATTTAATTTAACTTCATAATCTGTTGCAGGATCAGCGAAGGCGGTCTCACTGGTTTTTTAATTTGTGCTCAGCCTAGGCTTAACTAACTATGTCAAAGCAGCATAGTCATTCGCATTGCAGGCTGGATTCGCACGACACAGATGATCTGCCCATCGTTCGGCAGAGGGAGAGACTCATACAGGCAGTGAAAGCGAATTCGTTCCTGGTAGTCACTGGGGAGACTGGCAGTGGGAAGACTACCCAGCTTCCACAGTACCTGTATCAGTCAGGTAGTTCAGTCCACGAAAAAAAAATACGCAACAACACACACAGCGGTAACCTCTGACACACTTCCAAAGTGACTAAACTGTTGTCAATTTACACGATTTTCTCATTTGCTGCAAGAGTATTCTATCACACTTCAGCCTAAGTTATGGTAAATTATACCGCGATCAAAAAGTAGTGGGATTCGAACTCAACTGGGATCCGTCAGTCAGAGTGCTAAGAAACAGCCCATCCAGACATCACTGGCTGCCTCTAAGAAGCACGTGACAATTAATTATTAATATTGCATTTTTGTATGTAATTGGTCGGTTTCCTCTCCTCAGGTTTTTGTAGGCGTGGAAAAATTGGCATCACTCAGCCACGGAGGGTAGCTGCCATCACGGTGGCTCAGAGGGTGTCCCAAGAGGTGGGCTGTGATCTGGGCAGGCAGGTGGGCTACCAGGTGCGCTTTGATGACTGCACGTCCCAGGTGAGAATCCTCTAGCAGGTACATAGCAGTGTTACTGCTGATCTTGCTAATCTGACTTTAACTTCAGTGCTGGTTAGTATAGTTTCCCATTGTTTTAAGAATGGTGGAATAGGGGTGGCATGTTGTCTGCCCCAAAAATGCTGGAGCCAGAGGAAAATTGCAGCAGTTCTCCCAGTCAGTGTTGCAAACATTGCTTGTGTTTATTTCTGTGTGTTTTCTGTTTCCTAGGACACAGTCATTAAATACATGACGGATGGTTGCTTGCTGAGGGAAATTTTGGCGGATTCTGATTTGAAGCAGTACAGTGTGGTGATTCTTGACGAAGTCCATGAAAGGAGCTTAAATACAGTGAGTTTGAGTGTGCTAAACTTATTATAACACTATAAAGGATCAGTATCAATAAATTATCCATATGCATTGTATTAACAAATTCTCTGGTATAGACTGCTTTGTATTCTTTTTTTTTTTTTTTTTTAAACTGCTCAGCATTTTGTTGTTTGGCTTTGAAAGGCATAAGTAAAAAATATTTGGTCTGCTCGTTTTGAAGCTATATTTTTGCACAGGTCTGTAGTAACAATATTTCTGTTTTTGTAGGACATCCTGCTGGGGCTTCTGAAGAGGCAGCTACTCCAGTCTCAAGGGGGGTCGTCGAGCCGCTCAAAACCCCTAAAGTTGGTGGTGATGTCCGCTACGTTGGAGACAGATAAACTCTCAGCCTTTCTGGGGGATTGCCCAGTCTTTGCCATCCCTGGTCGCACATTCTCTGTAGCTGAGAGATTCTGCAACTTCATTGGCCCCAAAGATATGGACAGTTCTGTCTATGTGAAAGAGGTGTGGTGATTCTCAAAATATTTGTTATTTGCTCGGCTGATTAAGTTTCTCTCAAATGAGGATTGCTTTCCTTTTAATCCCGGAGGTAAAATTCCAGCAAAATCAAAACTGGAAAAAGAATAGTGATGATACTGATCTAAATTAATTAATGCGCTTCATTAAAATATTTTAGCACCACATCAGATACATCTTGAAATCGATTTAAAAAATAGTATTTAATTGTGAATCTTCTTGTCTTGAAACATTTTAAAGAAAATTCCTAATACCTATATTGAATTTGGTTAAAGACTGCAAATTTTTAGAAAATTTTGTTCACATACCATGTTTTCATTGTTTTCTTAAGGGCTCTTCTGAACACTGACCTCTTTGGCATATGGTTAAATTAGCCTCTGTTTATTATACTTTTTCAGGTTGTAAAGGTGGCACTAGAGGTACACACATGTGAGCCTGCAGGAGACATTCTTGTGTTTCTCACTGGTAAGCCATCACATTACACTTCTTATTGTAGTCCTTTGAGTTGGTTCTTTGAGTTTGGTTCATGTGGGTACAGATTGTTAAAGACCAGCATAAAAACACAAACCTATGAAGTTGAGAAAACCAGTGCTTGACACTGCTTTTAAAGAAGGCCCCAATCCTGTGCCATGTGCTCTTTGTATCTCCTCAGTTGTTCAAGTTCTTCCCTATTAATTTTAATGAAAGTTTAAAAAATATTTAAGTATTACATAGAAAATGTATTGTTATGGTTGACACGATGGTGCACCTAGGGCACTGGTTCTTAATGGGGGGGGTCGCAAATTGTTTCCAAGAAAAAAGCACAGAGACAGGTTATCATTTGGGTACTCAGTGTATTTTATTGCTTTTCAATTATAATGTGCATAAAAATGAAAAACCTATAAAATTCTATGTAAAAATCTCTTCATTATTTAAAAAATATAATTTAAAAAATATTTAAAAATAATTATAATTAAAAACGCGTTCCTTCTCCCTCTGCATTTTCTTTCTGAGTTGGAGAGGCGGAGCTTAAGCCCACCTTTTATGTATAGCTGGCAGTGTAGACACGAGTCAGAATGTCAGAGATACCAGTCGAACTAATCCATGGTGATAAGTTGGTATGGATAAGTTCATCACACACGCTAAAAGGAGTTGTGGCGACGGTCCCTCGTCAGCACCTCCAGCTAAAAAGTCTATAGCTCTTGCTCTCTGCCTTCGTTTTGGTTGACTGTGATGACTGAATATCCTCAGTTGTCTGATGCCGCCGTTAAATTGCTGTTTCCATTCGCCTCAACTTATTTGTGCGAGGCCGGGTTTTCAAAATTGATTGCGTTGAAAACAAAATACCGAAATCGCCTGCAGGTGGAGGATGATCTCAGGCTTGCACTGTCCAACATTGAACCGCACATTGTGCTTCTTTGTGAAAAGAAGCAAGCGCAGATCTCCCACTAATTTTTAATGGCATGGCTAGCAAAACGCACACTAAATCCCAGTTTGCATATCACATTACATTACACGTAATGTTACAAATTAGTTCTATATTGTTCAAGAACATTTTTGATAAATTAAGGGCGTGTTCCACTATGTCCTTTTATATAGTTTTAAAAGAAAAACAAAAACATAAAAGTTAAAGTAAAAAAAAAAGTACACAAAATCAAAAAAAATTATCTATCTATCTAGTCATGGGGGGGGCTTTAGTTCCAAATGGTTGAGAACCACTGACCTAGGGTATAGTAGACAGCATGAGATTGATCTCCACTCAGTGTGTGTGGAGTTTGCACATTCTCCCCATATCTGTGTGGGTGTCCTCCCACAGTCCCAAAACATTTGGCAGGTCAGGTGAATTGGTGACTCTAAATTGCCTTTTGTGTGTGAATGGGTGAGTGTGTGCCTGCATGTGTGGCTACCCTGTAATGGACTGGCATCCTGTCCAGGGTGTACCTCCCCTCAGTCTTGCTTCAATGTTTTTAGGATAGGCTTCGGTTCACTGTGACCCTTCTCAGGACAAGCAGTTACTGAAATTGGCTAGATGGATGGATATTTTAGTAGAGCAGTGTTTTAGGCCTATACTGGATCCTCTTTTTCAGTGTCTGAAGTAGTGGCAAAATGTTAACAAATTGCTATCTTTTTGTTGGCAGGACAGTCTGAAATTGAGAAAGCCTGCGACATGTTATATGATAAGGCAGAGTCCATAGACTACCGTTATGATGTTCATGATCACTCTGTTGAAGGCCTTCTGATCTTGCCTTTGTATGGATCAATGCCAACCGGTAAGGATTCAAATAATCTGTGGTCCTCTTACTAGAAGGAACAATTGTCTTGTTAGATAAGCATGACAGATGACCTACTGGGATTCATGGAAGTTCTAAAAATAATTTTTTCTTTGACGTGTTTTGGATAGCTTGCTTCAAATGTTTTAATTATGCTGCACAAAAATCACATGCTTTTTAATTTTACTGTTGTCCTTATACTGGAAAACATGACTTCTCACAGACCAGCAAAGGATGATCTTTCAGCCTCCACCAGTTGGTGTGAGAAAGTGTGTGGTGGCCACCAATATTGCAGCTACATCCCTGACCATCAGGGGAATCAGGTGAATGACATGATGTATGGGGACAAGATCATTTGTGTGACTGGTGTGGAAATACCTTGAATTATAGCAAAGCACTCTGAAGCTGGACTTCAAGTATATATGTTTTTATTTAACGGAGCACTGTGAATGATGATGTCTTTGTGAAGAGCAGTTGTACATGTGCTGCACAGCTATATTAACTGTAACGTTATGTCATAGGTATATTGTTGACAGTGGCTTTGTGAAGCAACTGAACCATAACTCCAGAGTGGGCCTGGACATTTTGGAGGTGGTACCCATTTCAAAGTATGTTTCTAAAGCTCTCTCCTAATGTTCTCTGCATAGTTCATCTGACAACCACCTGTTACAGACTTTGGTTGCATTCACATCTGTTCAGGATGAAAGAATATGTATTGTCCTTTTGTCTTAACATCCATGTTCTACAATTCAAAGTCCTAGATTTGTTAAATCTGAACATTGTTCAGAAATAATTTAAAGAATTTTGTACAGTTTACTTTTTAAAAATATTTAGTGGGTACATTTTGTACATTTCAGACAAAACCGTGAATTGCACAACAACGTGACAGAGCCTGTACTGTGAAAGTTGCTGTATTATGAGTTTTGTGGGGAAAATCTGATGTTGTGATTGAATGCATAAAATGAATTTGTGTGTCTGACTCTGCTAAAACATGCCTGAATCTAAGGTGTCTGTATTAACATTGTCATCTGTTTCAAGGTAGCTTTAAATCTGTAAATGATTTCTATATATATTTATTTAAATTATTCTGTAATTATTATAGATGTCTATTTTTTACCATATTGACTGAAGTACAGAGCAGTAACAATGGTGTTCAATTAGATGGGGTTTACTTTTACTGCATCATTGGTCACATGTTCAGAAGGAGAAACTCCAAGATTAGCAATGACAGAACAGCACATTCACTTCTTATATTATGCACTGTAGCATCATTGTACTGCAGATTAATACTTTACCTTAACCTTCTGCTGTCACTTTGGTGTAACTTTGCAGGAGTGAGGCACAGCAGAGAGCTGGCAGGGCTGGGAGAACCTCATCTGGAAAATGTTTCAGAATATATAGCAGGGAATTCTGGGATAAATGCATGCCAGATTACACCATTCCTGAAGTCCAGAGGACCAGC
Source organism: Scleropages formosus (assembly GCF_900964775.1). Classification (NCBI taxonomy): domain Eukaryota; kingdom Metazoa; phylum Chordata; class Actinopteri; order Osteoglossiformes; family Osteoglossidae; genus Scleropages; species Scleropages formosus. The sequence goes on along the minus strand of NC_041815.1, from coordinate 8,795,116 downwards.
TTGACTGCAGTCATCCTTACCCTTAAGTGTTTAGGGGTTCATGATGTCATCAGGTAGACTTATTTTTTTACTAAAAATGTATGATTCACACTCTGTCCTGAACGTGATTGAATAAATTCATAATTTTATTCTTTAGATGTCTGAAATCAAGAGTTGAAAATGTGTATTTTATCCATTGCTGGTTTTTAGTGTTTCACTGTTTTTAATGTAGATTAGAGGGTCACGAGTTCTGCATCTTTCCCTTTTTAGATTCCCTTACTTGGACCGCCCAGAAGAGAAGTTTATCTTGGTTGCTTTGAAACAGTTATACCAATGTGATGCCATTGATAGGTGAACTTCATTGATTTCTTGCTTTCCATGATATATACAGAGTACTCACTGTATCTACTGGAGGTGTCACTGTTACATGTGACATCTTACTTTAATATAAAACCTAGGTAATGAACCCCTGTTTAATAACTCTGCAGTGAGCACCAGCTACAACAGTTGATAAATTATTGTTGTACTTTGTGCCCCAAGGCTGAATTTTAGCTGAAATGCCTCAATCACATGATTTGTAATATTGTGCTTTTAATTTGTATTGTACTGTACTGTAAGCACATCCTGATTTACCACGTCTTGCTGTTCTTGTAGGAAAGGTCATGTGACCGGACTAGGCCGGCTGATGGTGGAGTTTCCACTGCCCCCCGGGCTTACACGAGCACTGCTGAAGGCAGCTTCTCTGGGCTGTGAGGAAATGCTTCTCCCTGTGGCTGCCATGCTGTCTGTAGAGAACATCTTCATTCGGCCAGGTGATATCGAGTACTAATATTGGTACAAGATCGGTATTGGCTATCAACATGTGAAAAGCAGATTTTTCTTTTTTTAATATCAAGTTATTTAACATAGTGTTGATTGAGGGTCAAAAGAGATCTAGTTATTATAGTTGATTATTAGAGAGTAGAACCTGGTAAATGAGTTCAGCAATGTAATAATATGCAAGTACTTCATGGTGTAATTCAGTGTGAATTTATATTGTTAAAGTCAGTCCCTGGGGTCCCATCTGCAGGTCAGCCAGAGAAGCAGCAGAAGTCTGAGCAGAAGCATAAGCAGCTGGCTGCGCAGGCCGGAGGCTCCAATGATTTTGCTATGTTGCTGAGTGTGTTTGAAAGGTGTAGAGCCAGGTATTGGATAACTTCTGTCTACCTTTGAACAGCTGAAGGCCTCTGATACAGGTTTTCCTCTCTTGTGTTCTATGCAAGTACCACTCCTATTATTATAATGGTGGATTTAGAATAGGGTAATCCTAACGTTCAAAGATATGTTATATTTATGTTTATTTAACCCATACAGATATGAGAGCTTGTTCTCTAATGACCTGAATATCTGTGTATGTTTTCTGCTCTGCAGTGACACTCCATCTGCATGGTGTAAAGACCACTGGATCCACTGGAGGGCGATGAAGTCTGGATTCAGTGTTGAGAAACAGCTGAGAGACATTCTCTTTCGACTCAAACAGGTGACTACAAGTTTCCTGCCTATGCAGGAACCTTTTTTACATTAACTTCTTTGGTTGGTCTTATTTTATTTTCTTATTTTCTACAGCAACCAGATTTCCCAGTAGAGCAGTTTGACTGCAGTAAAAGTGAACTCCTGCGGAGATGTTTATGCGCTGGATACTTTGCTAATGTGGCCAGAAGGTAAATCTAGAAGGTTCATTGCAACATGTAGTGCTATTGGAGTAACTAAAAGATGATACGAGGTAGCAGTCTTGGAACAGATCAGTTGTGCCAACTTCTCCATCCACTTCTTACCCTAGTATGTGATGCAGTTGTAACTTTTAGCATGACTTGAGAATTAAATGTCATTTCAAGGCCTATGTTTTTTTTTTTTTTTTTACAGTTAAGGTAGAAAGTAGTTTACTTCATTAGTCATGTTTAACTGTATAGTCATCCCTTGCTTAATAGGGTTAATTTGTTGTGAAATCACCCCGTTGAGTAAATTCCTGTTGTAAGTGGATCGAATTACCATTATTTCTTGTAGGAAAAGCATTTAATCAGTCCCTGGGTAAAAAATGTGTCACCTACAATTAATCAGAAACCAAAATGAAAGGTATTCTGCATGAGAAAGATAGTACCAATGTATTTTATTAATTTGTAACAAAAGGATAATTTATAATTTTTGTAATTTTTGTCTTCATTCACTTCCTCCTTAACAACTGTTTGTCCAGTGCAATATCATGGTGCTCTGCAGTCTAGCTTGCAAGTACAGGGTGTGAGACATACTAGACGGTATGCTGAGCAAGAGACATTTTGATAAACTGGCTGACAGACATTTATAATATTTAAGAAATATCTCCAAGACCTCTGATGTTGGTCACTCTGGAAAAACATAGAGACTATACTGTTAGAGGTGCTGTTTAGTGTTACTAAAAATGTTTGATGTCACATGATTTTCATTTGATTACAAGATTGATTTATTTATATTAGCGTAAGGGTATTCATCTTTTTGTTTCCACGTTGTGCTGTACACTGCTCATTACTGCCATCCAAAACATGCCATGGCCTTCAGTTTCATAGCAGAGCAAAGTCCTGACTCGTGTCACTATTCGTTTTTCCCTTGTAGGTCGGTAGGAAGAACATTCCGTACAATGGACGGACATGGATCAGTCGTCCACATTCATCCTTCATCAGCAGTAAGAAACACTGAACTTCATCACCTACCTTGGCTGATATTAGAAAAATTAATGCAATGTGTAGTAGTCCTTGCTGTGCTGCTTGCATATCTCTCAGACATGAACTGCACCCTTTCTAGTACGTGTCTGTTTAGCAGTGTGCATCATACAGGTGGAATTTACTGCACTAGTTTGTGAATGTGATGCTTCCATGGCTCCAACCAATCTGGAATGTCTTGCAAGTTGTTTGAACAGGAGACCCAGCTGGATTGGATCCTTTTCCACGATGTCCTGGCCACCTCTCGTGTGTATGTGAGGACAGTGTGCCCCATCCGCTATGAGTGGGTAAAGGACCTGTTGCCTAAGCTGCATGAGGTTGAGGCCCACGAGTTGAGCAGTGTGGCCCGGGAGGAGGTAACTGACGAAGAGGTGGCCAAATGGGAGACGAAGGAAGCTACCAAACGGCACCAAGGTGAGGGTTTCTGAGTGGTTATTAGAGTTCATGAGTTGCCTGCTGGGTGCATCACATATCTAGCACAGTGGTGTTTAAAGAACCATAGTTAGGTGGTGTTTGCTTACTTGATGCTTTTAATAGATCTTATACCTTGAAAAGGCTACAGAATGCATTTAGACACAATTTGCTCATTTTCACTTTTATACTGTTTCATGTAATTTCTGCAGTTTTTTTGTTCTCATTTTCTTGGTTTCAAAGAAGAGATGTTGAAGTTTTTGATGTAAATCATTCTTTACGTTATATTTAAATGGTATTGGAAATGACACACTGCAGTGCTACTCTGAAGCCTTAAAGTTTATCTTATCTCTTTCCCCCAGAGGAGGCTGTGGAAGAGGCACTGAAGAAGCTGGAGCGACGGAACAGCGAAGACTCTGTGTTGGCAGCGCGCTCACGTTACCTGCAGCGGAAGCAAGAACGCAAGCTGGGCAAAGTGCCCTGACTGCCACTGTGGACAACTGCGAAAAGACAAGGCACCATCTCTGTGGATCACATGAGGGCCCTGGGTTGCCCCACTCTGCAGCGCATACTCCAGCAAGCGCTCTGCGTAATGTTGCAGATTGGCACTAGTTACGTGGAATCTGTTGGTGGTAATCAGTGTTGACAGTGGGCACAACAGCTTATCACTGCAACGTTCTTGTGTGCCACAAGGACGTAGATCATGTATTCTGCCCAGTACCCTGGATGGCTGCAGTCACTTTTGCAGGGGTTCCATCTCCTCTGCAACACCCAATAACAGAGAAACCGTTACATCTCAGTGCTTTAAGCGCTCAGGCAGAAGAAACTATTGTCAAGGATTGAACAGTTCTGTAATAAATGGTTAACCTGGTTAATTACTAGATTTTTTACTGTTTACATATTGATTAGGGTTATCTAATTTATTTAAATGTCTCTTGAGGGTGAATTACAGCATTTACTTTAAATTGTTTCATATTGGAGCTATTTCATTAAAATTTCTGAAGTGTTAATATGTCAGATATTTTAAATTGCCCACAGCATTTTTTTAAAATTCATTTTTTGTTTTGGGGCCCTGGTGCTGTCTTATTTTTTTAACAAAACTGTTAAACATATGTAGGTTCCATAAAGGAAGGATTTTCTGGACTTGTGTATATACCACACTATAAAAATGAAATGTTTTAGTAGAAAAGTTACATTTTCACCATGCTTTTCTTTTTGCAAATCATAAGCCCATCCACCATATTTAACAGACATCAGATATAGTAGGGGATTAATGAATACTTCACATTCCTCTGTGCAATGACACCAGCTAGTTTAATAGTTCATGATTACCATGCTGATTAGTAGGCTATTTGATCATGTCTCTTAAGAATAAGGGTCAGCAACGGCAGTAAAGTTTTTTGTTTTTTTTTTTTTTCCTCCTCTGTACCTAAAAACTATGATGATTATATACACATAATCTTCAATGACAATTTTTTACACTAGTTACGTAACATGGCTGTTAAGCTGTAGTGATTCAGACCAGTAAAAAACTGAATTAATAAAAATGTATTGATTGCACAGATTTTTTTTTTTTTTTTGCTTTTACTCAAAAGTACTTTTATTTTTAAATTACTTTTAATACTCCACCCACCTTAAGTAATTTTAAGTCGTAAAATAGGCTTTTTATGAGATAGCATAATTAGCAAGCGCTCCTCTGGTCCACTGACTGAACTCTTCATTTGGCCGGTAGTTGACTTCGGGTAAACTCAGTTTACCTTATTTCCCAGAACGTTGTCATAAAAAGGTTTTTCCACACATGAAGCCCGAAATGTTCCTTACCTGAGTGGAACATTTCTAATAAATGTTTTGTTTATGAAAAGATTTTTTTCCCTCTCAGACCGATCGGTGTGGCTTTTGTGACCCCAGAATACGCCTCACTGTCGTCCAGAACGCCCAACAGCCATCAGAGAGCGAACGGGACCGCGCTCTATTCACCTCTTCACACTCCGCTCAGTGCGGCGACGTGCACTGAATTCATTTCGATTCAAATTAAAAAACGCACTCCCAGAAAAATAGTCCCTCCATGTCATTTGTCTTAAAGAAGCGACAGCATGCTGCCTTCAGTGTTTCTATAAAGCTACTTTGCTACAGTTGTCTCAACAAAACTTAATAATGTACTCACTCGTTTGGCGTGCGAGGTTTGTCGTTGAATAAATCGGAAAAGTAAAGCGTGTGATGAATACCGCGTCCTCTGGCCTTACATTTAACGGGTTCACCTCAGGCTCAGTCTGTTGTAGATTATGAAAATTATTGCCATGTCAGGTGTTTTCTGCCTAAATCCTGCTCAGCCTTTTACAATATGACCGAATTGTTGAGCTAAAATGTGTGGAAAAGGAGGAGAAATGACAAAGAAGCAGTTAAAATAAATATCTTGCTAGATCTCCCGGAGTCTTCTTCATAGCAGACTGTTGATAAAAATGTGGTGTCAGTTCAAGGAAATTTCTGGATTGGGAGTTGTTAAGATAGCAAGAATCCCGCTACATAAATGTTTTTAAAATGTGTTTTTCGTGAACTAAAAATCAGAATTTCTCTTTTAAATTAATTTCGGCTGACAAGTGAGCTCTGGTACACGATGTACGAGAGCCTACGTGCAACGCGGACGTATCTTGAGCATCACTTAAGGACGCGTCTCCTTCCGCCGAGCAAACCTCTGGCGTTGTTTCCGCAGTATATTCCTCCGCCGCGCATAGGTCCGGAGCCGTTTCCGCATCGTACCCTTCCTGGGTGTCTCCGCCGCCATTGCGGGTTTTCGGCGTTTCTGTTGGGGCTGCTCGTCTCCATTCAGGGGAAAACGACGCTTCAGCAGTAGCCAGGACCGCCAATCTGAACGGTTCCTGTCACTTTTAGGAGGGTAACACCCCCCATCTTTCATTACCCCTGCTTTTCTGGAGCCGTCTCTGCCTGGTCACACAGCTGCGCGGCTCCGAGCTGACCGAGCGAGCGGAGATCGGGACAGCAGGAAAAGACAACGGCCATGGCTCAGATCCTGCCCATCCGCTTCCAGGAGCACCTCCAGGTACCCCGCGGCGAAGCACGGAGCGCCGAGCGCTGGCCTCGGGACGGTGTGTGGTGGAGCGGCGGCCGCCCAGGCCTCTGTCTGTGTCAGCGCGGCCGGAGACGCCGGCGGACCGCCCGCCGGCCCGCAGCAGGTCACTGCGGCCGCGGTCATCATGGAGGAACAGTAGACAGCGGCATTTAATGCACTCTTATATTACAACTACCTTGGGAGCGAAACTCCTCGCTACACACAGTGAATGATTCGCATACACACACACGGTGGTGACAGGCAGGCAAACACCGCGGGACGAGCGAAGGCCGGTTCGTTTGTTTCTGTAAGTCGGAGCGCACGGCGGCTCGCGCACTGACTGAGGTAATTGAAAGGCGCTCGCGCCCCGAAAGAGCGGGAAACAGGTTCAGACAGTTCGTAAAATGCGGCGATGAAGATGGTGGTGGTGAAGCAAGCGCTGACCCCACTGGCGGTGACTGATGGACAGAGCAGAGGAACGGCGGGGTGTCACGTTCATCCTCCGGTTCACCGTTCTTCCCAAACGTCACTTTTTTTCCCCAACTAGTAGTATTCTGTGTTGTTGTGTATGTCCTTTTGGTAAAATTTTTGTCATACCCCCTGAACCCAAATTCCTGCTGCTGAGTTCAATCTATTCCCTCTTGCTTTTGGAACACACACCTATCTCTTGGCCATTATATATACGGATCTGTCTGTGTGGTGGTGGTAGTAGTTGTAATTCCTGTTTTGAAAGACTGCTTTCATTCATTCATTCATTCTCAAGTTGTAGTGGTAAAAATGACTCCAGAGGCAGTACTAGAGTAGAATACTGAACGTTGTAAGATGTATGTTCAGATGAGGTTAAATACAGAACAAAATACTGGTAGTGATCACATTAGAAAGCATTACTACTATACTGATAGTACTGTATACAAATAAGAAATTAATGCTGTTGTGCTAGTAGTAAATTAGTTCTGTTATGCTACTATTAACCAAATTAACAACCAGTATTCATTTTTGGGAAGTAAAGAAATAAGGAATCGGTACTCTTGTAGTAATCAAATAAGGAACTAGTGGTCTTCAGGACCAAGTATCAGGGACAACATTTTGTGGATTGTGAAAGTGTGGGTTGTGAAACATTGGTTACTGACGTGGACGTATTTCAGCCTGACTGCAATCACTGACACTCCGTGACAAATGGATTGTTCCCCTCAGATATGTGCCACCAAACACAGAGCAGCGTACCACGTTGTACAAATGCAGTAGCTTGAAATGAGTCACGCTACAGATGTACATACATATAGAATAAAGGTATAAATCGATATGAACACCCTGCTAGTATGAATGCTGAATCATTGCACTCACCGTAGGAAAACGTGGTTTTACGCAGAACGCCACTGGCCTTGTTCAACATCACGTCGGCCCACAAATAATTCCCCGTTAGAAAAGCAGACTAGAATGTTTCTGAACACACATTTAAACTGTCCTGGGGGTTAGCTTTACATATAATCTAGTTTCTCTTGAGAAGGGAGCAAGTTCATGTAGAGATTGTTGTGTTGTAATGTTATTACTATTATTTCAAACTAATAATGTATATACAAGTATTGTATCTATGATAGATATTGAAAATCAGCATGACGGAATCACCTTCATTTGCTGTTCTGAAGTAGTGTAACATCTTGCATAATCTTCAGTTTTCAGGTGTTTTGCAGTAAGATGTGGCAAAGGCATTTGCTTTTGCACATGGAGGTGGCGTTCAGCATCCTCTTGACAGATGGGAGGACTAGGCATCATTCAGAAGTAATTTCGGGAATAAGAGCTGAGTGGGGGAAAAAAGCATAACTCAACAGTATTTTGAACTCGTTTGCTGAGGTCCTGTAATTATTTGCTTAAGTACTACCCTGTCTGTGCTGACGGAAGTATTTCGCCAGAATATTTGATGCGATGAGACGAAGCAGTCCATAAGCATGCTCTGGAAAAAGTCAAAAAGATAAGCCAGCCACAAACATGAATCTAAATTATATTAGATGAGTATAATAAAATTCTGTAAATATCTTAAGGGTTAGGGTTTACACAGTAAGGTATGAAAATGCCTTACCTTAGCTTCCTTCATGCATATGTTTGGACACTGCTAGGAACTTCATGCAAACACTTGAGCATGCAGTCTCCACCCAGGCTGAGCTGGGTTTGAACTTGCATCCGAACCCACTCCCCAGCCGCTGTACAAGAATATTTCAGAAATACTCTTCAGTGTTTCTTCTGCATTTAAAGGTGTAATGGATACACACATTTATTACTTGATTTTGTTATTGATTAAAGGATGAGTGTTCTGTGAATATTTTTACTCCTTAAACTGAGAAATGCTGAAAAATTCTAGCTTTGATATACTCAAACTATTTACCCTTGATGCTCCATGCAAACTGCAAGGAAATTATTGGTGTCGCTCCTTTCCTATACTACTATAAGAGATTCTGCTGAAATATGAAGTGACATTTTGCCCATGTTGCGTAAGTGGATTGACAAAACACTAGTAGACATAGCAATATGTTGGTATCCTTTTTCCATCATCACTGTGTCTGATGTCAAAACTTTTGACAAAAGAACATGCAGAACCCAGTACTCAAACCTAATTTGTTCCTGGAAATCTGTTTATAAGGTTAACATCTTGATGATAAATAAGCCGTTTCCATTGTTTCTAATAGTGGGGAAAATGCTCGTGTGTTCCTGGACTAGTCCACACAAAATCGCTCCAGATGTACAACTGTTAATATTGTTGTTCTAATCTTTGTAAAAACTAATTTTTAACTCTGTGTTCCTACCAAAAGTTGAACCTCCTGTCAGCTCTGAGGAAGTGAGATTTACTCGGTTTAGGGTTTGAAATAAATGCCTGAGAGAGACAAATTAACCTCAGAAAGACATGGTGTGTAGTAATTGCATTAGTTCTGGCTGCTAAAGTTCAGTAGCTGTTTCTTAAAATCTGACTGAGAAACCTTTGCGATAGACTTTGAATTCAGCGTAGTAAAATAATACTTCTCACATATAACTTTCTTTGTGTCGTTGCCTGATTTAAAATCTGATTTACCACATGTGACACCAGCTCAGTAATACATCTTTTCATTTGCAGCTCCAAAACCTGGGCATAAATCCCGCCAATATTGGGTTCAGCACTCTGACTATGGAGTCGGATAAGTTCATCTGCGTTCGCGAGAAGGTCGGTGAACAGGCTCAGGTGGTAATCATTGATATGAACGACCCAAACACCCCTATCCGTCGGCCCATCTCTGCAGACAGCGCCATCATGAACCCTGCCAGCAAGGTTATTGCTCTGAAAGGTAGGACTGAATGAACACAATGCTGCACATAATAGTTCATATTGTGCTTTTTGTTCCTTAGATATTGCTTTTTAAATATTCAGAAACATGCCAGATCTAGCAGCCTTCTATTTTTTCAAGGTGTTTCATGTTTAAATTCACATTTTTCACGTTAATAGTAACATTTGCTTAAAATATTAAGATTTCATCTCTTGTGTTCTTAGCCTCACGTCCGTGGCTGTCATATTCTTGACATTTTTTCATTTTTTAAATAATTTGGTTAGCTGCTGGTGTTGCAAGTAATACTTTCTAGTAAATTTTAGAAAAACTTCATTACTTTGTCCTGCCATGGTAATTGCTTTGTCTCGTTGTTTGTTTGTTTCTCTACGGCTTTCTTATGTATGCAGATGGTGAGTTAAAATTTGTTTCCTGAATTGTGCAAGTTACAATCCTGTTTTAATGGTCTCTGAGAAAAATGGTCTCTGTGATGACATGGTTTTGTTTTAGAAAAAAATGTCTGTTCTCATCCAGAGCATTTTTTTAATGAAGGGGGCAGAAGGGGCATTGTAGTTAAGGTGCTAAGCTTGTAATGAAGAAACTTGTTTTAGTTCCATGGCTTCAGAATAGTACTGAACCTGAACAGCTTCAATTAAAAAAAAAAAAAAATGAATTGGATCTGTAACTAATAGATTAAAAAATCAAAATATATTTTCGGTACTTCTGTTCCATTGCTAATTTAAGAATTGATTAAATGTGTTGTAGGACCAGCTCTGTAAAGCAGTGTTTTGTAAGCCACAGCTATTTAGATGACCCATTTCTTATAGTACCAGTGTGATGTTCTGAATCATGACATGATTTTTGGCACTTAAATGTATGAGTCATTTCACGTGAGGACATTGTTTTCCTGAATGTCAATCCCAGCTGAACAAACACATGGGCCAGTATTCTTCGTGATCTTGGTTGGTCCTGTGAAATTCTAGTTACTAAAAGACAGAATGCCAGTGTAGTTCTTGAACCTTAAATTGTTTATGCTCAAACTTTACAAAGTAAAATACCAGAGTTAAAATACACTGATGTGTATTTTAACAAGGTACTTGTTCGTCTGTTTCTGGTAATTAGCTTTATTACTTGCAAAGTGGGAAACGGGGACAAGAAAGCTGCTCTCTCTGAAGGGCATATGGGAATAATTTAAATTTTCTTTAAAACCACATTCAGCCAGGGTGGCTGTCATTGCTGCAGGTGGTCCTCTGTCAATATTCTTAATCTCCAGGGAATGCAGTAGATTTCACTAATTTGTTGCTTGTGGTTGCAGTGGAGTAACCCTTCCTTACTCTTAACCAGATGACTCAACAGGATTTAACTTTCACAATTTTTCTGGCTTGGATGTTGATGTTTGTATAAAAGTACAACATTAGTCTGGTATATCATTTGAGAGATGCAAAAAAAAAAAATTTTGTTTTTTTTTTTTTTTTAAATTCAGGCTGATTTGTCTTGATTGGCATGTGACATGCCGCTCCATATTTAACTGTATTTATGTCATGTAAACTGTAGAACAGTGTCATTTTACACTGCAGATCGTACAAGTCTGTCATAGTTTTATGGTGATTTTTGTCCGCTGTATATTTGAACTGAAGCGCTGCACAGAAGTACATCCTTACATGTTTGTTACACATTTTTGTCCTTTGTACTTATGTATGTCTTGCAAAGAGTAAATTTTGTCCAGCATCCATTATGGTGAGTTTAAACACAGCTTGTGCAAAATCAGCAACAACTTAGTCACTCTTTAATTGACCAGCAGGTGGCATAGTGGTTAGAACTGCTGCCCTTGGACACATAAGTAGCAGGTTTTGGTCCCACTTCCTGCTGTAGCATTCTTGAGCAAGGTACTTGCCCTGAGTTGCTTCACTTATCCAGCTGTAAAACTGGGTAAACCGGTGTAAGTAGCTTAGCACTGTAAGTCCCTTAGGAGAAAAGTGTCAGCTAATAAAATTAATTGCAGCCTTTTTTGTTTGTATGTTGATTGCACATCCTGAAGTCATCTTCTCTAGATGGCAAACCCTGTTCAGAAATCAATTTGCTATAAATTGGATTGACAGCTGAATATTTTGCATTTAAATCAAAATTGTTGGACTACTTTTTATGGAATATGTTAATATTGGCAGTTTGATTAGTAGCAGTGTGTGGTAGGTAGCTCTGCTTGCCCTCGGTGGTTAACTGGGCCCTGTAAAATACTAAAATATTGCTGGCCAGCTTGTGTTTTTGTTATGGCTGTGTTTTACTTATGGATTGCATTCAGGAGCCCTTCTGTTATCTGTCTCTTCCTTGATTTTGAAGTTATGATGTTTAGCGTGTTAGATGACCCTCAGTTTTAACAATGGTCTTTAAGAAGTTAAACATTAAGCTATAGAACTACTGCGATATTGATATATATTGATTACTATGTAATGTTTTACGGATATATTTAGCTACATAAATCTGGTTAGGTTTCCCAACTGAACAGGGCACTCATGCATAAATAAGTTGTGATTAATCCTTTCTCTTGTGACTCTCACACAAATAGTTTATTGCATTTGCTGCATATCCCAGTTCACTAAAATACCATTCTAGCCATTTCACATTAAGTGATCTTATTAGTTTGCCATTGCTTTAAGTTGTCATTTGAAACTTAATTTTCATAAACTTCAAATTTCTGAAAGAAATGCAGGTAGAAAAGTTTAAAACTGAAAGTTTGTAAATATAGAAGTAATCAAGTAGGGGTTAAGATGACTATTGTCCTCTTTACAGCTGCAGTTTACCAATAGAAAGTCTTGGGCACATTTCTACAGATTTGTGGTGTTCATTGCTGTTTTCTCTGTACCTGTTTTTATGTATTTTTTTTCCTCTCTCTTAATCCATCCCACTGCCCAGTCCAGTGGAATTGGTGTTTTTTTTTTTGTCACTTTGAAGCTATGACTGTAATTCTGTTGTCATTCCAGTGGGCTGTTTCTAATTTCTGTTTGCATTTCAACTGCAGCGGCAAAAACTCTTCAAATTTTCAACATTGAGATGAAGAGCAAGATGAAGGCTCATACCATGTCAGATGACGTCACCTTTTGGAAATGGATCTCCCTCAACACGGTTGCGCTGGTTACAGACAATGCCGTCTACCATTGGAGCATGGAGGGAGACTCCCAGCCAGTTAAAGTCTTTGACCGGCATTCGAGCCTGGCAGGCTGTCAAATTATCAACTACCGCACTGATGCCAAGCAAAAGTGGCTGCTCCTTATTGGTATCTCTGCACAGGTAGGGTAGGAAGAGTGGGTGTTCTGGCCATATGATTGGCTGATCATCTTACCTGGCTCCACCGATACAATTGCAGTTTTATGTGCTGCTTAAATAGATGACTTGATCAGTCTTAATGCACGCTAATTACAGCAAAACTTTGCCACAAATTCCTAAAAGATGCAAACATTAAACAAGAGTGCTAATCCTCTGTCAGACAGCTATATAATGGGTTCATGAACTGATCTGATGCTTTAAAGGATGGACATGTGGTTTCTAGAAGATTTAGTGAATAAATTTTATTTCTTGGAAGAAAGCATCTGTTTTGTGATGGGGAAGCTCTTTTTTTAGTGTTTTTTTTTTTTTGGGTGGTACTGCCTTACATGTGTGCCTTTGTATCTGAGATTTGTTTTGTCCTCCGTTGTAGCAAAACCGGGTTGTGGGTGCCATGCAGCTGTACTCCGTGGACAGAAAGGTCTCCCAGCCAATTGAGGGCCATGCAGCCAGCTTTGCTCAGTTTAAAATGGAGGGCAATGCAGAAGAATCCACCCTTTTCTGTTTTGCTGTTAGGGGTCAAGCTGGGGGGAAGGTATGCAGTTCATTTGGCAAATATTGGTTATTGAGTTAATGTGTGTTTCTGTACCCATTCAGGAAACAGGCAAGTGGGGCACACTACTGAGGTTCTCATGTCATTACTGTAAGCAGAGCTCTAGACCCAGAGCTGAAATTGGTGTATTAGGATGTGTGTCACTGGCTGTTGCTGACAGCTTGTCAAAGTATGTTAAAATGATTTTGCTGCTATAAGAATACTTCTGTAAGACTGACTCATAACAAGATAAACACTGAGCATAATGACATTACATCTTGTAAAAATCCTTCATCAAAATTTCAGTATCAAATTAAATTCAACATTTCTAGTTAATTCATTCTTATTCTGTAAAAGTATATTGTTCCATAACTGTTTGACCTGACTTTTTCTAGTTTGAAAGCCCGGTTCTCAGTCAATGTGTAGAATTTACTAAAAATTTATATCAGGCAAGTTGTTATAGTTCTTCTGTTGTTTGTCATTTTAATTGTAAAAATTGGAAAATTCTCACCCTTGTATACAACGTTGAAAAATATCCAGTTGTGTAAATTATTTTTTCTTGCTAGTTTTGATCCAACAAAATAATAGCTCTAAAATTGTGCAATGTGGTTATTACAAGGGAGCAACAGCTCGAGACGATAAGAATTTCAGGATAAAATTCCTGTAGCAACTCACTGATTTAATAAATTTACTTTATTAAAGCTCCTAGACATAAATCGTAAAGGAGCTGTTGCTTGTATTTTCTTCTCTAGTTGCATATTATTGAGGTGGGGACACCTCCAACAGGGAACCAGCCCTTTCCAAAGAAAGCCGTGGATGTGTTTTTCCCCCCTGAAGCCCAGAATGACTTTCCAGTAGCCATGCAGGTAACTGCGTATCTACATGTAATCTGGGACAGCCATACAGCATGTGTAGCCATTGTTTGTGCAGAATGCTGTGGGATTAGAGAGGAATCCATTTTTATGAGCTTCATTGTGTTGCAGGTCTCCATACCCTTAGGCTGCCCTGTCTAACCCAACCATTACATTCTTCCTAAAATTTCTCACTTCTAGATTAGTTCTAAGCAGGACGTTGTCTTTCTCATCACCAAATACGGCTACATCCACCTCTATGATCTGGAAACGGGCACTTGCATCTACATGAATAGGATTAGTGGGGAGACCATTTTTGTGACGGCCCCCCATGAAGCTACATCTGGCATCATTGGAGTCAACCGGAAAGGACAGGTATGGAGTCAGTGTCTCCACTGGCACTTTTTTTTTTTTTTTCTAGGAGGACCACCTGTGTTGCACAGCCTGTGGGGCCACATTTTGTTTAAGCCAGTGTTTTGGCTGCAGTCTCAGACTTAGTTGTATCTGTGGCTCAGGCAAACTATTGTGTAATTAGCAGTTATTCCAACACACACACACACACACACATTTTCAGAACCGCTCGTCCCTTACGGGGTCACGGGGAACCGGAGCCTACCCGGCAACACAGGGCGTAAGGCCGGAGGGGGAAGGGGACGCACCCAGGACGGGACGCCAGTCCGTCACAAGGCACCCCAAGCGGGACTCGAACCCCAGACCCACCGGAGAGTAGGACTGCGGTCCAACCCACTGCGCCACCGCACCCCCCTATAGGAAAGACCAATAGGTGAAAATTCAGTTTGACCAGAATTCTGACCCTGGTCCACAGTTCATGTTCAAAAGTGCAGGTCTGCATTTTGACTTTTTCAAAGGTCTTGAAGGTAACGTTTATTCACGGAACCACGTTGCACCAAATATCTAATTTTTATCCAAATATGTGTCACGCAGCCAGTTTCTCAGACTGTTGAATCACATTGGACTAAATATGCTAGTCTTATTTTTCATGGCAGACTGGAAAGGGCAGCGAAAGCATTTCTAGAATGTGGTCTAGCAGCTGCAGTGGAAATGCTGGGCTGTCTTCTGAGCTACTCCTTCCCAGGTGCTTCTCTCCCATCTTTGGGACAGAAGGATAAAGCGGCAGAGTTGATGCAGTAGCGCTTCCCCGTTGGCCGAGGGCCATCATCAAACACGTGTCCAAGGTGGGCACCACACTGAAGTTTTAGAAATTAATTTGCCATTGGTGTTATAGAGAAAAGACTTGAATTCATTAGGTGACAGTAAGAACAGCCCTCACCCAGGGTAAATCTGTGTTTATTAGATGCAGCTCATCCTCTCTGCCAAAGCTTGTCTGTTTATCTGACTGCTGTTGGTGCTCCCTGTGTGGGGAGGCTGTCTGGCATTACACTTCAGCAGAAAGCTGATCTTCCTTTGGCTGAACTGGAACTGTCTGGATTGGAAAGGGTTACTGACTTAGACAATTTCTAATTTGGAATTGATTGCTATCCTACACGTATAATTCCAGGCACCCTCCAGTCTCTTTTTATTTTAATGTCTGTCATTTTAATACACAAATGACTGCTGTCCTTAGATATTTGCATGATATACTCTGTAATAAAAAAAAAAATTCTAAAATAGTTCTGATAATTCAGGTCAATTTTGTTTCTTCAGATGCCTAATCTGTAATTGGAGAAATATCTCAAATTCAGTAACATTGCTCTTTTTTTGCACTTAAATTCCTTTACCACCCAGTGTTTGTCTATATAGACAAAAGAAAAGCCAGTGGGTTCTTCTTAACTGGCCTCAGAGCCCGAATTTTCACAATTCCCATTGGAGTGGAAAGCATAGCACTTGAGTAAACAGAAGAAAGGCTCTTGCGGTCTCTTCCTTATTTGCTGAGACCGGATCCTGTCGGCTAATGAATAATTCCCCACCGAAGCCCAGAAATCCATCAAATATTCAGTGGAGTCGAAAGCAGATACAGACCTTTGTGACGAACCACACGAACAGCTCCATGTTTGGGCTTATCATTCTTCCCCAACCTACTGCACCCCAAAAGAGGAAAAAAAAATTACCTGACGGAGGGACTAATTACAGCTATTTTCAGTGTGCTTAACAATTTGCCTCTGTTAAATCTTTATAATATGTTTGCAGAACAAAAGCACTTTTTTTTTTTTTTTTAGAATGGATCTATTTCAACAGTAATTTGGCTTAGTTGCTTTTTGAGAAGGAAAATATATTTTCCCAGTCTCTGACACACCTAGTTCATTCTGTGTTTGAATTAAGGGACCCGAGCAGAGGTGAATGTGGGATGCTAGTGAGGAGTGCAGCTTCCCTGTCGTGCGAAAGGCAGGATTCTAGTCAGCCACGGCTGCCTTTGGACCTCAGGCCAGTTAAGGAGACATTGAACAGTAGCACCCCCCACTGGAGGATACTGCCAATGATATTCTGTACCAGACACATGGCTTTAATCTTCTTAAGCCTCAAAGCTTTACTTTAAATCAGCCTGAAATGGCTTTGCCTGCGCTGGTATTCATGTCTCCCTACGTTACTGATTGTGAGGTCTTTCTTCACATGTACCATCATATAGGCTTTTGAAATGCCTTCAATTTTGTATACATTCACTATTTAAATTGCTTTTATCTGGTAGTATTTGTACATTGAGCTTTGTATGCTTTTCGTTTCAAATCATTTGTATTCAAAAAATGAATATGATGGATGAAGAAGCTTGCTCTGTATACTTTCAGGTGCTTTCTGTATGCGTGGAGGAAGAGAACATCATCCCTTACATCACCAACGTGCTGCAGAACTCAGACCTGGCCCTTCGCATGGCTGTGCGAAACAACTTGGCTGGTGCTGAAGAGCTCTTTGCGCGCAAGTTCAACAATCTGTTTGCAGCTGGAAGCTATTCAGAGGCTGCAAAAGTAGCAGCCAATGCACCAAAGGTATGTCAAAGCATTGGTCATGGACACCACACACATCTTTTACTAGTAAATTTAGTATCTCTTTCCTGTCTACACAGGGGCTACTGATTGAGCATAGTCATGTAAGTGCACAGTTAGTTTTTAGATGTTAGATCCACATACAATCTGATTAATTTGTATTTACTTTAACAGCACTTTCACTGAACCATTATATATGCTTATTAGCACTAGTTCATATTGATCATGTTATCGCCTTAAATATTTCAAAATGCCATGTCGGGGTTCGGAAAGGAGATGTCTGTCAGATAATTTTATTGCATGAGAACGATTGGACGCACGCTCAGTGTACTCCCTACAAGTTCTATATTTATTTGGACATAATGAATATTTCAGTAGCAGTCAACAGTAACATGACAGTAACCTGTCAGTGCTTATTTTCTAAATATGCTGTAGTTTGTAACAAGTTATAAAGGTAATGCTAAACTCACAACGTGTTTGACAATGTCTGATTCAAGTGTAACCATGTTTTCTCTGTCACTTTATTTTTTTTTTGTATCTTGTCCTGAATCAGTGATTGTTATAATTTAGATACAGGTCAATCCATAGCTCAAGAAATGGAAAATCCCTAAAAAACAATGGTATTGGCAAAGTGACATGTAAAGTTGTTTAAAGAAGGGAGACTTAAGTGACCTTGTTTATCCCAGGGAATCCTGCGTACACCTGACACCATCAGGCGGTTCCAAAGTGTCCCAGCCCAACCAGGCCAGACATCCCCCCTGCTCCAGTACTTTGGCATCCTGCTGGATCAGGGCCAGCTCAACAAGTTTGAGTCTCTGGAGCTTTGCAGGCCTGTCCTGCAACAAGGCCGCAAGCAGCTTCTGGAAAAGTGGCTGAAGGAGGACAAGGCAGGTGTTTTTGCTTTGTGTTAATGTATCCTTGTAAGTCACCTTGGATAAGGGTATTAGCTAAAATAATAATAGCTAACAATAATAACTTGTGATTGGAAGTATTTTTTTTCCTGGTTCTTACTCTTGGGATTGATTTATAGCCACGATTTCTGCCTTGTTTAAGATTAAGTGAATAAACTGTTTGGCAATAAAACTAACCGAAAGTCATAAAACTAAGTGGTTAATATGCATGACCAGATGTGGCTCTTTCTGTTAGCATAAGTCACATGTAAATCACAAACAGTTTCCTGTACAAAGCTATGTGCCTTGAAAAGCCAGGAAATGGAATGTGGGATATTTTCGCTGACAAATGCAGCAGTTATTGTTGAGTTCTTGCAGTTGCTAGTGGCGCCAAGTTTTTCTTGTCTGTTCTACAGCTGGAGTGCTCAGAGGAGCTGGGCGATCTGGTAAAGTCTGTGGACCCAACTCTGGCCCTCAGTGTGTACCTGAGAGCCAATGTTCCCAACAAGGTCATCCAGTGCTTTGCAGAGACCGGACAGTTCCAGAAAATTGTACTGTATGCCAAAAAGGTAAAAACCCACCAGTGTTCTATGCTTTTCATTTCATATATTACATATGATTCATTGGCAAATCTAGTTGTTGTCGAAAGTCCTTTTGATCTGTACTACTCAAATGTTTTCGCAATACGGGATTTCAGGATTGCTTGTGCTGTTCTCTAGAACGTAGTTTCTTTACTGTACTGTGTAAACCACCTCTGGAACTTTTGCCAGTGTCCTTAAGTAAAATTATCCTGCTGCTATGGTTAACGGGCTTAGAGAATGCTGCCTTTAGTGCTGAAGACTAACTGAATTTGTCATAAAATTTTGGATGCGTTCAAACAAAGATTCCTACTTGTTGATAAAGCTATGTTCTTGCCCCCCCCCCCCCCTCTTCAGGTTGGATACACTCCTGACTGGATCTTTTTGTTACGCAATGTGATGCGCATCAGTCCTGAGCAGGGTCTGCAGTTCTCCCAGATGTTGGTGCAGGATGAGGAGCCCCTGGCTGACATCACGCAGGTCTGCAGGCAAAAGCAGCCCCTCTGTTTGAAATACAGATATTCTGCAGTGTTCTTGTTTTGCATCACTTCTGACCTCCACTTGACATAAAGACCCGTCTTCCACTGCTGTACTCTGCACAGATAGTTGACGTCTTCATGGAGTACAACCTGATCCAGCAGTGCACCTCCTTCCTGCTTGACGCTTTGAAGAACAACCGCCCTTCAGAGGGACCTCTGCAGACCCGTTTACTGGAGATGAATCTCATGCACGCTCCACAGGTGCCCATATTATACCTGAGGCTTCTTTTTCTGTAAAATCTTTTGTGTCCTTTGAGCAACTGTAAACGTAGTACTACGTTATGAGACCTTTGTTCTAAGGCTTTGAAATTAGCTGTGTAGTGAGGGGAGCTGATAGTGTAGTGGTTAGCACTGCTGCCTTTGGACCCTACCTTCAGCTGTGGTACTCTTGAGCGAGGTACTTGCCCTAAATTGCTCCGGTGAAGTTAGCCAGCTGTATAAATGGGTAAATAACGGTAAGTAGCTTAACGTTGCAAGTGGCATTGGAACATCAGCTAAATGAATAAATGTTAATGTAGTGCACATTGCTATGATTTTTGCGGGTGTTTTGTGTTGTTTCAGGTCGCTGATGCAATCCTGGGCAATCAGATGTTCACACACTATGACCGTGCCCACATTGCCCAACTGTGTGAGAAGGCAGGTCTTCTCCAGAGAGCACTGGAGCACTACACTGACCTGTACGATATCAAACGAGCCGTGGTCCACACTCACCTACTCAACCCAGAGGTGTGCCCACAGTCACTTCTCTCCATTTGGTCATGTGACAGTGAGGAAAATATGTGAAATGAGCCACATCCGCTTAAACATTCTTCCTTCTTTTAGTGGCTAGTGAACTTCTTTGGCTCCTTGTCTGTGGAGGATTCCCTTGAGTGTCTGCGGGCCATGCTTTCCGCCAACATCCGTCAGAACCTGCAGATATGCGTCCAGGTGGCCTCGAAATACCATGAGCAGCTGTCCACCCAGTCCCTCACTGAACTTTTTGAGTCCTTCAAGAGTTTTGAGGGTAGGCTGGATGTGTCAGTGTTTAACCTGTGTCCATAATTAGTGCACTGTGTAATTTCTGAGTTTGCGAAATTATGTAATAGTTTGACTGGAGTAAGTGAAATGTAAATTCAGAATATGCTGCCCTTTTATTTGCAGAGCTTTTAATACCTCTTTGAAGGTCTTCCTTAAGGAAAAGATGGACTGAGGAGTCCCTTGATTTCAGCTGCCGTGGTGCAACAGACAAGCCTGTTCTTAAAGTTGGGTTTCTCGGTTGTGTGTTTCAGGCCTTTTCTACTTCCTCGGCTCCATTGTGAACTTCAGCCAGGACCCCGAGGTTCACTTTAAGTACATCCAGGCAGCCTGTAAAACTGGCCAAATCAAAGAAGTTGAGCGGATCTGCCGGGAAAGCAACTGTTACGATGCCGAACGTGTGAAGAACTTCCTGAAGGTGACCTTTTTCACGTTTCTTTTCTAAAGTTATTCTTTACAAGCAGTCGTTTTGCTTTCATTGCTTAACTTGATGGTGCATAACTACATAGTGTTAATTCTTTAAAATGAACCAGTCAGAAATGGTAGAATTGGAAACTAGAATATGATAAACTGTTCTGCTCTTTCCCACTACATTATGAAGATGTATTTTGAAGGTTTTATAAGCTAATGATCATACATTATACAGCATTTTTTTAATTGTAGGATATATTTTTAGACTTTTTAATTTTATGCAATACTAGGTCAGTCATTCACTAATTTCTGAAAATGTTTCATCAAATTATCCAGTACTAATTGTTGACCAGTTCACCCCATGAAAATTTTGATTTGTGTTTTTCCCCCAATTTGTTTAGTTTATCTCCGCTTTCCATGGTGACAGTATACCTCTTTATTCTTGCTTTCCACTTACTATTGCTATTAGCTTTTTGTGAGTATTGATAATTCTATCAGATGTAAACGCAGGAAGTGAAACTATAAAAAAAAGATTGCTAAACCGTAAGCAGTCTTTTTTCAAGATGCAGAAAATCAGTCATTGGTTACTGTTGTCAGCTGTCAGAGATAGGCTTTGTGCAGCAAATCTACCACTGTTCTCAGGAAAGAGGTGTCTGAATTGCATATTGATCTGTAACAGCTGACTTTTTAAACCTTGTTCTGTCCCCATACCCCCTCCCCGCATAGGAGGCAAAGCTGACTGACCAGCTGCCACTTATTATTGTGTGTGATCGCTTTGACTTTGTCCACGACCTCGTCCTCTACCTCTACCGCAACAACCTACAAAAGTACATTGAGATCTACGTGCAGAAGGTGGGAATCAAGAGAAGGCTTTCAGCAGGGTTTCTTTAGTTATTGATTTGTTATAACAATTTTTCATTTAAATATTAATTTAAATCACTTAATGGAATAGGATTAAGTAGGAATTTCATTACATTTTCACTTATTCTTGTACTGCAAAACTATGAGGACTCAAATACAGCCATGTTTCAGATCTTGTCTTGAGAACATGAAGATTCAAGATGTTTGTGTCAGCTTGACATTTAACATCAGTGTGTGTTATGCTCCAGGTAAATCCAAGCCGCTTGCCTGTGGTGATTGGAGGGCTGCTCGATGTGGACTGCTCCGAGGACATCATCAAGAACCTCATCTTAGTGGTGAGGGGCCAGTTCTCCACTGATGAGCTCGTGGCTGAGGTTGAGAAAAGAAACCGGTATGTTCCATCACCCTTAGTATGGTGAAGTAAGTTGGTTGCTGCTAAGATACTTAATGATTGACAGATGTGAGAAAGTTTGATTTTTAGAAATTATCTACAGGTGTAACCTGCTATCTGCCCTCCTGTATCAGCACTTTCACTATAATAACACTTAATACCATTTTTCACTTTGAATTCCAATCCCGCCCTCTATAACACCTTATCAAAGCGCCTGTGAAAAAAACTGAAAAATTAGCCTTTAAGAACAGTTTTGTATATTTCCTTACTCAAACTGACAAAAAATGCTACAAAATATATTGTAGCGGCGGGACAGGAGCGAGAGCTTTCATAATGCAGCACTGCCACTGAGGAAGTAGTTGTTGGGCATTCATTGTGGGGAGCGATGGGGATTAATGACTCCATGTTCTGTAGTTTGAGAGATTTTGGCCAGGTGTGTGTGTGTGTGTGTGTGTGTGTGTGTGTGTGTGTGTGTGTGTGTGTGTGTGTGTACTCTGAGGCACAATAAAGCTTGCGTTTGAACACTTCTGTCTCTCGAGCTGCCTTTCTGTAACGCCACCAACGGCACCGTACAGCCAAGTTGTTATAACATTTATGGGCAACATAAGTAAATATCGTATAGTGTACTATTTTGCATTATTCTTTGAAATGTTTTGTGTAGTTATTAAAGATATGTCAAAGTTAGTTGGATTTTTTTGGGATGGATAGGAACCGACTAACTTTCCGCATAAGGAATATTGGGAAATGTGTTCCCATTATCTGCCTTTTCATTATTCACCCCATTTTCAGGAACAAATTAAGGGCAGGTGGCAGGGTGTGCCTCTATAAGTCTACCAGAAAGTTTCCGTGTGTTAATTTGCAGCTCTGTTGTGGAAAGAACATAATGACAGTAATATTTTTGTGCTGCAGAAGCATGTAAGGTGTCATTTTTCTGCACAGACTGAAGCTCCTGTTGCCATGGCTGGAGGCTCGCATCCATGAGGGCTGTGAAGAGCCTGCCACTCATAACGCTTTGGCCAAGATCTACATCGATAGCAACAACAATCCAGAGCGATTCCTGCGGGAGAATCCCTTCTATGACAGCCGTGTCGTGGGGAAGTACTGTGAGAAGCGGGACCCTCACCTGGCCTGTGTCGCTTATGAGCGAGGACAGTGTGACCAGGAGCTCATTCATGTGAGTGTCTCCATCTTAAAGAATAGTTGCAGTTTTCCATTTAAAAAATTTTTTTGGGGGGGTTTGACTCAGGGAGTTAAGGGTGCAAATTTGCATAGTATGCATATGGTTAATGCTTTTTTTTTTTGATTACTCTGATTTTGGACCTTTGTTTACAGTACCAGTTTTACTGAAGTAGCCGTTTCATTGTGGAAAGGTGTTTTACAAATTTTTAAAAATAGGCAAATGCTAGTTTGTTTGTTTTGAGGTTGCGGTTATACTGGCAAAGCAGTGCTCGCCACTAAATTAAGGCCTGATATTCATATCTATAATCCATGGGAACTGTGTTTCTAGGTCTGCAATGAAAATTCTCTATTCAAAAGTCTGTCACGGTACTTGGTGCGGCGCAAAGATCCTGAACTTTGGGCCAGTGTTCTCCTGGAGACTAATCCCTACCGGAGGCCTTTGATAGACCAGGTAAGAAGAGAAGAATGAAGTGGTACTCACCTTTGAAACTTTCATGCGTCTTCAGTTTGACTTAACTCTTTTCTTTCTACAGGTGGTACAGACAGCCCTTTCTGAGACTCAGGACCCAGAAGAGGTATCTGTCACTGTGAAGGCCTTTATGACTGCTGACCTTCCCAATGAGCTCATTGAACTCCTGGAAAAAATTGTTTTGGACAACTCGGTTTTTAGCGAGCACAGGTAATGAGACCTCAGATGTGTTTGTGTAGGTAGATGTGTTTTTGGTAATGATAAAGCCAACAAGAAAAAACAAAGATACTAAATTAGTCATAAGTTGACACTGTGAGGCAGTAATGAGCTGGGGCAAAATGTTTTAGCCTAAAAGTGTGTTTGTTGTCTTTTCAGAAACCTACAGAACCTCCTGATACTCACAGCCATAAAAGCAGACCGAACTCGTGTAATGGAGTACATTAATCGCCTGGATAACTATGATGCGCCTGACATCGCCAACATAGCCATTAGTAATGAGCTGTTTGAGGAGGCCTTTGCCATCTTCAGGAAGTTTGATGTCAACACCTCTGCAGTGCAGGTTAGCCAGACAATGTTTAATTTTACTGGAGTGTACATGGAGAGCTTTGGTTTTGCTCACTCATGAGGCTGCGATGTTTTGTAGGTTCTTATTGAACACATTGGCAATTTGGACCGGGCATATGAGTTTGCTGAGCGCTGCAACGAGCCTGCCGTGTGGAGCCAGCTTGGCAAAGCCCAGCTACTGAAGGGCCTGGTAAAGGAGGCCATCGACTCCTACATCAAAGCTGATGATCCATCAGCATACATGGAAGTTGTCCAGGCTGCTGGTCAGAGTGGTAAGATACCCAGCAGGAGAATCTGCTTTATAACTTCATAGGTTACATTAGAGATGTTTGTCTCATTGCTGTTAAGGTATTTGTGAAATAAGAAATTTGTTTGGAATCCTTTTTTTCCAGGAAACTGGGAAGATCTTGTGAAGTTCCTGCTGATGGCCCGGAAGAAGGCTCGCGAATCATACGTGGAGACTGAGCTCATATTTGCTTTGGCTAAAACTAACCGCCTTGCTGAGCTCGAGGAGTTCATCAATGGGCCTAATAATGCCCACATCCAGCAAGTATGCTCTGTCTCCACATGCAAAAAAATATTATCACCAGCAACATGGAGCCTTTCTGTTTTGCTCAGTTGTTTGGAATGTAATGTCTTTTTTTTAATTCACTCCAAAGGTTGGTGATCGATGCTACGATGAAAAAATGTATGAAGCAGCAAAGTTACTGTACAACAATGTCTCTAACTTTGGCCGGTTAGCCTCTACTCTAGTCCACTTGGGAGAATACCAGGCTGCTGTTGATGGAGCCCGCAAGGCCAACAGCACACGGACCTGGAAGGAAGTAAGATATTTATTTCCAGTATGATGACATTTAAGAAGGGGGGGAAAAAAAAAAAAAAAAACAAAACTACATTTCATGGCTGCCAGTGAGACTTAAAAGTACTGCACTGCTCAGAAAACTGAATCAGTTCACCACTATCTGCTTTGCCCATGCGACATGTTTCTTCCAGGTGTGTTTTGCCTGTGTAGATGGAAAAGAGTTCCGTTTGGCCCAGATGTGTGGCTTGCACATTGTGGTCCATGCTGATGAACTGGAGGAGCTCATCAACTACTACCAGGTATGTACTCCTAGTTAGGAAAAATATACTGATATTGGAAAGATTGATCTCTTAACTAGGACTATAAGAACTGTAGATCAGTATGAAGAATTAAGGATGCCCTGACATAGCCATACTTCCTACAATCTTCCCAAAGGACCGTGGCTACTTTGAGGAGCTCATCACTATGCTGGAGGCAGCTCTGGGCCTAGAGAGAGCCCACATGGGTATGTTCACAGAGCTGGCCATCCTCTACTCCAAGTTCAAACCACAGAAGATGAGAGAGCATCTGGAGCTTTTCTGGTCCCGAGTCAATATTCCAAAGGTAGGAGACCACAGAGAAATGCGTAATTGAAGTACCAGTATTGGGCAAGTCAGCAGTTTTCCAGTCACCTCAATAAGTTAGTCCTTTTTGTTCTCATTTCTAATTTACAGTGCTGCTTGAAAGTTGTGAATCCAATAGGCATGGTCATTATTCTTGTATAAAATGTTAAACTTGTAAAAATGAATAAATGATTTACATGCCTCACCCTACCTACTCGGTTTAACCAATGCAACTTTGGGTTCGCATATTTTTTTTCACTTGCATTACTTCAGTGTTCAAAGTATGGGGTTCAAATACTTTCAGGCAGGACTATATGTTAAGTGGGACCATTTGTTAGGTTTGTGCTATACCCCTTTCTCATATAGTGGACTTAATTCATTCTGTAAAATCACCATTTGGCAAATTCCTGCTGTAAGGATTAACATAACAGTAGCAGCACTGATTATCAGTATATTATAATAACTCAGAAATATGCAGTACTAGTTTATGATACATCTACCTTTGTAAATGGTTGAGATTGTCACTGTGATAGACAGTAGAAGGTGTGTAGTTGGGTTTTATGTATGTCTCCATACACAGCATCGCCACCACCATTAAGATAGTACATTAGCGGTCATTGTTTCAAGGGTAATGTAGAAGTTTTAAACTAAATTTAGCCATTGATTAGTTAAAATCAACACCGCTGACTGACAACAACCTTTAGGATTTGAGACATCAGGCACAAATCTTGACCCAGAATGTCTAATATAAGGTTCCGATGCAATACATTCTACAGAATAAAACATCTGTTGTGGGGAAAAATGACTGTGGAATGGGCAAAAAGCCATTTTACTGAGTAATAAGCCTATTGGCTGAAAAAGGGGTATATATTTTTGTGAGCTTTGGCAGCAATCAGGCTTTCATCGTGGAGGGATGGAGAGTGCCAGTGAGAGGCGCTGTGAGACTTTGCATGCAACAGCAGTGCCCTCTGAGCTTGATATTACTGGGATATAAATAAGTGTTGTGCATGTGTGTCAACCAAATTACATTTATGGATTCTTAATGTGCATTTGTAATTTTTAGAGAAGGTTTTTCTGACCAGTGTCTAGATTGCGAACAAGCTGTGCACCTGCTGTCTTCCGAAACATGTAGAATGTTGCACAATGGGTCTACTTTGGCTATTGGATTGAAGTATAAATATGTTCGAGCTACACTGTCAGCTGTCTGTGTCTTTGTATCAGTGTGGTTTCTTAGGCAAATTTTAGATAAGGCTTTTAAATAGAGAAATAGTTCAGTTTATATATAAACTCCATATTATGTACAATTGTTATTATTTTTGTTTAGCTGAATCCTTTCTCCAAGGCAAATGAGAGATGGGTTATAAAACCCAAAATGGTGCCTAAATGTTGCAAGATGACACACTGTTGACAGGATGAATTTCTGTTGTAACCAACACAAGCAGTTGAGCATTGAAAGAAGCTATAATTTAACCATTCAATACGTATTTCAAACAAAAGTTTTTGCAGTGATATAGCATTAGTACTGTGGAGAAGACTTGAGTGCATTTGCCATTCTATTACACTGATGTTAAACTGACTGCACAATTCAGTCTTTTTGTTAAACATTTCATGGCCTTTTTTGTAAAAAGTGAATAAATGACTCTTTGCTTAATATTTTACGATATACATTGTCACATTTTTCATAGCTTTTAATCAATCTTGCCAATATCTTTTTTTCCATTATACGGTTATAAGTGGTCTCTTGAAGTTTCAAAACACCTTTTTGTTAGCTTTTATAGGAGCAGTTAAAACACAGATCTATTCTTTCTTGCAGGTGCTGAGGGCTGCTGAGCAGGCACATCTTTGGGCAGAGCTTGTCTTTCTCTATGACAAGTATGAGGAGTATGACAATGCCATCATCACCATGATGAACCATCCATCAGATGCTTGGAAGGAAGGACAGTTCAAGGACATCATCACAAAAGTAACCTCAGTTGTAGAGATTCAGCAATGGATTGTGATGCTTCTTTTCCGTGGAGGTTTTGACTTTGCTTTTGTATCAGGATTTGTATGCTTATTCATCTTTCTTTCATAGGTGGCCAATGTGGAGCTTTACTACAAAGCCATCCAGTTTTATTTAGAGTTCAAACCTCTGTTACTGAATGACCTCCTTATCGTCCTGTCTCCCCGACTTGACCATACTCGATCTGTCAACTTCTTCAGCAAGGTAGTCTTTTGGCTGTTCCTCATGCCTTTCATTGCAAGTTGATATTTTCTTCAGGGATTCATGAGTTTCACTGAATTTCCCTACAGGGATTACTCAAGTACCACCCTACACTACATATATATCAGTTTTGAAAGAATTAACTCTTGCTTTTTTTTTTTTTTTTCCCCTTCATTTTCTTAGGTTAAGCAGCTTCCACTAGTCAAGCCCTACTTGAGATCTGTACAAAATCATAACAACAAGTCAGTCAATGAAGCACTGAACAACCTCTTCATCGCAGAAGAAGATTACCAGGTAAGGATTTTCTTTTCTCCCCCCCCCCCCAACAATTTCTTGCTGCATACAAATTATTAGAACTTTGCTCAGTTTCCCCAAAAAGTCCTTTTTGTACAGCATTTGATGCTCTAGCGGTTTTGATGATTTGATGCTGATGTACTTCCTTCTAGGTTACATGAGCTTTCTGGCAGTGGCTGCTTCCTCTAGTCAAAGGCTCCAGATTAATTTTTGCTCTCTTGGTCTTACCTGCCCAGGCTCTGCGCACATCTATAGATGCCTATGACAACTTTGACAACATCTCCCTGGCCCAGAGCCTGGAGAAACATGAGCTTATTGAGTTCAGGAGAATTGCAGCTTACCTCTTCAAGGGCAACAATCGCTGGAAGCAGAGTGTGGAGCTCTGTAAGAAGGACAAACTGTACAAGGTTGACATTCTTACTTATTTTTACACATCAAGTTTTCTAATCTGGGATATTTCCATATATTCCAACAACATCTATGCTTGTCAGATCCTGGATTGCAGTTCTAGCTATAGGACCCCTGCACTTAAAAATCTTATTTACCTACTTCAGCCCATGCAGTTTTTCATAGAAATGGATAACGTACTAGCTTTTATGTATGGAGTTTGTCCATCAGAAAATGTCCTCCTTTCTCACCTTGAATCGTTTTTAAAAAAAAAAAAAAAAAAATTTGACAAGCATCAATACTTGTTTGATCTCCCTGAATTTCTGACCTACCCAGGATGCCATGCAATATGCATCAGAGTCTAAAGACATTGAGTTGGCAGAGGAGCTGCTTCAGTGGTTCCTGCAGGAAGGGAAGAAGGAGTGTTTTGCTGCCTGCCTGTTCACCTGCTACGATCTTCTGCGCCCTGATGTGGTCTTGGAGACTGCTTGGAGGCATAACATTATGGAATTCTCCATGCCTTATTTCATCCAGGTCATGAGAGAGTACCTGACCAAGGTAAGATCCCTTAAGCATTTTTTCAGCCTCTGCTTAAGTTACTGTTCACATCCTGCTGTGCTGCAGACTCAAAGGTATAAAGTCTTGCCACAAAGCAGCGAACGACCTCATTTACATTCATTGCCTTGTATGTAAGATTTCTGGTTATTTTGTTTTCAATGAGAAGTTGCAGCTGACACCCTCAGAGTGGACAACATTAGGTGCCTCAGGGCATGGACAATCTGCAAGGGGACCTCCGAACCTTTAAACTGCCATATGGTGCTTTCTCTGGCATGTCCGTTCATCATATCACTGTGACACGCCTGCTTACTGCTTATGCTCAGATTGTCATGCCCTTTCTAATTTGCCCTCTTAGAGTTAAGCATCTTGCATACTTTCTCATGCTTTTGTTTTCATGCGTGCCTATTACTACTTTCCCAGACAAATGTGGTGAAAGCAGGTTTTTCATCTGTGTTCTTATTAAAGCCACCCAATACTAGGGTAAATGACCTCATGAATTTAATTCCATAGGTTGTTACATTTTCATTTCATAACACTTTTTTCCACCACTGGCCTTTTTGGCCATGTGGTATCACAAAACATTTATATGCCTGAAAAGAATCAATGTCACAGAAGGGAGATTGTCCAATTTACTTTTTCACCTTATAAACAGATAGCATGCTGTATTTGGAAATTATTTAATGGGACTTGTTTTTCCTCTTCTGGTGTTCAACCAGTTCAACCATTTCCTGCAAAGTTTGGAACTACAGTGACAATGTTTTAGACACTAGATGTTGCTTATTTCTAATAATGAAGGCTCCCTAGTGTATGCTAGGCAAACTGACAAAATCCTCCTCAGAATAACTCACTGTTGTAAGCCAGTTTTTGACACAGTGGTAATTGTCCTTAAAACTGACACTGGAATACGTATTGGGTGCAGGTAAGGAGCTGTCTTACTATACAACATGTATAGCTGTTGGCATACTCAGTTTGACTAAAGCAGATGGTTAACCTGGCTGCATTTGTAGATCAAGACACTGTCCTGACTGCTCTGGCATTTGTGGGTTATTTCTGATACTTTCTTGATTGTTTCACATCTGTTTGCTGTCTTTGCCTGCTCCTTTTCTTCAGTTTTAATTTTTATTTTCTAAGCTGCACCTCTTGAATTCCCTTTCAGGTCGATGCAATTAAGGAAAAGGTGAAAGCTGAGTCTCTTCAGTTCATTTGAGTAGTTTTTAGTGCGGACGAGTGACAGCTTGGGAATCTGCATGTTCTCCCTCCATGCCACATTGATGCTTACACAACAGCCCCTGCATTAGAGCCTGCCATTGACCAGACGTGGCAGTGGAAACATCACACTGTCCTCTTTCAGCTCACGGGGTCTCCAGCTTTGGACCAAAAGAGTTCCCCTCCAGGTTGTTGTAGAGATCGCCCTCGATTACATGTTTCTGTGGAATGAAGTGACTAGCTTATTTGTCATAATTTAAGCCAGTTTTATTTACAAGGAAAGAGGTTAACTTTTTCTAGAGATCAATGTACATGTAGTCCTTCTGATTAAAATCACCTCTTTCTAGTGCTGTTTTATTTACAGTTCTATACAAATTATTGGCTTAAGCATAAATAGTCAGCTGTTGATTTCATTCTTCAGGGGATTTAGGGCAATGTTTAAAACTGCCTGGAAGAGGACTCTTTGGGATGAGGGTTTGAGACCATTGTCTTAGATTACTCCACCCTGAGCATGTGGAGGGTAAAGCGCCAGCAGAGCAATTTGCATCTGTTTACAGTTCCATCATGCTGACTCAAGTGAACCTCAGCCTACCAGGACACCAGAGTTGTGTTCATACCTTTGTCTGGAAATGAGAAGTCACTTAGTGGGCAACGTAGTAGTATCTTGTTACCTTTACCAAGGTACATAACCTCATGTTTAGCGCAATTAAACATTAATTTGGGATTAACATCTGTGGCCAACAGATCATAAGTGCCTGTGTGGAAGATGCTCTGCAGCCTTTCACAAGGGCTGCTTTAAACCAGTTACAATGTAGTACTCACTACATTGTAAGGAAATATATTGAGTAACCATTCTTTTCAGCTGTTGTTGATGCCATCAGGAGTGCTTAAAATTCCTTGAGTAGAAATTTCTATAATGCAGCCAGCATTTTAAAATTAAAGATTCTTTTAAATAAGCTGATTTTCCATTAAGATACAGAATAAAGACCACGTAAAATTTCCCAATATTTCTCAGAATGGCTTTAAGGACCAAAATCTGAGGTTTTTATTTAATAGGTAAATGTGTGTGGGTGTGTGTACTTGTGAGAGAAGCAAGTAACATATGAGCACTGTGTACAGTACAACTTTCTTCATGTAAAACCAGCATGTTAACCCTTTCATAGCAGTAGTGCCTCTTGGTAGAGAGTAGGAGACATTGCTGTTGGCTGCGCGTGCTTCTTGTAGG
Organism: Scleropages formosus; assembly: GCF_900964775.1. Classification (NCBI taxonomy): domain Eukaryota; kingdom Metazoa; phylum Chordata; class Actinopteri; order Osteoglossiformes; family Osteoglossidae; genus Scleropages; species Scleropages formosus. The sequence goes on along the minus strand of NC_041815.1, from coordinate 8,763,830 downwards.
CCCTAATTGGCTGTATAACCCACCCTCCCTCCTCACTCTCCTTGCTTTGGTACTTCTGCCACTTTCTCATGCAAAATGTTATGCATTCGGTTTAAAAATCTAGCATGTTTTCCTTTTAAATGAAGCTTCAGCTTGTTCAACCGTTACTATACTAATTTAACACAAGGTATGTAGGGAACTGAACCCAACGGGAGGAGTCAATTCTACAACCAAAAAAATTGTCCAGGAGTTTATGGCATGGAAAAGTTTTAAAAATTTCTGAGCTGTTATGTTGCAGTAAGTTATAAAAATCCTTGTGGTCTTTTTTGGAACAGTAGGGCTGTTGCTTCACTAACCCTACACAGCTTGCAGTCTGCCAAAGCTCTGTAAAACCCAGAAAATGTTCTGATTAGCTCCAGAAAGCTTGCAATATGCTTGTGAATTCTTTTTGTTTTAAAGTTGCATTCTTTGACTTATTTTTTAAATATTTGGAAGTGTAACATGCAGTAAATCCAAGATAACTGGCTTTGAACCATTTTATGCCAGTTTTTGTGTTCCAGTTAAGCCAAGGAAATTGTATTTATTTATTTATTTTTTTTTTTTTAAAATGAGTTGCAATCAGATGGAACCTTTTGAGATGCTCATGATCATGCGTAGGGGTTTTCCGGGACCTGAGCTTGAAAATAAGTGCATTAGGCCATGCTTCTAAGGAGTTTCCTGGTAAATCCTGTGGAACAAAATGTTAAGGCACATTCTTGATAGTTGTTGAATTTCAATGTGGTAGTTATTCTAAGTAATTGTATGTTGTTTTCAGGTCACACTTTAGTCCAAGATAGCAAACATCTGCTGTTATCACATTGCATGCCTTCACTGTAACTTCAGTATCACACAAGTTTGTATCTGAACAGCATCTGAACTTGTCATCCTCTTATGTAATAAGCTGATACTTTGTCAGTTCATTTTATACCAATGAATGGGTTTGGTTCCTTACATACAGTTCTGATTAATATGAAAAATTGAATCCAAGGGTTGGCCTGATAGTGGGACCATTGCTAGGGATTTGCTTGTTTTACCAGCTGAATTCCTGCCAGCAGATTTCCATCTTTATGCAAAATTTTCTCCAGAAGATAATGGAGGAAAAGCTATTTAAAATGTGGTCCGAATCCCAAAAAAATGGGGCGGTCATGTGGCTGAGGTATGAAGTATCCTGGAGCTGCCAGTGTAAGTAGCTGTTTCTAGGAGAGGCTTGCATCCTGCATGATCCCTGACCTGATGCACCCTGTCCAGCATCATCCATAAAGTAAAAATGATTGTTCCTGACAGCAGTGGTCCCACTTACATCTTCATTTTTAACAAAGTAGTACAGGCCAGTTGAATCTTCCTTGGAAGCTCAGTTCACAATGTGTCTTGGCAGGTGTTCGGTAGTTAACTTCCCTGCCTGCTTCTTTCAGGTGGATAAGTTGGATGCCTCTGAGTCCTTGAGGAAAGAGGAGGAGCAGGCTACAGAGACGCAGCCCATTGTCTATGGTAGGGGCTCCGTCTTAATCCTCACATGGGCGTTTTGGGGATTTGACACATCTTCAGGATGATGATGTTGCTTGTTTTGAACTTATTTGCAATTCAAAATTTTTGCATTGAGTAAAATAACACAGTACATAAATAATCTGGTATCAGATAGTACTTCATTAATCGTAAATCTGACATGATGTTCCAGGCACACCTCAGCTGATGCTCACTGCAGGACCCAGTATGGGTGTCCCTCCCCAGCAGGCCTATGGCTATGGCTATGCCGCACCAACTGGCTACGGGCAGCCCCAGCAAGCCCAGCCTGGCTTTGGCTACAGCATGTAGGTGCCTGTGGTATCCAAAACCAGTCCGTCCTTCATACCTTCTTCACCAGCTCATTATGATTTTCTGCTCATAGCAAGGGATGCAGAGTAAGCAGGCTTTCTGATGTCATGAACTTTGGATTATTTCTGTTGTTGAAGTGGGGGGAGAAAACTGGACCACACATTCTTTTTCTGGTATTTACCTATATATTACTGGAGTTTGTCATTTTTTTATTTTAAGAGCTAATGAATGGTTCATGTAAGCAAAGAGGGACCTGCAAAAAGTCCCATCTTCCTGAAGTCTGTTGTAAGGAGTCTAATTTGCACTCAGTTATGAGAAACTAATGTAGAATCTCTTGTATGTATGTAAGCAGCTTTTTCTGTCTGTAAAATGCATTTATTGTATATTCAAAAAAGAGACTACAGCATCCTCAATATTTGAACGTGGGATTGTCGCTTCTACGACTTCAGGTACAAACACTAATAACAGTATGTACTACAGGGGTCTAGTGCTACAGAGTCATTTCAAATGCGAGTTTTAACCCTGGTAGTGTATACAGGTTCTCCACTTAACCATATAGAAATTGTGTTTCTGTTCAGTCCATGTGGGACATACTCCCTATCTGGTGTTTCTCTATTCAGTGTTCATTTGTTGGACCATTTCTGTTGCAGGGCAGAGGGAAAGCAGAGTCTATTCTCCTGAACAGTGTGTGTACTTACTCACTCCTTAATTGTGCTGAGGTTTGCGTGTGCTGGGTGTTGTGATGTTCTAGGTCACTGTTTTGAGTGTACAGAACAGAGAATTTAAAAACCTGATACCTTGCTTGTCCTCACAGTTTTTGTGCAATTTGCATTCTGATATAATTGAAAATAAACTCACAAAACCATGGGGACTTGGTTTTCATCTTTTTTTCAAAAAATTAGTTCCCATGTTTTTTTTGGGTTGCTTCAGATACCAGTTTATACTTTGTTTTTAACTGCTATCATGCCATGAGATAATGCATTGTAGTCTTCAGAAGGAAACACCATCTCAATGACATTTCCTTCCCATAATTTACAGCTCTTGGGTTCCACTGGTCCGATAAATTGTCACACATTGAAGTGTATTTTCCTCACTTGTATCAGTGATAGCAGTGGCTCTTTGAAAATGTGACTTAAGGTCACGAATCCCTTGTTTTTGGCAAGGAACATTAAATAAAACTGGTTTAATCAATGGTGGTTTGATGAATTAGGAAATCCTTCCTTTTCCAGGCTCATTCAACCTGTTACTTTGAGAACAGTTAACTTTTTGTTCCAATTCCTCATGTAATTGTTAAAATGTTTATTTACCTCAAGTATCTGTACTAGTCAGTTTCCTTTTTTCTTTAGCATTAAAGTTTTTGTTTTGAGAAGTTTTGTTTTTTCTGAAGTTTTGAATTTTTGTGGGTTGGACTTTTTTTTTTTTCTTTGAGTTAAACCCTATTAAGGGGTCTTTTCATACACTTCTGTTTGCAAAATACTAATGCCAAGAATTCAATTTAGTTTTTCAATTCAATCTATTTTTATAGAGTGCTCTTCTCACAGTGGCACAGACTACTGAACAAAGGCATAGGACAAACGAGTAAACTATACACTGCAGTAATACTTCATCCATGCAGTTATCAAACTATAAGTATGCCTCCTGGCCATGGAGGAAAGGCACCAAAAAACTTCCAACTGAAAGTCAAGGGAGAAAAAGCCTCTAAGGATCTAAGTGCCAGTGTCTGCCCAGGAGGAATGGGCATTCTAGATTAGAGATTTAAGTTGAAACTAGATGAAGGCCTTCACTAATCACCAGAGCCACACTGCAGGGTAGGTGTTTGGCTTCCATGACCACGATCAGGACAAGGCTGTTTAATACAGGAAAAGAGTTATGTCATAAGACTGCATTCTAACTAAGCTAAATAGATGTGTCAAGAAGCCAGGGAAAACTGTTGCTCAGTGGTTGTTCTAATCTCACATTTTCTCATGCTACATGCTTATCTGAGATGCAGCTTTGCATGCTTTGTGCACAATGAGAATGTTTCACAATACTACCAACCAACTTTAATAATCGCTTGTCCTGAGCAGGGTTGTGGTGATGGGTTGAGCCTTTCCTGGAAGTTCTGGTCACAAGGCTGAGGAGGACTGCACTCTGGATGGAATGTCAGTCCATTAAAGGGTAGTCCCACACACAATCACTCTCACATTCAAACACAAAGAAGTCACCTATTCCCATGAACTGCATGTCTTTGGACTATGGGAGGAAACCCACACAGGGAGAACATCCCAACTAAACATCCACCCATGTTTTGCAATGCCACGATGTAAAAGTCAGCTTTAATTATTGATGTTGTTGCTCTAAATATGCTATATGTACATTTGCTTTTAGATAACAAGGTGAAGGATGACACTTACTGCCCATATCTGCCCATATGACTTTTGTCCACTCCTCCCTAAATTACTGCTTGTGTTCTTTGCATTGTTTTTACCTGCAAAAGCACATTTTTGGTGTAATAAGGACATAATGCACTGTTGCCTAACTTAGGATCCCTTCTTGAGTTGTATCATCGCATTCCCAGAATAAATGTCAGTGTCTGGAGAGGCCTTGAATTGAAAACACAGCTGAGGTGTCCCTGGGAACATCCTGTGAAGGTGCAGTAGAGTGAGGTAAATTCTATGAATGAATCCGATTCTGTTTTTCATTTCATCTCAGTACTTGGACATTAGGGTCAGGTTTTTTTTTTTTTTTTTAAAAAACTTTTTCTCTCTGACTTCCTTACCACAATCACTTTAGCTATTGTTTCATATGGAACATCAACAAGCTAAGAAGTCTTTGTCACTAAATCCATTCCTCACTTTTCATGACCTGCTTGTCCTGATCAGGGCCACAGAGGTCAAACACCTACTCTGAAATCTCTAGGCACAATAATCCCCCAATAATCAGGTATCCCTCAAAGTCTCTCTGCTCTTTTCTTAAAGCAGCTGGTAGTGTAATAGTTAGAGCAGCCTTTCGACCCAAATGTTGCAGGTTGGAATCACACCTGTGGTGGAATCACACTTTGAGCAAGGTACTTAGCCTCCAGTAAAATTACCCTGCTGTATAAATGGGTAAGTAATCGGAAGTAGCTTAACATTACAAGTTGTTTTGGCGAAAAGTGTCAGCTAAATGAATAAATATAAGCCATAGATGCCAAAATAACGACTAGCTGTGTCTTCCCAATATTTAGTTATGATGGGGTGTTACTAGCTTAATTACCTCAAAAACCACAGTGTGGAAGGAAAACTTAGAGAACACTGGCTATATAGGAGAGGGATTGTAGGCCTTATGCAATTAGTGTGTCATTTTGGTCTCCGTTCAAAGCAATGTGAGTTGTAAACTAAACACTTTACAAATATAATCTTGTCATTACTGTAAAAAACATTATGTACCATTTAGTACTGTAAATTCACACACACACAATGTTTACAACCGCTTGTCCCAAGTAGGGTCGCAGCAAACCAGAGCCTAAAACAACAACACAGGGCGCACGTCTGAAGGGGGAGAGGACACACCCCAGAGAGGGCGCCAGTCTGCCGCAAGGCACCCCAAGCAGGACTTTAACCCCAGACCCACCACAGATCTGGTCCCGGTCAAACCCGCTGCACCATTGCGCCCCCTCACTGTAGATTCACATCACACCACACCACACACACACCATCTGAAACCGCTTGTCCCATAGGGGGTCGTGGGGAGCCGGAGTCTAACCCGGCAACACAGGGCGAAAGGCTAGAGGGGGAGGAGACACACCCAGGACGGTATGCCAGTCCGCCGCAAGGCTCCCCAAGCGGGACCCGAACCCCAGACCCACTGGAGAGCAGGACCCAGCCAAACCCACTGCACCACTGCGCCTCCTTGCTGTAAATTCATTTAAATTCAATTTATTTTTAGAGAGTGCTCTTCTCACTCAGTGACACAGAGCACTTTAACATAGGCATGAGGCGAAGAAACAAATACATCAGACAAGGAAAGAAAGAAGACAGTTGACTACAGACTTGCGTAATTCATTATCAATGCTTTTATAAAGCTATAAGTATGCCTAATGGTCATAGAGGAAAGGAACAAAAAACTCCCAACTGAAAGTCGAGGGAGAGAAAAACCTCTGGGGGTCCAAGGGTCAGTGGCTGCCCACCCCTCCTGGGCATTCTAGATTGAACAAGACTTATAAGTCAGTTTAATAACTAAGTAAGTAATAATGGGATTGTTGCTGTATGGTAGCTTGATTTACCAGTTCAGCAAGGTACATCTTGTCCATCATAGCAGCTGGTCATCATCTTCAGTCGGCATGGGGTGCGTCTGTGACTGTCAGCCAGCCTCCTCAGCTCTTATTGTAGGGAGACAATGCTCAAAAAGAAGAAATAGTAATTTGTAACTTAAGTTTAATTCATTTTGATACAGAGGTGAGAAAAACTGAAACAGCCAAGTGGAATTAAATTTTGGGATGATATACCCGTGTGAACATGTAAGTCATTAGTCAGGATTTAAAGACTGAGACAGATGGGGCATTTCTGAGAGTAACTGGTAGAGTATTCCAGAGTTTAGGTGCTCTATAACTAAGGGCGCGACCTCCTACTGAGGTCTTATTGATCACAGGTACTTTAAGGTAACTTGCATCCAATGAACAAAGATATTGTCCTGAGATATAAGAATCAATAATCTCACAAAGTTAAGCAGGAGCAATGCAAAGTATTGCCTTCTAAGTCAAAAGTAGGATTTTATAATCAACTCTAAATGCGACCGGGAGCCAATGTAACGATTTAAGTACCAGTGTTATATGGTCGTACTTCATAGTTCTAGTGACAATTCTCGCAGTAGCATTTTGTACCAACTGTAGCCTGCATACAGTCTGGTAGGGACAATCCGACAATAAAGCATTACAGTAATTCAGCCTGCGTGAAACAAAAGCATGAACCAGTTTCTCAGAATCCCGTCTACAAAGGAATCGCCGCATTTTAGCTATGCTTCTTAACTGAAGGAAGCACGACTTAGTCAAAGCATTTACATACGATACAAATGACAGCTTTCCATCCAACAGGACACCCAAATTCTTGACACAATCTGTACGCTTGAACCTGATACCGTTTGTTGTAAAGTTTGGTGTGATTATATCAAGAGTTTTGGTATCACCACCCACCACAAGTACCTCTATTTTACTGGCATTTAGAGAGAAAAAATTTTTACTCATCCATAATTTTATACTGGTAAAACAATTAGCTAAAGATGCCACATGTGATGGATCATCAGGCTTAAACGAAACATATAGCTGTGTGTCATTAGAATATAAGTGGAAACACATTATGTTTGCGAAAAATATCACCCAATGGTAACAATTAGAGTTTTAAGAACCTTTTTAAATGTAGACAGGCATTCAGCAGTTCTGAGTGGGGGGGGTCGTTCCACCACATTGGAGCCAGAACCAAGAACCTCCATGCTTTTCCTTTTGGACCTTTTGTACGTGGGACCACCAAGCAGGCAGAGGTAGAGGAGCATAGCAGTCTGGTTGGGGTGTAGCAGATGATCAGGTCTTGTAGATGTCTGGGAGCTGTTCCATTAATGCTTTTCTAGGCCATGACCAGAGTTTTGAATTTGATCCAGGCATCTGTAGGAAGCCAATGCAAAGAGACAAGGAGGGGAAATATGTAGGAATACTTTGGCAGGTCAAACACAACTCAAGCAGCAGCGTTTTGTATCAGCTGTAGAGGTTTGATAGAAGTAGCTGGAAGGCCAGATAGGAAAGAGTTGCCACTGGCACTGTTTCACAATTACCTGCTCATCAAAAACAGACACTTAGCAGCACCTACAACAGCAAAAAGACTATTTTACAGTGATAGATAGGCACCACTTCATCTACCTTTTCAGTTTGACTGGCTAACTTAAGGATACTGTTGTTTTGGATAAATAAAAAGGGAGGAGTGGGAGATTTTCTGAAGGGTTTCGGTGAATCGGTGAGTTTGTTTATAAATATTAATTATTTATAAATCACCGTAATTCTTTGGCAGAAATACACAGTACAGACCTTTATTTACAAATGGCATTTCCAGCACACCTGACAGACTTCCTCTAGGAGGACCCAAGTATCTATATATGGCAAAAATATGAAGTCTATGTACTTAAGAAACACATTGCAGCTACATGATGCTTTTTGCCAAAGCAACTTACAATGTCAAGCTACTTACAATTACCCATTTATACAGCCAGGTAATTTTATTGCAATGGCACTGGACCAAGTACTCAAGCCTGTAACAAATAGCTATAAACTGTCACTTTTTTTATATTGCTATTTGATTATTATCCAAGCAATTGCCCTTCCAGTCCCAATTCATATCTCCTCATCAATTACACAAGTTCTTAGTAAATGATGAGTGTTGAAACTAATGTGGTCAAATGTGAGATTTTTAAAGAAAAACATTTATCACTTATTTTTGGTTCCTGTTTTGCAACTACAAGGGGTGTGGTGGCGCAGTGGGTTGGACCACAGTCCTGCTCTTCAGTGGGTCTGGGGTTCGAGTCCTGCTTGGGGTGCCTTGCGATAGACTGGCGTCCTGTCCTGGGTGTGTCCCCTCCGGCCTTACGCCCTGTGTTGCCGGGTAGGCTCCGGTTCCCTGCGACCCCATATGGGACAAGCGGTTCTGAAATGTGTGTTTTGCAACTTGATGGCAGGGGCAACTTGGAGATGTCTTTTCTGAATTTTACTAATAATCTATAAAAATGAACAATGATCACAGATTATGCTTGTAAGGAAGCTAACTTCAAAACTCTGGGAACCCTTCTGTTAGAACCTTGAGAAAAGAACTTTAGCAGAACTGGAAGCAAGTAAAATATAACGGTAATAAGTCACTAGAGATGGAAGTGTTTGTTGTACAACAATAATTTTAAGACAAAGTTGAAACAACAAAATGTACCAAACAAGCAGAGAAATCAACAAGCACAGGTAAAATCCATATACACACACAGAGTCTGAAACTGCATGTCCCAAGCGGGGTCGCGGTGAGCCAGAGCCTAACCCAGCAACGCACGGTGGGAGAGGAGACACCAGTCCGCCACAAGACACCCCAAGAAGGACTCAAACCCCAAACCCACTGCGCTACCACACCTCCCCTTAAAATCCATATCTCACACACACTGAAACCGCTCATCCCAGGCAGGGGTTCCAGCAAGCCGGAGCGTAACCTGGCAACACAGGGCATGAGGCTGGAGGGGGAGAGGACACACCCAGGATGGGACACCAGTCCATTGCAAGGCACCTCAAGTGGGACTCAAACCCCAGACCAAATGGAGGCCAAACCTGCTGCGCTACCACATCCCTGCACGCCCCCCATGCTATTAAAATCCATACATATCAACCAAATATATTAAATTGATTTTTGTTTTCTTTTATTTTTTTCAAAGTCTTGCTGTGTTTATTACTGTTTTGTTGTTTGTCCAATGCTTATCTGCACCAACTTACTGATCACCTGATCAGCCTTTGTACAAAGCTGAGGTCCACTATTGCCTGGTGGTTTCATGTCACACCCATAATCCACATGAACACATACAATACAATAAATACTCAAAAGAAAAAATTCCTCCAGGCCAATTTATAACACATAGATGGTCTCCAAAGACCTGAGGAATGAGTTTTGGTTTCACCACAACAGTGGATGCCTGCTTTACAATGATAACATCTGAAGAGTAATGACACGTTAACATGCGTCGTCTGTAGAACGGAAGAGCCAAATCTGAACCTCCAACACAGTTTTTCTCTTTTTTGTAAATTTTTCTTGTCCACATTTGTTTTTGTAGACAAATTTTCATCCATATTGTCAGATAGCCCTATTAGTGATTTCATGAGTGTGTCTTCAACCTTCTCAAACATTTGGACTCTTTGCAAACTCCACACCAGGCTGACCAGCAGTTAGATAGGAAGCTTCCTCTTGAGTTCCCTGGAAGCCCCTAGGAAATGGGTGTGTCTCTCTGAGCTGTCTATAAGTTCTGGAAGAAACTGCAGGACTGCAGTCGTGACCAGTTGTGAAGAACAAGAGTGACTGTCAGGAAAGTGCTTCAACATGGCAGGTGTTAAGCTTCTCATGTTGGTTCTCCTGCTGGGTGCTATTACAGGTGAGGGCAAATTGCATCAGATTCTGCAAAATAAAGAGTAATTTCTGCCTAATTACAAATTTTCTGCTATGAACACTATGTCCAACTTCTGAAAATCTGCAAATTCTCTTCCTTTTTTTGTTGCCTTTTGCCAGAGTCCAGCCAGTTTGGCTCCAAGATCATCGGTGGAAAAGATGTGACCATTAATGATTTTAACTGGATGGCCGCTGTTGTGTTGCACTCCTCCCCAAAAACTATACGCTGCGGTGCCGTTTTCCTCAAAGGGAACTGGTTGCTGTCTGCTGCCCATTGCTTCCCTAGGTATGTTTGGGGGGAAAAGGAAACATAACAAACATGGATCGGTGTGTGTGTGTGCAACTGTGAAGGTACATTTCTGTTTTCACCATCATTTTAAAAAGTGATGGGACAGAAATGCTGAATCCAGAACTCTGCAGAGTTTTTATAGAGCAGGTTATGTCAGAAATGTTTACAGCTCCATGGGCTGCCACCCTCTTGGATTGAAGCTTTCACTGTTATCGTGTGAATACTTTAAATATATCCAATCAAAGTGTATAATTAAAATAAAATTGCAGTATTAGTGATTGGCCAGTTAGCAAGGTCAGTTATTTGTCACTTCCTGTCCCTACTAAATGTATAATGGGAAGTATGAATGCTTAGCAGGACCTCCTTCTATTAAGGGCAGTATGGGGGTATAGCAGGTAGCCCTGGTGGCTCTAAACAACTGGGCTGTGTGACCGGCTTTGAATTCGAATTCTGCGCTGTCCGTTTGGAGTTTGCATGCTTCCCAGTGTTTGTGTGGATTTCTTCTGGATGCTCTGGTTTCCTCCCATAGTCCAAAGACATAGGTTTCAGATGAATTGCTGGCTCTAAATTGCATATAGTGCATTTTGTAACCTTGTTATCAATGTTGAGTGAGCAATGTTCAAGTTCTTATGTACTAGTTTAATCTAAAGAGAATATTATATAACCAGGTTCTTCAAAGTGTGTAAGCATGTGTATGTACTATAATAATAATAATAATAATAATAATAAATTTCTATATATATATACACACACACATCTTCAGAACCGTTTGTCCCATACGGGGTCACGGGGAGCCGGAGCCAACCCGGTAACACAGGGCGTAAGGCCGGAGAGGGAGGGGACACACCCAGGGCGGGACGCCAGTCCGCCGCAAGGCACCCCAAGCAGGACTCGAACCCCAGACCCACCGGAGAGTAGGACCCGGTCCAACTCACTGCACCACCGCACCCCCCCATTATTATTATTATTATTATTATTATTATTATTGTTGTTGTTATTATTATTATTATTATTATTATTATTAACAAAAATACTAGCTGGGGGACAGCTGGTAGTTTAGTGGTTAGAGCAGCTGCCTTTGACTATAAAGGGCACAGGTTTGATCCCCGCCTCTGGCTGTAGTACCCTTGAGCAAGGTACGTCCTTAAATTGCTCCAGTAAAAAGAAAAATTACCCAGCTGAATAAATAGGTAAATAATTGGAACCTTAATGTTGTAAGTTGCTTTGGAGAAAAGCATCAGCTAAATGTAAAATAATTCTCTTTTATTGGCACAGCTGGTAGTGTAGTGGTTAGCGTTACTTTCTTTGGGTCCTAAGGTTGCAGGTTTGATGCCCACCCCAGCTATTGTACCATTGAGCAAGGTACTTATCCTCAATTGGTTCAGTAAAATTACCCAGCTGTATGTAACTGTAATCTCTCTAAGTTGTTTTGTAGACAAAGTGTGTGTGTATTTAGTCAGATGTCTACTTCAGCATTTTATTGTGTCTGTTCACTGTATGTATTGTATGCTGCATGCAGTTTCTCAGTAACAATCAATTGACAAGATGAATTTTTTCAGGTCTAAGAATGCATACAAAGTGAGAATTGGAGTGCGTCGACTGCATGACAACTCTCTAAAAGAAGATGAATACAATATCTCCTCAATAGTATTCCACCCCCAATACAACAGAAAAGAACAAGGGAATGACCTTGCACTGATAAAGACTGACAGACCAATTAGGATGTACAACTTGGTTGGGCCTGTTCCTGGAGTGGATGATGGCTCTTATGAATGGAACTCTGGGAGTCCCTGCTATGTAGCTGGATGGGGTAATACTCAGGAAACTGGTGAGTTCACTGGTTATTTTGGTTGATGGGATAAGTTGCTGGATGAGGGCTGATGGGGGAGATCGTAAGTCCCTTGAAACCCTGATCAGCCATTTAACATGAATATATGAAAGTTATTTTAAAGGAAGCCTGCTTTATTTTTCTCACACTGTCATTCTTTTCAGTGTCGCTGGACATATACAGGCCAATGCAAGAAGTCAGAGTCCCAATAGTTGATCGTCAGGTGTGCCAATCTAAATACGCAAGACAAAGAATACAAATCAAACATGGGATGATATGTGCAGGTCAACCGGGCAAAGGGGTTTGTCTGGTAAGTGTCTGAGAATTGTTTTTGTAGTTTCGCATCATGGTTATACATTATTGTGGAAGGTTGTGAAAAAGAGTAATATGCTACAGTCACACACACACTTTCTGACCCACTTGTCCCATATGGGGTCATGGAGAACCAGAGCCTACCCAGCAACACAGGGCATAAGGCCAGAGGGGCAGGGCACACACCCAGGACAGGACACCAGTCCATCGCAAGGCACCCCAAGCAGGACTCGAACCCTAGACCCACTAGAGAGCAGGACCCGGTCCAACCCACTACGCCACCGCACCCCCTTGCTGCCTAGTCAAATGACATATTCAACTAATGATATTAGAAACAGCAGCCATTTTCAACAGATAACCTTAGAAATGATAATAATGTAGAAATGGGCATTGATGAAGAGAAGACAATTTTAGTTGCTGGATGAACCTCACTTCTCAGTTAGGGTTAATAACCCAAGACAGCCTACCCAGCCCTAGGTCTGTGCTCTCCCCATGACTGATAGACATATTCCCATTAATGCCTGGTATAACCCTGAAAGCCAATATGAGTACCTTCCCTGTCATGCAAATTAATCATTATATTTACATTTACATTTACATTTATTTATTTAGCAGACGCTTTTCTCCAAAGCAACATACATCTCAGAGAAAATACAATTTGTGCATTACATTATATCTATTTACAGTTTAGTCCCAGCACCTATTCAGAGCCCTGGAGTTGCAGATGCTATAATAATAATAATAATAATAATAATAATAATAATAATAATAATAATAATAATAGTCAGCCTAAAAGCACTTCATAATAAAACCAAGACATAAGAAGTACCACATTAAAACAGCTAATATATTTAAAGTCAGCATGAAAAGCTACAATAACGAGACTAAAAAAGACAAATCATCACTGGAAAAAAGAGCCCTCAAGTGTGTCCTTTGAAGTCAATTATAATCATATAAGTCTTAGACATGGATTTAAAGTTGCTTACAGCAGGAAAATCACTGATAGTTTTGGGAAGGGAATTCCACAGTTTGGAGGTGTGCAAAGTAGCAGAAAGCCCTGCAATACCTCCAGTAGAAGAATGCATGTGAGCTACAGTGACATGTAAGAATACATGCTGGGGAACAGACTAGAAGAAGGTTGGAAAGACACATAAAGCTTTAATGGTACACATGAAGCTTTTGAAAGTGGAACATGTAAACATTAAATTGCAAAGGGCCTTGTGCTGAGTCCTGAGGAACACCAGATATTTTAACCCCTAAATTCAGAAGTGAAATTATTGAAAGAAACATGGAAGCTGTGGAGAGTAAAGCAAGATGTTTAATCTTTCACCCTTGCAATATTCATATTTCCAAAGACATTTTCAATATGAGATACTTCTATGAAACCATAAAGAGTGTCAAAATCAGCACTGAGCTTGAGAAAAAACTAGAATGGAAAGGGAACCGGAATACACAGCAGTCCACAATCATTAGTATCTGTTATAAGGACAGTTTTTATGCTCTGTACTTGTCTGAAGCCAGATTTGAAGGGTAGATAAGGCAATATAAATTCTAATTAAAAGTTGGTCGTTTTCTCTGTTTTTCACTTTCCTTCTTCTGAAGTTCAATTTCAAGTTTTCAGTACATCAGAGTCATTGTGAAGCTCAACAGTGATCAGTACAGGAAAATAACGTGTTTTTCTTTGTGTTCAGGGAGACTCCGGGGACTCTCTTATGTGTTTCCACGACAACAAATGGTCGTTGGTAGGAGTGGTGAGCTTTGGAATAAGATGTGGTCAGACAGGCTTCCCCTCCGTCTACACTCGCGTCTCCAGCTACAGGAAATTCATCCATGACATCATCAGGAACTACTGAGGTTCAAATCATGTTGTCTGCTATTGGAACCAGAGCTTCATATCCATATTCTGCATATTTGATTTTCCTTTCATTTTTGCCTTAAAATCACCTCTTTTACACATTTTATCATCTTTTTGCCTTGCCTTCTTGTCTCTTCTGAGCTGTTACACAATACATAATTAAGCATTTTAAAAAGGAATAAAAAAAAGTAATCAGCCCTGGTTTGTCATCATTTGCTCATGTCGGGGACATTAAAACATTTGGAAAAACGTTCATTAATATGAAGTCTGCAACACTAGTTTAAATTACAAAAACTACTTGTGTGCTTACAGGCTAGCTATAATTGTTTTGTAATTCAATGCAAGAAAGGTCTGGGGTTCGAGTTCCGCTTGGGGTGCCTTGGGACGGACTTGTGTCCCATCCGGGGTGTGTCCCCTCCCCCTCCAGCCCTTCACCCTGTGTTGCCGGGTTAGGCTCCGGCTCCCCGCGACCCTGTATGGGGCAAGCGGTTCAGACAATGTGTGTGTGTATGTGAAAATTATGATTGGTAAATGGCACCATCCACAAGTTCCATTTTGACCTCCTACACACCCATAAAATGTATGGTGATTTTAAGATCCATGCACATCACAGCTCACCAAAATCTGCCCTGTTGCATACATGACTCTGCCTGTTTGTTAGATTTCATGCTAAAGACTGGCAAAACTTGCATATATGTTAGAAATGCGGTTATTCCATCCATCTTCCATCCCGCTTGTCCTAGTAAGGTCGCAGTGGCAGTAGGGAGAACAGAGAGGCCCAAACGTCCATGTCCCTCACAACTTCCTCCAGCTCAACCTGGGGGATCCCCAGCCGCTCCCAGGCCAACTGTGAGATATAATCCCTCCAGCAGGGCCTCGTCCCAATTGGCCATGCCTGGTATACCTGCAAAGGGAGGCGCCCGGGGGAGCATCCTTATCAGATGCCCGAACCACCTCAACTGGCTCCTCTCAGTGTGGAGGAGTAGCGACTCTACTCTGAGTTCCTCCCGGATGTCCGAACTCCTCACCATCACAGAGAGTGAGTCCCAGCACCCTGCAGAGAAAACTCATTTCAGCCACTTGTGTACGCGTTCTTATTCTTTCAGTCATTACCCAAAGTTCATGACCATAGATGAGGGTAGAGATGTAGGTTGACCGGTAAATGGAAAGCTTCGCTATGGCTCAGCTCCCCCTTCACCACTACAGACCGGTACAGCGACTGCATTACCGCTGCCACTGCTCCCAGTCTGTGGCCGATCTCACGCTCCCTTCTTCCCTCACTCATGAACAAGACCCCAAGATACTTGAGCTCCTCCACCTACGGCTGTTCCTCACAATACAAAGGTCTTATTCATGTTCTTATTACCGATAATTCATGATTTAAAATACTTTGTTGTGACTGAAATAACCCACACTGGTTTTCCTCATCTATAGCAATGCAAAAATTCTCCATGGAAAATAAAATTGCTACAACCTCGTTCGACTCCATAGATGAACTAATACCTGAGGTTTACCTGCCAACAACTGTTCCTCTGTAACCAAATACTATGCACTGCACTTAAAATCTTGACACTTGAAACTCACGGTTATTTAGCCATACAGAACGAATACTATTTTGAAACTCACCAACCTTTAATCACTTTAGGAGAGCTTGGTTTAAATTTTGCTAAACTAAAATTTGAACTAAATTTTTATTTAAAGGCAATGTTAGATTAATAAAAACATTATAAATCCAAAAAGAAAATGGCACAAGGCTACAGCAGCATATATTCAACAAAATAGTGACAGAACTTTGGAATAAATAAATATTATCCCACCGATGAGTTGGAACACGGTGAGGTGGACTCAGGTGCAGGACCGGTGATTTAGGATTTGAGCAGGCGAAGTAAATGCTGGAGACATGGCCGAAGGGACAAGGCAAAGGTTGTGGCCATGGGAAAGAGAAATTGGGAATGAGGAGACAAACTGGAGAGCGAGAAAGAGATGTAGGGAACAGGTCAGGTAGGACAAATGGAAGTTTCATGAGCGCAGAAGGGATGGTTGTTTCAGTGAGATTCCACAACTGGGAAGCAGTGGAGTGGTTCTTTTTATGTCCTGTTGATTATGGCCAGGTGTTTGTGGTTACAAATATCATATTGCGACAAGTATGAAAAAGTGCAAATACATAAAAAAGTGAAAATTTGTGAATGGATTTGTAAAACTGGCTAACAATTCACTCAGCATATGATCATAATCATACTTGTTCTCATTGACTTATGTTTAGCTTTTAATGCAAAAAGGTTACTTATTCATACACACACACCGTCGGAACTGCTTGTCCCATACGGGGTCGCGGGGAGCCGGAGCCTACCCGGCAACACAGGGCATAAGGCTGGAGGGGGAGGGGAGGGGACACACCCAGGACAGGACACAAGTCCGTCGCAAGGCACCCCAAGTGGGACTCAAACCCCAGACCCACCGGAGAGCAGGACTTGGTCCAGCCCACTGTGCCACTGCACCGCCTACTTATTTATACACACACACATTGTCTGAACCGCTTGTCCCATATGGGGTCGTGGGGAGCCGGAGCCTAACCCGACAACACAGGGCATAAGGTTGGAAGGGGAGGGGACACACCCAGGACGGGACGCCAGTACGTCGCAAGGCACCCCAAGCGGGACCCGAACCCCAGACCCAC
The DNA here is from genome assembly GCF_900964775.1 of Scleropages formosus. NCBI lineage: Eukaryota > Metazoa > Chordata > Actinopteri > Osteoglossiformes > Osteoglossidae > Scleropages > Scleropages formosus. Next base: position 8,746,913 of record NC_041815.1, on the reverse strand, counting down.
TGGAGAGCAGGACCCAGCCAAACCCACTGCACCACTGCACCCCCTACTTATTTATAGGAAATAATAAATATTATATGTAATACAATGATTACATTAACATTTAATCAATGCATTTCATTGAAGTTGTACATGTAACTGTGTTTAATTAATCAAAATGTGATCATCTTGGTGTAGATTAATCATAATTTATGGAAACTATGTTTTTTCAGAGCACAGCAAATTTACTCAAATGTCATTATTTCAAAGGACCTCAAGAGGGCGCAATGAAATCATTCAAAAATACACGTTATTTCTCACCCTAATATTCATCCATTCCTCACAAAACTGAGATAATTGCATGAAATCAATGCCCGTTTTCACCACTTCTTGCGTAAAAATATAATCTGTTCCCAGATGAAAAACATGTCATGAAACATCAGAGAAGGCCTTAGGTGGCAAACTCATGTGAGGAGGTTTACTTGGACACGTTATTAGTGATGCAACCTGGAGTCAGTAGGTGTTTCAGTGTCAAACACCTTCATCTACGAGACCTGGCCAGGGTTGATCAAACACCAGGATGTGCTATTTTGAACCCACGGCTCACCTGTCCTGATCTGCCACCATCTAGTTGCTTTCTCTAGAGCCTCAGTAACAACTCTGGTGGTCCTCCTCTCACTGCCAGTGACACACAACATACTATAGGTCATATAGACAGATATCCCTGCAAAGTCCTGCAGCCTACAGTGGTGGACTCACACCTTGTCCGACAGTCCTTTGGACAGTGCTGCTCCACCAGTCACCACGGGGATAACAATAAAGAGCTATAAACCCACCCGGCACTGAAACATGTCTTTGGCTTGTTGGGGGAAGCTGGAGTACCTACAAATTCTGCAAATATCTCAGACACAACTACAATAAATCTTTTTTTTTATTTACTTTAAATTTTTACAGTTATTCTTATGCTCACAGACAGCCAGTATAGTTTAAATACTGGCCTTTCACTGTCTTTCCATGATTCTGGAATAAATAAACATATTCTGATCCATTGTGAAAACTTGCAGATAATCAGTTTTTTCACAGCTACACTGTCAAAATCTGCCTTAAAAATAAAAGACTAGATTGTCTTAATCTAGAGGACGTCCAAGAACACGCTGGCTGGACATCATTAAGGCCGACACAAACATTCCCTTGAAAGAATTAAAAGACATGGTCAAAAATTGTAAAGCATGAAGAATGATGATCCATAAAGTGACCGAAAGTCGGCCCCGACTGAACAGTTAAACCATCATCAGATTTTTCAGATATTTTTCAGATATTTTCAGATATTTTTCAAATGCATCCTTGGTAACAGCCTTTTGTGTCACTGTCATGAACTCAACATGCCCAGGTTTGTATCTCTCCTCCTGCTGTTACACCCTTGACTACAACACTTACCTCCAATTGCTCCCAGAGAAACAACCCAGCTGTAAGTAGTTTCCCACTGTAAGTTGCTTTGGGGAAATGTGCTAGCCAAATGAATAAATGATATTTTTCAAATGGTATAGAAATAGTACCATGATACCAAAACTATACATTTTTTTTATAGCTGAAGTAAGCAGCTATAACGACAACCAGGTTCTTCATGTCTTAACATTTTTAGCTGGTGATGTTAGTGTTTCACGTTCTTTTGTCCCTCAGCTCTAGATGCAATTATATCAGCCTCTGATTTATATTACAGTAACTAAAAAGTCTGAAGCATTCATTCAATACACGGACATTTGACATTATGACATTTTTCTATCATATATTTTATTTTGCAGGGAGCAAATATGCAGAATAGACTATTAAACTGCCATGCTTAGATCTAGAAAGAAAAAAAGACACATTATTACTAAAAAATACTTCACTACCTAAATCTTTACTAAAACAGTTTCTCTACTTTGCCTAGAGAGAATTTTACTTGAAGTTTTCAACAATGTTGTTTTTGGAAAGATAGTAACTTGGTTGTTTCAAGAACACTTTTCTAATTTTATTTAATGCATTGATTTGTTATTAGCAACCACTCCTAGGGTTGTGGTTCTCTGGATCCTATCCTGGAAAGAAAGGGTACGGGGCACTGTGGATAAGACCCCAACACACCCACGGCTGTCATACATGCATTCATATACTGTGAGCAATTCAGAATCACCAGTTCAACTGAAATGTATGTTTTTGGACTGTGGGAGGCAACCAGAGCACCCAGAGCAAACACAGAAAGAACATGCAAACTCCGCACAGACTGAGAGCATTCAAATCCATATCCAAACCCACAACCTTGGAACAGTAAGACAACGTGACTGCCTGCTATGCCCCGTGGTACTTAAATTCTAATAAACATAGATTACTTCTGGTTAAACGTTATCAAAACAGACTGAGTAACATTATTACTCATGATTACACAGAAATTTTTAAACAATCAACAACCTACAACACAATGACAATGCCAGTGACAGCACAGAAAGAGAAAGATCTTCAATCACCATTTTAGAAGTCAAGGTAGAGCGCAAAAAATGGGAGTACGATTAAATCGGAAGAAAAGTAAAATCATGACATTGCCCCACTTACAATGACACGTTCCTCTTAACCCGAATGCTACCGGCAAGAATATGTGTCAGAAGGTCTGTGCAGACATAGCAGGGCCAGCAGGTAGTCTAATGGTTAAGATTATTAACCTTGTGATCTGAAGGCCCCTGGTTCAAAGTCTGCTTGGTCTGTATTATTCTCAGCTAAGGTACACACACACACACACACACACACACACACACTTTCTGAACTGCTTGTCCCATATGGGGTCACGGGGCAACTCAAGGCGTAAGGCTGGAGGGGGAGGGGACACACCCAGGATGGGACGCCAGTCCGTCGCAAGGCACCCCAAACAGGACTTGAACCCCAGACCCACTGGAGAGCAGGACCCGGTCCAACCCACTGCACCACCACGCCCCCTTTGACTAAGGTATTTACAGTGAATTGTTCCAGTAAAAATTACCCACCTGTACACAGTAAATGAGTACACCATTGTAAATGTGTTCCATTTTAAGTCACCTTGAAGAAAAGTGACAGATAAATAATAGCAATGGTAAGGATTTGTTTCTACATTTAACTGACCCTTTTCTTCAGAACAACTTACAATGTTAATCTACCTATAGTTACTCATTTATAGAGCTGGGAAATTCTTACTAGAGTAAGTATATTAATAAAGACTAGAAGACCTAGAGGTGAGATTCAAACCTGTAACCTTTGAGTACAAAAGTAGCAACTCTAACCACTGTGCTACCAGCAGTCCTTTTAACATAAAAATTACATGAGCTTATATTGAAATGAAATCTCAAACTTTTTGTGGAGCTGGATTCATTTGTCAGGTCTGTTATAATACTTGTCAAAATTGCCCTACTTTACCTGAACTCACCCCCTTTGATGCAAGGTTTGGGACAATGAAGTGGTTAAAAGCCATTTCCACAAAAAAAATGTGCAGGAATTGATTTTTCTTTCAAAGGCAACATAGCAGTGACAAGTAGCTCAGGTGACTGTGCCCAGAGCTTCTTTCCTGCACATTCAGCCCTTTTTCACAGCATCCCGCCTTTCGGTGTTGCAACGGTCACCATGTTTCCTTTTTGTGCAACTTCAGAGAACGTGCATTGTGCCACATCCGTTTTCCTTTTGCAACAATGGAATCTCCAGCACATGATTAAAAACTGTGTCACAATTCTAAGGCAGAAGGTACTATTAAAAATTGTAACTTTGATCCACAGATTTTGTCTCCAATGGCAAAGTAATGTAATGTACTAATGAACTACTAGACAAGAGAAGCAAGTTATATCAGCTGTGAGGCTTCAGATTTCTCACTTTTCCATTTTGGCCTTGTGTACAGATCTCAGAATTTGCAAGCACACTACACAACCTAAGATCATCTCACAGTTCTCCAACTTTCCTTGGATGGGTGATTTGCAGTTACAAGCCTGCAAAAACAGAATTATGGTAACTTGGTAACATTTTTATCGTTATTGTTATTAGCTAATGCCATAATGCGGTGATGCAGCTTAAGTCAACAGAGCACTTGTGGTGAGGTAGACAGCGCAGTGATTTTCCATCAACAGTATTCAGCCTTTCGCTGTGGGTGGAGTTCACATGTTTGCATGTTCACCCGACAAGCACAGGCTCCATCCAAGAAGGTACCAGTGGATGACAGAGGAATGAGACTCTACTAGTTTTTGATCTATATTTTTATGTGTTCCTCTCCAGTTAGGCAGTCAGGAAAAAGAGTAACGTAGCAGAATATGATGGTAAGCCCATAATATTTTCGGTACATGATCATCATCTAAACTGACTTTTTTTATTTATTTTGGGAGAGTGAACGTAATCTACCGTCCAACACAGCACCGGACCACGTGCTGCGCTCGTGCCACCGAATCCCGTCGGCTAATACGGTCGCGAACCTTTCGTGTGCTTTGATTGGCTGACGCTGCTCACGTGATTTCCCCGAAGGTCCCCTCCCCCCTCTGTTCAAAATTGCTTTCCAGTAAATCCTTTAAAGAGAGGTGACTCAAAGCGGAACAGGCTTCCTTTTAATCACTGTGCGCTAAATAATTGCTGTGCTTTGACGTGTGATGTGTTTTTCCTTTCATACAGTACTCGATGTCTTGTGTTAAGTCTTAAGAGCTTGATCACTAAGACGACGCGTTGTAGAAAGCTACAGTGACACAGTGCTCAAAGGGTTAACTCGAGACAACGTAATAAAGTACAAGTACAATTTATACACACAGCGTGGCGTGAAGTGCAAATCCACGTAAAGCACATTTTGGTTGCTGTCGCTCAGTGTTAATGGACCTTTCTCTCTTTCCAAGAAGCAAAGACTGCGCGTGTGCCCTCATTCAGACACAATATCTGTACGGAATAACCGTAATACCTCTATATAGTTATTATATAGTTCTATGTAGTTACAGAGACTCGCCTGTGTGACCTTAACGTGCCTTATATGCACCGTAAAGTTACAGGTGGCCACAGTTTGTCTGTAATCACTGTCTTTTTTTTCTCCGTAGGCCTGCGCGTGCGCGCTGCGTGATAGGAGTGCGCAAGTGAAAAGTATTTACGTTTTCTTTCATAAAACAATTTTTTGGCGAGAGAAACTGACGAGTTCCGGAGACAAGTCGAGTCGCCGACTGCGACTGAAGCCGCACATTCCCAGCAGTGCGCTTTTTCACACTTGTACAGCGGCTGTGTACGTTGCCGTAACAGTGTAAATCGCGGTGGATTATGGGGTGTCACGAGCTGATAATAAGTGATAAGTTAAGTGCGCTGGGTGTGTGTTGCTGAAGCGCCGCAGTTAGTAAGGGTCCTCTGCTCCGTACAGCCGGAGCTCCGACTGCCGCTTTTTTTTTTTTTTTTTTTTTTTTTTAAAAAACCTCCTCTTTCTATTGAAATTCATGGCGAGCACACTTCATGTACGACCACAAATCTCAGTTGTATTACAGACAAAAGACGGAGTGGCTCAAGTGAAAGCAGGGTGTTTTAATCATGTGCATTTTACACTAACCCCGTGTTCATGGTGAAACGGGGAAGCGACAGCGGTGAAAGACGTAGTAATCTTTTTTTTTGTTGTTGTTTTTTTTTTTAAATTTTTTAAATAAAAGATAGTGTTAACGTTTCATTTCTGTTTTATGGAGAAAAAAAAAAACCATTGAAAAAGTCTCGGAGACAAAACAAAAAAAAAAAAAAACCCGGCTGAGGTTTTTTAGTGAAGTGTTTTTTTTTTTTCGCGTAATGCTTCCTCTTTTGCGTTCATGTGAATGTTGAGACAAAGGACGGTGCCACACTCCTCCCTGCAATCTGCCGTGCTACTTCACTTCAGATTAAAACATACACGTATGCACCTCAAGTCCTGAAACATCCAACCATACATGTTAACTGCTAATTACAAGAGTTTTTCCTCTGAAGTGTGTTCAAATTATCTTCGTTACATACCAATATCTTCGTCTGCATTAGTGGCTGTTTTCTATAGGCGCTCAATTTAAGGACATTGACTGTTGGGTGTTTAAATCAAGAAGGATGAGACCCCTTTACATGATAAATACACACGTCATTTCATATGCCTTGTTTACTTTGTGATATGTATCTTATATTATTATTTTTAAAAAAATTGGTAGGAGGGTCTTGGGATTTGTCCATCCTGTGTTTTATGCACCTACTTGAACGATGAACCTCGGTGCAGCAAGTGGTAGGTAACAAACTAGGTTTACTTGAGTCACATGTCTGCAGCTTTGTCGCTTTCTCTTAATGTAATGCATAAATTGAACTTTTGCTGAGATGTACGTCGCTTTGGACAAAAGCATCTGCTAAGTGAATAAATGTAAATGTAACGTAATGATGTGGATTTTACAATGTGTGGTAAAACTCTGAAGTTGTATCAGTTTCATTTTGTTTTTATACCATGAATTTTTCTTTCCTTATTGTGTATTGCCTAATTATAATCACGAAAGATTTTTTTAAATGATATTTCTTCTTGGTGAATAAGATGTCAGACAACACATAATGCAAAAATCTTAATGTAACATATTTTCAGCATAAATCTGATTCAAATAATTTGACAGTTCATGGTGCTTGAAATATTTTTTCACCAATAAAACACTCCATATACAGTTGTCTTTAGTTATAAAAATACTCCAAAGAATATTATGAATATACTACTTTAAAAACAAATAAATAAATTTCCAACTTCCACCACACTTTGGTGATCTATTACTAAATTAAATAAATGCAAATATTTCTAGTACCATATGTTCCAAATCCCTAAAAAGTATGTTTAAACATGACTCACTCACAAATGTTTAGATTCACATTTTCATGATGTTATTAATTCTATTAGCAACAGAGCCACATTAGCTCATGATCATATTTTTTACTGTTTAAATGTTTCACGTTTGTTTTACTCCATTCGACCGTTAAAATGTAGATCTGATCAGTGTTGATGTGTCATTAGTATATCACACAGCACTGACAATTGGCTCTACGGATGAAAATTGGAGGTTTAATAGTATTTACCCTAAAGTATATTACTTTACATGGTATTACGTGTGCATTGCACAGGACTAAACTGACTAAATATCAGACAAACTGATATTTTATCAAATAAACATCAAGAAATCAGCACTGATATGGTTTCATCACCATCAGTCCTACAAGTCTTTAAAACTGAAGCAAAACATATTGGGTACTTTTGGGTATATTGGGTACTTTATATTTTTAAATATTTTTTATCCCTTGCTCACATACTCTATCTTCTCATCTGTGTCTTGTCACTGTCATTCTGTCTGTGCTGTGGTAGTTCCTGTCACCAAGACAAATTCCTTGTATGTGCGAACATACTTGGCAATAAAGCTCGTTCTGATTCTGATTCTGATTCTGAAACATTTAAATCATTCTCTTGGCAATTAAATGAGTGCACAAATTTCAATCTTCAGTTTTTCAGTCATATGTGCCATTCAAGACTAGGTTGTGAGAATTACGGATTAAAGCAACATATTTTTTGCTAAAAGTTTGAAGACAATGCTGAATAATGTAGAATGGGTAGGTAACCTCTCAATGGTTTGTCTGCAGTCTGTGCATCATTCAAATGGACCTAATGAAAAAGCTTTCGGTGAGTCATCAGAACAATGAACAAATCCCATTTTGTGGTGACCAAAACATAAGATGTGTGTATCTATGTCCATGGGAACCATGACTGGTGTAATGTGATCAGCTGAAAAGCATACCTCAGGCAACCAGATGTTTAAAAAAAATAAAGTCAGCTGTATACTTAAGTCTGAAGAGAGCTACCTCCTGTTTTGCAGTTTTAAAATTGAATTGGTCATTTTGGAAAACTGGCCATATCTATTAGCCTTGTTTGGAAGTTTTCGTAACCAAACGATTACAGGACTATAAAAAAGCAAAGAGAAATAAAGTTACCTTCTCTCAACTTACTCCAAAATAAATCTGATGTCATTAAAATTTAAACGTTATTCATTGTCCCTATTATTAAATTCCATGTTTAAGGCACAGAAAACATTGTCCCGTTAGCTGGAGGATCTTATATATTTTGTCCTTTTGCTTCAGCAGAAAAAACAGAATATTTGTTGTTATATAGCTGGCATTTTTATTCAAATAAATGTATACTTTGACTCCTTCATAAAGTCACTTAATTGGAAAAACTAAGGTTCAGTGTCTTGTCCATGGGTACTCCAGCAGGTTGCCTCTCAATGCTTGAAACTTCAGCCTTCACATCACAGATCTATAACACTAACCATTATCCTTCTTGTTCCAGTTGATCACATGTGCTTGACCGGTGAAAATAGCATAATGTAAACAGAAGTGTCTTCAGAGTTTTGGGCCTGAACATCAGAAGAAGGCCTCAGCATCAGTCTACTCCCCCCCACTCACCTTCCCTGGCCTCATCACCAGTCTGTGCTTTTATGCAACGGAATGAATGTAAATTTAATCCATAGGATTTCAAATTTCAGGTGTATAGGCTCTGGTGTTCACCTCTGTTTGGGAGCAGAGCAATCAGAGCAATCATTTGAAGGGTGAGCAACTGTTCAGACTGATCTCAGTTGCTTCCTGCCTTTTGTGCCTTGTCCAGTCTGGTACAGTGACTAATCGGATTCCAGACGGGCCGGCACTCTGTATGCCTTTGAACAGTGTTTGCATTTGTAAATGTCTAAGGAGAGTGATGCATTACACAGTGGTTCCTGGCTCTGAGTTCATCTAGTCTGGCACATCACTCAGTAACAGGAACAGGATCCATTTCGGCTTTCATTCATTAGGAACCAATACCCCCCGGCTCCTCTTGTAATTTCCTGCCCCGAAGACCCAGTAGTGGGCATGTGTCACGAAGCCCTCAGACCTCCATGCAGACGCTGCTGGCCTCAGCATCAGTTCACCCCCCACCCACCTTCCCTCACCTCATCACCAATCTGTGCTCCCTGTGTGGCTCAGATGGGGGGTGAACAGTCATGCGGTGACTGTATTGCCTCATGAGGTCTGTCTCCATTTTGACCATTTTCTCTCTGCTTCTCTTTCCTCAGAGATGATCTGTTATTGCAGACCTCAGCAGGCACGCCTTGGCCCAGATGGAGGACATGATGGGGTGAGTAATACTGAGTGCAATGTGGCTATGAACTGTATAAATTAAGTAAATCAAGGGTGGCCTTCAGACAAGCATGAAAGAGTTAATTGAAATTGATTTAGAAATGTGGGCATCAAAGAGATGTAAACTACAATGTTTAGTCTAATCTTTTATACCCCCTTCCTCAAACATAAGCAAAAAACTAATGCTGAGGTTGTCACTTTGCCCAAGATCTCGATTTGGTGGTCTGCCTTGGTCCTGGAGAGCTACAGTGTGTTTTGATAATAATAATAATAATAATAATACACACCACCTCAGGTGAAAATGAAGGGCTAGTTGAAATGTGCTCTCTAAATCCTGCTGGACGGTAGCCTTCCGGGATCTGGCTTGGTCACCACTGCAGTAAAATGGACATCTAGATGAGAAATACTTTGACCACCGTTAAAGCAGTTTGAATTTGCCATTCACATTAGAGCTATTTGTATTTGCTGCTACTGGTTCTGTCTTGGTCTGTAATTGTCGGCGACCTTGTTACAGACCAAAAAAAACAAAAAAACAAATGGGCGAAGGAGTGCAATCCTGCAGTCGCATAAAAAAAAGAGACAAATATCCCATAATAAGATGAGGGAAGTGTCTTTTTGTCTGGACCTTAACAGCAGGGATTTTGGAACTTTTTTGTGCAAAGGTCAGACCCAACTTCATGTGATTACCTGAAAGCAACTCACATGAAAGGATAATTAATAATCTGATATTATAACAAGGTAATGGGCACAACCCACCATTGGGACACATAGTCTTCCAGTCTTTAAAGATGTTTCTTTTATCAACCAGTATCGCTGTCCCCCCGCAGTGTGCTATACCTAATAAAACAATCAGTTTTAGATGGAGTGCTAACAAGATAAATATTGTAGCTGTAGTGCATATTAAAAATGACTGGAATACAGGAACTGAAGGGGAAATTTTTGGAACTGAGATATACATTGTAAGAATCATTAATGACAAGAAACACATCTGCCTCCCTGCATTTCATATAAAGGTGATGGGACTAGGCACCATAAATGTTGTGTATCTGCAGTTGAGGAAGCCTGGCATCATAGTTATGTTTCACATATTGACAAACCATATATGGGTTAATTCTTACATTCTTTTCCATTTAGCCTATATTGTGTTGAAACGTCAGCACAGTTTATCAGTCTTGATCATGTCACCAACATTTCATGCCAGGGGAACTCTGCGAAATAGCAGCAACAAAAAAGTGTCACATCTGACTGTCACCTGACCACAGAGACACTATCTGAAAGTACAAGTACCTCATTGCGGCTCTTCCAAAATGCGTCAACACAGGTCTGTGGTCTGCGTCTGCATCCCTCGCCTGCAGGAACTTCCTTTCTTTGGAGAACACAGTATAAGCCACTGTTGTTCCTGATGACATACCTTATACTGAAGGCAAACACAGTGGAGTGACCATGCTCCATAGTGATAAAACAAATATGTGGGAGCGAAAAACCTGGACCTTTGCTATTTTTCAGTAAGACTCAAATTTTACCCTTTCTTACCATGCCTGTCAGTGTATGCGAGGATTTCTAAGAGGAAAAAAAAAGTTCTTCCAAGGCAATTTATTTTGTGAAAACAGAGGGACAAGCGACGATAAAAAGTGCGATAAAAAATTACTTGAAAATAAACAAGCACAATTAAGAAATAAAATCTGTAAATAGTGAAAATGAATTGAACAGAATTTAATATATTTCATTGTATATGTATTTCTACATATACAATGAAATATATTAAAGTCTGTTGAATTCATTTTTCAAATTCTGTTGAAAAGCTGGATATCTTACATCAGTTAACTTCTAACATCACTCAAATCTAGCAACTATGAAAAGTACCAGAATATTTTAAAAATATTAACATAATTGGTCATATTAGAAATGTTACCAGATGAAGTTATACACACATATTGGGAGAGGGGCAAATTAAGATTTCTTTGAACACTAGGGAAAAATAACCCCGTTATGCCTACGAAATGTAGCACTGTAAAAGACTTATTTCAAATTAAGCACATTTATGGAAACTGAAACTAAGTGACAGATTACAAAAACACTTGAGCAGGAAATAAAAGAAAATGTATGTGTTGATGAAATGTAAATGTGAATTGTCAAACAACGAGCTGACAATGTAAAATAACATCCCCTTAGTCCTTGATCAATCCCCCAGTATATGCTCTCGGTGACAGATTACATTTCATTCATTTTCAGTCATTTTATGTCCTTTATTAAAATAAAGTCCCCTACCAGGCCAGTAATATACATTAGCCTGCTTTGACATTAGACTGCTTTTTATTCATTAGACATTGTTGGCATTTCTCTTTGAAAACGGTCAAGGGTTACTATTACAGTTATGTTCTAATAATATCTCAAATATGAGGTATTATTTTACCGTGAAACATTTCTGTTAATAGCATTACTTTCCCAATCAATGGTTTGTGTTAAAACCTAGGTAAATGCTATGCTGAAGTCCTAAAGTTCAAGTTCATTGTCTCTTGTTACAAGTCTATACCTGATATGATTATTGAAGGATGTTGAATGATATGAAATTTAGGATGGAATCTAGAGCCACAAGGCCCTGCTCCTTTACTATGCTTAGTCTAACATACGGTTCTTCCATTTTGTCTCCTTCTACATGATTTGTTAAGCATTGTGTCGTACCTGGCAGTGCGCGTGTAAATTTTTCTTCACTGTTCTCAGGCATGGCTTATATCTGTTTGGTCTTGTGTAATGATTCAGTGTTTTAGAGCAGTCTTTGTGTCTGTCTGTCGTTTGCTCCAATGAGTCGACCTTTGAGTCATCGGCGTTTCTTCCGTCAGTTCCCTTTATCACTTCTCCGTGGCTTCAGCTTGCGTCTTTTCCCTGTAGTCTTATCACAAATGACTCTTATTTTTTGGTTCCATCTCGCCTAATCTGTTCACATACAGTACTTGATTCATCCCCTCCCTTCTTTGATATGATGCAGTTGTCAGCCGACTAAATGCTTAAACAAGAGCTTTGTGTGTCAGTTCGAGGCTATAATCAGTCTGGCCCTCTCACTGCCCTGGTTTCTATGACTCTCTGCCCCATCTGTTTAAACCAACTGAATGAGCAATATGACAAAGCTGATTCCAATATCGAGCTGATTCTAATTATTCTCTGACTTGTAATTACTGTACATACGCCTGGGTTTATTTTTGTTTTCCCATAGCATATTTTTACCACAAAAGTGAATGCTTTCCTGCATTATCAACTTTGGCTCTCTTGTTTGTTGTCTTGGCTCAAGTTTTGGAAAGAGTTCCAGGGGTGAGGAGTCCTATTTATTACTCACTTGGTAGTTTTACTGATTTCTAGAAAGTCTGAAAGGAAGCACTGCGTTAACAGGAGTTAACTTTTCCATCTTTCGGCGCTCTTCTGTAACAATAACATAATGACAGGCGGCACAGGGGCACAGAGGGTAGCACTGGTGTCGTCCAGATGCAAGTTTCCAAAATGTTTATATGTTTTCCTTGCATGTCTATGTGTTTCCAATGGATTTTCCAATTTCTTGCCACAGTGCAAAGAAAATGTGTGTCTTGAGGATTGTGTGTGTTATTATGTACGTGTGACTGAATGAGTAGGTGAAATCCATTCAATTCCACCACTGTAAGTGCTGTTAAAACGTATGAGCAAAGTTACATATAAGCTGTACGCGTTTTTCTAGTGAATCACCTGGTGCAATTGTGGAGGCACACAGAGAGAGACATTCGGATATTATTTCAAGTCAGGTCATGCTGAGGGTATGTAGCCTTTGTTGAACAAGAACAAAAATTTGTGGAATTGATAAATAAAGTGATGAAGTATTACAGTCCATAATTAAAAAAAAATCAAGGTCATAATGGAAAATTTTCTACCAAAAACTTCAGTTTTGTTATCATAAATATTTATTTTTTAATCATAATTATTTCTTTAGTTTCTTAAATGTCTGTAACGTAGAATCTTTTCTTGGACGTGCAGCGCGGAGGATATTGTTGCTGTCTCATAGCACCTCGGCTGATGGTTTGAATCCAGCTCATTCGGTTTGGAGTTTGCATGTTCTTTCAGTGTTTGCCTACGTTTCTTCCCGTAGCTCAAAATATGTGTTTCATGTGGAATGGTCACTCTAAATTGCCCTTAAGTGTCTGTGGCTATCTGGTATTGAGTGGTGTTCTGTCAAGGGATTTCTGTGAGTTGCCTGGTACCCTGTGCTTCGGAGATAGGCTCCTGACTGCTGTGTCCTTGACTTGGCAAAGTGGTTAATGAAAGTGAGTGTAATTTTATTTATATTCAAATTAATACAGTGAAGCCAATTTTATATCACATAAAATTGGACAAACTATAACAAGCTGTGTGCTGCAGTGGCATAGGTTCCCCATAGATGCCATACAATGCTGCATATTGCAAGTTTGCAATCTTGTGTCATGAATTGTGTGACTAAAATAGCTTCACAAAATTCAAACCATAATTTCATATTTCTCAGGCTAGTATGCTTTCCTTGATCACTACATTGTCAATGCCCTACTTTGGAAATTATATATGGATCTAATTATATGTGACTGCATGGCAAAAGAGCAGAAATAACTACACACACCATATTTAATGTGGCTGTGTATTCTGATGCAAGAACTCTTTATGTCACAAAATGTTACTGTTTTCTACTTTAGTACATTTAAATGTTCACGAAACAAAATTCATAAAACTCCTGCTATGGTCTCGGGGCAGGAAATGTAATATTTAGGGACTGCAGTACCTTTGATCAAGGTTCTTATCTGTAATTGCCCTGGTAAAAAATTCCCATTTCTATAAATCTGTTAAATGTTGTCATTGGGTTTTAAATCACAAACTGTTGAATATTATTAGTGTTATTTTCACCCTGTAAATAAATATCCTCTAAAATCATCTGAGGAGATGAATAAAATAATTTGAGGAAAATAACAATGACATTCAATTTCTTACCCACCTTACCCATTTTCATACTAGTAGATGACATGAACAGGTTTATAAACCAAACCAATATATCGGTTAATAATTAAATATGTATGTTTGCATAAAATGTTTGATTAGTGCTTTAAGGATTATAACAAATGCCAGTACGTTATCATCCAATATTATGTGTAGCTTGTGTAGTCAAGTCTGATTTTGAAGAAAACAGGTTAAGAATTGTTACTATTCATATCAGGTATGTAAAAATTATTTTAGAAACTTTTGCTACTCAAAGGAACTAATAACAGCTAAAGGCTTTCACTACCGACTTGGCTACGGTTATTTTTATGAGGTAGATTGTAACTGTGGTGCTGCACAACATAAAATATGTATTTTCAAATGATTTTGGTTTATTTATATTATTTGTTATATTAGTCATGTCAAAAATCTGTTAGAAGGCAGTTTTTTTATTAGCAATTTCTTACTCATTACTGCCAGCTGATTCTAAATGTGATGATATGAAGAGAGAAGTCAAACTTATTGTAACACAGTAATGAGTCTCTGTGGCCAGACATAATACTGCTGTCTGAAACCTTTGAGTCATCTTGGGTTCCTTGGGAAGAATGGATAGAAGAGGTTAATGAAAGAAAGATGGTAGGGAACAAGGAACTGTTGTAGCAGTGCTGCTTGAAAGGCCGGAGGGCAAGGTGTGTGCTCATTGCAGTCGGCTGCAGGGGCTTTGCAGGAAGGTCATTGTAGTAGGAGTGTGTAGTACGTTGGCTATAACTGGTAGTGAGAGAGGAGGACGATGAAGGTTGTTACTGAGGCTGCAGAGAGGGTACTGAGATGGCTGTGGATCAGGAAGTCCACCCTGGTTTGGTTGCCAAGAAATCAGTGTCTGATGCTGAATGAGCCGAAACACCCAGTGCCTCAAGGTTACATCACTGATGATGCACCCAGGTCCATTGTAAGGTACACAATATGAATCTTATTGATATGCTTTTAGTCCTAATTGAATTTAGTGTCTGATAAAAATATCTACCAGGAAAAATATGCAATTTCTTACAGTAAAATGGCTAAATAAATTTAGATTAAAAGACAGCAGTACTGGTGTTTTCATTATATTTATAAAAGAAAGGAGATTTAATACTTGCCCTTACAAAAGATGTTGCCTGTCTGCCAGTTGTAGATGTTTTGACTCGCTCTCAATCATCAGAGCAAAATTTGATGATCAGAAAACGCAAACACCATGTGATTTGTCGTGTTTTTTTTTTTCCATTCTCTTGGTTTTATCCATAAATACTTTAATTCAGTTCTTAATTATGTAATTTCACATAATAAGCTACTCCATTGCTGTGCTGTTTGAAATATGCTGAATTATGTGACAGCACATCCTGATCTTCATGAGGCTTCATAAATGAGTTATTCACACGTGTCCTTGTGCCCGTATCATTACTTGGTAAAGCTGACAGTGGAAACAACAAAAATATATGAATCTGAATAAAGATAACAAGCCTGATGAAAAATGAAACAAAGGTTAGAAGAACATCAGTGGCAATACACTGGCTTATGAATACTACTGGGACCAAAAATCTGTTTGTTACATGTTTTGTTCATAAGTCCAAAGTCACTTTTACCACTATGTCACAATCAATAAAAGCTTAATAACAGACATTCCTCAGTTTATTCATAGGCTGACTTCTGCTAAAACCTCAGATAAAACTACAATGAATAACTTTTAAAATTAATTTTATGAAGAGAATTGGCAAAGCAACATAAAAACAGAAACAGCCAATCAAGAAATTGCAAGTATTTCCACATATGTAAACAAGGACGAAAAGTCAAAAGGTTACAATATTTCACATATGTGATCACATTGCCCTGTCTAATAATTTCCAGAAGGGTGTCCAGACATTCCCGAATCTCTGTGAATGCAGATCGAATGTTAATTTTTCTAGCTGAAGGAAGTTAAACATTTTGGTGATCCACATATTTACAGAGAGAAGTTCAGGTGCAGACCACAACGGTAAAATACATTTCCTTAGCAAGTATATAAGCGTAATCATCTTAATTTCCATATCTTAGTCAAAAAAAGAATTTGGGTTGTGATTTAAGAAGAAAATACATGTGAATGAAACAAACTTTTTGTGAATGGTTGAGTGAACCCTAGTCCTGCACACCTCAGTCCTATCACATCCATAGAATAAATTTGTCAAAAATCCTGGAATGGCCTTACATTTAAAACACAGCTGAGACACCCCTGGGAACAAGTTGTGAAGGTGCAGTAAGGTAGATTCTGTGAATGAGATTTAAGTTTTGTTGCTGGAGGCATGGGAAGATGCAGGTAGAGAAGAATTGACTATACAGATCAACATTCATAATCACTGTAGACAAGTTAGGGTCGTGTTCCCGTGTCTCCGCGCATCATAAGACCCAGTATCAAAGTTAATGACTTTCACTTATTCCATGTACATCAACCACAAATTCATCAACCAGCATTTGTTTTTCAGTGGTCCAGATTCTATCCTAGAAACAAGGCAGGGACAACAGTCTGTGCATCTATAACGTAATTTATTATCTTCATGAACCTGAAACGACATTAAAATTGCATCTGCTTTAAAATTACCAAAAAAAACCTCAGTTAATCTTAATTCATCCTATAAACATGTGCAATGTTCATCAGGATCTGGCCACTTTCAAATTTCTTTGTCTACAGTCAATAAAACCTTAATAAGAGAGATATAACTCGCTAGGTAGGTTCTGTAAAAGTCTTGGATGTAGCTGTAATAAATAAAACCATGCTGTAAGAGAATTATAGTAACATTTCTCTCCACTTTGAACTACATTAAAACTAAACTAAAATGATGAAATGCATTGTCTCCACAAACTTCAATTGCATGCTAACTGTTTCATCCCCATCACACAAGAAGACCAGTAAAGAGCTGTAAACGCAGTGGAAGCGAGGTGAATTAATCCAGTCTCACATTCCTACTGTGTTTTACTGTCAACTAACAGCTGGACATAGAAACACAGGTGATGTTCACTCTGCATTCTTTTTTTGATAAATACACTTGTGAAAAAAATATCATTACAGACAAACTTTAAAAATTCTGATCTTCAGAAATCCATGACTGAAACTTTCATGACACTAGAACACATTGTATTAGTTGTGTAGCCTAGGGGAGCACATCTGATGACTGAATATGTGTGAAAAGGTTAGATTCCAGAGTTCATGTCGACTTAAAGAGGGAAACCTTGGTGATAGAATGGCTCATCCTAGGAGGAACGTATTAATGCATTCCTCTCTGCTCGTGGGGGGTTGATGCTTAAGGGTTTCCTAATATGGACTATGTTTTTCAGAAACGCCTTTTCCTGATTTTTTTTCTGGCGAAGAGGGTTGGGCCACCTCTTTTTAACCCAGTGATGACACAAGAGCGACTCATTTCCTCGTGCATTGGCCCAGACTAGTTCTTACAGGAACTGCAGCCGTTAAATTGGAGAGCTCTGAGAAGTCATTCAAGCTCTCTCCCTACTGTGAGCAGGAAGGCCACGAGCTCAGAGGCGTGGCTGCCAAAATTATTTTTTTGAGCACTTAGTGATTATCCCATGCCTATATTTATTTGTGTGCAGCGCTGCCACTGGGGCCCAGTGTGCCAGTTCATAGCTCCTCTGCTGCCCATCCTGTAGGCGGGACGGGAGCGTAAGCTGCAGTGAGAGGTGGAGGGTGGAGGTAGGTTGGTGGTCTCCATCCAGTGTGTGCGGTAAGTAAACCTGATGGAACAATGGTGTTTCAGGGATTCCTGCTCCTTTTCTCTTTGTGGTTCAGGGCGTCTCTGTACCACAGGCTGCGTGTGCTGTTGCAGTGGGGGCTGGGCGGGAGGGGTGGTTCGAGAAGCTCAGGAGAACCCTGCGAGCCCACGAGGGTCAAGATAGCTAGAAGAGCTTGGTCGTGCACCACAGACAGGCTCCTTTTTTGTAGTGCACGTACAGTAGTGGAAATAAAACATGGAAAGTGTTCACAGATTTTAAACAATAGACACCGGGGTTTCCAAAGCTATGTCTGTTGATGCGCAATGTCTTTTGGGAACAGTTGTTTTCTTTGGGAAATACTACTTCTTTGTGTCAGTGCTATAAAATCCATACTTTTTTTAAATTCTAAGAAACGCATAATTTCTTTCACATTACAATTACAACTGAATCGCAACTGCAGCAGACGGCATACTGTTCGTTGCCTTGCGATGTGAAGGATCCCAGTTGTAATCCTGCTCCTGCAGTAAAACCCTTGAGGAGGGTATTAACCCTGAACTAGTACAGTAAGTAACACCTGCAGTGTAAATGTGTACATTATTGTAAAGCTCCTCATGTAATATTATAATTACTTTGCTTTGGATGAATTAAACGGCTAAAACGAATAATAGTTCATTTCAAATGTTTTACAACATATGCGATTTTTGTGTATGTTTTACAGTGTAAGGACTAAATGTTAAACCACTATCTTGACCATATTAGTATGGAATTTTGTATTACTTTCCTTTTCAAAATCAATCTTTGGTGTTATATTGTTCACAAAATGTAGGACATTATTTAAAAGCCCATGGCTCCATAATTTTAATTATTCCCAACTTTGAAATATTTTACTTTTGTTGTGAAAATGCCCCTTATTTGGTCTCTATCCAGAGTCTGCAAAAGAGCATGGAATAGATTTGTTAAGTGATTAAAGACAGACATCCCTGTTTTATTGTTACTTTTTTTCTTAATAAGCTTCTCACATCTGTCTTGTAATGCTCCCATTTTCCTTGCATTCATCTCTCTCAGCCACCGGTTCTATGCAAACGTAGACTGATGAGCTGCAACAGACTCACTTGGGAAATGCCCTTGCATTATGTTCATGGATGAAAGCCCAGAACCTTTGGCTTGGCCACCTTGATGGGTTTGCGTCTGGGATTGTTCTACCCTCATGGGACTCTGACTGGACTCCGAAGCCTACAGTATGCTGGACAATGGGTTTGCCCCGTTTTTTCCGACAGTCTGGCAGACTCTGGCGAGCTCTAATCAGGTGCATGTGTGCGTGAGGAGTGTGGATGGAAAGTGTTGAAGCTGTCGAGTGTGAACGATTTTCCTCTAAATACGTTCGGTGAGATTGGTGACTCTCCCTCGCCGGACGGTGTGAATCTGTTCTGAGGAGGAACCGTACTGCTTTCGGCATCGTGGCCTTCAGGCCGAAGGAAACAAAGAGAGGCGCCTTCTCCACTCATCAGCAGCAGCTCACACAACCTGTAGTGTACCATCCAACTTTTTCTTTTTTCTGTGTTTATCACAGCTCATGGTTTCCAGCACAATTTCCACAGTACAATAAGGGCATTAATACTGCTTTGGGTAATTTTAGGAAGAAGGTAGTAGCTTCCAAACGTGGTCAAATGCCACGTGAAGCCTTGCTGAAGGGCTTACGTAGGTTTGCTTAAGAAAATATATTTGACAGTACATCCACTTCCATTAAAATGACAAATGGATGCACTTTAATTTCTACTTAAGCTACACAAAATTTTTGGTGCAGTGCTTACGCTTGAGGCATCTTCTCAAGTTTTTGGAAGAACACATTTCATTACCTTGTGAATGAAACTGAATCATGAATGTTTATAACTGTACTGTTTTGCTCTTCACATTTTACTCCCTTTATACAGCTGGGTGTTTTACTGTAGTGATTCAAGCATGTTCTTTCGAGGTGCTGCAGAAGGTCCCCTCCTGGATCTTACGCTAACAACCTGCTACAACAGCCTTAAAACAAGACATTTAACCGGTAATTTTCTGCTTGCAACCCTGTGCTTAGATGCTTCTGAAAAAGATCTGTCTGGGTTTGTTTAGAGGTTCAGAGGCTTCTGAAGAAGAGTCCCTGTCAAAAAAAGCGATACGCCCGCTCCACTTGGCGTGGTTGGGAAATATGAGGAAACACTGCATTTCCTTTCTCTGGGTGAGCGTATGAGGGTGCTGCCCACCTTACTTGAATTTTATGGCCCAATCCCACACCAGTAATGGGTCCTTACAATATAGACTAAAACCTCGCACCTCCAGCTTGTCGGGTAGCTTATCAGACTAGTGTTGGCTGTTGTACCACATGGCAACAACAGTCTGTAAGCTGGCTGACATGCTGGGCACCATCGTAGCACACAGTTTACTCTTTTCCTCAAATTTTGTCTTCAATTCCCATTTTCATTGTCTCAGCCTTGTATAAGTTCCTCTTTGCCCTGATGCATGAAATCCAAACTGATAATTCACTATAAACAGGAAAATGCTTACAAATTTGGTGGATGTATAATTTGTTTTTGGTGTTTGGAACATTTGTGATTGTTTGCTTTCCAGTACGGTGGATGATATTCCTGTCCTGATTTTCCATGCAGTGTTACATTTCTGTAACCCATTTGTGCTTTATAGTTGTGGCTTTTGCTTCTGCTTGCTTTTCATAGGAATATGAAAAAGCATGAGATTGCACCATCCCCAGGGTGCTACAGGAACCGCAGTACAGATGCAGGAACATGCTTTCTTCCTTATTGTCTGATTTGCTGGTTTCACTGTTGCCAAATGCATCATGTTGTCTAAAAAAATCCCATAATTTGAGATCATTTTTCCTTATAAAACATACAACAGATGGTTTGGCATCACCACAGTCTGTTATAGGGAACACCCTTGTCTGGTACGGATACCTGTGGAGAAACTTATTTGGACATTCCGGAAAGCACGCTAACATTGAGAATTTATTAAATTAAACTCAGTTGTGGAAGAACCTGTTTTGGAAATACGTTTTTCTCGGAAATTAGTGGGATGATCCATTGCACACAGAAGTGTTCTTATTTGCAGCATTTGCATAACAGCAGAAATGTGTGAGCAACGTGCCTTTGGTGTGTCTGAATAACGCATTCTTTAAAATGTATCAACGTATTTACCAAAATAAATTACTATATTATAAATAGAAGCCTCAGTTGCATTTTTTTTTTCTGAAATAAGCACACACATACATAAAGTCCAAAGGACTGACGATAAAGAATGACATTTTACAAAACGAGGGATTAGCCAAAATGTTTCAAAGTCAAGACTGTTAATTGCAGCTCTTTGGCACTGCACTTTATGCGCTTCGACAGAACACTACCAGATTGCAGCGGAAGACAGCTGCTAACTAAATAATTTAAGAGGGTTTTAATGCAGTATGAGATCGAGGCCTGCTACTGACAACCACATGGTTTACACTGCTACTCTCCCTCACATGTATGTCTTTACTGCTGGGGCTGGAGCTGTGCAGGTTTTATTTCTTCCTAAGCACTGAAGTTGATTTCACTAAATAGTCCCATAATTGATCTCAATATGAGACTTGTAGTGGGAACAAAAGCACACAGTGCAGTCCTCCACTGAAACATGGAACGCATGCAGGCTCAGACCCTTCATGTAATGTTCAAAGGTTGATAATTCCAATATTCACTCACATTAAGAAAAAGATTTCTAAAATTCTGGGGAAAAAAAGGCTTCGAACATCTATCCATTTTCATAAAGCACTTGTCCTGGTAAGGTTCATGGGGGGCCGGGACACCAGGTCCATCGCTACAGGCTGTGAACACATTCTTATTTTAATAAACTAATCCATCTCTCCATCATTCTCAAAAATCTGATTTAAATAGTATCTTTAATTATTCCCTACCATTAAAAAAATATGACGGCATGTATCATAATCCACATTAGATGTAAATTCCTTCATACCACAGTGATTCTATACAAAATACAGGGAAGATGTACAAGATGGTTTTGAATCCAATTGTTTACAACTAATGGCTATTTCTACTGAAAATTTCCTGTCCAATCCAGCCCATTTAAATAACGATTGCACAAGTACTAGTCATGTGCACCTCATGTACACACATCTTGCTTTTGAACAGGGTAATAAGTAGATATTTTGTAATTTCTGTACAAGAGGATGAACTACACCTAAATTTCTGACACATTTGGGGGGTGAAACAGTAACCTGAGCAATGCAATGAGAAATGACCACACCCTGACTATACCACAAGTATGCATCATACACTCTTTTTCCCAGGGAACTGATCATCAGTTTCAACACAGTGATTTACGTCCACACAATTACAAAATATCTGCTTTCACAGTGTGCCTGCTTTCAGTAGAATTTTTGCCAATATTCTGACAATGTGTGTGTGTGTGTGTGTGTTAATTTTGTGTAGAAACAACAGAGGACCACTCTACCTGGTTTTTTCCCCACACAGGTGGACTGTTCTACCCAGAGAAAAAAAATGACAAAGTCAACTACCTGAAAAGCATTTAATTACAACAAAAACGCCCTTTACTTTTTCTTTCAGAGACCCTGCGGATGGCTCAGTGCAAGCTTCAATGAAATATGCAGTTTGCAATACATATCTGTAGCTCATCTTCATTGTGTTAGACCATTACATGAATATCTCTTTGAAAAGGGCTCATCAGTAAAAGGAAAAAAAAGAAAAAAAAAAAAAAATTAAAATGAACTCCACAGGACAGTGGTGGAAATGGTTTGATTTGCTGGTACAGCACTAGTAAGAACAGAAATATCCTGCATGGCTAAGGACAAACGCTGGCAATAAGGATTTCACAGAAATGAACTGCAGCTGCTCCATCAAAACCATTTCTAAAAAACTATGTAGTATCACAATGACCATGCATTCAGTTAATTTCAACTGAAAAACAATTACCTTAAAGAGCAACTGAGAAATGGACACTTGGTCATAGCTAGTACTTCCAGTTGCTAAAATAGTAATTTTCTATAACCTGCATGACATCACCCTCGAGGATGAATATTTCCACCGTGCTCCTAGGGAATTATGAAGGACTCTATTCCACAAGTAGCCTGAACAAGTATCATAAAGAGATGAATCAGATTTTTTTGCTTAGCAAGATTTACTTCACATGGCTTTCAAAATATCTTTCTTGCAATCTGTTACACAACAGGTCACAGGTGCCTGTGGCTGGAAATGACCTGCTCCAGTGTTGTGAAGCTGTCAAGGAAACCCTCTTCAGAGCTACCAAACTTGGTATACTGATGAAAATAGGCCCTGAAAAACCAGGGTTGACAGCTAAAGCCCTGCACCAAACCAGCAATGATCTCCTACTGTTAACTCAATTCAATTCAGTTTATTTTTATAGAGCGCTCTTCTCATGCAGTGCTACAGGAGTGATGCTGCTGTGCATTTTTGCAGCCCTAGTCTAGAGCAGTATAAAAAGAAGTGGGTAAGATGAACAAACTGCAGCAGTTTATTTTGTTCTTGCTTTTAAAAATTTTTTTATGTGCAATAAAAGAAAAGTATATTACCTTTGGGCCAGTCTGAGTTACCCAGTGTCCACATGGGGGAGAAGGTAATCATAACTCTTTATTGCCAGTATTTAGCATACTGGAACTGGTTGTGGTTTTGCAGCAAAACACGAAACATGATATAACCAAATACAGATGATGGACAAGACAAAAAGACAGTTTGTCATTCTATGCAATACAATGAAATTTAGTGTGGCAACCCTCAGAAGAACACTTGAAATAAATACATGAATTGAATTGACGACTGTCATTGTACTACTGTGCAATACAACAAAATTACAGTGGTACTCCCTGAGTTCTTTACACAGCCACATAAAATAACAGTGTAAACACAAACACTTAAGGATAAAAATAGAAAATTAAATTATTTAAACAAAATAATACTGTAGACCAGTGAGACAGTAGGACAGACAAAGACAAAAGAGACTATAAAGTGCGTGTATAGTTGCATTTATTACGTGTGTATTCGGGGGGGGGTTTTTTTAAAAAAAAAAAAAAAATCAAGCAGAGTTCAACTGTTTCACAGCTATAGGGGAGAAGCTTTTTTTCATCCTTGTGGTGTGTGAGTGAATTGTCCTGTATTGCCTGCCAGAAGGGAGCAGTTTAAAGAACTGGTGTGCAGGGTGAGTGGAGTCCCTAATAATTTGGAGGCTCTGCTCTGACACCTGAACGGATTAATGTACATATGTGTGCCAGTGATGTTTTGAGCTGTCCGGATGACCTGTTGCAGAGCTTTCTGGTATTCTCTTGTGCAGCTGGTGTACTATGCTGTAATGCAGTACATCAGTGCACTCTCCACTGTACATTGACAGAAATTCATGAGAAGATCCTGAGGCAGTCTCGCTCTCCTCAGTCTTCTCAAGAAATAGAGTTGTGCCTTTCTGATGACAGTAGAGGTGTGTGTGGCCCAAGAGAGGTCTTCTCTAATGTTCACCCCCAGCAATTTGAAACTGGGGACTCTCCACAGCCTGGCCATTTATAAGCACAGGACTAAGGTCAGGTCTCCTTTTCTTCCTGAATTCCACCACAATCTCTTTTGTCTTACTGGTGTTACGAATGAGATTGTTGGCAGAGCATCAGGCTGTCATGTTTCATACCTCATTGCTGTATGCAGTCTCATCATTGTTTGTAACCAAACCAATGACTGTCGTATCATCTGCAAACTTCATAATGGTGTTTGTTGAATGGAGTATTTTTCTTGTAATCTGTAACACAAAATTCAAAACTACATTCTAATATACAGTTGTATTTCAAACAACATATTTTACATATTATATTCTAAGCAGCATGTTGGTGCAACAGGTAATGCTCGTGCCTCACTGTGCCTGGGCTGTGGTTTCAGATCTAGGGTTCGATCCCTGCGCAGTCTGTATGAAGTTTGTTCTCTCCGTGTTCATGTGGGTTTTCCACAGTGAAAAAGACGTGTGGAAAAAGGCAACAGCAAACCACTTCCACAGCTTCCCCTACCTTGGAACCTACAGGCTGGTCACTATGAGTCAGTCCCACCAACCCCACCCTTATATATTACTGAAAGATTAGCAGTTGGTGTTCCAGTTCGCTATTTAATTCTTTGTGATGGGACTTTGCACCCATTATTGAACACCAAGAAAGAGCCATTTCACTCTCCTGCACAAAACACAGACACATTCTGCATGGACAGCAAAGCTGAAAAAAATCTTGGCCTAGCTGTTCTTGTTGGTCTGCTTTAATGCACTCCTGATTAAATTATACTCCAGATGTATTCAGTGTTGGTACAATACCATTAGTCTTTTTTAGTCAACGATAATGCTGCACTGCAGTCTCCATATTGAGTTGCTATCCACTCCAGCTGCATAAGGCACCACTGCGATATGGCCTAAATGAGGAGGAGGCAGACTTTTGAAGCCAGGATGCTGCATGTCCTGATGGGATGCCACATCACTTGTAATCCAACAAGACAATGACAGTGACAACAGGTA
Source organism: Scleropages formosus (assembly GCF_900964775.1). Taxonomy (NCBI): domain Eukaryota; kingdom Metazoa; phylum Chordata; class Actinopteri; order Osteoglossiformes; family Osteoglossidae; genus Scleropages; species Scleropages formosus. The sequence continues at coordinate 8,721,563 of NC_041815.1, read as the reverse complement.
AACTCACCAAACAGTGCCAGAATCACAAGTGCAATGTTAGCTGTGGGTCACAGGTGCCTGTAGCTGGAAATGACCTGCTCCAGTGCTGTGAAGCTGTCAAGGAAATCCTCTTCAGAGATGCCAAACTTGGTATACTGATGAACATAGGCCCTGAAAAACCAAGATCGACAGCTAAAGCTCTGCACCAATCCAGCAATGATCTCTTACTCTTGATTCCAGAGCAGAAGTGATGCTGTAAACACAACTCTACATTGAGTGTGGGATTACATCAAGTTATGAAACAGCATTAAAAGCATATTTCACTGAAGTACACTCACTTCAGTCTGATAGCAAGGCATCCATAATTTATTCAATCACATCCTCAGACATTTACATAGTAGTGCTTCAATTTAAAAACGTTAATGTCTTCCACATCATTCTAACAAATAGAGAAGCAAAAATTATATCACTAAGAAAATTAAATATAATTAGTGCTCCTGCCACTAAAAAAAATAAGTAATTTGTTTACCAATGAGTACATAGGCACCTCAGTTGATGCCTGTACACAAACTAGCATGACCTATATAAATGTACAGTACAAATAACTGATCTTGGTAATACCACAGTAACAAATGCTCACTTTGAAGCAAACATGTTCCATGCTTTTCCCACAATATTATCCAAAGGCTTAAGGAGGGACTGGCTGTTGCTGACCAGGGTGGCAGATTTCTCATAGCCATTGAAGGGAACTGGTGAACGCCATGTGCTGAAAGCGGTCCCTGCTGGTAGCCAGGAGGAGTACAGTCCCGGGTGCAAAAAGGCTTCTGCTCCAAACACAAACACAGCATTAAACTCCAGCTGTGAAGTTCCTGAAAACCACCAGTATTTACCTACATACTTATACTGGATTTTCACATGTACATCTATAGCCTCCCAGCCAGCCATCTATGACACAAAGATCTAGAAAACAAGTTTGCCTCACCTGGATCAGCACCAGACACATCCTTCCCTCGCAGTATCAGCACGTTTGCAAGTGACTTGTTGAAACCCTGTTTCGTCTTTTCTGCCATCCGTTCAAGTGCAGGTTGTCCATTAAGTGGCACACGGACCTGCCAATCAATTCCTACAGGGGCAAAACATATACAATAACTAAATATTACAGTGTACCACAGCTAGTATACTGGCCAGAGGTGCCACCCTGCACTTGAAGTACCAAGGTGTTTATCCTAAATTGCTCAAGTAAATATTACCCAGCTGTATAAATGGGTAAATCATCAAATTGTTTTGGAGGAATTTCTCAGCTAATTCAATAAATAACCAGAAATAACTAAATAAAAGTATGAACTATAATACTGACTTCATTCATCTTCAATTTTTCACTAAAACTTCAACTTAGCTCCCACTGTAGGGGAAATAAAAAATTTCCAACTTGCCTTCCTCCATCCTGGCATTAGCGACAAGCATCTGCCGCAGATGCTTAAGCAGTCCTGGCCAAGTGAAGGAACTGTAGGCCAGGGAGGAGCTAGACATCTGGGGGATGGTGCTCAAGCTCAACAGTTTGTACTCCGAGTGACACACTAGATTTTTCAGCAGCTCTCCTGGGTATAAAAGTAAGCAATGTCAAGGACACAAAGAAGCAGGTGTTTTCAGGCTACAGATGGGATTGTGAATTAATTTGAGTGTCTGTATGTTCAACAACTCAACAAGTCTGTACAGCTGATGTCTGTACAAAGGTCACAGGTTCAAGTCTCACCTCCAGCTGTAGTACAAGATAATGACCCCAAATTGCTCTAATAAAATTACCCAGCTGTATACAGGGGTAAACAACTGTAATATCTTGACATTGTAAGTCACTTTGGAGAAAAGTGTAAGCTAAACAAATAAATGTAATGTAAATGTACACACCCACTGGATTCCTGGTGTAGTGACCCAGTGTTCCTACTGTATCAGCTGGCTGCAGCATGCTGCCCAGCTGGTGAGCGATGATCTTATTGACATCACAGAAGGAGATGTGCTTGATATTCATGAGCTTGGCACAGATTTTATGAACGGTGTCATTTTCATGGACAAGTATGGCATCAGACCACTGGTATAGATGAGACAGCGTCAGCACAGAGTTATAGTTCTGGACAATCACCTGGAAAGGAAGAGAATGAAACTGCAAAATAACTGCCTCTGCTGAAGGTACTACAATACAACGATGTAGGTTTCGGAGGTAAATTTGCTGATAGAAAACTAAAGTACGTCCCTTTAATGTGAGCTTTTCTTTTTTTTTTTTAAAAAAAAAAAATACTGCCATCGTCTGGCCACTGATAACATAGCAAGACATTTCCTTAAAAAATGACTGACAGCTGGTCGCAATCAAAATTAATCTAGTGAGGTTTTTTGCGCCATATTTTTATTCACAAATTACATACGATGCACCCTTGTCCTTCAGACTGGTATCAAATTAACAAGTGGTTGAACAGAGATATAAAATTTGTAAAACAGTTGACTTGGGCTCAGCCCTCCTGCTATGTGAAAAAAACTGGGTAAAATTTTCAGCCCCCCAGGCAAGAAAAGCAAGCATGTGAATATGATAGTGTGTGGAGACAATGTCTGCTCTAATACTACTATTACTTTCAATGCACGTATCACAGATGGGTCGATGTCATAAAAAAATGTTCCATACCACACGTGACCTTACATAGAGCAGCTGCAATCTTGGACTTCTGTCACTGTTTCTTCTTCGTCGTTTCTTATGAATTCTGCTTTGGGAGCAGTCAGCTCCATAAGGTCCTGATCTGCTAATTGCTCAATGTTGGTTTCGAGCAACTCTTCGCCTTCCCTTTCATTCATATCCTCAAACTCTTCCCCACCCACCTTCCTCGCCAGTCTCCACAACGTTCAAAAGCATCAAGTTCACTCGCTCTGGAGCGTTTTCCGAAGCCTCTTATAAAGCCAGAAAAAAGTCGCACATTCTGGCCAAACTTTCTTCCAGCAAGAGGCTACTGTCTCTGACTTGATAGCTTTTGGGGCCCCTTCAGCGATATTTACGGCATCAGCAATAGTGTACTCCTTCCACATGTTCATTATGTTCTCTTTGTCGGGGTCTTCCTCGATACCATCAATTATCCTCTTCATCGAGTATCATGTATAGTGTGCCTTGAACACCCTTATTACTCCCAGATCGAAAGGCTGGATGTGAGACGTTGCGTTGGGGAGCATGTACACGATTTTTTTTAATTAAACGATAAAATGCATTAATATTATACATATACACCATTCAGCCAAAACATTAAAACCACTGACAGATGAAGTGAAAAATGTTGATTATCTCGTTAAAATAGCATCTGTCAAGGGGTTTGATAGATTAGGCAACAAGTGAACAGCCTGTTCTTGAATTTGATGTGTTGGAAGCAGGGAAATGGGCAAGCGTAAGGATCCGAGTGACTTTGACAACGGCCAAATTGTGATGGTTAGATGACTGGGTCAGAGCATCTCCAAAACGATAGGTCTTGTGGGGCATTTCCAGTATGTAGTGGTTACCTACCAAAAGTGTTCCAAGGAAGGAACATCAGTGAACCGGAGACAGGGTCAAGGGCACCTAAGAATCACTGCTGCACGCGGGGAGCGAAGAAAAGCCGGTCTGTTCCGATCCTAGAGAAGAGCTACAGTAGCACAAATTTCTGAAAACTTTTATGCTGGCCATGTATAGAAAGGTGTCAAAACACACAGTGCATCACAGCTTGCTGCGTATGGGACTGCATAGCCACAGACTGGTCAGAGTGCCCATTCTGACCCCTGTCCACTGCTGAAAGCGCCTAGAACAGACATGTGAGCGTCAGAACTGGACCGTGGAGAAATGGAAGGCGGCCTGGTCTGATGAACAACTTTTTTTTTTTTTTTTTTTAACGGTCACGCGGACGGTCAGGTGCGTGCGTGTTGTTTACCTGGGGAAGAGATGGCAGCAGGATGCACTACGGGAAGAAGGCAAACTGGCGGAGGCAGTGTGATGCTCTGGACAATGTTCTGCCGGGAAACCTTGGGTCCTGGCATTCATGTAGATGCTACACCCCAACCAGACCACTTCGCTCATCTACTTCTGCCCGCTTGGTGGTCCCGCGCACAAAAGGTAAAGCACGGAGGTTCTCGGTTCTAGCTGTTGTAGTGGAATAACCTCCTCCTCAGAACTGCTGAAACTCTGTCCACATTTAAGAAGGGTCTGAAAACTTAGTTCTTCCGGACTCACTTTGCCCATGATCTCTTAAGCTCATGTAATGTGTAAAAGTTCATGCACCATAACTTTATGATCATGCCCAGATAAGCCTTTACACAGTCGCTACTCCTGTGTTATACGGAAATGTTTGTGTACCTTAAAAAAAAAATTGAAGGAAGGTGATCAGGAATCATCTATTCTGAGTTTTATGCACCTACTCATGCGATGAACATCGGTGCATGTAGTGGAAAGAAACTAACTTTATTTAAGAATCACACATCTGCAACTATGCCTCTCTTTCTCCTAATGTAATGCACAAATTGTACTTCTCTGAGATGTACGTCGCTTTGGAGAAAAGCATCTGCTAAATGAATAAATGTAAATCTAGTGTTACTTCGACATGTACCACCTACCTAAACATTGTCGCAGACCATGCCCCATTATGGGGACGGTATTCCCTGATGGCAGTGGCCTCTTTCAGAGAGAGAATGCACCCTGTCACACTGCAAAAACTTAAAAAGTTCAACGTGTTGATTTGGCCTCCAAATTCCCCAGATCTCAATCCGATCGAGCATCTGTGGGATGTGCTGGAAAAACAAGTCCAATCCATGGAGGCCCCACCTCACAACTTACAGGACTTAAAAGTATCTGCTGCTAATGTCTTGGTGCCAGATACCACAGGACACCTTCAGAGCTCTTGTGGAATACATGCATCTATGGGTCAGAGCTGTTTTGGCGACACAAGGTGGACCTACACAATATTAGGCAGATGATTTTAATGTTTTGGCTGATTGGTGTATTTTATACATTCATGACTTACTAAACTTTTTTACGTTTTCGGTTGCTACGCACGTCGACTGTAGCGCTACAGTGTCCCGCACAAGGCCTCAAAGCTCCCAAAAAAATCCCAATTAATTGTTTGTTGCCGACCCGCGAACAAATCAAAGCCGCAATGCGGGAGGGTCAACTGTACATAGTGAACTGGACCATCATGTGGTATGTTTACATTTATTCATTTAGCAGACGCTTTTCTCCAAAGGAACATACATCTCAGCGACATACTGTTTACAGTAGAGACAATGGCTCTCACCTCTCCAGTACCGTAGGGCCAGGTCAACTGATTGAGTATGAAAGAGTGAGGGTAAGAATCTCTCAGACACTGGGTAATGTAGGTGCCCATGCCAGAGCCCGTACCCCCCGCCACACTCATCATGGTGAGTATACCCGCCAGCCGGTCACAGCGCTCCACCTGTCTCCGAATGAGGTCACTCACAGCCTCCTCGTGACGAGGTCCGTGAACACAGAACCTGCAGATAAAATCACATACTGTTGGTCTCCAATATGCAAAACATGAGATAAGGAAGAATAGATCCGATGGGCTGCCATGTATTTTTTTCACTTCAGGAGGATATTAATGACGGCGTCATTAATTAATTTCAAAGCTGGGGCAGCACAAGGTGTAGCGAATACAGTCTTTACTTTGTAATCTAAGGACTGCACCATGATTGAAGCTTTTTCAAAACCCACTTGGGCAAGAAGTCTAAAGCCTCAATTATTGGGCCACCATTACAGATGTCCTTACCCATTGGCCCAGTTGTTTCCTGAGCCCTGCTTCTGGCAGAAGTACGACCCATCTTCATACTTCCATGTGCTGGATTTGGCTGCTGTTGCGACAGCGTGAGTGATGACTTTGGGCTCCATGTCAACAAGAACTGCCCTTGCATAGGAAGCTGTGCAGAAAAATAGGTGCACTCACAGGTGTAAGCAATTATGTACATAGCCAGACCCAAAAACAAACACAGTGAAAGGTGGACAGGTATATACTGCTGTTCCCAGTCTACTACAAAGGATATACACTCAGTTATGCACATGCTAAATTAAAAGACAGAGACTTTTTCTCTTTTTTAAAATCACCCATTGCGATGCACATGGACACATCATCAGAAACATAACCTGGGGCCATAGGGTGATTGAGGACTTTCAACGTAAGACACCAGACACTTTTGCTCAAGTGACACAACCACAGTTGATCAAGTCCCAACCTGTATCCAGGTAGCCCCACCTTGAACCCGCAGCTCACCTCTCCTGATCCACAGCTATCTAGGTGCTTCCGTCACAGCCTCAGTGACAACTCTCATGATCCTCCTCTCACTACCAGTGACACCCAACATATTATAGACCGTATAGAGACTTCCTTGCAAAGGCCCTGCAACACACAAAACAGCACACACCTTGTGCTTCAGCCGTTCGAGCGCCACTACTACACCAGTTTCTCATACCTCACCATCTATCTTTCGTTACTCTCCTCCATCTGTTATGCGCAAGGAACTGTAAGCTCCAACCAGATGGCATGCCTAGAACGAAGGTAGGCGGTTACAGAATCCAGAGACATCTCCGAGATCAGACATCTTGTTGCTGTCAGAAGTGACAGCAACAAGATCACTGATCTCGGAGATGTCTCTGGATTCTGTAACCGCCTACCTTAATCAACCATCAGTTGTCAGTGTTGCAGCATCACCAAGGATGTTGAATAGGCAAGATGTGCTGATTTTGTGCTGTTTCCTTCCTTGACAAATGCTATTGTCTATTTTCCCAGCCGCCACGTTCCTATTATCCCCACACCGATGGATTTTGGCAGCACCTTGAGCATCTGGTTGTGGTAGCAGCAATAGCGGCCCTCGCTCGGCGGTCTTAGGCAGGTGCTGATGATGCCTCCCTGTTATGTGCTCCTCTCTTCAAACATAATGGACATGATGTAAAGTCATCTTTCCTCCAGCTGTACAGGTTAGACAGAAAAGGGAGTACATTGCGAACTGTCTGGATCAAATCCTGAATGTCTCCAGAGCTCTGCCCACAAGACTTTACGTTCAAGTGCTTGTTCCCACCTTCCTTATCCACACTCCATACCGCTGCATGCATCCCCGTCATGATCCGTTCATCCTCCATCACTGAGCACTCCTCCTGCATCAGCTCGCACCTCTACTTGGCCTGGGCCTTGCTGGATCGCCATGATGAAGACTCTGCTGCCCAAACCCGCCTTTCCAGTAGCACTGTGTGCAGCACAACACCCTATCCCAGAGTAGCAGGGCAGTGTAACACACACAGAGGTAATTCAGAGCCCCGATACCGTGACTACCTGAACTACTTATAATTACAACTGATATCTGTACCCTACGGCACGTGCGATCTGAAACACAGTGCGAGCTCGCGTGCACACACACACACACACACACACACACACACACACACACACACACACAGAGAGAGAGAGAGAGAGAGAGAGACCCGCGGGGCGCTGCTGCTGTACCTTCATTGTGCTCCCTGAAGAACCTCTCCAGGCTGCAGTCTCTGTAGGCTCTGCCCGGCTCTCCGCGACACTGTCTCTGGGCTTCCAGTGAGTCGCTGATGAGGACGCTGAAGAGCTCCTGACCGACCTGGTTGCCACATTGTCCGAGCTGTACGGTTACGATGGACATGACATATCATGTCATGTCTGTCTCCACACACACCGCAAGCTTTTCGTCGGATGAAATAATGACGCGCAAGGAGTTCTATCCTTCTACAATCTCGTTTCTCTGCTATTAGAACAGTTCGACGCTTTTACAAACACAGCTGTCGCCACTAACAACCCTCCCGCTGGATTCAAACTGTCACGCGCGCGCCGGAAGCTCTTCACTGCGCAGACTCTGCACAACATCGCGCACGGGCGCCCGCCGTTCTAGCACAGATCTCAATGCGTAGAGGATTGACCAGTTTTCTGCTTGCAGCCTCGAGGATTTTTGTCTTGTTGAGAAATTTTATAAAACTTTAAGGCGATCGGGCCGCGATGGTGACATTAATAATTGTTACGGCATGTTTGGCACCGTTAATTGAGCGAATTAAGTAATGCTCACTTTTAAATGATTATAAAAACATGTCTACAACTCAACTGCATGACATTTCCTGCCCAGGCCATGGTGACATCCCGTCTGGATACTGCAACTCCCTCCTGTGTGGCCTTCCTACTACTGCCATCAAAGCTCTACAGCTGATACAAAAAACTGCTGCACGAAGTGTTTGACTTGCCAAAGCGTTCTCATGTATCTCCTCTACTCATTTCTCTGCATGGTTTCCTATGCCCGGATCAAATTCAAGACCCCAGTTATTGTCTACAAATGCATCAATAGAACTGCTCCCAGCTATTTACAGGCCTTAATCAACCACTACACCCCAGCCAGACCCCTACGCTCGTCTACTTCTGCTCGCTTGGTGGTCCCACGCACAAAAAGTAAAGCACGGAGGTTCTCTGCTCTGGCTCCATTGTGGTGGAATGACCTTCCCCTGTCACTCAGGACTGCTGAAACTTTGTCTATGTTAAAGAAGGGTCTGAAAACTCACCTTTTCTGGACCCACTTTGCCCATGATCTCTTAAGCTCATGTATGGTATAAATGTTCAAGCACCGTAACTTCATGATCATCCCCAGATAAGCCTTTACACAGCTGCTCCGGCATTGTATGTGAATGTTTGTGTACCTTATTAATAAAAAAAAAAAAAAATTGTAGGAAGGTTATCAGGATTCATCTATTCTGTGTTATGCACCTACTCAAGCGATGAACATCGGTGCATCAAGTGGATGGTAACAGACTAGGTTTACTTGAGACTCATGTTTGCAGCCATGTCTCTTTCTCTTAATGTAATGCACAAATTGTATTTTGCTGAGATGTACGTCGCTTTGGAGAAAAACGTCTCCTAAATGAATAAATGTAAATGAAAGTCCTGCAAAAAGGCGTCGACCGCAGGCTGCCCATGTAATACATTTCCATCGAGGACAAGAGCGAATTTTTCAACAGAATTTACTGCCTGTGTTTATTCCTTCTTCATTGCCTCTGTGGGCAATCAGCTATATTAATTCAGGCAGGGCACAATATTTTGTAATTTTCAGACCCTTTTAACACAGTCTGAGATTAAATGTTATTTAGGTTTTTAAAATGTTCTATTGTTTCCATGATGAAAATGTTATTCTGTCATTTTAGGTCTGCTAACGAACCTAAAGTAAGCTCATATTTGGTATTTTACCAGGGTAACAGGTGGTGTCTGAACTCAGATTGCAAGTTCGAATCCCACCTCTTACTCACCTGCAGTTCAGTTGAGCAAGGTACATACCCTGAATTAGTCATCTGTATAAATGGCAAATCATTGCAAGTCCTCTTGGAGAAAACCAACATCTAAATTTAGAACATGAACATATTGAAATTATTACATTTATTTACTTAGCTTCTCCAAAGCGACTTCCAATGAACTCTATGTAGTGTTATCAGCCCACACACCTTATTCACCACACTGCTAGATACACTGCTTACAATGGGTCACTCATCCATACATCAGTGGAACACACTCTATCACTCACGCTATGGGTGAACCTGAACAGCATGTCTTTGGACTGTGGGAGGAAACCAGAGCACCCGGAGGAAATCCACGCAGACATGGGGAGAACATGCAAACTCTACACAGACTGAGCAGGAATCGAACCCATGCCCTCTCGCACCACCCAGGCATTGAGACAGCAGCGCTACTCACTGTGCCACTACCATAATTATTACTCTTATTATTATAGTAGTAGCAGCAGCACGGGCCTAACAGGGAAGGCTGAGACTTCCTTAATGTTGAAGCAAGCCTAATGTTTCCTCTCCCCCCAAATAATCTCCATAAAATATTATTGCTAATATCCTTTGTCCTTCAGTATCTGGCAAATTGTTACGCTGCTGCTGAATGGCTTTACTGCTAGTTTCACTAATGCCCAGGAGAGAGGTGGTCACAAAGTTGTTCTGGGAAATGTGTTTCTCCTATACCAACTTTTCCAATTTCATGCCCTTTTCCTTTGTTACCTTCTGGCTACTTTAACAATGTGTTCTTGTAATTTTTACTCATGGTGATTGGTGCGCGTTTTTCTGTGTTAGAACGCGTATTATTATCCGTTAAATTATGTGAAGTAGTAATTTTGTAGTTTAAATTCCCACTCCGCGTCTTCTCATCATCCTCAAGACTTCCGGTTGGTTGACGGTCTTATGCGCATGCGCACTATTACAGCCGGTTATGGCGGCTGAAGCTGTGCCCATGAGGTAGAGCAGCGGACAGCGGTATTCATTTCACCGGAGTGCGAGGTGAATGAAATAGTCACGAGCCATGGCTGGGGTGTTCGACATAGACTTGGACCAGCCGGAGGAAATCGTGTCTGACGACGAGCTGGAGGAAGTAAGGGGCCGTTTGTGTAATGGCGTGCAGTGCGCGTGTCTGTGGAGGCCTGGTGCGCGCGCTCTGCTCCTTCTCTCTCTCTCTCTCTCTCTCTCTCTCTCTGTGTCGGTCGGTCCCACTGGAGAGTCCCGTCAGCACTCCGCCGTCGTCTGTGACGTGTAGTTATGTGACAGAGTGTGTACTATTAGAGTCGGCTCGACGCGGGTGCTGTTCTAAGTAAACAGTTCCTTCGCTTCGGGTTACTTACTCTTGGTACATGATGTTACTTAAGCTACTCAACTTGTCTTGATGATGTGACCAGGCAGCTGTACCGTACGAAGGTAACTTTTCTTCCACTATTAGTTATAATTTAATTCGGATAGCCCTGTAGCCACCATTAGTTAATATGAAATAGCTGTACGACCCGCCCATCCACTACTGATTTATATTAGTTAACCCTACTCCCCCCCCCCAATACAGTTGGCACAGGAAGGCTGTTCATAACTCTGTTTGTTCATACATCCAAAGTCCCTTATATCACTGTGTCAGAATCAAAGTCCCTCAATTGATTTATTGATTTCGCGGACACCTTTCTCCCAGCCACGTCCACTGATGTTGAACGTGCCTTCACGGCAGCGGAAGGACTTTCCATAGACCTATGATTCTCCCACCTGTTAGTTTGTCCCCGTTTGTACACGAGTAGCCACCTCTGGAGTCGGATGAGAAATGCAAAGATGATCGGAACGATGTGATGGATGGGCCTGTGAAGTCGGTCCGAAAGAGATGCGTTTTGAGATGCTGCTTCAATCAGTGCCAGTTGTCAACCAGTTCATCCCATAGACACATGCTGTGCCTGTCAACTTATTGATCGCCAACGTTCAGCAGGACCAGGCAGAATCTGTGCAAGTGTGTTGAATTAATCTGATCCCACACACCTATTCTGAGTGCAATCTACTGTCGTCTAACAGCCGGGCATGTAAATGCCAGACGCGTTCACTGGAACACACAAGTTTAAGAAAAAAAGATAAGTGAAGGAAATATATTTAACTGCAAATATATTTTAAAATCATATCTTCAGAAATTCATCACCTGAACTTTCCTCCTAAAGGATCCAGTGTAGTGTGGTACTTGCTCATGTGCTGTGTCACTTTTTACCTTCCACTTTGCTTTCTTCCCTTTTTTTGTGTACTTTTTTACTTTTTTATTTAATTGTTGTGGTTAATCTGTTTGAGCAATCTCTGGCACAAGGATTTCCTTTGGGATGAATAAAGTTCTATCTTGTTTGAAGTGGCAATACATCATTAATATTAAAGTACACACACATTTTCTGAACCGCTTGTCCCATGCGGGGTCGCGGGGAACCGGAGCCTGACCCGGCAACTCGGCGTAAGGCCGGAGGGGGAGGGGACACACCCAGGACGGGATGCCAGTCCGTCGCAAGGCACCCCAAGTGGGACTCGAACCCCAGACCCACCGGAGAGCAGGACCCAGTCCAACCCGCTGCGCCACCGCACCCGCTTTAATATTAAGTAAAACCCCTCAAAATATTCCACTCTCGCTTTCCAAAAAGTATAGACATTTTGTGTGGGCTTACAGGTACCAATTATTTATTATTTTAGCAGATGCTCTTATTCAAAGCGACATGCAAACTAGTATTTAGCACACAGTTGTTCAGAATGGTAGATGTGCTAAGCTAAACTCCCAACAATCATTTATAGCAGAGTAATATAACATAGACTCCCACACAAACACAGCCCGGGCAGTTTCAGATTTCCTTATTCACCCGAAACGCCCCTTTGATCTGTGGGAGGAAACTAGAACACCTAGAAGGGTACCGAGCCGAAAGTTAATGTATTCGTGAATTTTATTTTTTTTGTGTGTGTGCTTTGTGTACATTGTTGGTATTGCAGTGAATTGCACATACTAGTTGGAGGCAAAAAAAAAAATCCAATTGTATGAAACACGGATACTGTCTTTCTGTTTTTAAGACCGTTTTCAAATGAAACACAAATAAGTAAAATAACTTTGCTCACTTGAAAATGCATCCCTCTGTGTGTGTGGCAATGTATCTGTAGGTGAAAATATTTTATAGCGAGACAAGGTCACAAATAAGGAGTGACATATTAGTGCAAAACAATGTATGGTACAGATCTGCTGTATGTTCATTCATAAACAACTATGTGTAGGCATGTACCACAGTGATTTGGTTGTGATCTTGTAATCGGATGGACCCTGGTGCACTTTTCGGTTCCTGCAGTCATAACCTTTGTCCGGGTACTTATACTGAATTGATACAGTAAGAAGACTCTGGTGCTTAAATTGACAGATTATTGTAAAGTTAAATACTTGACGCAAATAGCCTTCACAAAGATCTGTTAAATAAAGGTGGTTTTTGTCATGTAGTAGTTGATTTTATCCAAAGCAAAGTATATATTGGCACAGTGAGTAGCGTTGCTGTCTCACAGCACCTGGGTAGTGTGAGAGAACGTGGGTTCGATCCCCGCTCAGTCTGTGTGGAGTTTGCATGTTCTTCCCGTGTCTGTGTCAGTTTCTTCCATGTGCTTTGGTTTCCTCCCACAGTCCAAAGACATGCTGTTCAGGTTCACCCATAGCGTGAGTGACACAGAGAGAGTGTGTTCCACTGATGTATGGATGAGTGGCCCATTGTAAGTAGTGTATCTAGCAGTGTAAATCACCTTGGTGAATAAGGTGTGTGGGTTGATGACACTACATAGAGTTCATTGGAAGTCAGTTTGGAGAAAAACATCTGTGAAAATAAATAAATGTACAGTATACAGTAAAACAAAGCAATGTTTCTCCAGGACCATGGTGCTACATAGAAACAACTGTTACCTAAACAATAAATATAAATTTACATTTATTCATTTAGCAGATGCTTTCCCCAGAGCGACGTGTATATCATAGAAAATTTAATTTCTGCATTACGTTAGCAGAGTGGGAGAAAGAGAGAGAGAAGGACATAGTTGAGATGTGTGTTTCTTAAGTACAGTTAATTTTCTTCACCATATGCACTGGTATTCATCACAGGAGTAGCTGCATAAAACTTTACCAGAATATTGCTGATTCGTAATGGCCTTCCTAGGAGTTTGTTTTTTCCCCCCAGATACATTGAAACATTTACGTTACATTGCAGGAATGGTCCTGTAAAGGATTGATTTGAGCATGATCATGAACATGTATACCTATATTTTTTATATATATATATATATATATATATATATATATATATATATATATATATATATATGTGTGTATATATATATATATGTAAACATAATTGCATTTGAGAACTAGAACAAGAGGTTCTGTCATTTATTGAAATCTTTTAATATTCCTCAAGCCAGTCCACACACACTCTGAGTGACATTTTATCTAAACATTATTTTATTACTTTTTTTCAATATATGCTTAATGAAGGACCTTTTTGTGAATAGCTCAGCATTACCCTGTAGACTCAGAACGTGTGCTGTGTTGGGGGTCGTGAGATCATCATCAGAATCAGCAGTAAGGGAACCAAGATGAAAAAAGAAATTGTAAAATAACAAATCTTGAATACTATTGATTATATTAAACTTGCAGCTAAAACAGCCATATTGGATACTAATGTTAGAAAATTTATAACATTGTAAATATTGTTTGTGATGAACAGCTTCTGTAACATGAATACCTGTATCATTAATAAAGTTTCCCTTGTGATTTACGAGTCAAAGGTGACACTGATGTTCTAAAAATTGTCCATGCTCTTGCACAATTAATCACAATTTATGGTCCCAGTTTTAATAATTTGGGTAAGTGATAGAATCAGTAACGTTTGTTGCAAATGCTATATGTTGGTGTTCTTGCTGTCCAAAACACTGTTTTGGTTAAATCTTTATTGTAACTGATTTTAAATGAAGAACCAATTATATTTTTCTCCCATGTGAAATAATGGGAAAGAGTGCCCCGGGTAACAATTTTACGGAAAGGGTGATTTGATGGAACACATTAACCCCGTAAGGCGAAACATGCATGTATTCATCTGATACCTATAATTAAAAATATACCCCTGGTGTAGATGAGCAGTATGACAAATGGAGCAAATATGTTATCGCTAAGGAGAAAATCAAGTGTTTAAGATGCATGCGTGATATTGTAGCATGACAAATCTTGTCCGTCCGTGTACTTTGCGTTCGTTTTGTTTTTGATTCGAAATTTAAAAACAAAATGTGAATTACAATGCCTTCATTCATTTTTTGATTTAATATGAAAAGCAGAGAAATGAGAACTGCGTTTTATTGTTTCTGAGCGCACACACAAAAAGAAAAGGACTTGTTTACTAATTTTGTCTTTTCATTTTATCATACAAAGTGTAGAAATCAAAATCTCACAATACTGCATATGATGAATGTCCTAGAATGCACAATATTACCAATCTAACAAGTAGCCTAACTTAGAACTAGAAGCTAGAACTTCAGTGTTTTTTACATCTGCGCTTAATTAGCAATAAGATTCTTAAGAAGTAGCACCTGGAAAATCCTGCCGATTTTTGGTGGACATGTCATCCTCCCTTACTGTCACTCCTCTTTTGAAAAGCACCTAGTGATCCATATTAAACTCATGAAAAACTCGGAGCAACACCAGTGCATTCGATGAAGCTACTGATGGATTATGTGCAGTTTGTTAGTTTACATGTGGGTTGTTCAAGAATACCAAAAAACAAAATAACTGCCAAAAAATAAAACGGCAAGAAACTATAAATGAGGCATATTTTATATTTTGAGCAAAAAATGTTTTTTAAACATGGTTCATTCATAACTTGTTTTTCATTTTTAAAACAAAAAAACGAATGAAGGCATCGTAATTTGCATTTTGTTTTTCAATTTCAAATCAAAAAACGAATGAGCGCAACGTACATGGACCCTTGTCTTCCCAAAATATCTGTTTTTTTTTTTAAACAGTTTTAAGAGAAAACAATGTGTGCGTGGTTTTGTATATTGGACACTGAATCATTTAGCACAAAGTTCGGTGCTTCACTCCGTTTATATTCTTAATCGGAATTTATCATCATGGCAAAGATCCCTTTCATCTCTTAAGCTTTTTCACTGCATGTCAGAATATCAGACCCACATATGATGAACATAGTACATGTGTGGCATTGATGTGGTCTGATGCGCGGTGTTACTTTTGTTTTGCAGACTCAGCACAGTGAGTGCATGGAGCAGTGCAGTGGTTTTGAATTGTGAGTATATGCATCCGTGGAGTTAAATTTACCAGTAATGACTAATTTCTGTCTGCTGCTAAGCAGAAAGTAAAAGGAAACATGGAGCATTATTTCAGTAATGCTTATTTTCTCTTTCGCTATAAAGTTTATTACTTTTGTATTCATGGGTCAGCGAAGCAGTAAAAATGTTTTGTCATGATATTAATGATCATGGTAACTTTGCTGCCATGAAGATGTATGCGCTTAAGATTATTATGATGTTTCCCAGCCCATTTTCACGAACATTTAGGTACTCTTTTACAGTTTATAGAATTTTATAGATTCCAGTGACATCTAACTTAGGTTAGATTGTTGCAGTGTCTATCATAATGCTTGCCTGTTTTATCACTCATCGTCTTAATGACTGTGCTGTTACGGTATGTTGTATTTCTAGTAACATGGATGACTGTGAGAAGTTTGAAATCTCGGAGAACAGCGTGAACAAAGGAACTGAAAGCATCCGGCCAGATTGCTTTGAGCTGCTTCGGGTGCTCGGCAAGGGCGGTTATGGAAAGGTGAGATGAGCGCTCTTGTTTTGAAACGCTAAAGGACTCTTTCACTTATTGAAAAGGGATACATGAGTTTCCCCCCCCCCCTTTTTTTTTTTTTTTTCGCTCCCAGGTTTTTCAAGTTCGAAAAGTCACTGGAGCTGCATCTGGCAAGATATTTGCCATGAAGGTCTTAAAGAAGGTGTGTTTCCTGCTTTGTTTATATAGTGTTGCTTGAAACTATCTGGACTCCTTGTGTTCCTTAGTTTTACCATGAAAAAGTTATTTAATCAAAACCTTACGTGTGTGTGGTTATCAGTTCCATATTTTGGTTTGGAGTAAATCATGCATGTAGCATAAACACAGAACTAGTGCAGGTGCAAAGATAAGTGAACTCCAAGTTGCAAGGTAAGTAGAATCAGGTGTGTAAATCAATTTATTCATTTAAGTGTATTTAAATATTTTATAGAAGAATAACCATCCCTGTATGGTCCATATACTTTCAAGCAGCACTGTAGTTTTTTTTTTTTTTAAACTACAGTTATACCTCAAGATATGCCTATTCAAGATAAGGCAGTTTGATTTCACAAGGAGATTCATTTAAAACCTCTGCTTAAACCTGCAAACTATTTCTCTGCGCTTATAAGGACAGATTTTTTTTTTTTTTTACACATTATAATGCTACTTGCACTATACTAAACTCCTATAATCATTCACCCCTTTATGCAGCAGAGCAATGTAATAGTCTCTCTCGCTTACACACACACAGATTCCCACACGAGGCAATTTAGAGTGCCCATTTCACCTGAAACACATCTTTGGACTGTGCAAGGGAATCCAAGCACTTTAAGTGTACATAATAGCTCCAAAATAACCAAATGAGCACAAGTAAGCAGCCATACAGTATTATAGTAATTACAGCGTAATACATTTATTCATTTAGCAGCCGCTTTTCTCCAAAGCAACGTACGTCTCAGAGAAAGTTTGTGCATTACATTAGGAGAGAGAGACAATTTGACACACACACATACACACAGACTGAAACTACTTCTCCTGAAATGTGATTAAGTGAACTTAGTTTGTGTCTTTACACTTTATGCACTGATGTTTATCACACAAGTAGGTGCATAAAGCATAAAACTCAGACGAATTCTGATCACCTTACTACTTTTTTTTTTTAAAAATAAAAAGGTACACAAACATTTACATACAATACAGGAGTAGCGGCTGTGTAAAGGCTTATCTGGGCATGATCATAAAGTTACGGTGCACGAACATTTATACCATACGTGAGCTTGAGAGATCATGGGCGAGTCCTCCGTTCTTGACTTTTCGTGTGCGGGACTACCAAGTGAGCAGAAGTAGACGAGCGAAGGGGTCTGGCTGGGGTATAGCAGTTGATCAAGTCTTGTAAATAGCTTGGGAGCAGTTCCATTGATGCATTTGTAGGGAATAACCAGGGTCTTGAATTTGATCTGGGCAGCTATAGAAGCCAGTGCAGAGAAACAAGTAGAAGAGATACATGGGAACGCTTTGGCAAGTCAAACACAACTCGGGCAGCAGCATTCTGTATCAGCTGCAGAGGTTTCATGGCAGTACCCCCACCCTCGTCAAACACTTCAGCTCACGTCCACCCTTCGCAAGATGTGGAACCTCCCTGAAGATGCTTCCAACATGGGAAGCGAAATGTCGGAACCAGTTTCCTATATGACGCGGTCTCATCCAGAAGACTTAGAACCTCAGTCAGTTGACACTGGCCGTGGAAGCCTACGTGTTTTGAGAATGTATTTTTTGTTTACATTCATTTTAAAATTAGTTTTAATGTAGCTCAATGTTGGTAAAAATATTAAATGCAAAGTTTTGGAGAAAGTATTTTTGTTGTGTGTAGTTATGTCCAGGATCTTTACAGGAGCATACCAGTCAATATCTATTTTATGAAGCTTTCATTGATTATGTAGATAATAAAATTGAAGGTAGCTAGAAGCCGACAATACACATGGTTAAGTGAGCAATGAATAGAAGATGAAGCATTTTGATTTTGCCTAGCTTTGAGTTTTAATGTAGTTTTGGAGTTAATTACTAATAAAACTGTTACACTGGAAACTTGGTAACGTCACATCGCAAGTTGCATCCACTCACATTCCGTTTGCACTCCTGCATTGCTTTTAATCTATTATAGTTTTGTGCAAGGTTTTTCAGCCCCAAACCCGTTACAATTTCACAGATATCTTTTGTTAAAATTTTACTGATTGTGACATGGTAAAGGCAACTTTCAAGTTACAGACAAGTTTAAGAACAGTTTTTCTCTCAGTTGTGTTTGTAAGTTGAAGTCCAAGTGTATCCTTGCAGCCCTAGTCTAGAGCAGTATAAAAAGTGGGTAATATGAACAAACTGCAGCAGTTTATTTTATTCTTGCTTTTTAAAAAATTTTAAAGTGCAATAAAAGAAAAGTATATTATCGTTGGGCTAGTCTGAGTTGCCTTCTTCCCCGTGTGGACATTGGATAATCGTAATTCTTTATTGCCGGTATTTAGCATACCAGAACTGGTTGTGGTTTTGCAGCAAACATGAAACACAATATAACCAAATATAGACGACGAAAGACAAGACAAAGACGCTTTATTGTCATTGTATGCAAAACAATTAAATTTTGTGTGCCAACCCTCAGAAGAACAGCAGCAGAAAGAACACTTGAAATGAATAAATTAATAAATAAATGAGAATTAGCTGGAAACTTTGGAGTCCCCAGTCTTTAGCAGCTTTGGGGGGGGAGTAATGATAGTACTTCTGTGATCAGTTTTTTCTGGTTAGGCAGGGAGGGTGTAATGGAGACCACAGCTCTGGGAAAGAAGCTGTTCCTCAGTCTGTTGGTGCGGGATTTTATTGTCCTGAACCATTTGCTAGGCGGCAGTGGTTCAAACGGAGTGACTGGGATGTGTGGTGTCCTTGATGACATTGTACAAAAGACAATAGGACAAGACAAAAATATGCAAAAAATCACAAGTAGTAAATAAACGATGGCATTGTGGCACAGCTTGTTGTCTGATGGCAAAATATACCCCCATTCTTTCATTGTACTGTTTGTATAAAAGAAAATGTGTTTATCTTTGTGCTTTGTGTTTGTCAGGCCATGATCATTCGTAATGCCAAGGATACGGCTCACACTAAGGCAGAACGCAGCATCCTGGAGGAGGTCAAACATCCCTTCATTGTGGACCTCATTTACGCCTTCCAGACGGGCGGGAAGCTGTACCTCATTCTCGAATACCTAAGTGGTAAGTGACCAAGATGTGATCCTTAAAAGTTGTATTAAGAAGCATGTATTTTTTTGGTTTCATCCACCTACAAATGTCTAACCAGTGGAAAAATTTCTAAATAGTCCACTACTGAAGGATTCCACTTCAGAGTTTATCTGTCCTTTAGAATTTAAAGCAGACTTATAAAGGGCACTTTACAGGTGCTTGAAATATGAAAATGCCTAGACAGGTTTCATATGAAATGTAGATTGCACACTGTAAATAAAGTGCAGTGTATAATTGCCAGGTTTTTGGGTCAAATTATGGGTCAAAAATAGTCCTTTTTTGTAAACTAGATTTCTTAAGGGTGCCCCTTAATTCACAGGTGGGGAACTCTTCATGCAGTTGGAACGAGAGGGGATTTTCATGGAGGACACTGCATGGTAAGGCTTGAATGCAATCAGGCAAATGTCAGGTACATCAAATTCTGAAGTTCAGAATTTGATTGTTGGAGCAGAAACATCTTGAAACTTAGAGCTCAAGTATTTTGCAGAGCTTTGCTTTATCGGACCTTGAAATATTTTAATTTTCTCCCTACACCTAAAGCACTAAATTAGCCATGAAAGTAGACATTCACAAATAGGCTCTGAAAAGACTTTACTTGCAGCTTTTATCTAGCAGAGATTTCCATGGCTCTTGGCCACTTACATCAGAATGGCATCATCTACAGAGACCTGAAGCCAGAAAACATCATGCTCAACAGTCAAGGTAATTCATCCTTGTCTTTAAACATTGTGCTTTCCCTCCTCTTTTCCCAAGACTGGTTAATACACTTTGTACAGCTTAGGTAGATAGCTTATACTGTAAATACTACACATTCATTATGTAAAGGTACAGTTGTTGAAGTTTACAAAACAGAACAAATAAACAATCAGTAGGGAAGAACAAGAAATGGGTCATCCCACAGTGAATGTAACATTTGCAGTAGGAGCAACAGGTAGCGTAGTGGTTAGAGCTGTTGCCTTTAGACCCAACAGTCGCAGGTTTGAATTTCACCTCCAGCTGTAGTACCCTTGAGCAAGATACTTAAGGTACACCATATATTGCTTCAGTAAAATTACTCAGCTGTATAAATGGGTAAATCACTAAGTAACTTTGTCAGTCGCTTTGGAGAAAAGTCAGATAAATGCTTAAATGTAAATGCTCTCAAAATATTAAACTGAGTAAGCACAGAATACAAAATGCTATGTATTATGCATGTGTGTATGTATGTAATCAGAATGAGTTTTATTGGCCAAGTGTGCTGACACACACAGAAGGAATTTGCTGTGGTTCTCGATGTTTCCAGTATTTACAGACAACAATCAGCTGACACTGTAATCAATCTTTGTACAAAGGAATAGTGAAAATACAGAAGTAACTAAAAATTGTCACAGAAACACTGCAAACAAAATGATTAAGGAAGCACTTAAGGATTTTAATAATAAGGACATGGTACCAGAGTAAATAAATCGTTATTTTCAAAGTCAGCCAGGCATTCCCACTACTCCTGTAGTATGTTTGGTCAAGGTTGTTCTCGTGAATTGATACTATAAGGATACCTTGCTGTAAAAATGGATAAATGTCACACCGCCTTGGACAAAATGTTCACCTTTAATAATGGTAAATGCTGGATAAACTGTAGCTCAGCTACTTTAATTCGCATCATTGCCACGTGGCCAGTCTGCTTGGATTTACCTTAAGCCAAAGCTGATTGCAGAAGACCTTTTTTGATTTTAATCATGGGCTATGTGTTGCAGCTTGGGTAAATAATTCCTACAATAAACAATTCACACAAGGAAGCTATTGTGACTTTTTTAAAATTTTTGTCAGCACAATTAAAACATATTATATTGTAACACAAGCATTTCACTGTAGTTATGACATACTGGTTACCACCACAGAGCTATCGAACATACCTTCCAGCTTGCTGTCATCCATATGCTTGCGTCTCACACCTTAAATCAATGTCTCACCTGCACAAGAAACACCAACAAAAAGGATTAAATTCAAAATTGGGTCCAGGGGAGCTTTTAATTTGTTTTTGGGATAAAAATTCCCCAAACGATTTCCTGAAAGTTGCCATGTAGTAAAATGTTGTTTTCACTTTTCTGTTGACTGTTGTTTTCTGTTGACAACTGTTCATGCCCCCCCCCCCCCCCCCCCCCATGACAGGTCATGTGAAGCTGACAGATTTTGGCCTTTGCAAAGAATCAATCCATGATGGAACAGTCACCCACACCTTCTGTGGAACCATAGAGTACATGTAAGTTTCACAATCTACTTGTTTTTGCTTCTTTTTGCTTGAGACGGGGGCGCGGTGGCGCAGTGGGTTGGACTGGGTCCTGCTCTCCAGTGGGTCTGGGGTTCAAGTCCTGCTTGGGGTGCCTTGCGACGGACTGGCGTCCCGTCCTTGGTGTGTCCCCTCCAGCCTTACGCCTTGAGTTGCCGGGTTAGGCTCCGGCTCCCCGCAACCCCGTATGGGACGAGTGGTTCACATGGTGTGTGTGTGTGCTTGAGACAGAATGTAAATACATAATCTCTATCCTAGGGCTCCAGAAATTCTGATGAGAAGTGGACACAACCGGGCTGTGGATTGGTGGAGCCTGGGAGCCTTGATGTACGACATGCTGACGGGCGCGGTAGGTGTAAGATTCCTGAGATCAGGGTTCATTACATCTTCTGTTTTTTTACACATTAGCTGTGCATCTAAAGAGTTGTGCTTCCCATTTTAGAAATGCACTTTTATATTGAAGCTTTGCTACAGAGAATTGTTCCTGGTCTGATTTCGAGCAGTACAAACCTTTAAAAAGTAGTTTGAGCCCAAAAGATCTGCTTGAATCAAGTTTATTTAAAAGCAGATGTAGGAATTCAGTTGATGATGATGTTTTTCCCCTTCCCTAGCCACCTTTCACAGGTGAAAACAGGAAAAAGACTATAGACAAAATCCTAAAGGGTAAACTGAACCTCCCACCCTACCTCACACAGGAAGCCCGGGACCTTCTAAAAAAGGTATTGAGTACTCTTTTGCAGTAATAGTTATCGGTGATTCTATATTCCTGGTGTCTGTTACAACTGCTTTTTGTCGTGCGCTGTGTCTGGTTTCCTGCAGAGTACTGATTTAAGAACTCGAGCTGAGGCAGCCATTGAATACTAAGCCCCTCGTTTTTCCAAATTCAGGTGCTAGTTTGGACCCGAAACTCAGTATTGTGTGTTTGTTTTCACCAGTGACTCTGGGCCAGCGTGCCTGTGTCATGTGTGACTTAAGGACTTAAGTGTTGAATTGGATTTTTCTTCCCTTTTTCTTCTGGCTCAGAACTCCCATCTAGGTGAGCCTTTGGACATTCATTGGCTGCTCCAGATCCAAAAGCCTCCTCCTTTAGCTTGGTTTTTTTTTTTTTGTCGCAGCTAGACTGTTCAGAATAATTGAATATTTCGCTTAGATTTATCTGGTGAATGAATGAATTCAAAATTTTTATTAATCTTGGAAGGAAATTCACTTTGATTGCAACAGAATACAATATGCAGCATACATGCACCATTCTGTATGTGTGTGCATATTGACACACTTGTAAAGTAACCAAACATATAAATATGTTTAAAAAAAAAAAAAAAGTGAAATGAGTTAAAAATGTTAAGTGAATGGAGGAACATTTAAATGGAAAAGAGGAGATTGAAGTGAGATTTGCAGGATGTGGTGGGACACAGAGAAACCTCAGTGCTGCTAGGAATTGAATTAATTCCATGATTCAAATTATGTTGACTTGGATGTGTTAGAAGTCACATATTTAGTCATTTGTTTAAATTTATAACAGCTGTCATAGAGCTAGTTGTCTGGTTATAATATTCCCCCTCTCTATTTTCTGAGAGCCTTTGAAAAAACTGAATTAGTTTAAAAGTTCACAATCTGTTAGCCTGTAAAGTACAGCTCTCTTAATTGTCAAAGGCACAGTAATAACAAAATGCACCAACTCTTCAACTTACAACTGATCAAGTCACATTTACCACTAAATCACTGTTGCTCAAAGGATAAAAAATGTAATCTGGAAAAATACACCAAAATTCGTGACACCATAAAAACTGTTTAATACAGACGCCTCCAATTCGGCATTTAGCTTATCATTACATTTTGTGGTTTTAATACAGCTTTTCAGTCAGGTGTCATTTGAAACAGAACCCAGCATACGTTTTCAACTGCTATTTGTGGGGTTTGACACACACACACACACACACACACACACACACACAAGCTGTAATTCTGCAGTTGTGCTCACCAGTTCTTCCTGTCTCACAGCTGCTTAAAAGAAACGCCTCTTCGAGGCTGGGGGCCGGACCAGGTGATGCCTCAGAAGTGCAGGTAAGGGCCACACAGTGATGATTGTGGGATGTGGGACTGATCTGCCATTTAGTCCGGTTGCAGTTCTAAGCACGTTCTCCTTTCCCAAGTTGGGACACGGTATTTATGGATCACTCGGGAATATGCTACTTCTGTTATACATTCTTATATATTACCAGCTTAATCGTCACAGAGAGACCCAGAGGTCGGCATGGTGCCATCTCATTGTAAGTGGTGTAATCATGAGTACCCCCCCTTTATTTTCAGAGCCACCTCTTCTTCAGACTTATCAACTGGGAGGACCTCCTTGCCCGCAAAGTGGAGCCCCCATTTAAGCCAATGCTGGTAAGCAGTGTTGCGATGGGACCCTTGAGGACAGGCTGTCCCCACCAGCTCAGAGCCCTGTTGAATGGCTTGTCCCCTTGTGCCCCTTCAGCAATCTGCAGATGACGTGAGCCAATTTGACTCCAAGTTCACCAGTCAGACTCCTGTAGACAGCCCTGACGATGCAACGCTAAGTGAGAGCGCCAATCAGGTCTTCCTGGTGAGGCTCTTAATTCATGTTTCAATAACATACAGGATTTTCAAACTGAAACAAGCTTGTTTTTATT
This sequence comes from Scleropages formosus, assembly GCF_900964775.1. Lineage (NCBI taxonomy): Eukaryota > Metazoa > Chordata > Actinopteri > Osteoglossiformes > Osteoglossidae > Scleropages > Scleropages formosus. Next base: position 8,697,205 of record NC_041815.1, on the reverse strand, counting down.
AATACACTGGCTTGTCAATTTATGAACACTTTATAGCTGGGACCTGAGTTATATTTGTCATTTGATTTGTTCAAAAGTCCAGCGAGCACATCACATCGATAAGAGTAACAAATTAGGTGTCCCTCGCTTTATTCACGTGTAAAGGTCTATAAAAACTGATAATTGTAATTAATTAATTTGAATGTTCAGCATTCATCAGCATGTAGCTGTTTTGTTTGCTTCATTATCTATACAAATCAGTTAAAGTTTAGTAATATAGATGTAGCTCTGTTTACTTACTGGTTAGGTTTTAAAAAAAAAAAAAAAAAAACCTTAGCTATAATAAAACATGCTTTTAGGCTTCAGAATAGTTGGTTCCTGTGTGAAAAATGTCACCTACAATTAATTAAAATGCCAATCTTAAAGGTGTTTTTTTTTTTTTTTTTAAAATGCATGGCAATAACACTAACATATTTTGGGCTGTTTGTAACAAAATACTGTGTAAATGGGTAAAAAATTGTAAATAGCTTAGTATTGAATCTGCCAGTTCAAGTGTTTATATTTACTTGAATGATTGTGAGCAGTTAAAATTGTTGGTGTGAGGAAGTAGGAAGTGTATACAGTCCATGGTTTTGTTATGGAAGAAGTATTAAAAGTGCGGAGTCCAACCACATCCATTTGAACCCCTCTTGTACGCTATTGGTGTTTGTTTCCAGGTAGTGTAGGGGTTAATACTCCAGATTTAGACAGAAAGTAGCTGAATTGGCACCACTGAAGGACAAAACCGTTTTGGTTTGGAGAGACAACGTGAGTATATGTGTGTCCAAATGTGATACATGCAACGATGCTGCTGTGCAGGACGAAATACCTGTTAAGTGACTATGAAAAATACCGCTATACTGACCATCAGCCCCACGTGTGGTTAAAAAAAGTGTGTATATATCTTTTCACAAGCCTTTTTAGCAGTTTTTCATTTTATAGGACATTTATATGAGGGATGAATGTAGTGTTCAATAAATTGTAAACATTCTTTAAAAAATTGATGGCATCAGTGTTCATGGCACAAGGACCCAGCATACGTTTACATACACTTTAACCATCTCTGATTTTGTCATGCTGTATTGTATCACAAATACATTCAAAGAAAACTTTTTGTTCCTTTATGTGTTTTTTCTCTGATTCTCAGGGTTTCACTTATGTTGCCCCTTCTGTATTGGAAAACATGAAGGAGAAATTTTCATTTGAGCCAAAAATTAGATCACCTCGACGATTTTTGGGGAGCCCAAGAACTCCAGTGAGGTATATATATGTTTTTTCATAATAATAATCGTTTGTTTTCAGGTACAAACTTTTTTTTTTTTTGCTTTGTTCAGGCTTTTGAATATAATTTGGTGAATGCTGACAAACAAAAGTGCAATAAAGCTGTCAATCACGTGGTTGGGATGTGATGGAGCTGATCAAAATCTGCATTTGTCGAATGTGGATTTAAACTTCATAAATCCACACATAAGGTTTTTAATGAAAAAGAAAAATACCTTTTATAATCTGCATGCACATATCAATTAAAAGATAAGAAATTTATTTGGTTTCAACTTTACACACAGGAGTGTTTTTTAGCAATTCAAAAAACATTGGTTTATGTTCAAATTAAAAATTAATAAAAAATGTAAGCGTTCATTTATATCAGTAAGAGTATTTCTGTTTAACGTGAAACAAGCTGCATAAATGTGAACTTACGCAAACCATCTTGCACTATGCAAAAGACCACAATGGCATACACGGTGTGCAAAGTGCTACAAAGTAGGAATAATGCATTTTGCTGTGTAATCAATATGCCAATATAGGCGCAAATCATTGAGATGTGATTTGCATATAAGGGTGTGCATCAGTGCACATGTAGTGTTGTATAATCACTAATTGCCACAGTCTCACTCAAGTGCACCTAGACTTGCGGACAGCAACGCATACACATATAAATTAAAGCTTATTAAAACTCTGTTGTTTTCCCTACCTTTTTTCCCCACATTGAATTCATATCTGCCATATCAAAAAACGTTGATAAAACTTGACGGTTTTCACATCTGCCAAAAACGTTTTTCAAACTTCATCACATCCCTAAATTTAGTTTAATTCTAATTAAGGTGTCGTTCTCAGTTGATCTTGTAAAGAACGGAGACTGTGGGACCACAGTATGCGTAGGTAAAGGCATTGTGTGTCCCTTGTTTGTCTGTAGGCTGTGTTCTCGCCCACTGGCTTAAATCATAAACTACCAGGCTGCACATTTTCATTTTCTTAGAATATGCTGGTGTGGATGTTGGACACATGAACATTGCAAAGGGCTTATTTTTGGTAATGCAGTAGTCTACAATTGTTCATGTTTCAAACCAGTTAGGTTGTGTTGTCTCTTCCTGTTTCATTTATATGGTGTTTAAATGGGTTACATAGCCTAAGCCTGTTTTAAAGGCTTCGTTCCATGAAAAGCACACTCCTCTGGTGTTTTTGAAAGCATATTATTTTTTTGCAGTACAACTCAGCTGCATTTATATAATGTGCTTTGCATGTTAATACTTCTGTGAAAATATTTGCTTATCTGCATAATCCTTATCTCCGTTTGTTTACATTCCTGACTTTTGTAGCCGAGTAGTGGTTTATTCTGCCCAAATTAGAGAAATAGTTAGTCATCATTTATGAAATAAACAACAGTAAAAAATAATGCATGTTTTAGTCTTGCAGAAAAGACTATATGAGATATCTGGTTTCCAGGCCTTGTTCTGCTGTACATCTGTATGGTTTTTCTCCCCCCCCCCCGAGCTCAGTTCATTGGCGTTTAGTGAATCACATCGCTGAAATCTTGTTGAACTCAAAGCTCAGGACCTGCTATAATTATCTACAAACTGACCCCCCCCAAAAAAAAAGTGTACATTGTCAGTTATGATATATTAATTGCAGTAATTAATTGGTATCTTACTGTTTGCCTTTTGATCAGTTAATCACTTTTTACATTCTTACATTAAAATTGAAACCAGGTATGAATATAATGGCAGTTCCTTAAAACATTAATGTATGGTATCAGTCAGCAGCTAAGGCAAAGTTTTTACCCTGAATGGTTCCAGTAAATATTACCCAGCTGTATAAATGCATCAGTAATTGTAAGTAGCTTAACTTTGTAAGTTGCTTTGGAGAAAAGCCTCATAACTGAATCAATGTAAATGTATAGTCAAAAACAGAATACACATGGAATACATAAGAGGATTGAAACTACTTTGGTTTAAATGTAAAATAGTATTCTGAAAGTCAGCGCTTTAGGATTTAGTATGCAGCTGTGTATTAGATTTGGGATAATTATTGCACCCAAATAAGTTACCATTTGGAAACCACAGGTGATGTCGCACATTTGCCCTCAGTACTCGACCTAAGAGAACAGTAATAATGTAATAATCATTGCGTGTGAGTTTTATCATCTTTTATTAGTGAACACATAGTGGTACTTGTGTGCGCCTCGAGACCTTTGTCTCAATTAATTCAGCTGGTTCTGTTCTGCTCCTCAGTCCTGTGAAGTTCTCTGGTGGCGACTGCTGGACCCGATGCCTCAAGCAGCCCACTGCTCCATCGCTGCTTTCTCCCACAGAATTGGCCATGGAGGTGTCTTCTGTGGAGAATATGGAGGTGATGGCCAGTACTGAGGCAACGGCCCCACTGCCCATTCGCCAGCCTGGTGGCATTGGTTCCACACTGAAAACGCAAGCATATCCCATGATGGCCAAGAGGCCGGAGCACCTGCGCATGAATTTATGACCTCCCACCAGGCCTTTTTGTTTTTTTTTGTTTTTTTTTTTTTAAACCCACATCATAGGAAAGCCTGGCACCTACTCAATTGCACATGATCTCCCTTTCCTCAAGCAACTCCACCTCCCACACCATGTGGATGATGGCCAGGCATGCGACACTGAGCCAGATGCAGGTGGCTGCAGTGTAGTCTTGAACTTAGAACACATGCACGTTTCAGTGCCTCGCGAGCTGGATTAAGTTGGACTGCGCTTTACTCTGGATCCTAAAATACTTCTAAGAACTATATGCTTGGACTTACAAAATAATGTGCACCAATGTGCAAACTAAGAATTATACTGTGTGCCATTTCAGTTGATGAGTTTCTGCTGAACTTCCATGGCACAGATGAATATTTCACAGTATTGCTCTGGATGCAGTGCTTTTACATTCAGAATGAAATGATGCAAATCATTAATTTGAAATTGTAACCAGGATGATACTAAATGGACTCTCTGCTCAGGGGTTTCCCCTGAAAGTTGTTTGTGTCTTCATTGTTTGATAAAAAAAAAAATGCAGCCAAAATGCTATTAAGACAGCAACTCAGTACATTATGGCCGCAATAAAACGAGAATGTTTAATTTTTATATATTCTCACTTTTAATCTTGCATTAATTTGTACCCCCCCTTTATTTCTCTGGATTTTTGTTGAACCATATGACTTGGGTGATGGGATGGGTTGATAAAATTATTGTACTCTTGATGTGAAGACAAACATTAATGGTATTATTTTCAGTTGTATGCAATAAAACTGACTTTCCATTATATTAATGGTATAAGCAATTAATAGGAAGGAATAAGGAAAGGAAAACACCAATAAAATGAGTTTAAAAATATGCAGTTGAACATCTACAAAAACAACAGGCTTCTAATTGAAGGCAAAAGTGATATGTGAGTCAGCTACTGATGATTGTAATGGAGCATATGTTAAATGTAAGATTTCAGGAACAAGGAGGGAGCTTTTTTTTATATTCTTACTCAGCATAGTTATTAAACAACAAATTCCTATGTAAGATATTAAATGTTATTTGCATTGAACAGTGCACTGTTAGCTGTTTTCATGATAGTAACCAGTATAATTTGTGTGTCTAAACCAAACAAATGGACAAATGGCTCTGCAAAGTACAGGTAGTCCCCAGATTACGAACTAATTCTGTCTTCCTCAGTCTGTCTTTGCTGGGTTTTGATGTAAGTCTGAACAGTTAGGTATGGTGGGTATCTAACTTTGTCAGAAGTTTGTCTATAGTGTTATCGTGTACCTTTCGATGCATAAAAAACAAACTTTGGATACACTAAAACATCTTTAATATAAAAATACAGTAATATGGTGTAATGATATAAATGTAACTACAGTATTTATAGAGACATGGAAAGAGATAAATGTTACTACTGCGATGAACAGAGGACACGGAGGAAACTGAACCCAAGTTCAGGATTGTTTATTCAGAATCAAAGGATTAGACATGTTCTTGTAGTTGGGGATAGGCGAATGGTCGGTCGATCGGCAAACTGAACAGAGGCGAGGATCCAAAATTGTGGTTGAGGGACAAGGCGGTCAATCGTTATCAAAGAGACGTGGAACAGGACTGGAGAACGATGAGGGATAGGATGTGGAAGAGCAAAGCGAGGTAGGTTTAAGAACGCAGAGGGGGCGGTTGTCTAGAGTGAGATTCCGCAACTGGGAAGAGGTTGAGAAGTGTCTTTAATAGCCGAGTGTTCCGACTGAAGCTGCTGGTTGAGGGTGGGCTGTGGTCGCTACAACTACAGTATTTATAATAGCGAGAGAAAAAGTGTGTGTGTGCGTGTGCGCACGCTCATGCAAACCATTAAAGAAACTTTGCTTTTCCAATGTTCGTTGGCGTTTCACCTTTTTCCAATTGCTTTTATTATTTCCACTTTAGTTTCAATCGTGATCATTTTCTTTTTCTTAGATGCATCACCATCACTTCCATCACATTTACATTTTGGTGCCATGGTTAGGAGGGTAAAAACAAAATAATTAAAGCCAAATACAGTAACGCAAGACACTTAACAGCAACGTGGTCCGACTGAAAGGAACGAAGTCTGTCCTACCTCAGGCCCACTCACCCTGCCCACAAGCCAATGAAACACTGTAACTGCAATGTTTTGATGCGTGTCGCAAAGTACCACCTGTTTATTACAAACCATTGTATGCAACTCGAATTTTGAATGTAATAGGTTTAATTATGAAGTTATTTGATTGTTACTAAAAGGTGACAAAAAAAATTAACTTCCGGTCAGTAAGGGGGTGGTTTGTAACTATGGGTTGTACGTAAGTCGGGCATTTCTAAGTCAAGGGCTGCCTGTATTTCACTTTTCGCTGAAGGAAAGGTTTCTTCAGTGTGACTTTACGATAATCTTGTCCGACACATTTTCTCAAACTTCTTCAGTTGTGGTGTATCATGCCTTGAGTCAGAAATCTCAGGAGATATCCAGAGCATCATAGAAAGCATCACAATTACTGGAGCGTTAACCACAACTAGATTCCTTAAAGCTCTCCAGCCCACAGAGCTTGAATATGGTATTTCCCAAGCTCTGCATCATATTACATGTTCTACATGTCCAGACCGTGGTGTGAGCATAAGGAACATGTTTTGAGCACTTGGTTTTATCCATTTGTATACAGTGGCTTGATCTTTTTTAAAACTAAAAGACCTAGTAAAGGGTGTGAAAATGGGCAAAATCCTAACATTTTTTGAGTCTTTCACATGCTTATGCTTCTTGTTCAGATGTACTTAGACGGTTGCAATCAGTTATTCACCTGCAACAGGCCTGTATTCACTTGCAGCTGTGTGTTGTCTTACCAATGTACCGCGGTTAAACAGAGTATATTATATTTCATATTCAGACCTAGAGCTAGGTTTTTAGATGTTTTTTTTTTTTTTTTTTTTTACCACATTTCAGTTTTTTCAAGTTATTGGCTGGCCCATTTTCAGGGGAGTAAAGAAAAACAGGCAGTGAATGTTTTTATTTGCTTAGTCTCTGTATTTCATTTCTGAATTGCCAAAGTAACTTTGAATTTTTGTTTTTATTCCTACTGTTTGTTCTTCTTTGTTTTTCCAATGTTTTAATGCAAAAGAGGAGATATGATTGTATTCTGTGAATTTTGACTTAAATTGGGAATTCTTCAGTTTTACACAACTGAGAAGAAGCATCATAAAGCTTCCTTTCTCCTTTTTCCATTTTCAGTCAGCAGCTTCTTGAGTGACTCAATTCCTTTCACCCTTTCTTATCCAAATCTGAAATTTGTATATTCTAGTTTGATCTCAGCTGTTTGGTGTCTAAACTCCAGGCACCTGGGGTTACAAAGTTCTACCATGCTGTGCTCTGTTTACCATTTTAGAGATGTGCAGAAGTATTCCTTCACAAGCTCAGTAAGCTTACAGTTCTTGGCCAGATAGTTTATGGTTGTACTATTCCTGTTGGTTCTACAGTGCTGCTCAAAAATATGTGAACCCTTTTTGTCCCTTAGAGTTGCCACAAAATGGTAGTAGTGAGACCAGTTTGATCAATTTGAAGAGCGCTTAGCCATCAGGTACATTGCTCAGGTGTCACCACGGGAAAGTAGCTCTTCTTGACCCCCGAGCTAATGGTTAAAGCTTGCCCTATGTTGCTAAAGATCTGTTTTTGATCATATGATACAAAAAACCACAAAAGGCGTTATTTAATGAGAGGAGGTCTTTCCATCTGACATAATAGGTGTGTAATGACTAATTCCATATGTTGCTTTAGAGGATATTATGCATGTAGGAGAAACACGGAAGTACTGCAAGTGCCAAAATAAGTGAACCCCAAGTTGTATGGGTTAAACCAAGTAGGTAAGTAGAATCGGGTGTGTCAATCATAATCATTTATTAATTTTTTGTTTATTTTAAGATTTTGCACAATTAGAGAATTACTATCACTGTGAGGTTCAATCAACACTGCATTTTGAGCAATTTTCATGCAGATAAGTTTTATTGTGTTAGAGTGGCACTGAAGTGTTCGTTGGTGGTTGGTACAGTTTAAAGCGATGTTCATCATCTTCTTCTTATGCCTTCCACCCCTCCTGGGGAATTGGCCACCAACAAAGGTTCTCCAGGCGTCCCTAAGAGCAAAGATGTCATGAAGTTTCCTTGTTGGCATTTCTGTAGCTGGAAAGTTTTTACGGTGTGGGGTAGCTAGCCCCATGCCCAGCCCTCCTCCTTTCTCAGCCGGGCTTGGGACCGTCCTTGGCGATGTTAGATGTGCATCATGCTGATGTATAAATGTTGACAGCTCAGATTTTGCAGTTTTCAGAGGTCACATGTTCTGCCTGCAGAGAGTACGAGCAACAGGCAGAAGGTCTAAATGAAAGACTCTGAACATCAGTTACGCGTAAACAAGACTCAACATACTCAGCCTGTTAGATGATGGGCAAATGTAAGTATTTACAAACTTCCTTTGTACACTAGGTTTTCTACTTACAAACACAGTTGGGCCCAGATATCTGAACTTAATTTGAACAAACCAACCAGTATATGACAACGAATAAAATCTTAATAGTAAAGACATCCTTTGACTTATTCACAGGATAGGTTTTGTGAAGAAGCTCACATGAAGCTGCTATGGATGAAAAATTCACTGTAACATGTTTGTTTATTCCAGTTTCATCAGCCCGCTCATTGTATGCAAGGTTGCTGTGTTCCAGAGGTTATTCTGGAAACATAGGGTAAGAGGCAGTGTACACTGTACACATTTATCATCTTCTGTTAAATAGAAACAACAAGTTCAATATTTGTCAGCATTTGCTCACTTTCAGTTTGCTTTATTATCAAGGCAATGAAGTGTAACAATACAGACATACTTTGATTTATCCATGGGGTAGGTTTTCAGAAAGTCTTGGATATTGCTATAATAAAGAGTACTGAATTTTACTGTGATTCCCTGATGTCCCATCTGGGGTGTTCACTAACTAGCCCTGCCTCCAGGAAAGGCTCCGGAACACAGCAACTGAATTGGACAAGTGGTCAACAAAGTGAGTGAGTGAGAATATAAAACTCTTAACATTTTTATTAACTTTGAGCTGTTTTAAATTAAAAGAAATTTAGTGATAATAAAAACACATTGTTGTGACAATCTCTTTATTGCTATTTCTTGACTAATTCCTCCCATAAAAATGTGCAATATTTTTCATATTGTTACTGATCTCCAAAGCTCAGAAACACTGGGGAAGTAAGTTGAATTAATACAGTCCCTCATTCATATTCTGTTGGAGTTAGTGTTACTTCTGACTAAGAACTGTACGAGGAGGTTGCATTGCAGGTTGCAGGTTGAATGTTCAACTTATGGATTTTTAACAATAGAAAAATCCATAACTTGAACATTCAGTACACACATATCCAGAGTATTTGGAGTAAAGCAAAGAGTTTTTTCTAAACACTCTTTGGCCTTGACTTTTGCATTTTGAAATCACTTGCATGAATTTTATATTGACTCACAGAGAGTTTGACCATGTGGTGCCTTTCATTTTCCTCCCTGAAAGTTCTTGCTGAGGAACTGCAGGTAACTTTTTAAATTATTTGCACAGTAACTGTCTAGTACTATTCAGATAAAAAAAAAAAAAACTAAATTCACTTTCAGATGTTAAGGCACTGGAACTTTAACCATTTAAATGGCTTTGTAAGCCACTAATACTTGGTTTTTAAATACTGGCTGGGTAATTTCTGAGAAAAAGTAAAGTGATTTTGAGTTGATATCAACTCTTGGCAATGAAATATATAGGCTGGCTCCAGAATGTTCAGTCCTCCACCTGTTTTCTTAGGATTGAAAGGGGTGCATCCTTCTGTTTGCTGGCCATCTTTTTTCCTCCACCTTTTCAGAGCATTACAGACTTCTAGGGGAACCTAGCCTTTGCATGATGTGCCCAAAGTATTGTGCCTCCAGTGAGACTTCTGGGCTGAGAGTACGTGAACCCTGTAGACATGGTTTTTATTGTTGTGTAAAATATTGAAATAAACTTAAAATAATCTAAATCTCAAATCTTAAAGAGAACATACACACACACACATTTTCAGAACCGCTTGTCCCGTACGGGGTCACGGGGAACCGGAGCCTACCCGGCAACACAGGGTGCAAGGCCGGAGGGGGAAGGGGACACACCCAGGACGGGACGCCAGTCCGTCACAAGGCACCCCAAGCGGGACTCGAACCCCAGACCCACTAAAGAGAACATATAAAATTAATTAATGATTCATTTACACACCTGATTCTACTTTGTTTAACCAATACAAATTGGGGTTCACTTATTTTTGCACTTGCACTACTTCGGTGTTTCTGCTACACGTATGATTTCCTCTAAAGCAACATATGGAATTGGTCAGTACACACCTATTATCTCACATGAGAAACACTGATTCTCATTAAATAACCATTCTGAGGTAAAACTAAGGGACACAAGGGCTTCACATACTTTCAAGCAACACTGTACTTGCTACCTTTGCTGCAATAAGTTATCGCACTTGTTTGTTCATTGTCCTTCCTTCCCTCCTGATCCCTGGTACCCCTCGTCTGTTACACCTTCACCCAAGGCCATCTATTAATCAAATAGTTTAATGAACACCTCCGTTCAATTGTTTAATTTTTCAGCAGGTTAACATTCCAGTAAAATAAGTTTTTACAAAAAACTATTAGTGAAATTAGGGGGTGCGGTGGCGCAGTGGGTTGGACCGCAGTCCTGCTCTCTGGTGGGTCTGGGGTTCAAGTCCCGCTTGGGGTGCCTTGCGACGGACTGGCGTCCCGTCCTGGGTGTGTCCCCTTCCCCCTCCGGCCTTACGCCCTGTGTTGCCGGGTAGGCTCCGGTTCCCCGTGACCCCGTGAGGGACAAGCGGTTCTGAAAATGTGTGTGTGTGTGTGTGTATTAGTGAAATTTTGTTTACACTTTATATGTAGTCTGTGGTGTACATGTGCTGCAACTTACACTGATAAAAAGAGCATAGGTCATCTGCAAATTACCTTTTTTGCGTTACAAAGCTGAGAAGGTGGACTTAGACTGTTGGAAATACGAGTGTTAACATGCACTGTATTGTGGAGGTGTGGACATAGATTTATATGGTGCAATAGTTGGCAAAAACTGAAAGAAAAGTGGCCTCCAACCTTTGTGCAAATATTTTGGCTAGGATCTTAACGTCAAGAACATGTCACAAAGATGATCCGTGGTCTAAAGGGTCTTCATGTTCTTTCAATATAAGGGATATAGAGGCCTGATAAAGAGTAAGATGGAATGTCTTAGACAAAATGATTCTGTAAACACTGATGTTAAAAGAGGAGTCAGCTGTGCTGAGAAGACCTTGGAGACTTTGTCTGGAAACCCATCTGGACCTGGAACTTTTGTAGACTGAGTTCACGTAATGGCTTCAGAAATTTAAAATTCTGAAGGAGTTTCATCAGGCTAGCTTTGAGATCTACTGACAAAGCAGGGACCTAAAGAGTGTAGAAATGTGTCTAGGGATTTATTGTCAAAAACGGATTCTGAGGTGTATACTTTAGTGTAGCATTGCTAAAACTATGTGTTGAACTTGCCAGGATCTGTGATGACTATCTTTGAAATATAGATTTGGGACATTTGCTGAGATTTTATAGATGTAAACCAGTTATTGATCCACATCGTCCATCTAGTCTCTTTCTTTCATGCTATGGGACCTGCCTGTCTCTTTTTACTAATGTTTCCCATTATCACTGATACCTGTTTTTCTCCTTATTCCTCAGCAGCTAATGCAGTCCTTGTTTATGTTGCAAATTACATCCCTCTGGGGTGAAGTTTGCATATTCTATGTGGGTTTCCTCTGGGTGTTCTGGTCCCCACCCACAGTCCAGAGACATTGCGTTTCAGGTTAAGTGGTGACTCCAGATTGCCAACAGCATGTGACTATATGACATTACATTTACATTTATTCATTTAGCAGACGCTTTTCTCCAAAGCGTTGTACATTTCAACAAAAATACAAATTTGTGCATTACATTAAGAGAATGAGGTGGGTGTGGTGGTGCAGCAGGCTTATTCAGTGCCTTGCTGTTTGGCAGGTCTGGGGGTCAAGTCTTGTTTGGTGTCTTGAGATGGACTGGCATCCAGTCCAGTGTTTACCTCCCCCCCCCCCATTTCAGCGGCTCCAACTCGCCATGACCCTGTTTGGGACAAGCGGTTGTTGACAATGGAATGGAATGTGTGTGTGTGTGTATGTGTGTGTGTGGGGGGGCTACTATGCAATGGACTGGCACCCATCCACAGTGTTCCCCTGTTAGCCTTGCATCCAGTGATCCAGGATAGGTTCCAGACCACACCAACCCTGACAAGGACAAGCAGTTAATGAAAGTAAGTGTCCCTGAGTAGTGATGGGGTTTTTCTATTTAACCAACATAGTACACCATATACAGTATTTTGAGATAGCTGGTAGAGTAATGGTTAGCGCTGCTGCCTTTGGATCCAAAGGTTTCAGATTTGATTCTCACCTCTGGCTGTAGTACCCTTGAGCAAGATACTTACCCTAAAATTACTTAAGTAAAAATTACCCTCCTGTATAAATGGGTAAATAATTGTAACCTTAACACTGTAAATTGTTTTGGAGAAAAGTATGAGCTAAATGAATTAAATGTAAATGTTTTACTTCTAAGTTCGACATAGCGTGATGTAAGGCTAAAGATTGAATATAACTACATCACATAAACCTAGTGAATGTGATACCAACTGACGTTTTCACAAAAAAACTGAATAAATATAACGCTTATTATGGAAAATACAATGTAATTTCTTCACTAAGTCAGGGGTGCCCCGTGGCAAGGGTGAGTAAAATGGGTGTAAAGTGCGACTGTACTGTACTCGGAGTTAATACTCAGATGTAGGTATTACTGTATTGGATCTTTCTCTCTCACGCACGAGTGTGTGTATGTATGTATGTATATGTGTGTGTGTGTGTGTGTGTGTGTGTGTGTGTGTGTGTGTGTGTAATCCTCGCTTGCTGCGCTAGTCGGAGCTGTACTCTGCTCTACTGTGCTGTGTACTGTGCCCGCGCTGCTGTGCCGAAGCTCGCGGCTCTGGAATGGCGGTACTCAACAGCGCCTCTTACTACCGCTTAGCGGCAAAAAAGGCATCAATTACGGCGTTATTGGGCCCCTCATGACCGCCGACGAGCCAATGGCGTCCGGGAGGCAGAGTTGTCCCTGTCGCCGCCATTAAAGAAAGGAATCCATGAGTTTCAGTGGACATTTGCAGGGACAGAACCGCATGATTGTTAAGACGTCCGCGTTCATTTTTGAATATAACCTCGCAGAGTTCTTTATTTTCAGCATCCCTTTTTAGATCCTTCTAGCCCAATTCAGCGAAGATGGATTTTAATAATAGACTGCTTTAACCAAAGGGGGAGGGGAGAATTGTTTCTTTGCCCTCTTCCCCCCCCCCCCCCCCCCCCCCCCCTTCCTTCTGTCCAGATTTTAGTTTTATTGACCATTTTTCTACAAATATCTCAACATGGCTCGTCGCGGTGCAACTTGTGGAGATGTTCCGTTAAAGGCTTTTTTTGCTGAGGCGAACCAGAGGATCGGAGGGCTTGTCGAACTGGGCAGTTAGTGGCACCCTAGTAGTAGCTGCTAGCTGAGGAACATTAGCTGTTTATAATCGTGTTTTAATAGTTTCTGGGCCGCCGTCGCCGCGATGGACTGTGCGAGGAAACAGTGAAAGGATGAGTTCTTGTTTCGTGCCGAACGGCGCCAGCCTGGAGGACTGCCATTCCAACCTCTTCTGCCTGGTAAGGCTGTAATTTAAACTACACGAAAATAAAATTGCTTTTTGACATTCGCGCTGTGTTTCCCTCTTCGTATTCGCAAAGAAGGCACGAGCATTTCGTCGCCTCTTTCGGCCAGGAAAGTTATGGCCCTTCGACGCGTTTCTTTCCTGCGAAATTAGCCAAGTAGCAGAGAAGTTATGTAAGATGAAGGGAACGAGACGGGCTGCGAAGCTAACAGCTTAGCCGAGCGCGAGCTTCGCCCCGTGCTCCGCGCAGACCTCAGGGCCATTAAACACTCGAACAAGTCCCGTTCCCAGGCGAAAACACTGCTCTCAAATGTCTCTCTTGGCACTTCTCTGCGTTCGCCGTAGTTCTGTCAGAGTGAAGAGAGCCAGTGTGTTTAGCCGGCGGCGCGTTCTGGGAGTCGAAGTGCGGTTCTGCTGGACTTGGCGGTGTTGTGTTCCGTCTCTGTGCTGCTCACTCAGCGTGTGTGTTGCGTTCCGTCATGACGGTCATGGCAGCAACTCCGACTCCTGCCCTGTCCTGCTCAGTCAAAAAGAGCTCGTAATAGTTAGTTCGGCTCTGTGTGTGTGTGTGTGTGTGTGTGTGTGTGTGTGTATATACGAGATGTGTACAGTCACACTCGACTCGGGACCAGGTTCACACTTGGCCATCGAGTCGCTCGACACACACCGCTGCCATCTTTAAACCGATGGAAGACAAGTGTGTGTGTGTGTCTCTCTCTCCTGTCTCTGTCTGTGTCAGTCAGTCACACAGTTACCTTTCTCAAGTTTTCCTACTAGTGTGTGTTCTCGGCTAACTCTGTACACCTTCCAGTTCCTGTCTCCGACTCTGCAACAAATGAACGTGTTGAGTGTGACATGTCACACACTTTTTGTTCTGTCACCACAAGTGACAAAGTGACAATGTTTCTGGTCTGTTTTACTGGAGCCTTTTGTTTCCTCGTGCATTTCTGCAGCTGGCTTTGCCTGGTGCCTTTCCCTACAGTGACACCATCTGTAACTCTTAACAAGCAAGCAATGAGCCACAAAGTTTTTGCTTCTTCTTCTCCCCCAGATATATTCCTTGATTTCATCATATTCTTGTTTCACATTTCCAGTAGCTGTGGACCTCCTGCTCTGCCTCTGCATTCTCATAACGGGATGTTTTTTGGAAGGTTAATTCCTAAAGGTGGATGCTTCGCGTTTCTCCTCTGGCACCTTCTCTCTGTGGATGAAACGTGACTGAAGCGTGCGCTTAAGTGACGATCGGCTTTTCTAGAGTTTTCCCACGGCGTCAACGAGAGCGAGCGGTCAAATTTCCACACGACGGTGTTGCACGGTGCCGTCTGCATAACTTCTTCATATTTCTAAAGCTGAGGCACGTGGGATAGTGGCAGCCGCACAACACGGGGGGGGGGGGCGACTGGTTGTCTGTCCAGGTTTGCAGCTTGCAGGGAGCTTTTCGAACGGCGGAAGGAATCCTGTTGATTTGTGAGCTTCACCTGTTCCCTGTAACCTGTTGGAGAGGCAGAAAATCACGCGTAGTCAAGGGACAAGGACACTTGAGATGTGAAAATGTAAATGAGAGGCTTACGAGGGGCAGCTGAATTGCGCTGAGAGATTTATGTGTCCTAGAAGGAAGTCTGAATCCCCAGAATTTCTCATTACTGCACTTACAGTCTCCCTGTATGGCTTCAGCACTGGTCTCATTGTTCTTTTTGCTGAGCTTCCTCAGCATTGTTTCAGGAAAAAGAAAAGGAAATGTTCTGTTTTCTTGCCTTTCCTATAATAGTTTACCTGGAAATGTTTGTGCAGAACAAACATTAAACCCTGGACTCCCTTTCTGAACTCTTGTTACGTCTAGACTGAGTTCAGTAGAGCTTCATGCGTGATACAAATTAACCTTTTCACAGTGCTGTCATCTGATTGATGGTGGGATGCATATAAAAAGGCTTTTAAGGGTTAAAAGATTTTCTTTTTTTGTAGCTTTTGAACAGGTTCATTTCTTTGCTGTGAACAGATCAGAATTTCTGATATTAGCTCTGATGTAGGTTTGGAACTAAGTTCATCCCGAGCTGTAGGGCTCTCAACCCGCCAACTGCCAGTGGTCACTTGATGATTGCATTGTAGAAGGACTTCAGACTCCTATGTAAAGCACTTTGAATGTCTTTTTTTCCTCATCTTCATAAACCAAAGTTGTGACATGTCATTTTCACTGCATTTTCAAGAGATGAATGTTGCCAGGTGAGGCCCTTGGTGGCTGTGTTCAGTACCGCCTTTTGCAGTCATGTGTTCTTTATGCATTCTCCATAAAGCAGGATTAGGAGACTGTTTGTTTGAATGCCACCTTGGAGGACTGTTTTATTTGCAGGTGCAGACGTTTCCTGAGGCAGAAGCACAGCTTACACTTTCATCCTCTCACTCTGTCTCCGCCCCCCATCGCCCCTCCTCGTTTTCGCTCTCATGCTCACTCTGTCTCCATGTCTCTCAGGCTGACCTGACAGGGATTAAATGGAAGCAGTACGTATGGCAGGGTCCGGCCTCCACCCCCATTCTCTTCCCTGTAACGGAGGAGGACCCGATCCTGTGCAGCTTCAGTCGCTGCCTGGCGGCAGACGTGCTGAGTGTGTGGAGGCGGCACCAGACACCCGGCCGCCGGGAGCTGTGGCTCTTCTGGTGGGGGGAGGATCCCAATTTTGCTGAGCTCATCCACGACGAGCTTACAGGTAGGCTCCCGTTGTGCCTGAGGGGTGCAGCCAGGTTACCATGGTGATCTTCATAACTAAAATCAGAAGACAGAACATGGGAATGAAATGTTTTTGTCAGCATTTTCTACTTCATTGTGCTTCTGTGCTGTCATTCAGTCTGATTGATGGTGGAATGCATTTGTCATACAGGAGTATTTTAGATTCATATGAGAAAGCTTTTTAAGGGTTAAAGGATTTGCTCCTTTTCCTAGCTTTGAATGGGTTCATTTTTTTGTGATTGTTTGCTGTGTGTGTGTGTTTGCTGTGGACAATTCAGAATTTTTAGTATTATCTCTAAAGAAGGTTTTAAACTTTTCCCCCAAGCTCTATATTTCTCCATTCAACAGCAGTTTTTGTTTACCTTGTTAATAAGTGGTTTATACAGTTCACTGTGTACCTTTCTGTGAAATGTGGATACTGTCTACTTGTCAAGGTCTAAAACTGAAGTCCTAGATTGATAGACCCAGCACTCCAAGTAGCCTAACTCAGTGAAGGTAGAATACATCACTACATATAGGGTCAGTGTCCAATACTGTTTGCAGAAAAAAAACTCGCATTGGCTGCTCTGCTTGGAATCATCTACCAGACCCATCCAAATTGGTTGCCCTTTGGAACTATCTGGATGTTTTTTTTCATGAATAGCTCCTAAACGTGATCTGAACCTAAGTTGTAAGAATAGTGTAACAACACATACATTTTACATTTCCATGTCTTTACTGAACAAGTGGTATAAACAATTCATATCACTGATTGAAAAAAGTATGAGAACCTCTAGGATAATGACCTCTTAAAAAGAGGAGGTAGTTGGAGGCTTGAATTCTAATCAGTTAGTTGAGTCTTCCAGTTAATTCAGGTGTCTGCTCAACCTGCCCAGCTGTATTAAAACCCCACACAATTCTGGCTACGGCAAAATTCTGTTGAAGCGCAATATGGCTCTCTGAAGAGATTTCCAAGGACATCAGGAGAAGAGTTGTTAAAACTCGTAAGACTTGGGCTTCCATCAGGCCACATTCAGGCAGACAGTTCACAAATGGAAGAATACACCTCTATTGCTACTCTTCCTGGGAGTGAGCATCCTGCAGAGGTCAGTGCAAGAATATAGTGTACAATTCTCAAAAAAGTGACAAAAACCCTCAAATGACATCTAAGGGTCTGCAAGCATCTCTTGCACTTGATACTGCATGTGTTCATGAGTCTACTGTAATAAAAACACTGAGCATGAGTGGTGTTCATAGGAAGTTACCATGGAGGAAACCACTACTCTGCAAAATACTGCTGCCAGTGTTCTATGTACAGAGGAGACAAACAAACTTCCTGGTGAAAGTACACAGAGATATGTTTGGAGAAAATGCTGCATACCAACACCCAAAACCTCAAGAAAAGCAGAACACCTTAGACCTGCCAGTTCAGACCTGTAATCCAACAAGTCATCAGTTAAGCAGCAACAAATCATGGACATGCTTCCTGGGGATATTAAGTGGTACTTGAGACCTTAAGAACTACTCTTGTCATGCTGTGAAGCCACTTCTCAGGGTTAAATTGAATATAAACAGGGCACTTTTCCTCTAAACTAGAAGAATCCCTGTTTAAGAGCAGCAGTGATTGAGTATTGTAACAAAACGACAAGAGATGAGTAGTCATTTGAAGAACACATTCATATTCCTTCATCAGTGTTGAAAGATATCTTTGGATCTGTGGGAACCAAGGGAAAATGCTCAGAGAATTCAATCTGCCACTGAAGTCTTCATAAACAGACAAGCCAAGAGTAAACTTGATTTTTTTTTTTTTATTTTATTTTGAATCAATTTTTTTAATTCTAAATTAATAAATTATTTAAAAAGCAGAGAAGCCAGTTGGGTTAACATAGAAGTACTGCTCTTGTTCTTTGAACGCAGTAGAAAGCAGGAATCCTGATAAACAAAGTGAGCCTTTTGCAGACGTTTCTTAAAGTATGTAAGGCAGTGAAACGCAAATCTCAGGTCATTAGGGAGGGAGGTGGTAATAGCTTTCACAATGTAAATGATTACCTTTCCATTATTGTTTGTTTGGTTAGCGCATGCCCTAGTCCAGAGCTGTCGAGCACATTCGTACAGTTGAATGTTGACTAAAGTTGCACTCCATTTGCAGCAGTGTTCCAGCCAAGATTTGTACCTGTTACCCTGCAGTCCAGAGTATCAGTCTTGGTTCTTGGCAGCCATTGTGCTGGCAGGTTTTTCTTCCTGTGTTAACAGTAGATTATTTAGCTCCATTGTATTAAAATGTATACTAGAAAAACCCCAGCTCATTTTAAGCAGTGATTGGAAGTTGGTCAGTATAGATTTTTAGTCAAAAGCCTGTTATTGCAAGTTTTTCATAGACTTTTTCTTCTTTTGAAGTTTGTTCTTACTGAATGCTAGTCCTGACTCTGGTGAGCCATTGAGTGTTTTGACTGTATCACCACATGGAGCAAGCTAGCATTCCCAGAATTCTCAGTTCACATGTTTGAAAGCAGATGCTTGGACTTTCCCATGGGAATACTGAGATGTGATCCTAGCAATGCTGGGGCAAAGTAGTACAAGGGTTTTGTTGGAGGGTCAAGGAGGAGCATGTCTTTGTAAACATATTCCAGCCATCTTACAGTGGTTTTGGCAGTAAAATGACCATACATGTTTGAAAGAAGGATTTCCTATCCCCGCCTCCAAAGCTATTTGTTTGGATCTCTCAGCTCATCATGCAGAACACTAGCATTTTAGCCTGTATAAACAAGTAAAGAATTTGCCTTAAACCTATAGCGAGCCACTAGAACTTTTATTTAATCCTTTCTGCCTGTGTGCAGGAGTTTACAATTGTTTAAATAAATGAACACATTAAAGTAATTGCTGTGTGTCAGGATTTATTAAAGCCAGACATGTGGCAAGTGATTATGTCTGTGATTTTGGAAACTTGCAGTAGATGTGGGATTTCCCATTTTAGAAATACTGGTTAAATTCAGCAAAGAGTATAGAAGTCCTCCCGTTTTTTTTCAGTTTCAAGTTATAAAGTGTAATATACAAGTTGTCATGTAACCTTGTGATTCTTCTGTAGCATTTTATTCTAGCTGTAGTTGTACAGTAATGTGATATTTGTGCACTTACGGCAGTCTGTGTTGTAGCCGTCTCCTTGGTGGGGTTGAGATTGTCATCTGGTTGTTCGGTTCGATAGGATGTAGTGTCGTAGTGTGAGCACTACCCCTCATTTCTCTTTTCTTATACCTCTCGTAAGCATGCTCTGCAGAAAATTCAGAGCCAGTGCTTTTGTAACTTTCTCCAGTATTTTGCCCATCATATTTATTCTGAGGCTTCACAAGCGCTTCCTTGGTCTTGATGACATGATGGTCTGATATACTATTTCAGTTGTGATTTAATAAAGTTAAAAGTAATATTCTCCATACATGCAGATGGTAGATGTCATCTGCATTAATGCAGATGACTCCAGAAAATAAAATACTTAGTCCAATTTAGGTTAATTATCATCATGTTTGAATCAATTTATGTCACTTCATGTTCTAAAGTTTAGTTATTCCATTTTGAAGTTAAAGCTGCTGTATAGTATGAAAATCACCATTTACGCAAAAGGGGGGCAGGGTTGCACGAAATTGCATTTTAAGACTCTTATGCATTCTCAGCTTTGTGAGCCAAGCCCTGTTTTTGTTTTTTTGGTTCAAAAATGGATTTCTTTGCATGAATAACGGTTGTGAATGCATCACTCAGTAGTGGAGCTACATCACCTTTCCTGGTGGACTCATGATAGTCAGTACAGAATACATTTTCAGCACCTCTGAGTTGTATAGGTTATATTACTGGTATTTGTAAATCATTCTCTGAATTAATAGAACAATTTAAAGTGCATTTTTTGTAAATACTTATTTAATATTGTTTTCTGTCAGAACAGGTTTCTAGTATCCCATATGGCGTATGTGATAAAATGCTTATACTCTATTTTTGCCTTTACATGGTCTACATCTCTGCCCAGGTGTAATTATCATATATGTAAATAACCTTATTTAGCTTAGACTGCTTTCCAGATTTATCCATTTATATGTTTACTACAGACAAACATGAATTATTAAACTGTGAAAGTGTAAGGTCACTGTTAAGACTTGAAGTATCACATTAAGGTACCAAGCTGCCTGCTGCATTCTTTCATGGTGCTCTTTCTCTTCTGCACAGCGGGTGAGGAGGATGGAGTATGGGATAGTGGTTTGTCCTATGAGTGTCGCACCCTGCTCTTCAAGGCCATCCACAACCTGCTGGAACGCTGCCTTATGAACCGGAACTTTGTGCGCATTGGCAAGTGGTTTGTCAAGCCGTATGAGAAGGACGAGAAACCAGTGAACAACAGGTAAACATGAGCTCTTTTACATTTTCCTAGAAGTACTTTAGTGCTTGGCTGTGAAACTGAACAGTGTGTTTGAAAGAAACTGTATCTTTGTTCTTCTAAGTTGGTTACCTTCATAAATTCACACTTTAGTTTGAATTTTATATGAACAGTTCTTCACTTTACTTCTTTGTACTGACCCTTTTTAAAATGATGGGTTAAGTTATTTGAAATATTTCTGGCTAGGTAGTGTGGTTTGAAGTGTAAAAAGTGCTATTATACTGGCTCACTGCTCCAAAGTGGTGAATTTGAAGGGCCTCTTGAGTCACATTTTTGACTCTGAGAAACTGAGCCTTTGCTGGTGTGATGATTTTTCAAGCTACACTTCACTTGCAAAATGAGTACTGAGGAATTGGAAAAGTTCCTTCACTGTAGTTACAGACCAGTCCCTAAAATCAGTTGGACTCATTCTGTGTGGCCATAAAACAAAAATGAAAGGATTAGAACTTCTTAGTAGGAATTCAGTCGTGGTGTTTTAGTCATACTGCAGTATTAGAGATAACGAGGTGTCTGAGGTTTTACTGTGACTTGTGGGTTTTGCAGCCTGAACATAATGTAGCGACCCGTGTTACCGTGTGTTTGAGCGGGAGAACGCAGTAATTGTAATTGATTGAATTTGGGTGACATACTGGGAATATAAGGGGTGATTGCATCTGCCAGAGGAGGAAAAAGAGGAGAAAGCCTTGGGGGTGCTTAGCAGGCTGGCTTGAGACGCCGGTCCTTGGATCGAGAGCGTTCCCTCCCTGTGCCGGTGTTCCAATAAACGTTCGAAATGAACGTTGCCTGTGCGTCCTTCGCCTCATCTGAATCCAAAACGCTGCGTCCACAATACGTTATTGTGTGTGAATGAGTATTTAGCTACTCCATAATTGACACCTTACTCTGATAGTTTAAAGCTTGTTTACCTTTGTGTAATGCAGTAGAATGCATAAAATTGAGTTATCTTTCTCTTCATATTTAAAACCAATTAACTGATTTCAAGATTCCATTTGGGGTAAAATTGGGTTGATTGTCTCAATCTTTATGAAGGATTTTTCCTCTTCCCCCCTGGATGTGGAACATGAAATTTCTTTTCATTGGGATCTTGGTCACTTGTAGATTGATTACTGACATCAAAAACAGTTTGATTTTGACAATGAAGTCACACTGCTGAAAAGTACTCAAGTTTTGTTTTTGACATTTTAATTGTCAAAATTAAAGCATAGTGGTTAGAGCTGTTGCCTTATGACCCAAAGGTTGCAGGTTTGAATCCCACCTCAAGCTGTAGTAGCCTTGAGCAAGGTACTTACTGTAAAGTGCTTCAGTAAAATTACTGATCTGTATAAATGTCTAATAATTGTAGGTTAGGGTTAGCTAAATAGCAGAAAGCATTAGCTAAATGTAAATGTAGTATACAAAGCCGAAGACTCATCCATACAAGTGCTGAGGATATTCTTATCCACTGCCTTGACTTTAAATTTACCATGTACCACTTCACCCCCAAATTTTTGTTAGGTATTTAAGTTGTACAGTCTGATTTCTTGTAATGCCCTGTTGTTCTTAAGGGCTTATATTGTGTAAATCTTTTTCCTCATTGGCAAATAAAGTCACCCCCCCCTCCCCCCAACAGCTAGCAAAGATATATCAATCATCATGTATCGCAAAGTGCATTTCGAACTTATGAAATCATTGAAATTTTGGATGGCCTTTCTCCCTGCAGTGAGCACCTGTCCTGTGCCTTCACCTTTTTCCTGCATGGTGACAGTCACGTGTGCACCAGTGTGGAGATCAGCCAGCATCAGCCTGTGTACCACTTGAGTGAGGAACACCTCTCACTGGCTCTGCACACTGGCCGGCCTCTCCAGGGTGGGTACTTGGGGCTGCTCAGGGCCAGGCAGCCATGGCTTTTCCATATGGTGCAGTAAATACAGAAACAAGCCTGCTTTCTATACAGCTTTTCCATAATTTTAAGTGTGGTCCATTTTCACTTCTTTGCACCAATACTGTCAATTCTTTTAAAGCGCTTATGCTGATGAAGCTTTGACTTGGACTAACTTGGTTGGCTGCCTCTTGGATAGATTCCTTTGTATGAAGCCTGTGTAATTGGGTACAAAGAGGTTTACACAACTTTTTTTGTATTAAGAAAACATACACATTGCCGGTAATTTACAAATGACAGGTTTGCTAATGTTTGCATGTGTTGAGAAGGAATAATAGTCTTGTAAACTCGTAAGCAGCCGTAATGGCTCAGAAGAAGCAAGTTAAATTGTTGTTCTTAAATTCTGACTCTTGTTGTACCTCTGTTTTATTATTCGTCCCCCCCCCCCCCGCATCACTAAATAGCAGTATTTGTACGTGAACAGCCTATGAGGGGGAGGTAGATTTTGCAGCCGCTGGAAGAAGGACCTTGCTGACTCTGCTCTCTGCCCCCCCAGTGATTCTGAGTCCTTTTGGCCTGAGCGGCACCCTAACCGGCCAGTCATTCAAGCTGTCTGATCCCTCCGCCCAGAAGCTGATAGAGGAATGGAGGCAATTCTATCCCATCAGCCCTGGGCCAAAAGAGACCTCAGAGGACCCAATGGAGGATCTGGACTGGGAGGATGACTCCCTAGCAGCTGTGGAGGTCCTTGTTGGTAAGAACCATGTCTCATTGAGTCATGCTTTTGGAGAATACCAGTATGTTGGGATTTTCAGGTGGATTTGTTTGTTTCAAGCTAACAAAATTCCTTGCTGATGTTTTAATTGAACAAGGCAGTCCACAACTAGTAGGTACAACCTGCTTCTAGTAGCTGCTCATGCATGTCCAGTTTTTGTTTCTTTTCAATTTTGAAGGTTTAGATTTGATATATCATGTGTACGTTGCCTCCCCCCCCCCCAGTGCCTTTTTTAATTATTTATTCACTTGGATAGTAACATCAGGTGGTCATTGTGATCTTTCAAATTACATAATGAAAATATTGCATTCTAACAGTTGAAAATGTGCCTTTTCACAGCTGGAGTTGGAATGGTGTACCCTGCCTGTATGGTGCTGGTCCCACAGTGTGTCCTCCCTGCCGTGAGCCCTCTGGCATCCTCCCACTCTACAGCTGTCCATTTGGGTGGCCACCAAGTGCCCACTTCTCACCGAGATTCTGTATTGTCATCTGTCACCCTCACCCCCCCCACATCCCCAGAGGAGGCCCGCACCACTGGTACACCCGCAGATACTTGGCAGCGTAGAGGGATCAGCTGATGTTGTGGTTTAACTGCTGCTGTTTGGATGACAGCGTGCTTCATTTCTTTCTCTACCAGTAGCGTCTTTGTCGCTTCCAAAGTGGATGAAACACCCCTCTATGTCGGACCGCTTGAGACTGGACAGCACAGCTCAGTACAGCAGCAAGGTTCCACACCAGCTAGAAAGCCAGATGGTGGAACACGTGTGGCAGGAGTGCAGTATTGATCAAGCCCACAAGAAGTATGCATTTCTTATTTATTAATTTGATTGATTGTCTTTGGTTTAAAATATGTTATGGTGAAAGCTATTGTTTTTAGTTACAGGACTGTAGGAGGGTTAGCAGTATTTCACATTGTTGTTTGTCAATGTACTGATATTTGCAAAACATTTTTTTTTGTCATGCATATGTTTGAAATTGATTTTTCACTGTCACATCCCCTATATCACCCATTGAGAATAGTTTTTTTTGGCTTTTGTGCTTCAGCTTTAAATCATTTTCATTTCATAAGTCATGATGTCTTTTACAATTTTAATCATGACAAGCTGAAATGAATAAGCCACTGTAATGGGCAGTGAGGCTGAGTGCAGGGATTGTTTGCAGCAGACAACTTTATTAAAGTTGAGAACCAGCCTCTTTTTTAAAAAAAAAAACAAAACGTGTTCCTTGATTCCTCAGGAGGAGACTCTCCTCTGTGGCCGACAGTGCCTATGTAGAGGGTGCCAACAGCCAGGGCTGCTGGGATTTCACTGAACTGACGCACAGATCAAGCTGCAACTGTTCACGGTACTATACAATGTCAATGGCGTCTTTGTCAAAGCTCTAACTTAATTGGATTCAGGATTTTTGTACGGACCCCCTTTGGCCATTTCTTTTATGTTTTGGATAACTTTTTTTATTAGGGGGTAACAAGCCACCCAACGGTTGTTAAGTCCAACCCATTAGTTTTGTGTCCCAAGCTACCCAGTGTATGCAGATAAATTTTCTTAATTGCTAATTTTAGTTGCAAATGTCCAAAACTTGTTTTGCTCAAGAAAATTTATTCAACCGACAGACTTGAAAGGTGTTAAATCACAGTAAAGTGAACAAATGTTTTTTCAGGCAAAGATGCGTAAAGCAGCGAGCTGGATATTCCCTTGGTCACCCTCAGTCAGCTGGCCAGCTACCCCCACCACCCCCCAAGCACAGGGCAATAGAACGGCTGGAGAAAAGTGAGAAGCAGCAACGGAGGCCTCTGCTGCCCTTCCATCACCGCAGTTCAGACTGTGAAGGTGGAACCTTGGAGGCCGATGGTGCAATGCACCACCTAGATGGAGGGTCAAGAGGGGATCCTTGTTTCCCTAGTCTCCACCCTGGTGATAGCGTTCACATAGAATCAGTCTCGCAGGTTTCCAATGTCCCGCAAGATTCCGGAGCCTCTCCACAGCCCCCTTCACTCAGCCCTCATCCCTATGAACGTAGTGAGGGAAGGATGGAGGTCCCAAAGACCTCTTCTAGGCAAGACAATCCATGCCTCAATGATCCAGCTGCCAAGCAGGCTGTGTCCCGCTGGCCACACGCTCCCTCTCAGCCTTTCCTTTCTGGCTGCTCAGAGTCTAGAGACCCCACTGTGTATGTGGGGGCAGCTGTTAACCCTGCTGAAAACTATGTCCAGTCTCCATGGAAATATTACTCTCTGCCACAGAGGAAAGATGGCAATTTTCCCAAGCTTGAGCTTCCTGTTGACAAGCTAAAGGAGGACTGTACAGGACTAGGTCAGCAGGATGGAGTTTTGTCTGTCACTGAGTGAGTATCCCTTTGGCCACTGACTGACTGACAGGCTATGCAAGTGTTTTAAAGAAAATGTGCTAAGTGATACTGTATGGCAGAAGACAACATCCAGCCTTACCAGTTTCTTGTCTGATGTAATAAAATGTATTTGGATTTTCCTAACATGCAGATAGGTACATTGGGTATTAACTGTGATCCAGCATGAGCTGGCTTTATTACTGCCTCTGTAAACAAAACGCAAATGTTTGTGTGCTTATAAAGACTTTTGCCATAAGTCGCTTTCATTTATGTGTTGTAACATGAATTTTTTTTGTCTCCTTTCCACTGGAACCTTCACAGTAACAGTAAGTGTCTCATTTGTTTTATCTACAGGCACATGTCAACCTCTAAACAGCCTTTGAAGGTGTCATCTGATTGGGTACAAATGTACCTCCAAAGGAAGGCTAGGTACCCATTAGGCACTGCATCTGTTCACGAGCCCAGTCGGGACCCCTATACCTTTGTGGATGGGGGTTTGCAGTTCACCTTCTCTGATAGGAAGGAAAAGCTGGGAGGAGAGGGGGAGGTTGGGAAGAAGTACAAGGTAATGCTCAACTTTTTTTTTTCCTTTCCTCCCCTCCCCTGAGCTATCCTGCCAGTCCTTTTCAGAATGTATGGGGTGCATGAAAAAGAGCATAAAATGAGGTGAACACTGAACTGCTTTTTTAGGGAAGTGATGAAGGAGGTGCATCTGAAGATGGAGTGGGTCCAGTGTCACTTTTTACTGGCCCTGGAAAGTCAGGTAAGTCTCTATGTTCTTTCTGAACAAGCACTAAAATCTGGTCGTCCATACGAGCTTGTATTTTTTATGTCATACGTTTTGTTCTTGGTTTTGTTTTCAGTTTAAGGATCATCAGTATAGTAAGTACACTCAGTCTTTAAGTGTCCCATACAAACAAACAACAACTACAAAAAGCACCATGTGCTTATGAAAATGTGCACCCTTTTTCTTCATCATGTCGCCTTATTATTCACTACAGTGTCATGTTTGCACATTGTCACAACAGGTATTTTATTCTGTATAGCATTTTGTATGTGACATTTTGGATTAGGTGTATATGCTTGGTGTCTGAAACTCAGAAGGTCCCCCCCCTCAGTTGTGTTAGCCTGGCTGGCTTCCTTTGCTTTAACAACACATTTCTGTATTTCTGTAACAAAACGAGCTGTATAATTCTTGCTTCCTATCACATTGTGACAGTCTTAGTCAGTCACAACCGTTGATTGTGATAAATACAAATCACAACTAAAAAGCCACATGCAACATTATTAATTCAGTTACCGGATGCTTTTCTCCAAAGCAACTTAGTGTTAAGCTGGTTACCCCTCTGTATAAATAGGTAAATAATTTGTAATTTTTCAATTCATGGTAAGAACCTCGATCAGTGATACTGCAGCTGGAGCATAGATTAAAACATGGGGACTTTGAGTGCAAGGCAGCAGCTCTCATCACTGCGCTACTTGCTCCCTCTTAATACCTTTAGAAATAATTCATAAACATGTAACTGCTAATTCAGTTGTTTGAATAATGGAAAGAGCGTTAACATACAACTTTTCAGTGTCATAAATAAAGCTTCATCTTGTCAGTAACACACAGCACCTGTATTGGCATAACATCTGCTTTGCAAAATCAGACAGCCAATGATCTTTGGAATTTAATTTTGGCTTGCAGATGTTTATCACATAAAGAAATAATGAAAACATCTCTGTCCAGGGTGTACACTGCCTGATATCCTATACTTAAGGGAGAGGTTGTGGACCATTATAAGCCTGCGCCGGAGAAGTAGTTTATCGATAATGAATGAATGAAAATATAACTACAAAAGACATGCCAGGAGTAATTTTTCTTACAAATATTTTAAAATATGCCATATTTAGGTGTCAGTTTTTTTCACCCAGTGATAATGGTAATTCAGTCTCCTCAAGATGGAAATTGCCTAACAAGGTTATTTCACAGCATGACTGAACCTCATTGTGTGATGAATGGGTGTACGCATTTTTAATGGTTTAGCTGTGAGTTTCTGAATACTTGTTTGGATTGTCATATTTCAGTGGAAATAATAGTTTGTGTTCTCTCTTCTCTGTTTGGGTATACAGATCCTGAAGGTGAAGCTACCCAAAATCACATGGCTTCCACCAGCCTGATACGTGAGAGCGACCTGGCAGTTTCTTTCAAAGATCTGGACAACCTTTTCAGTTCAGACGAGGACGAAATTTTGGTTAGGAACCCTTCCAGGAGTGATGTATAATGAATGTCATTATCTGGGTTAATTTTCCTTTATTTTTTCGTAGAATAATGTGATAATCATGTCTTTCCAGTATGCGAAGGGGGAAGCACCCTAGATTGTTCCCAAAGAAGTGTCCCTATTGACTGGATGTAGTTCACTTGGTTTTCCGAGAATCTGCTGTGGGGTAGGATGACTACATTGTTTTGTCTTCCTTCAGTCTGGGTCCAGGAAAGCCACCAAGGGAACCAATGAGAAATATGACAACAAAGAGGCCAAACCAACAGTGTATGAACCCTTCTCTTGCATAAGTAAGTTATTCTCTGTTGTTCATTCCACATTGATAGAGTGAGGGTTGGGTATTCAGCACTGCGCAGAAAGTACTAAATTTACCTCACCTTAAGAACTGTTTAAAAGTGTCATGAAGTGCTCTCTTGGATTTGGCTACTGAGTTCTGTGCATTTGTTGCTGTTAACATACTTGTGATGTTCCACTTGTGGCAGAGATACTCACCTGTTGACTCAGTTCATACAGGTTTATCACTGGTAGCATTGCCTCAGAGACCTGGAACACTACATGGAAGTGATTGTCTGTGTAATTACATTAAAGACACTAGCCTACAGACCATCTCTCTTGTGCCCCTAGGTTCTGCTGACCTTCACCAGATGTTTCCTACACCACCCTCCCTAGAACAGCATATCATGGGCTATTCCCCCATGAACATTAGCCATAAGGACACTGGGGCCATGGATACAGTTGGTCTCACCCTACTGGATGGTTCCCTGCTGCCAAGCAGCCACTTCAAGATCGAGGTGGAAGAGGGGCTCTGTAGCCCTAAGCCATCTGAAGTCAAGGTAGCATCTGGGTTGTGGGTTTTTTTTTTAGTCTTTGGTCCTCCAGGCCATGCAGGAATGCACAGAGTAATAAATACATTTACTGTATATAGACAGCACTTCTATGACAAATTTAAAAATAGGTTAAGTACTTAAAGGCTAAAGTGCGTTGTTACACTGCTGGCTTAAGTTGTACAAAAAGGATGTTCTCGGTACTTTTTTGAAGTTCTGAATGCTTTGTGGTGAGCACAGTATTTTACAGGAAATTGAGACTATGAGGGATGTACTATACTACTCACACTAGAGGCTAATAACTGTCATGCACATCCCATTTTCCTCAGGATTTCTCATTCGTCTACAAACCAGAGACGTGCCAGATGTTTGTTGGTTGCTCCATGTTTGCCCCATTGAAGACACTACCCAGCCAATGCCAGTCACCTCTCAAGTTGCCCGAGGACTGCAAGTACCGGCCTGGCTGGCCAGTTGGCACGGTGGAACTGCCCCAACCAAAGCCAGCTGTAAGCCTCCTCAACAAGGACAGGTAATGTGTGTGTGTGTGTGTGTGTGTGTGTGTGTATGTGTGTGTGTGTGTGTGAGAGAACCAGTCTTGGTTACTTTTCTGATTTCTCCACCTCCAACTACTGTGAAAATCACTTTAGTGTTACAAGTTAATTTTTCTTTGAGCTCGCAGAAGATAATTAGGTTAACTTTCTTTAATATTTTATCCCCTTCTTTCACTTGCTCTAGCCTGTTGGTCTTTTTGCTCTAGCCAAATTTTGTTTGTGTCTCTCTCCTCCTCAGTAACATCCCAAGTGTGGGCAGTGTCATGGAGCTAGACTACACCCAGACCTACACGCCATTCATGTCCAACAGTGCACCTCCCAGCAACGGTGGCCCCAGTGTCTTGCCCTCCCCTGCCACACCTCGGTTCTCTGCTCTCACCCCAAGAACTCCCCGCACCCCTCGTACCCCCCGAGGGCCCTGCAGTGTCCAGGGCAGTGTGAAATATGAGAACTCGGACCTCTACTCACCTGCTTCCACACCCTCCACCTGCCGGCCACTGAGTTCTGTGGAGCCGGTCATGGCACTGTCTGTCCCCGAGGCCCACAGCCTTTACGTCACCCTCATCCTATCAGATTCCGTCACGAACCTCTTCAAGGACTGCAACTTTGACAGCTGCAGTTGCTGTGTGTGTGCCTGCAGCGTAAACATCAAGGGTGCTGACGTGGGTGTCTATGTTAGTGATCCAGGTCATGAGCCACAGGCACCTTGCACCTGTGGCTTCAGTGCTGTAGTCAACCGTAGGTATGCCATTGGTTCAGGCCTCTTCCTGGAGGATGAGCTGGACATTGTGGGGCGAGGCTCGTATGCTGGACGTGAGGCAGAGAGGCGCTTTGAGACCCTACAGCATGCATTTACAGGCCTGAAGGAGCAGCTCCCTGATGACCTCATCATCCTGCTGCAGGACCTCTGCACCAACCCATTCTCTCCTTTTGGGGGTCTGGAGACCACTGGTCAGACGCTATGGGGCCCTGGTGCCGGCCCCCCTCACGTACATGTGGATGAGCTGGACTGCCTCAGCCACTGCTACTTGGCTCTGGAGCAAGGTCGCCAGTTTATGGACAACATGTCTGGGGGCAACAAGGTGGATGAGACCCTGGTAAAGGAGTCCTGTCTTCACCAGTGGGCCAAAAATTCTGGTGAGATCTGTTGTAGGAGCCTAAATGGCAGGTTATGGAGAAATGCTTGAGTTCATATAGCTGTTTCGGTTTTGAAATAAGAGCATTAATATGCCTATTTCTAAAAGTGTCTCTATTTATGTTCTTTGAAATTTTAATTGACATTTTTGTCTAAATCTTAAAGCCCCAATTTTGAAAATTTACTGCTGTTGTAACACTATGCCAGAGAAAAAAATGCTTACCATGATAATCCAGGCCATGATTTAAGTGCAGGCAGGGGGGAAAGTAGCCAGTCTTTAACGGTTGAGGTAGTACCTT
Source organism: Scleropages formosus (assembly GCF_900964775.1). Classification (NCBI taxonomy): domain Eukaryota; kingdom Metazoa; phylum Chordata; class Actinopteri; order Osteoglossiformes; family Osteoglossidae; genus Scleropages; species Scleropages formosus. The sequence goes on along the minus strand of NC_041815.1, from coordinate 8,666,447 downwards.
TTATAGAGAGACTGGCTCGCTAAGTGTAATTAGTGAGGAATAGGTACACGCCCCGGTCATTGTTTAAGCTGGGGAAATAACAAGGTATCATTCTCATCAGTGTGTTTTTTTTTTTTTTTTTTTTTTTTTTTGGGTGGATGATTGTTGTTGTAATACCCAGGTTAATTTAATCAGGCCGTGTGACCTCCCCGAAGTTAACCGAGAGATCAGTGCGAAAACACATATGATTGAGGTGCTGTTTAATCTGGTTTCTCCTCTTTCCATAGTCAGTGCCAGTGGGTTGTTCTCTCAAGATGTGCTACGGACGCTGTTGTCACTGCAGCCTGTGCTTCAGGATGCCATCCAGAAGAAGAGGAGCCTGCGATCCTGGGGTGTGCAGGGTCCTCTCACCTGGCAGCAATTCCACAAGATGGCAGGCAGAGGTTCCTATGGTGAGCAGCCCCATGTGTGAGCATTGCATAGTATTGGACTGTACTGTCTACAGATATTGAGGCCAGCTGTCTCATGGCACATGTGTTAAGTAACATGTAGAAACATTCTTTTCATGCAACTTTGGATATATGTCCATCCCTCACATGGCAGGGACCCAACCGTACAATGTGAAATTGCTACAAAGACTTGTGAAAATATATTCTTCTTACAACAGGTTTGTAATTCAACACAAATGGATTTCTGCCCATTACACGGTCATTGTACATCCACATGTTATTCACGTGATCCTGAAAAACATAACAGTACAACCACACGTGCAGTTTGCCCCACACAGATGATTCCTGATGTCACATCTGCCGTTCCAGGTTATCGATTCATAGTTATTCACCACCACCAACACAAAGTAAAAACTGAGTAAATACTCATGAGAACATTTAAGGAAATTGCAGAATACAATAAGCTATTTAACTGGTGTGTATAGAAACTTTATTATGCTTTGCAAAAGGATATGGAACTACTTCCTAACACATTGACAGTTACTAATAACAGCTTTCAAATAATGTCAGTATCAGAACTGAAACAGCATATTCAAAAGTGTTAATTACTTTAGCCATTTTCCCCCTCCCCAAAGAGCTTATGGTGTTAAATTACAATTTTTTCCGATTTACTAATTCACAAAGGAAATTTGCCTAATGGGGTGATTTCACAGGAAAGGTTAACTCCATTAGGCGAGGGATCAGTATGTAAGATATGCTAGACCCAGTGGTTGATCCCTCAAACATGGTTTAGAAGGCGGTTGTAATCCCACTTTTCTGCAGGAACTGATGAGTCGCCAGAGCCTCTGCCCATCCCCACCTTTCTGGTGGGCTATGAGCGTGACCTGGTACTGATGTCACCCTTTGGCCTGCCCTATTGGGAGAAGTTGCTACTGGAACCATTTATCTCCCAGAGGAATGTGGGATATGTAGTCTTGTGCCCTGACAACGATGCCCTGCTCAATGGTGCCAGAAACTTTTTCAGGGACCTCACTGCAGTGTATGAGGTAAAGGGAGATGCTTTATGCTACTTGTTCCAACATCAGCCTGAACATTCTGGACAGTGGGATAGTTATTTTCTGCCTGCTGCTAGCTTAGTGGGTGTGTCTGTGCAAACCAGTGTGTACTGATCTTAAATTTATCTCTTGTGCAAGAGGCTCTTTCTTCCAGACCCATAGTCACAAGTCTCGTTCATTCTTATAGCTTTGTTGTCAAACATAAACATTAAGCTTCGGAAATCAACATATACCAGCAGAATACCTTAAAGTGAATAACTCTTATAACCCTAAACCTAAGTGGTTTAATATACAAATGTTTTTTTTTTCTCCCCCCTCTTTTCTTTTTCTCCCCTAAGAACTGGCATGTGTAATCTGAAACCTAGTTTTATACACCCTGATTGTATTTTAAAAAATGTTACTTTTTTTAAAATTTAGTCCTGCCAGCTCGGCCAACACCGACCAATCACCAGATTGCAACCAGATGGCATCATGCAGGTGGGCAGCACAGCAGAAAAGCTGTCTGACCAGCCCATGAGCACATGGCTCCTGAAGGAGATGCCAAGCAACAGTGATTCGTATGGCAGACTCAAACTCTATGCTCATGTCCTCAAGCACCAGCTCGGTCAGTGATCAGACTGTCTGAATTAGTCCAGCAAATTGGGATATCACGTTAATATGCATAATATGCATCAACGTTGTACTGTTGCCATTGCATGCATGAATAAGTAAGCAGAAGGTCATATTGACTTTTCCTCTTGTTTCCTCTCCAGCTCCATATCTGGCTGCCCAAACACTAGACAGCTCTTTGTTCACAAAGCCCAGCTCTTCCAATCCCTCAAGCCAGTCCTGTGCCACACAGCAACCAGCTGCTGTTGCAACAAACACAGTTGGTGTCCAAGGCTCTACCTTGGCCTCCAGTAGTACACCAGGAAGCAGCAACAATGCTCCATCCATCACTGCCAATGGCCTGCCTTCCTCCACCCTGCCTTCATCAAGCCCACATAGCACTAGCGGGGCTGCTAAGGCCAGCTCCTTACCAGTGTTTGGGAACGTAGGTGTGCAGGGTAGCACATCCCAGTATGGGCAGCTGGGGCAGAAGCCTGCTTCACAAAACTCAATCCTTACAGGGGACCAAGAAACGGGCATCAGCCAGACACTAGGGCCTTTGGAAGCTCCAGAGAGGTGTGTTTCATTCATGTTATATATATATATATATATATATATATATATATATATATATATTTGTTCCAGTGTCATTAGTGTCCTTTGTCACTGCTTTGTTGTATGTGACCTGCTGTCAGCTTGTGCAATATCCCTCAGGTTTAATGAGGTTTTTAATCTATCTTGCAAGACATCTATGTCGTATCTGTTTTGGCACCATTGTCATGACTGCTTCTTCAGTGTACAACAAATGTTTAATTATCATCTTGGATCATATTAATATGCATGTTAACTGGACTGTCATGTACCTCCATTTGTCTGCAGTGATGCTGAGTCCCATTTCTTGTGACCCCCCCCCACATTCCTTCCTTACAGCACAGTAGAAAGGGAGAAAGTTGGTATGCCCACCGATGGTGACTCTCATGCCGTCACATATCCCCCAGCCATAATGGTGTACATTGTGGACCCATTTACCTACGAGGAAGCAGAAGGGGACACATCCACCAGCGTTTGGACACTGGGCCTTCTTCGTTGCTATGTGGAGATGCTTCAATGTGTTCCTCTGCACATGAAATCTGCTCTGTCTGTACAGGTAGGACAGGTCTTTTGAGCATGCATCTGCAGATGATTTAAACACCTAGATGCATGTGTTCTTACACAAAAATTGTAAGATAATTTAGGAAATCTTTGTGAAATATTGGTTTATGGGGATCTCCCCCCCCCAAAAAGTGTATTTAACAATGAAGTAGCTGATTTGCAATGGCAAGAAGGCTGTAGGATTTCTCAAGAGAAGCTACTAGCTTACCTTTAAAAAACCTCTAACTGAATTGATACTGTAAAGAAATCAAAGGCCCAAAAGGAAATGTTTGAATAAAATCTTCAGTTAATGTAGTGCCCATAAATTTTTACATTGTGTGTGATGCTAACATTGTACTATGTTGTTTTGCACTTTGGAGAGAATAGCTAACATTTCTGTGTGTCTGTCAGATCATTCCCTGCAAGTACCTGCTGCAGCCAGTAAAGAATGAGGGACACCAAGTGTATGCCCAGCATCTCAAGTCTCTGGCCTTCTATGTTTTCTCACAATGCCGGCGCCCCCTGCCCTCAACTACTAACGTGAAAACTCTGACAGGGTTCGGTCCTGGCCTTGCACTTGACTCTGCTCTTAAAAACCTTGAGGTAAGCACTGCAAAGACTCCACTCATGTGGTATACCATTCAAAATCTCTCTTCATCCTTAATGCTTAAGGATGTGAGTGTGTTTCACTGATGCATGGATGAGTAACCCCTTGTAAGTAGTGTATCTAGCAACGTAGTCACTTTGGTGAATAAGGTGTGTGGGCTAGTAACACTACATAGTATCTGTTGCATAGTAAGTAGCTTTGGACAAAAGCTTCTGCTAAGTGAATAAATGTAAATGTGCTTTAATTGGCCAGGAAGTTTAGGAGATATGTGAGCCACCTCATATACTGTACAAAACAGTCAAGAGAGAATATAGCACCTAGTCCAGGTAAAAGCGGACAACAGCTGAATTACAAGTGTAGGTGGATATACACATCATGGGGTCAATGTGTTGTGTAGTGGTTCAGGCTGTTCATTTACCCTTTCTATACTCCAGGTTCAGATCCTGTTCCAGCTGTTGTACCTGTGAGGTGCTTAGACACACTGAGAATGTCAGAAAATAAAAGAATAAAGTAATAAAGAATGAAAACTCATGTTGCCATTACTCAGTCCACTTTGAGTGATAAAATGAAGAAAGTTCTCAAAGTCCACATAAATGTGGACAGTTGGGGACATTTAAAATACATACAGGGTGAAGGAAGGAGGCATTTGCCTAGTGATGTCTTTATGAAATTCTACAGGCACACAATTTGGCAAACCAAGGTAAAAATTGAAAAGCCTGCTAAACACATTTTGGTTAACACAGCAAGTCCAAATCCAGAGTCCAGCTTGTCACCTTTGCTGTTGCGCACAGCTTCTACGACCCCCGCTTGCCACTTTACTAAAATCGCTACTTTTTTCTTTGAACTGAGATCTTAGTTTTTAAATGTAAACATTTTTTTTGAGGTTTAATGGAGGGTGGGAAAGGGACATTTTTGGCTTGTAGTATTTTTTGTTGATGGGAGTTTTTTTTTGTGCTTTGGAGTGAAAATGGATTACTTGTTAGCAGTATAGTATTGCATAGTCTTTTTTTTTTTTTTTTTTTTTTTAAACATTTAAATTAATGTAAATGGAGTATCCGTTTAATAGAGGGTCAAATCCTGGACTCTGTCCGATAGATGTTTGATTCATTTTTGGCTGTGACTCGCTAGTTTCTGTCTGTCAGATCATTGAAGGAGATTTTTCAGATAAAATTGCTATGTTAATTGAACTAATGAGTAACCCATATTTCACTTTTTCACTTAGTAGTGACCTCTGTCTTCATCCTGTCATGTGCGCGTTTCCAGAGACCAGAGTGCATGCGACTCTATACGCCACCCTTTGTACTGGCCCCAGTGAAGGACAAGCAAACGGAATTGGGCGAGACATTTGGCGATGCTGCCCAGAAGTACAACGTGCTCTTTGTCGGTTACTGCCTGTCACATGATCAGCGCTGGCTGCTCGCCACTTGCACCGACATGTATGGCGAGATTCTGGAGACCTGCATCATCAACATAGATGTTCCCAACAGGTAGGTCTGTCCCAGTCCACTGCATGTGTCACTCTTTTACTGCTTCTAGCCTTTTCTGTGCTTACGGTAGCTGTGGCTCCCGCAGAGCAAGAAGAAAGAAGGGCTCTGCCAGAAGGTTGGGCCTCCAGAGGCTGTGGGAATGGTGTCTGGAACTCATGCAGATGACATCACTGCCATGGAGGGTAGTGATTGGTCGTCTGGGAAGGATCGGCCATGGCGAACTACGGGGTGAAGAACGTCATTTGTTCTGATATGGATATGTGACCAGCTTTGTTTAAATTTTAAATAGTCTGCTGTAACAGCGATTGTCCTTTCTGTTGGCTGTAAACACTGCTTGCTGTTCCTCCTCCTTCTTAGACTGGAGTATTTTGCTAAGCAGGAGGAATCTGCAGTCTCTGAGCCGCCGTTTGAAGGAAATGTGTAGGATGTGTGGCATCTCAGCTGCCGACACTCCCAGCATCCTTAGTGCTTGCCTTGTGGCCATGGAGCCTCAGGGTTCCTTCATGATCATGCCAGGTACTAAATCTTTTTCTTAAAGTGCTGTCCTGCTGAGGGCAAAAATGTATCTCTTCAAATGATGGCCAGCACTCAAAGCTGTGTGTTAAGCTCTATTTCATTCTTTAAGTGAGGTGACCTGTTTTAATCCACTCGCCACAGGATTAATGTGTTTTTATGCTCGACAGATTCGGTGTCCACAGGCTCTGTGTTTGGCCGAAGCACTACACTAAACATGCAGACATCCCAGCTACACACACCTCAGGACACATCTTGCACACACATCCTAGTGTTCCCCACCTCCGCTGTTGTCCAGGTCAACAGCTCCAACTACAATACAGAGGAAATCAGTTTTAACCCCATCAATGGTAAGTCTAGAGCATCCAGATGCTTTTGTTTTGCCACTGGACAGTATCAGTTGCTTTGACTAAATGTGTAAAATCAGTTCACATTTTGCTCCTTATGTTTAAATGAATGTTTAAATTGATTTATAATAATGTGAAAGATTCGTGATTTAAAACTGTTTGATTGCATTTCATTTATGTGCGCATTGGTTTCTCTCTCTCTCTCTAGATGGGTCGGATGCAATGGGGATCCTCGACTTGCTGGATCAAGAGAACCTGGTTGATCCTGACATCATTAACAACCTTCCAAACTCCCCCACAACTTCTCCTGTTCACAGTCCTGGGTCCCACTACCACCATGGAGGTGATGGGAACAAGGTAGTCTTCTTCCTGTCCGTGTTCTAAATAAGAAAAATAATGGCCAGCTGAATGAATGAATGAATGCTGAAATTGTAAAGGTAGCTGGCTGCACACTGATCAAGGTCATGGACTTTGTAACTTGACACAGAATCCTTGAGCAAAATATTTACCTCAGTTACTGTAGGAAAAATCATAGCCCTCTAAATTCCGTATACTCTCAAACTAAATATTAGCTTTCCACTGAAATATTTTGCCAAAAACTGTACATCAGGGTTTCTTCAGTAAGACTGATCAGTTGTAAATGTATGATTTTCACAAAATGTATTGAACAGATATGCAAGATTCAAGGTGGTAAGCATTGTAAGTTTGAAATTAAGCTGACACCTTTTCCAGGCTGCTTGTAATGTTAGTTTTGTACAATAAGCTAGGTACAATTTTTTTTTTTTTTTTTTAAATAAACCCATCTATTGGATATTTTTACTCATGTATGTCAGAGTAAATGCATGTCAAAGTTGTATCAATTTGCATTTGACAATTTTTATATTGTGTATACAGATGCTCCTTGATTAATGATTGGGCTATGTCCCGATAAACCCATATATACCAAATGCGTATCGCTATCGTAACTTTGAAAAATTGTAAGTTGAACCATCGTAAGTAGAAGAGCATCTGTACTTTATAACTTACCCCAGTAGCTTTGACCATTTTTGCAAAAGCCACAAACAAATTTGTTGCTATTAACCTTAGTGTGAAACCTTTGAAGGGCACCAAAGCACACATGGTAATTCAAACCTGGGGTCCTTCAAGCTTGTAACACGTCCTTGACCACTATGTTTACAACCATACTGTCACATGCTGCACCTTAAATGCTACAATTTCCTTAACTATCCGACCACTGTTAAGTGTTGTAGGTAGTCCCAGCAAATTATTTTATTCTTCTCATCTATTCAAGTGGTTAATATTGTCACTTGATGCTTGCAGTCAGTGAAATTTCTTTAATTTTTTATTAACTCCCAACTCTTGTTCAAGGGACAGTGTATGGATCGGATGGAGTCCCATGATGAAACCCTGACCATTCTCCAGCAGCCCATGGCTCTTGGCTACTTTGTTTCCACTGCCAAGACTGGTCCACTACCCAACTGGTTCTGGTCCACCTGTCCACAGGCACAACACCAATGTCCCCTTTTCCTGAAGGTAACTTGTGTCAAACTTCAGGCTTAACTTAAAGCCATGCGCTACACGTGTGTTTACTTACTGGCACGTGACAGTGAACCATTGGGTGTGACCGTCTTATTGAGTTGCATCACCTTTTCAGGCCTCCCTCCACCTCCATGTGTCGTCCACTCAATCTGATGAGTTCTTGCACAGCAAACACTCACACCCGCTGGACTCCAGCCACACGTCGGATGTGCTGAGGTACTTTTCTTTGTTCCGCAGTAATGTACCCATTTGATGCGAATCATTTGAGGGTTGCTGGCTGAAACATCAGGCGGGCTACAGTGATGGCCATTCCTCTTCTCCCCCCGCAGGTTCGTACTGGAGCAGTACAATGCCCTCTCCTGGCTGACCTGTGACCCTGGCACACAGGATAGGCAGTCATGCCTGCCTGTGCACTTTGTGGTGCTGACACGCTTGTATAACTTCATCATGAATATGTTGTGACCTGTGGAGCTGGCCGACCTGCTGGGTGGGATCCAAAGGGATTTTACCTGAGAAATGATGACCGAGCAAGACTGTGCAATATCCTTGTGCAGGGGCAGCCCATAGTGTCCTGTAGGTGTCTGCGGTAGATTTCCTAGGATGAACTGTCATCTGCTATGGTGGTCACCATGGTAATAGAGGTTGTCCATCAATAACCAGTGTATGTCTGTCTTTTGTAAATTATTGACCCTTTGTGAAGACCTGAATTACACTTGGATAAAATTTTATTCAAATCAAAACTATGTATCTTATTTATTGTCAGTTTTATAATTAATTTAATTTGTCTTCCTCAACCTCTTAAAACAAATTATTAAAGGTTTACATTGCAGTACTAATTGAAAGCAGACAGTTTGCAATGGGTGTTACATTTGCAGTAGATTGATTTTTGAGGATTTTTCTTGTAAAAGAAAATGATTTATATAGTTACAGTATACAGATGGAGTAGATGGGGGTTAAATGCTGTTTTTTGATGGGTTGGGGTCAAACAGCTAAGCTGTCTCTGCAGGGAACTTGTACAGCAATGTCATTCACTGTGTTCAAATAAGAGGTACATAGTCTAATATATATATATATATATATATAAGTATATATATATAGTATTTTATATCACACATTTAGACAGAGGCCACACACTTGTGTGTTTTAATAATTATATATTTAAACTGCTGCTTTGTGACATGCAGCTGCTGTTTTAAAAATAAAGTGTGTCAACTCTCAATGTGTGTGAGCTTGTGGAGTTTATGGAGTTCTAAGATGATGTACGCTGCTGGTTGAAAGTATGGTAACCCCATGTGTCCCTTAGTTTTACCACAAAATTGTTAGTTAATGACAAGCAGTCTTTCTCTAACATAATGGGTATGTAATGACCAATTCCATATGTTGCTTTAGAGGAAATGGTCTGTAGTAGAAACACAGAAGTGCATGTGCAGCAATAAGTGAAGCACAAGTTGCATTGGTTAAACAAAGTAGAATCGGGTGTGTAAATCATAGCCCTTTATGTCTAATATTCTGTACAAGAATGAACATGCCTATAGGGTTCACATACTTTTAAGTAACACTTTAAATAAACAAAAGAAAATGCCTGCGAAGTTCAACATTTATTCCTCTGTTAATATTAAGTAGTATTTAGCTGTTTTTCAGAGGTAATGTACAATGCTGGATATGGTAAACTGCCTATAATCAGTCACTCATTTGTACACCTGTTCAATGTAACACACACTCTCCAAAGAGCAATTTAGTGACAATTCACCTGAAACCTGTTTTAGGACTTTAGGAGAAGATGGCTTTGTGAAACTTCCCCCCCTCCCCAACAGCTCAAACGAAAGCACGAAGGAAATAGCTTTTTTTTTTTTTTTTTTTTTTTTTGTCCTGTGTAGCAAGGCAGCTTCACAAACCTGGAGGAAACCCAGATGAACACCTGGAGATCATACAAACAACACAAACTGGGTCGGGTTTGAACCCACAGCCCAAGAGCTGTGAGGCACCAGAGATGATATTCCTGCTCCTTTATTCCCACAATAGGAAAATACATGGGCTAGTTTGTACTATTAAAGTGTACGCTGTTTATTAAGGTTTAGTACCAAACTATTACTACTATGGCTTCATGCACCAAAAGTGAGTTTTGTAGATTTTCCATAAGAAGGAATAACAGCTAGTGAAATGATTTCTATGTACATTCTTTAAATATGTATGACCCAATTTGGAGTAATCGGACAGCAGACTAACTACTATGTGAATCATGGCTGGATCTCTCCGTCTGTTGGTGAAATGCACTTTTGTTTTCACTGTTGTGCGTCGCTTTGGAGAAAAGTGTCTTCAAAAAGAATGAATGTAAAATAACTACTTTCAACGTCAACAGATCAAGCAGACTGCTGTTGAACCAAAAATATGGTTTACATGTAGGGTACTTGCAATTAGTGGCTATAAGTCATTATTTAGTCTTCTACCATCGTAGTATATAAAATTACATTGTGAGTCTTCTCCTTTGCTCAAGAGAAACTGTATATACATTAAAGGTGCTCTGTTGCACATGAGATAAAAGGGACATCTGTCATCTCATTTGTTTGGGTACAGATAGTTGAAGCATGGTGGGGCGTGGTGATTCAGCAGGTTTCACCAGGTCTTGCTCTCTGGTGGGTCTGGGGTTCGAGTCCTGCTTGGGGTGCCTTGCGATGGACTGGTGTCCCGTCCTGGGTGTGTCCCCTCCCCCTCCAGCCTTGTGCCCTGTGTTGCCAGGTTGGGCTCCAGCTCTCCGCGACTCCGCTTGGGTCAAGTGGTTTCAGACAATGTGTGTGTGTGTGTACTGGAAGCACTGAAGAAGCCAGTTAAGCTTTTTTAAAACTGACACAGTTCAGTCAATTGCACCATATGATGATTCATGTTCATTATTGTTGTCTGGGAAATGTATTGCTCAATAAAAGTAACTGTCATTGATTCCTCTCAAATAATCCACACTTTTGCCACTAATTCAAATGTGTTATGAACCACATAGATAATTAGTGGCATTACATCTAATATATGTTATATATATATATAAGCATTTCCCATTTGTTCGGTAAAAGACAAGATCATGCATGTTCTTGCTGGCATTTTGGTATGGTGGTGCAACAGTTAAGCGCCTGGGGTGACACGTGTTCTTCATGCGTTTGCATAGGTTTCCTCTCACAATTCAAAATTTGGTGAACTTTCAAATCCAAATGATCTGTGTGTTACGTTGCTGTGCTATATTAAACAGTGATCGTATGGAGTGTAGTGTATTTGGGTTATAGCGTCATATTTCGAATTGGTAATAGAATGGAAATTTAGTTCATAAGAAGATATTTACAGAATTAGTGTAAATGTAATAATAAAAAGTTTGGTTCATTGAAATTGTGTTTGTGTAAAAAGTATTCCGTTTAATAATAGTGAAAACAATTTGTTCCCCAAAGATAACTCAGAAACGGCTTTATTTCTAATTCACAATTTCAGCAGTCCTTGCTAAAAAAGAAAACCAAGGAAGTGATGCTGCTGCAATGCATTTTTTTGGTTAAAGTAAACACATGGGAATACATTGCTGAATGCCTGGAGCAGTACTCCTTAGAGGGACAGTACACTATTCCAGAGGGTATGGAGAAGGTAACCAAGCTCATTTTGCATCAGTTGTCTCAAGACTTGGCTCTGAGTTGCAGTGATTTGTTTGTCAAGCAATTCCCATTGGTTTTCATCTTACTCTGGCAGTGTTCCTGATTTTGGTGCTGTGATCCTCTTTGAGTTCTATTCAAAATTTTGTACAATGTCTAAGGTTTTGTTTGTGACGAATACATGTACCGTGGTGCGGAGATGCAACAGAGCAACATGGATGGAGTCTGCTTTACCGTGTACCATCTATTGCTCCGGTTTCCAGAAGCAATCCATTTCTTTGATGCATGTATTAACATACTTCACAGTATTGTGCTCTTATAGGAAGTACTGCAGGTTCTTATATCATCACCAATTCCTTTTCATGTGAAACTTCTGTCCAAGGCCACTTACAAAGTTGGGAAATTTTGCATTAATGCAGCCAGGTATTCTTACTGTACCAGTTCAGGGTAAGTACCTTGAATCACAGGTACTATAGCAGGAGTGAAGATTCACACCACATTCTGCTTTTGATACACATTTTACATTTACATTTATTTATTTAGCAGACACTTCACCAAAGCGACTTCCAATGAACTCTATGTAGTGTTACCAGCCCACACACCTTATTCACCACGGTGACTCACACTGCTAGATACACTACTTACAATGGGTCACTCACCCATACAGCTGTGGAACACACTCTCTCTGTCACTCACACACTATGGGTGAACCTGAACAGCATGTCTTTGGACTGTGGGAGGAAACCAGAGCACCCGGACAAAACGCACACAGAAACGTGGAGAACATGCAAACTCCAGACAGACTGAGCAGGGGTCGAACCCATGTCCTCTCGCACCACCCAGGTGCAGTGAGACATCAGCGTTACTTGCTGTGCCGGCCATTTTAAAGCAGACAAGTTATTCATCTGTAGACTATCTCCAGCAGACCCATTGCTACACCATCTATATATTTATCTTAATTACTGTTAATAACCACGATGCTCTCCAAAATCAGTTCTGATTAACGATTCCCTGTAGTACTTGAAACAGTGTCAATGAGTGCAGCGACAATTGCCGGTACATCATATTCACGGGGTTCATCTGATGTTTTTACAACCCACATGGCTGGTAGACAGAGGGCCCCGTCTTCTGGTGGTGTCCAGCTACACGTGGATGTACGTGTTCTTTCTTTTATTGTTTGTCTTTCATGTTGTGTAGAGAGGTGTTGTTTGGATTTGGTTGCCAAAGTGATTGTTAATGAGTGGTTGGCAGTGAGCGAGTTCGAATTTGTATAATGTAACGACCTGCATTACTGTGTTTTGGTGGAAAATGTGTTTAATGTAAATAGTTGCATTATGGGAAATATGGAATGTGGGTGTGCAACCACTGGGGGCACTTCTGGGGTGACCGTGTTTGCAGATGTGTTGGAAAAAAGCCTACGGGCGCCAAGCAGTCTGGGAAGGCTGCATGGAGGTGTAAGTCCTGGAGAAAAATGGGTCCTCGGATCGAGAGCATTATTTCCCCGTGATCAACCGTTCAAGATGAACGTTCTCTCTGCTTACTTCTTGCCCCCATTCAAACACAGGGTGTTGCGCTCCCCAGTAATTTAGGATGCGATTCGCAACTGCCACTAGATGGCCACACGCTAATATTTTTAGAAGAGAAGAGTAGTTTGTCTCAATGTGTACGCATTTTGTTGATATTTAATTAAAAATAACGTTGTTATTGGAAAAAACTCAGAAGTCAGTCTCGTTATTTGCGAACACAAGAAACTGCAACGGTGTTAGTGGTGGCACTACGCTGTAAAGGCTTACAAGAAAAGGTCGTCATCAATAGCCATTTTTCAGCTGAAGGACAGTTTCCATTACTGTTGTCCGCCCACTCGTGAAGAATGAAGTAGAACCCGGATGCCGTAAAATACCCTGTTGTATAAATGGGTACAATTACTTATTCAGCACTGTAAGTTGCCGTGCACAAAGAACGTTAGCTCAATAAACGTTGATATCCAGATGACGCTGAGTTTCTGTAGACATGATGATTATACGGGGTAGTAGTTAGATCCCAAAATCACCATCTTGTGTCCAACACCAGAGACCAGTGATTTACCGCACTAACCTAACGTAGTGCTGCTCAATTTCACCCAAAGTACTCAGGAAGTAGAATTATATATTAACATATATTTTGCACTATTTTAAAAATTTTGAGCACTGACTGCACTTTTAAGTAGTCACCTATAAATGACTACGTGTGGGTTGTGTTTGTATTTTCTTATATTTATTGTTATTTATTTATTAATTGACTTTAGTGTAGTGTAGATTTAGTTTTGTTGTGTTTTAACTCTGTATATGTACTTTATCATTCACCTACTCTACTGAAACAACAATAGGGAAGACATGTTGCGAAAAGGGAATCACCCAAAAATGGTAGGTAAGGTGTACGGTAACACCCCGGGAACAGGCCAGGGGACCGTCCATCTTGAGCGGTAAATGTTACCGGGTAAGCTGTCCTTTAATTATTTATTAAGTATGGTTTTAAGCCTTGGGGTATGTCCTTTAGTGTTTTAAAGGTTCTGCCATGCGGTTCTTATATTAGTTGGTCTTATTGATTTTAGTATTTATTTTAAATGTTATTGTTTCCATGGCAGTTTTTAGGATTCATTTATTTATTGAATAAAGATTCAATCAAAACATCAGCTACTAGGGGCAAAGGGGGTAAAAAAGGTTCAGGAAGGATCTCTGATGGGGATTTTTATTTTATTTTTTTTTACGGGCCTCTACACAAGTAAAACCTAGAACAGTATTGAAGACATATGTAGGCTTTAGTTTCCACAGTTAATATTCACAACGTCAACCTGGTATTGTACTAAATGATGGACACCATGTTTTCTCTTACTTAAAAAACTATACATTTATACTGTATAAACAGCATAAAGATCTTTAAAAGCGAGGTTCCAGGGTACTATAGATTACACTTTGTTTAAATGTTGAATCATTTACAGAGTATAATAGTTTTAATTGTTTTTTATCAGTGGAGTCTTAGTCGTGATGTCCTGTGTAAGCCAGATAAAATCAGGTTTCTTGCAAGATAATTTGCATTAATGGATATGCAATGTGGCTTGCAAAAAAATTATAATATTACTGCAAATAAGACAACATCAATCAAAGAAACCAAACTGCACATTTAGCCAGTGTGAAGAATGGTTTACGATGATGGATATTTACATTGGAGATGAGAAATTTTACTTTTCGAGTGTTAGCGTAATATGAGTCCCGCCAGGGTTAGTGCAGCACAGTTTGAGACTGTTTTTTTTTTTTCTTTGTTTAATTTGAGACTGTTCTTCAGTGAACGAACGCCATGTTACGCCCAGAACACACCAGAGCTCCGCGCGCAGCCTCCATAGGCGGGAAGCTCGCGCGGGATTTTGTGCGGCGCGCGCGGCGAAACAGGAAGTGAGCGGAACGGACAGAAAGAAGGAGGGCGGGACCGCGCAACGTCCAAATGTTCCCCCCGGCACCTCTGTTAACCTCGTAACTGGCGAGCGTTTTGAAAGCAGCCTGCAAGCGTAAGTACTGAGCAGAGAATAGGAGTGACATTACCTTTATTCACTAGACATCGCGTACCGCTTCGCAGTCCCGGAATAATGTGTTTCGCGCACATATATGATATGAGTGACGTGTGCTGCAGTGTCGCACTCACTGTGTCACTGTCACTGTGACTGTGCTGTAGCTAATCATGTCCGATCATGTGGAGGAGCGCATGGGAAGCGAAGTCGGTCGCTGAGTTGAAAACTGAGGTGAAACCAGACGTTGTGACAATCACGTTGGTCTGCCTTGGTGTAGTGTCAGGAGAAGTGCTAGTAATATATACTCTGTAACTTATGTTTCCAGTTGCCATGGTTACACTGAGTCGCATGTTGCCTTCAAAGGTTCATTTAAACCTGTTTCTTGCAGGTATTCAAGTGATCACTATCACCCCCCCCAAATGACAGATGGAAGGTTAAAGGCCGATGATTGCTGGGACATGCTGAGGACCCCACCAGGGTGACTGAGCTCCTGCCCTGCTGTTTGTTGTCGTCATGGCGAAGAAGAGGCACTTGGCAGAGCTGGTGGTGGTGTGTCAGTGGGCAGCCTGCTCTTTCCAGGGCAGGGCTATGGAAGAGCTCTCGGACCACATGTCCCTTCACCTGAAGGAGCACCTGGGAGATGGGGACACCATGGAGGAGCTGGGTGGGTGAAAACGGAGTGGTGGGCGAAATCCTTCTGTGTCCCACTCTTGGTGCTTTGGGGTTGCAGGGAAGAGCATCGTGCCATGGTTGGATTCATGACCCTCCCCCCTTCACAGGAAGTGAAATGCGGGGCATATGTGTGGAAACTAACCCAAATTATTGCTTCCGACTCCTCAGCACCGCACAGTAGGCCTGACCTGCCTTCATGGTCCAATGCTGGAGTGTGCGAAGGCACTTGATTATGGGAAAGTAATATTTGGACTAACTGAATGTCTCATGGTACATCTAGAACATAATTAAACTTCAGCATGACATTAAGAACATGAAACAAATATTGTAGTAATAATAATAATAAATTTTCCCTTTTGTGATTTATGTTGAGCAGTTATCTAACTCCGGTATAAGACATGTCTTCGATGTGAGTGTTGATCAGGAGGACTGTTCTGTCACTCTTTCAGTTGCTTGAAAAAAAGCATCTGGTGAACCTTATGCTTTGTTGACTTCATAAATTCCACGACAAAAGTTTTACCTAATCGTGAAAAATGTAAGTTTCTTGAAAAAAAGAACAAATTCCTGTTCTGCCTAGAAATTCTCTGATTGTCAGAAGATGTTGCAATAAGGCAGTGGTTAGGCACTGGCTCAGGTTCAAATCCCTGATGCTGCTGTAGTGCATTTGGTTAAGGTGGTCCTCATTTGTCACTTAAAACTAACTGAATATTGAAATTACTTTATCCATTATTTCTTTTGGGAAAATATTCAAATTCATCCAAAACCCTTCCCAAATTCACCCCAGAATGAGCCTTAATGTTGCATAATCTCTCTCACACACACACACACACACACACACACACACACATACACAATGTCTACAACCAACCGGAGCCTAATCCGGCAACACGGTGCAATGCTGAAGGGGAGGGGACACACCCTGGACGGGGTGCCAGTCTGCCGCAATGTTGCCTAATGTCATTACGAGAAAGTTGAGTAACACATTAAGTGTTACTCATTCTATGTTATACTTCAGTCACAGCTGCAAAGCTTTTTAAATTGTGCACGTCTGTTACACTTGTTTGAATTGCACGTGTGTCCGTGGAGCTTTTCTTAATCATACATGTCTGTAGAGCTTTTCTGAATCACATCCGTGGTTGTAGTAGCAAACATTTATCACATTGATCTACATCTGGGAGTTTTTTTTTTTTTTATTTAAATCTACATTTGAAATAGAGGCAGGAACAATGAATTGTTATTTCATTAAATATTGTGTGGACATTTTTCTTCAAAATGAATGTGTAAATTACAGATTTGCTATTTTGTAGTTGATATTTTTAAGGTTTACCGAGTCTATAGGGTAATGGTGACTTATTTCTAGAAATTTCACAAAGGGTCATGTATGTACAATAGCTAAAAAAAAAAAAAAAAAAAAAGATTTCATAAAGTAAATTTATGTAATAGGTTGCCTAGACTGGCTTGAGGAAGACCAATTAATAATGAGAGGTCTTAATAATTGCATACCAGTGAAAACCTGTGGTGTACTTCATCTGAATTTCTACAGGAAGACTCCAGCACTGTGTAAATGGGGAAATCGTTTTGCAGTTGCTCATCTAACATTGTAAGTCTGTTTGGACAAAGGTGTCGACAAATAAAGAAGGGATGTGTGCTTGAATGGCCTTTTTTTGAGGTGCTCCTGCTCTATTATGCCTCCTTCACAGATGACTATGCCTGCTTGTGGGAGGGCTGTGAGTTCCTGGCCATGGGTAGTCCAAGTGAGCTGGTGGTTCATGCTCATTTCCACATCTTCCATGCCAAGCTGAAATTCATCGGTGCTCAGCTGCTGCAGTCCCACCCAGAGCTGCCCAGTTGCACCCAAGATCTCCATGGTAACAACCTGATCCCAGAGTTGTCAGAGAAGCTGCTGTGTCAGTGGGAGCACTGTGACGTGAGTGCAGTTGATCTCTTGAGCCCAAGTTCCCGATTCCCAATTCTGGTAATTTGGAAGATTTACATGTGATTCAGAGAAGGCAGCATTTTGATGTTGCCACTTAGTCTAAAGTGGGATTGATGTTTCATATGCAGAGCACCTTTAACAATCCAGAGTGGTTCTACCGCCATGTGGACATGCATGCACACTGCACTGAGATGCAGCCTCTTCCTGACCAGCAGCAGGCACTATTCTGCAGTTGGAAAGGTATGTATCAGTAGGGACTGGGAGGATATGTTCCGTTGAAGTGCTTCTTTATTCCTGCACATCTGTGCGCTGCTGCCATGGGGTGGCATGGTGGCACAGTGAGCAGTGCTGCTGTCTCACAGTGCCTGAGTGGTGCGAGAGAATGTGGGTTTGATCCCCGCTCAGTCTGTGTAGAGTTTGCATCTTTTCCCTGTGTGGGTTTCTTCCAACAGTCCAACAACATGCTGTTAGGTTCACACATAGTGTTTGAGTGACAGAGAGAGTGTGTTCTGTTCCAGTGACGTATGGATGAGTGATCCATTAGTTATGTAGTGTATCTAGCAGTGTAAGTCACTTTGGAGAAGAAGGCGTGTGGGCTGATAACACTACATAAGGTTCATTGGAAGTCATTTTGGTCAGGGTTGTGGCTGTGGGAGATTCTGCCAGGATCACTAGGTGCAAGGCTGGGGTGGGTACACCCTAGATGGGATGTCATTCTATTGCTGGGTAGCCACATACACCTTCACACGCTCCTGGCAGTTCACAGTATCCAGTTCACCTCAACAGCATGTCTTTGGGTTGTGGAATGAACCAGAGCATGTGGAGGAAATCTACACATACAGAGATAATATGAAAACTTCAAACAGACTGAGCTGGATTCTATACCTGAACAGCCCAGGCACTACCTGCTGTGCCACCCTGCATACAGTCATCTACCCATTTATTACAACTGGGTAATTTTTACTGGAGAACTTCAGGCTTAGTACCTTGATTGAGGATAATGCAGCAAGAGATGAGATTTAAACCCCAGTTCTTTGGATGCAATACAGCTCCTGTAACTGCTTTGGCACCTGCATAAATGGGTCTGTTTTACACTAGTGACATAATGAGGCTGCCTTTCATTTTCTCAGACTGTGATGCCTTCTTCAAGATCAAGTACCGCCTTCGTGAGCACTTGCGCAGCCATACACAGGAAAGGCTGGTGGCCTGCCCCACCTGTGGCTGCATGTTTTCCAGTAACACCAAGTTCTTTGACCACATCCTCCGGCAGACAGAGCCTGAAGGTAGTTAGTTGTGGATCTTTTCACCAACTGCCCTAGACTGGTAGATGTAGAAGCCATAAGGTCATCTGCATTGTTTACCAGGCATTTGATATTTTTTTCCGATGTTCTTTTGAAAAACGTACTATTTGCGATCGCTGTCTGTCAGCACATTGGGTGACGCTTTGAAAAAAATAATTAGTAAATACTTCTCGAAATACTTGAAAGGTTGTAGTCAAGGATCAACGCTGTTTAAATTCAGCATCAGTAACATTTATTTTTATTCTCACCTTAATGTTCTGGTAGTTCCATATCCCCATGGATGCACATAGTGCTGAATGTTGACGAATTACAGCTTTTGAGAAAAAGCAATAGAGCGATGGTCATCTTAAGTCATTGTAGTCGTGTGTACACTACAGCAGCACTTCGCTCCTTAAGTAGAGGTTGCAGCATCAGGAGGATTCAAATGATGTTTACACATCACGCTGAGACATACCCAGATTGATATTTTGGGGGATCTAACCCTGTTGAACATTTCTTGACATTTGCAGAGTCCTTTGTGTGCGAGCACTGTGGCAAGCGCTTCGCAAATGAAAGACTCCTAAGAGATCATGTCCGCCAGCATGGTGAGTAGACCCCCCCTTCCCACAGGTACATGTACATTTAGTCATGTATTGGACACTTACCTCAAAAGCGATGTACATCTGACAAAAAATACAATGTGTGCATTAAATCAACAGAAGGAGAGATTTGGATTCAGACACATGATTCTGAGTACAGTTAATCACATTCCACCATATGAACCAGTTTACATCACACAAGTAGCTGAATATACTAGGCTTTCCATTATTAAATAATTTAAAAATATTAACATAACAAGCATACATATGTTTATTGAGCACTTAAGAGAACAGGGCAGAGATGAGCGTGAAAGGTGAGCTTCGAGACCTTTAAATGTAGAGTGAGGCACGTAGGCCTGTTCATTCTCAAGTACACAAGTGTGTCATTACTCAGTCACTTTCTGAAAATCAGTTTCTGTTGGAAAAGTTTGTGTACAAAATGGTTGGGTAAGAGGTTAACTGTTCAATATCAACAGAAATTGAAGAGACATGAAAAGCACTGCAACATGAAAAGCACAGCAAAATGCTTTAGTTTACTAAAGTATGCGTGGAGCGGCAGTGGTCAGGAGAACGACGGTCAATTCTCCAGTTGATGGTTTTGGCAGGAAATGCACCGATTTTATGTCCGTTTCCTGCGCTTCTCCACAGTGAACCACATAAAGTGTCCTCTGTGTGACATGACCTGCACCTCTTTGGCCTCCTTGAAGACTCACATCAAATTTCGGCACTGCGATGAACGTCCCTTTTCATGTGACTTCTGTGAGAGCAGGTGCGTGTTGTGTATGAAATAACAAGGCTGTGTTGCGCCAGATGCTTAAGTGCTGTACTGAGGCTGCATATTTAACAGGCGTTAAATAAGATGATTTAGATATTTTTGGTGTTGAATAAAGGTGATATAATAAACAATAGTATAAATGTCATAGTAGTGTCAATGAAGATCAGCCCACATTCATAAATTGGCATAGGTATTTTTGTGGTACTTTCATTTTTGTCACTGTTCTGGTGTCTTTCAGTTTTCAGAAATGTTTATTTCTTCCCCATGGACAGCTTCAAGAACCAGCATGATCTGAGGAAGCACATGGAGACACACAATGAGGGTGCGGCATTCCACTGCAGTGTGGCAGGCTGCGGTTACTCCTCCCGCATGGCCCACACCATGAATCAGCACTACAAGAGGGTACATGAGGTCAGGCTGCAACAGGAGATAACGCTGCACCACAAAAGATGAATGTCATCACCACTAAAGCATGCTAATAATATTAATAGTAATACTTAGTGGCTTGTGTGTCTGGGTTCAGTAGTTATTGCTTTATAGAAGTAAAGGCTGTCAGTAGAGGTCAGGCCGATGCTACAGTCTGGAAAAATCTGTGAAAACCACCTGATGTTTCTGTATTTTTCATAGGGGGACATGGTCTCTAAGTACAAATGCCATCTGTGTGAGAAAAGCTTCTCCTGGTGCTACACATTGACCCTCCACTTGCGGAAGAAACATGACCTGAAGTGGCCCTCCGGGCACTCTCGCTTCAGGTGGGGTGTGTGTGTATGTCTATATACTAGGGGTTGCACGACTTCAGATTTTTTAAAGTAGACAGTTATGTTATGAAAGTCGAGTCGACGTTGACTAATCACTGATGACGTCATGAATAAAACCACAGAAGAAGGGAAGGCTTTGCAAGAATGACAATATGTAACTGTAACTGTATAAAACTTGGGTCCGTGTACATTGCGTTCATTCATTTTTTGATTTGAAATTGAAAACAAAAATGCAAATTATGATGCCTTTATTCATCTTTTGTTTTAAAAATGAAAAACAAATTATGAATTAACTATGTTTAAAAACGTTTTTTTTTTTTTTTTTTGCTCAAAATGAAAAATATTTAAAATATGCCTCATTTAGTTTCTTAGTTCTTGACTGAGTTATTTCGTTCTGTGGTATTCTTGAACAAGCTGTATGTAAATGAATTGAATCCACGCATAATCAATCAGTGGCTTCATCGAACATGCTGGCTTCGCTCCGAGTTATTCATAAGTTACTATGGATCACTAGGTGCTTTTCAAAAGCAGCAACAGAGTGACAGTGAGGGAGGATGACAAGTCCACCAAGAAAATCAGCAGGATTTTTTGGGTGTTACTACTTAAGAATCTAGGGGGGCGCAGTGGGTTGGGCTGGGTCTTGCTCTCCAGTGGGTCTGGGGTTCGAGTCCCGCTTGGGGTGCCTTGCGATGGACTGGCGTCCCGTCCTGGGTGTGTCCCCTCCCCCTCTGGCCTTACGCCCTGTGTTACCGGGTAGGCTCCGGTTCCCCGCGACCCTGTCTGGGACAAGCGGTTCTGAAAGTGTGTGTGTGTACTTAAGAATCTTATTACTAATTTAGCAAAAAAAATTCTGAATTTATGCAGCTATTCGTGTGATGAACATTGGTGCACATAGTGGAAACAAACTAACTGCACTTAAGAATCATACATCTGCGGCTCTCTTTGTCCTAATATAGTGTACAAACACTCACTCACCCATTCACACAGTAAGGGTAATCTAGAGTCGCCAGTTCATCTGAACACCTATGACTTTGGACTGTGAGAGGAAACCTATGCAGGCAACATGCAAAATCCACACAGACTGAGGGGATCGAACCCATGTTCTCTCACACCACCCAAGCGCTGTGAGACAGCAGCGTTACTCGCTGCCCTAACATGCCACCTGTTCTAGGTTAGGCTACTTGTTAGATTGGAAATATTGTGCACTCTAGGACATTTATCATATTTGGTATTGTGAGATTTTGATTTCTACACTTTGTATGATTAAACCAAAAGAGAAAATAAAAGAACAAGTCCTTTTCTTTTGTGTGTGTGCTCAGAAACAATAAAAAGACGTTTTTATGCTTTCAATATCAAAACAAAAAACGAATGAAGGGATCGTACACGGACCAACTTGGGCGGAAAGCAAAACTCACACACGATCTGTGTACTGCAGCTAAAGGTCTAATATCTTTGACAGTCACCAGCAAATTGATGATTTACAGCCGTCTTTTCTTTGTTACGGCAGGGCTTTTGGGGAAGTTGCTAATTGACTGCTGTCGAGGATTTGGATCGTTCCTTTGCTAGTGTTAGCAGATGCGTTTGTGTGCATTGCACTTGTACTTTTTTGTACTTCAGGACGGACGTGCATATTTTGCAAGTGACAGTAGCACAGGCTTCATCTTTAGTGAAGTATTTCCACACTCTTGATGAACCGCTGCTGGTTTGCTGCAATGACCCACCAGGCCCCTCACCTGATGTCTTCTCGGAGGCATCCATGTTGTTAGTGTCATAACTACGCGATCAGCGACAAGTTGTCATCACAGAGCAGTAAAGTCGACAAATTTACTAGTCGACTAGTATGTCCAACCCCTACTATATACGTTATATATAAATATATATTTATATACATATAAACTTGAGACTTTTCTCAGCATGGCTCACGCGGTGTGTGTTTCGGATGTCTTTTCGCTCTTGTGCACGGGGCACCGCACTAACAGGGCTCTGCACTTCACCTAATGTTTTCTCTTAATTGCAGTTATAATCCATCCTTGCATTTTTACTCACCACTTGTCCTGGTCAGAGATCCAGGGTTCTGAGCCTACCCCACACACGGCCACGGTTACTTGTACATTCACACACTAAGGGCAATGTAGCGTCACCAGTACAGCTGAACTGCATGTCTTTGGACTGTGGGAAGAAACCGGAGCACGAGCAGGGAACCCACGCAGACTCAGGGAAAACATGAAGTCTTTACTGCATGCATGCATCAATCCGGATTCAAACTTGTGCCCGAATTCGGGTGCTGTGAGGCTACTTATAATGTCATACCTTAAATTATAGCAGTGTACTAAGTATAAGAATTTGCAACATTTCAAATTTGACATACTGTGTATCTCCTATGCTTTCTGCAAATAATAGTTTTTATGTAACAGTTAACGTTACATAAAGTGACACAATTCCTACTCATCCTTACTGGTACCCTGAGACCCAACTCTTAGTTTGGGTTTCTGCAGAAACTGATGAAACAGTTAAAATATGAAACTAATTTTTCCAAAAATGAAAGCATTGCTAAGCCAGTAAATATTTTAGAACTTGTTTAGCACTGTAAAACATTTAAAATGTATTATTTCTCAATAGTGGTGAAGGTGATAGCAGAGCCCACAAAAATGTTTGGTATGTCAAACTTGTAGATACAAAGAGGATGAGGACGGGTACCTACGACTGAACATGGTGCGTTACGAGACAGTGGAGGTGACGGAGGAGATCATGAAGAACATGGCCAAAAAACGGACTCCTCGGAAGGCCTCTGGCTCTGGCAGCCAGGTGAAGCGCCCCGCTGTGCCTGCAGGCAGCTCCCATGGCATGTCCCCACCCTCAGCATCCTGCTCTGCCACGCTCCCCTCTGAGGTTCCTGCTCCCCAGAGCCCAAAGGATGCCACCCAGCCAGTTTACTGCTCCTTGAGCACAGTCACTGAGCTCGTCGGAGACGCCGACACCATCCAGGAGGACATACAGTCTGGTGCCACCTTTGGGGCCGTAAGGGCTCTGACCGAGGTGGCCAGGGGCCTCGGGATGGACGTAGTGTAGCCAAGGTTGTCCTTCCTGCGTTCTGCTGGGTCCAGTTCAGATGCGACACCTCCGTAATTTTACCATCAAGGTTCTGACAAACCTTGCAGTAACATTGAGAGCAGTATCACCTTTTCAGTCACATAGACTGCATTAATTCCAGCGATGGTGGACTTATAACCTAATTTTGCTTATAAGGTATCTTGAAAGTATTCTCACTGGAAGTGTCTCTCTAATATTAGCTGACTTTTGAAAAAGCAGCTATTGCGCAAAGGTTTTGGGGCTTTGGTGTCTATTTTTGTGAGAGAAACACCGGTTAATAGAATAGAAAAATAAAATGCTCATCTTATACACAGCGTAGATTTTACATTCAGATTACGTCCTGTGAGTTGGATACAATGACAGTAGTCTAAATTTTTTTAGTCTTCACTGTATTTGTCCAAGTGACAGGATCTTATGTCCACGTGACATAGTCAACAGCTTTGTTTTTGAGTCAATTTCTCTCATGTTGAATGGACTGTAGGGAGTGAAAACCCACCAGTGTTCAGCTGTGTTGTGACTGTATGAAATGTGTGACTATTACCAAGCTTTTACAGCTTGTTTTATCCATGTATTTTTTTATATACCTAGTTATTAAATGAACTTTCTACAGATTCTGATCTAGTGTATCTACAAGTATTTTGAAGTTCATTATCAACTTTGAGCCATTTTCCTTTTGCTGCTTTGCAGGTTTTATTTACTATGAAGTCAGGTTTCACAGCAAAAGGTGTTTGCAAATAAGATGTTAATTTTTTTTCCCCAGATTATAAGATTGGAGAATTCCGAGTGGGAAAACAGCCAACTTACATTCTACAGTGTTTATACTGTGTATGATTTGGTAGTTTACACTTCATCAGGTCAGAAAAATTACTTTTAGCATCCTTCACTTTACCAGAACATTGAACAGTTCTCAGTATAAAATTGAGACACATAAATTGATTTGGGAAAAGGTCTGAAGACACTGGAGGACACAACTTTTTAGGCTGCTAAAGGAAAAAAATCATATTCTGGGGGCTGGGTGCTTATACTATAAAAACAAGGTAAAGATGTACAGTGAACCAGGTGGATGCCTCCCTCCTCACCCTCATGACTTTCAGTAGGTCATCAAAGCAGTTCCCTGTGGTGTGTTCAGGTATGCTCATTTATTTGTACTGACAGAAAAGTGGAAAAGACTGAGTTACACCAGTAAAGGAAGTGCAAAATGCACATATTTTTCTCCTGTTCTCATGTTTTTTTTTTCTTCAGTTGAATGTCCAGATTTCACAACTGAAACGTTCAGTCAACTGGCAGTTAAAGTGGAAAAAAAATGGTTGAATTATTGGAATATTTGAAATTGGAAAATTGTCAATACTTTTTTAAATATAACTGTGCTTTTAAAAACTATATAAGATGTCCCTCATTTTATATTCCTCTAAGCCAATTTTAGAACATTTTAGGGGACACACAAAGTGAAATTAAAACAATGGCATTTTCCTCACTATCCAAAAAGTACTTTTTAAAACACTTGCAAGTGAATAATTAATTATGGAAGGTGTGGAATAATGTTTGGAATACAGTGTAATTAATTTGAGCAGCTGTAAAATAAACATACTGCTCAAAAAATGTATTGACCCACTGGGACTTCACATATTATTGTGCTACAGCAAGGAACCATAAATTTCAGTCACTGAACAAAAAAGTACCCTATAATGTGAAAGTTAAAAAATACTATATATTAATAGTACATATAGCTGTTGAACTATATATTGGGTTTCTGGTTTAAAAACCCATATTTCGCACATATGTGTTAATCTGAATTTCAGAAAAATTGTTACATTACTTACATGCTGAGTGGTGTTTCCAAATCCATCAAGTGAAAAAAATTCTTTATGAAAAATGAGCATCATCAGGATTTAAAAACAGCACACCAGTTTCAAAAGAGCAGAATGAAACGCCTTTATTTCAGTAACTAGGAAAATCACACACAAAAAGTGTAAAAAGTGAGAACCCAGCAGAGCCACATCACTGCAATCCACTTTACAAAATGTCAACAGGGTGCTGCTGTTATATCACAGAAATAACATTTTATAAAATTTAAGTAATATAAATCTTTTATACATAATTCTTTGTAATACCATACTGCACTTTTATGGTGTTTATCTTAAAGTCAGTATACGGTAATCTCCATGAAATCTGACAATGTACTCATAATACATAATTCTGAAATATTTCCCGCAATCAAACCTACAAACCCCTTGTCAGTCAGACATTTCTTATACATTCAGTGCAGTTTCATGTATTACAAATTATAACAAAAAATTGCATTAACTATGTGATTAAAATAATCTGAAGTCCTGTAACAGACAACAGTTCTAAATAACTGATCATTTAAAATAAAGAGGGTTAAAGAACATGAGTTTCTTAGGATTTAAGTACAAAGTGCAGTAAGAAGCATAAACAAGAAATGTTACTGCTAAAAAAGCAGAGACCCTGAAGAAACAGGCAGTGAAAATAAGACCGTTTGCTGACAAAGTTGTTCAATGAAGTCTAAAAAGGAAACGCATGCAAGAAAAAGAAAAATGTTGAAAACAGCATCAACACAACATGAGAGGAACCTCCTTACCTCAAAAACACCTTCCCATTAGGCATTTTAAATACATAATAGCAGAAAGGAATTGGAACACTTTTCCTATTTTGGTGTTAAATGTTAGAATCCAGTTGCAGCTACTTTTTAAATAATTTTTTCCGTGAAGCAGTTTTAAATATGGAATCACTTGCAAGGAACAAAGAAGTCAAGGAAGTGCGTTTACTCACAAAGACTTGGCCCAAATCTTATATCACCTCAAGCTGCATTGAAAAACATTTTGTTCACAGTCTGCTCTCACATTTACTACTTCTGTTTGTTGTTTGTTTCAGTGTATTTTCCTGACAGTGGTACAGTCCCTTACCATGAATACCACAGGATGGGTCTCCAAGAGTTCAAGATGACTAGACACCACTTATACTCCCTATCCTGTTTCCAACAAATGTTTTTCTCTTATTTACCCACAATAAAATGCTAATTAACCATTTTAAGCACAAAAAATATTTTCAAGTGTTCACTCAGTGTTACTCTCTCAGGTGACAAAAAAAAAAAAAAGATCTGAATATTTAAATCAGGTGTTCTTTAGTTACGTAATACAAAATATTGAAACAAATAGCACAACACTTGACAGACTGTTATCCTTCGTCAAAACCCCACAATACTGAACATCTTTCGCTGCTCATGTTACAATCTGAGATAGTGAGATAATGAGAAACTCCCAGAGCTGTGTTTACAGAGGCACCTAATGGTTTATTTTCTCTGTGCGTTTTATTTAACCATGAGAGCAGACCGGAGTCCCTGAACAATGAAAAGAATTAATAAAGAATCAATTACTGACATACACAAGTATTAAACAGGCTGTTCTGCGTGATTCAAAACATCTCATGATGCCTTTGAAAACTGAAAGGAACTGAAAACAAAGGATAAATTAATATTATTCTGTTTTTCCCATTTAATTACCACCCTCCCAATCATCATCAACATAACTCCAAAGAGGACAAGTAAACAGAAAATGACTGGGAATTAAACAAATTAAATGCAAATTAACATTACTTTCCTTCATGCTGATGTCTGCAGTCTACAGCAGCTGTAAGGAGCACAACTGAACTCCAAGAGGCTAAGTGGACCTGCACAGCTGTCCACAAAAACTTAGTTCAGGAGCTGGAGTGACTTTGTTCGTGGCTCCAGAGGCTGAAAGCACTCCTAAAGGTCCGGCGGCACAATTTACACACGTACTGCCTCTCAGCCGCAAGGGCTGGTGGCGCGGGACTGTGGCTGGACATCGCGTCCACCTCCTGACGGGACACCTGAATGTTCTGCTGGTGTGTCCTGCGCAGGGGGTCTCCACCTGTAGAGTTCTGCGCTGTGCTTTTGGCAACAGAAATAGGCGACTCTTCCACATTTGTGGCGAGAAGAGGTGGCGATGGGGAAAGGCGGGAAGGCAGCTGACTGTTTTCTCTGGAACCAGATGCATCCGGATTGGATGCGTGGGACTGAATGTGGCTCCAGAGACGAAAGTTGGTCCTGAAGGATTTCTGGCAGATGTTGCAGATAAATGGCTTGATGTAGCACAACAGCTCTTGGTGGTGCTCCAACTCCCTGAGGGCACTGAACACTTTGCCACACTTCTCACAGGACCACAGGCTGGGCTCTACAGTCCTGAGGTTCTCAGGTGGCACTCTTTCATTGACAGCTTCCTCATATGGCTCTTCTTTTACCCTCACCGGCTCCTGACGCGAAATGACCTTCTGGCCCTCCGGGTCTTCAGGAGATTCAGAAACCATTGGCAGAGAGTAATCTCGAGCCTTTTTTCCAGAGCTTTCTGGAGCCATCGCGTCACCAGCAGCATGAGCGCTGTGATCCCGAAGACAGGAAAGCTGCTGCTTTTTGTTTACGGGATTTTGTTTGTGAACCTCCATCTGATGTCGCCACATACTGAAAGGGGACTTAAACGTGCGCATGCATTCCTGGCAAGTCCGTTTTTTGTTCTCGCAGTGAATCTCATGCTCCTTCACAGCACAAGAATTAGAAAAGTTAAGACCACAGTATCGGCACACTATTCTATACAGACACCCTTGCTCGTGTTCTGTCTGCTCATAGAAAGAGCTCAATTTCTTCCTGCAGAGCCTACAAGGATAGACCTCTGATCTTTTGTCCCTTTGTAACTGAAGTTCTTGGTCCTTCTCTGGAAGAATTTCCTCCTTATTCTCCAGCGTATAATCAGACTTCTGACCACAGTGTAAACGCAAATGCTGCCTTAAGTGAGACAGGAACCTGAACATTCTTCCACACCAAGCACATGCGTGGGATTTCGACCATGCTCTGAAGCTTCTTTTATGACATACTGGAGACTGCAGACTTCCTAGCTTACTTCCCCAAAGTTTTACCAGTACATTTCTGTTCAGTTCACGTTCCTGCACCATTCCGATCAACTTTCTGTGGGGCCTGTCTTCTGGGGTTATAGAGGAGCTGGAGGGTGGAGGTGGAATTTCCATGATTCCATGTTGGGTTTGACAGTGGGTCCACACTTTGAAGTTGGTGTGAAACTGTTTGTGGCAGATGTCACAGGCATAAGGCTTTTCTGGGTTGTGAAACATGTTCATGTGCCGATGAAGTGCAGCGCTGGAACGAAACGTCCTCATACAGTTCTTGCATTTGGAAGTTCTAGACTGCTGGTGTTCTTTTAGGCTGCTGTTGCTTGATTTGAAGGTGATGCCAAGACTCTGGTCTTCTGACAGTTGTTCCTCATTAATACTTCGGGATTTTTTCAGTACACCTCCTTCGTTGCCCAGTTCTACCTTTCTTCTCTTTCCATAATCAGTAAGAAATTCTTTGGGCTCACTGCCATTGGTGTTAAGTGGAAAGTTTTTAATGCTGGTAGGCAACTCCTCTCCAACGGTGACACGTAAAATATCTGAAGGCTCAGTAAATGGGCTAATAGGCTCGGTTTTCACACGGACGATCATTTTATTCATATCCAAATCACTGCATGTATTGCAACACTGCGAGGGGAAAAGCAACGTGGGAATGGCTTTGGAATTATTACTTTTAACCTTAAAAGTTTTAAGGTTGTCTGGCTCACGGTTAGATGTTCCTTGTCCAAGCTTCAAAGCAGAGTCTGCTTTTTCTTCACCTTTGTTAAGGTCCATCACAGGTGAATAACCAGAGACAGTGCTGTTGACCGATAATGATCTACATAACAGACTTTTTATGAGTGGCCTTCTTGTCTCTGTCTGTTGAAGATCATGGGTTTTGCTTGGATGTCCATCTTGACAATTCATAATCTGTGGCTTTTCACTAAGACTTTTATCTTCAGACATCTTCTGAGGAAATGAAGCAGACTGACTAAACTTGCCATCAGAACTCCTCTCCTTGAGATCTGTGACAGAGTTCCACTGTGACACTTCTGCATTCCCCAATGTTTCTGGTCCTCGGTCACCTTCTGGGGTCTGGCAGGTTCTGCTGGAACACTGTCCAGATTCTGCTGCTGGAGACTCTGATGATGGAGTCTGATTTGATGGAGATTTCCCCAGAAAACTTTCTCCTTTGACATGAGACAAGCTTTCATCAGTTTTATATATATTTCTCTGGTAAACAATGACATTTTCTGGAAGGCAACCACTGTCATTACCCTCTGCAAACACTGCCTTTCTAGAGATACTGTAAGAAATCTGAGGTTTTGTTGTCATTATATTAGTCAGAAAAGAGATTCCTAAACTGTACCCTAACTCTTGAATTGCTGTCAAGCTTTCTTTGTCCACGAACAGCGAAGAGGAGTAGATGTAATTCAGCACATGCTCCAAAACATCTGGCTCACAGAAGTCCAGGTGGACCACTGCATGGACATCAGAATCTGTTCTGGCGAACAGAGCCTGGAAGTACTCGGAACTTGCAGCAAGAACACTCCGATGAGCATGGAACTTCTGGTCAGCTACGATCAATGTTACGTCACAGAGGTGACCGCTGAGCCGCTGCTCATTGAGCATGCTCAGTAGGGAGAAGGTATGCACAGGGTTAATGTAGTGCACCAGGTTCTCCATTCTGCCTGTATGGAAAGAAAGAGATGCTGACATAACATTCGTGTAGATTATTGACACAGCATCAGACCCCCTGTTCCTCTCCATTATAGAAGTGTTGCTTTTGTGAAAATGATTTTCAAAATTCACCATCTTATTTATATCTGAAATAATTTTGATTTAACCAGGATCATATCTGTGAAATCAGTGGTACCACAGATTAACTGTATCAGGGCAAGCACTCCTATTCAAGGGGCATATGTTGAGTGTTACGTTTCATTATTATTTATTCATTTAGCTCATACTGTGTCACAGAATGAACAAAACCTGTTTTCTGAGAAGCTCCATTATAAAAAGCAAACGCAGCAAGCAAGAGCCACATATGTGGAGTTGCAGAAGTAATTACACATTTACTTAGAACATCGCTGATAATCAAGCAGAACAACGAGAAGAGATAAAAACGTTGTCGAGTTTGGTTCTTGTCATACAGATGTTCCAAATTCTGTCCCTTTGGAAAAGTTCACTCACTTTTGTTAACCAGTTGTCCTGGGCTGTACACATATTTCACACTTTTTGTGTAATCCACATTGTTGTTGTTCCCTGACATCTCTTCTGTTTTCTTCATTTTGTGTCATTTGCTTAACACTTCGTTTTTTTCTTACTATTATTAATAGTTTAATAGAAGAAAAAAATGGTACAATCTGCACTTCTGTCTTTGAACACTGAATTATTCTGTCTTTAAAATAATTCCAAAACACTTGACAAACAGTAAATGATTGGCTGCCTTTGTTTTTATTTTCACCAACTGAACTAGTGAGAATCACATGTAATCACTGGACAAACATTATTACACAGGTCAGGTGTCATGTCATTTCATCATATGGTCTCATTCAGTAATAGGGTAAACGAGCCAAACGTCATCATGCGCAAATCCTCCCATTCTAAAGGTATGTCTGCTGAGGATAACAGTTGTATACACGAAACTTCAGAAACACATAGGCAGAGGGTCCAAAGCAGCAACTGTCCATCTTAGCCGCTCCCCACGCGCGCACTTCCCACAGCCACTCTGGCTCAAGCTGGAAACGGCGTGTCGCTGTCGCGCATGCGCATGCGCATCACGCATTGTGAGCAGCTTCCCTCAGACTGCTGGCAGAAAACACGCTCAGCAACCTTTTTTAGAGACACTGCTGAGTCGAGCAACACAAAAAACCAAGATTTACGTCAGGACAAGACACGTCGCTCACAGCAACTGTTGAGATAAGGAGAGATAACCACTGTTACCGTAATATGTCGAAGCATCAGTTTTTCCGCTCAGTACGTGGGTGACTTCTTCTAGAATTCCATTGGGCGCGTGGCAACCGTCATTCCATCCATCTTGAATTTGACGTCATCCCACACCGAGGATGAAGTCATGCCAGCGAGCGCTCGTCACGTGCGCCCAGCTCTGATAGGTTTAGTTCGGTGGGGGCGGGGCCCAACATGCTGACTGACACAGGAAGCTGCAGGCGAGCGCGAGTGAAGGAAATAAACACTTTAATGACAGTCATGCTGTCACCGCAGTGTTTATGTTGTCACGTACATCCAGCCAGCTTAATAAACTCATCAAAATTGTGTTAAACGTTTTCAAGCATATATGGACAGAAAATGCTCTCGACAGAAAAATATTTTTAAACTAATGTTACTGACCTAAACAAAACCCACTCAAGCTACCATTAATTTAGAATTTAGTGGAGTGTTTGCGATCCGGACCTCTCTTCATTTATTTACTTTCTGTAAACACCTTTTTTTCAGTAAGTAAAAAAATCTCCAGCTATTATTATTTCATGATTTTTATTTACTTCAAACAACGTTAGAACTAATTCAATATTACTACGGAGTTTGGAGAAAAATGGTAAATGAACAAACCAAATGCAAATGTAATCAAAACGTAATTTTTACGAACTCCTAATCAATCTCGACAGCTGAGTGATTGATCACAAAAGCCTCCGCAGTCTTATCAGCTTCTGGCCACTTAACTATTTTCTATACAGTCAAAAAGGTTAATATACAGAGACGTCCCCTGATAAATTACGAATGTTTGCAACTTTCTGCAAAAGTGTTGAATAACACTGTAATATGTATAAACTGAAAAAAAAAAAGATTTTAAAACATTTTCATTACCTTCCTACTGCTATTTCAAACTAATTTAAAATGAATGGAAATAATTTTCTCTCCACAAAAGACTATTTAATGCCAGCTGTTGGCTGATTTACACACACACATTCACACACACTCTCTCTCCTGTGCTGTTTTGGTGGAGATCTGTTTCACTTTGTAACAAACAGAAATGTTCCAGAGGCAAGTGAAGAAAATGCAATGGAAAAAATAACCAACCTGGGAAATTTTTGTATTTTTCAAAACTTGTAAACTGGAATGTGTTAAGAGAAGTAGGCAGTGTATAGGTCAAGTTAATTGTACCCCCATGGAGCCCCTGTCAGGGAGTGTCTTGTGTCCTGTTTCATTAGCTTTTGTATTATTATATTAGCTGTTTTTTTGTAGTAGCTCTGACTAGTAGAATATTTTATTGATTTTTATATTTTAGAAATTAAATTTGGCATAAGTAAGACTAGCCAGCAGAGCTTGAACCAGCAACCTTCATCTTACAAGTAACATGTCCTTATCTACTATGTTGCTTGCTGCTGTCAGCATAATGCTTTACATGGCAGACTGTCATAAGGATGTGACATATTACTAGAACAAAAATACAGTGTACTGGATATATGCAAATAAATACAGTTATCTAAGAAACTTGTGTTTTGTCAAGGGGGTGTTTCAATAATTATTAGTAATGTAGTTACATTTGATAAGCCAGTAGTGCTGCTGTCTCACAGCGCCTGGGTGGTGCAAGAGGATCTGGGTTTGATCCCCACCCACTTTGTGTGGATTTTGCATGTTCTCCCCATGTCTGCGTGGGTTTCCTCTGGGTGCTCTGGTTTCCTCCCACAGTCCAAAGATGTGCTGTTCAGGTTCACCTATAGTGTGTGAGTGACACAGAGAGAGTGTGTTCTACTGATGTATGGATGAGTGACCCATTGTAAGTTGTGTATCTAGCAGTGTAAGTCACCGTGGTGAATAAGGTGTGTGGGGTGATAACACTACATAGAGTTAATTGGAAGTCGCTTTGGAGAAAAGCATCTGCTAAATATGTAGCTGTAAATGTAATAAAAAATATTGTAATCTGCACCCAAAGCCGATACAGAGGAAACAAAAGGATAGCAGCAAACAGTAAAAAAGAACGGGAGAAGGCTAGCAGGTTAATATTTTGAGAAGTGTAGTAATTTTGTTTAACGAACATACAAAGAAAGACGGTACAAAAACAAGTTTTTGAACAATTCTGAATGGAAGCAATGGTTTTCAGTTGCCAGTCATGTGGTTTTCTTGAATATGATTCTATTGTAGGTGAGTGAGTATGAAAGCCCCGACAAACTCTTTCCTTTGTCAGAAACAATCCAAGCAGAAGTAATTCTGCTGATCTTTGATATGAGCTTTGATTTTCCATCCACTTTAAAAGGGAGTGTCTTGTTACCAGCATTACATGGATCTGTGCACCGAAGAAAAATGACAGCTCTTTCTTATGAGGACTAATGGCTAACCCTGTGGTAAAAGTGATTTTGAAAACCCTGATGTTTAAAAAAACACAAAATGAAAGATATAATGGAAAAAGAGTGTCCACCCTTACAGCAGCGTTCAAAAGTTGGGACTCACCCAGAAATGTTCATGTTTTTGAAAGAATTCATTACATTTATTTGATGATTTCCTCCAATCAATTCCAATGAACTCTATGTAGTGTGATCAGCCTCAGCCACTGAGTCACTCATCCATACATCAGTGGTACACTCACACGCTATGGGTGAACCTGAACAGCATGTCTTTGGACTGTGGGAGGAAACCCACACAGACACAGGGAGGACATGAAAACTCCATACAGACTGAGCAGGTATCAAGCCCACGTCCTCTCGCACCACCCAGGCACTGTGAAATAGCAGTGCAACTCACTGTGCCACCATGCCGCCCCAATTCATGCTTTTTTTTTAAATTAAGGTACTCTTAAATGTGGTGGTGTGGTGGGTTGGACCAGGTCCTGCTCTCCAGGGGGTCTAGGGTTCAAGTCCTGCTTGGGGTGCCTTGCGATGGACTGGCATCCTGTCCTGGGTGTGTCCCCTCCAGCCTTACGCCCTGGGTTAGGCTCTGGCTCCCTGCAACCCCGTATGGGAGAAGCAATTCAGATGGTGTGTGTGTGTGCACCCTTAAACTGGCCTAAAATTATAGGCAAGCTATCATTACTAATGTTACACCTGGCTATTACTGCTTGAAATTATCAATTTATAATGTATTATTTACACATGACTGCAAAGCCCCATTTTCAGCAGCATTGAAAATGTTCATTGCAGTGTCCTAATGGTCCAAGTGGTAGAGAAACCGTTGTAATTCTGTTAGCACAGCCAAAATCCACTACTCTGTTCAGTAAAACAAATAAATTGTCTTTTGTTGATGGTTCCGACACTCCTGAAGTTAATTTCTGGATTTAAAAAAATGGCTAAAACAAAGCAGCTTCCTCAAGAAACATGTCAGTCTATTACCATTTTTCAATACCGAGGTTATTTAATGTGTCCGATTGGAATGAAACTGAAGGTTTCATACAAAGGTGGCCAATACTGTCTTAAGAGAAGAGGACAAACTGGATCAAACCAGGATAGAAAAAGAAGCGGAAAGCCCAGATACACAACGGCACAAGAGGATAATTACATCAGAGTCTGTAGTTTCAGAAACAAACACTTTACAGCTGCTCATTTGGCTGCTGCCTTAAATAGTACACACCAAACGCCATGCTGAATACCGAATACACGGTGAGAGCTGAAATCACAAGTTTGCTCCCTGGAGTAACCTATGGAACTGGAATTAACTTTTTTGTGGAGAAAATAAAGTAGTAAGATCTGTTACCACCAGTAAATTTACCAGTAAATTTCCAAATAATAAAAAAAAAATTTGGATATAATCTTAATATTTACCAGACCCATGTATGTACGACACTCTACTGTAAAACACCAATATGGAGGGCAAATGCAATTTTTGACTTTGATGTAGCCACAGCTTTCAGTGTCAATTTTACCGCAACCAGCAAATGGAACAGTGTACTTAATGCCCTCCAGAGCAGAGGCACGTTTCTGATTTCTTATCTGTAAAAATTTAATTAATAGCTAACATACTATATGAGTCATTCTGTCGAAAATTCCCAACTGAGTGCAAGATATGTAAGAAAACATACACTGACCTGTGCCACATACAATGTGTTTGACTGAGCATTTTTGTCTGCTTCAATTCAGAGGTTAATGTTCATAGTCAGGGAGATTCTGTATCTCATCATCAATTTCATATGTTTCTACTGTTCAAGACAAGGACCTCCACGTTCATATGTATGCAAGAGTGGATTTCGAGATCAAAACCCAGGACACCCTGGCTTAGGCGGTAAAAGAAAGAATAAAAGAAATAAGAAAGATGTGCTTAAATTTACTTTCTCTCCATTAATAAATGTGTTAAATATTTTCATGTTCATATTGCACATAGAGTGGTGACAGATGATACATTTTTCTCTGGGAGAACATACTGTGTTCAGGGATCCTACATTATCTGTACTCCCCACTATTTCAGGTAAAACACCTGAAATACACAGTTTAATGTAAAGCTCAGAACAGTGGTATCAGATGTACATTTTTCACATTTTGTTACCTCAATTACTGTAAGATTTGAAGTAACCAACACACTTTCAACCCATTATAACACTTACCGGAAAAGTAATTACTGCATGTATTTTTATGTCTTCATTCCTTAGAGTGTCTCAGTCAGGAGAAGACTTTTTGGCAGAAATAAGTGTTGTGTGTCGCTTTCGACACATCAGACAGCTTCACAGTGCTATGGTGCTGTTCATTTTTACTGACAGTATAGCTTTGTCTCTTTAAGTTGACTGAGGACTGTCTTTGCACTGTAATTTTGGATGCCCCAAAGTCTAGGTCTTAACTGGTCCACTCAAGGAAATTCCCTTTGTCCTTTGTAACCTGCTCAATTGGTGCTTTGTTTTTGTTTTTAAGGTTGTCATTTGGGGGGGTGCAGTGGTGCAGCGGGTTGGACCGGGTCCTGCTTTCTGGTGGGCCTGGGGTTTGAGTCCTGCTTGGGGTGCCTTGTGATGGACTGCATCCTGTCCTGGGTGTGTCCCCTCCTGGGTGTGTCCCCTCCCCCTCTAGCCTTCTGCCCTGTGTTGCTGGGTTAAGCTCCAGCTCCCGTGACCCTGTATGGGACAAGTGGTTAAGACAGTGTGTGTGTCTGTGTGTGTCTGTGTGAGTGTTGTCATTTGGGAGAGTGCGGTGGTGCAGTGGGTTTGACTGGATACTGCTCTCCGGTGGGTCTGGGATTTGAGTCCTGCTTGGGGCACCTTGTGATGGACTGGCATCCTGTCCTGGGTGTGTCCACTCCTCCTCCAGCCCTATGCCCTGTGTTGCTGGGTTAGGCTCCAGTTTGCCACAACCCTATACAGGACAAGTGGTTTCAGACAATGTGTGTGGGGGTTGTCATTTGGAAAGTATATTTTCTCAGTCCCACACTTTTGGCAGAACGTATCAGTTTTTTCATATGTACTTCGAGCTATGCGATCCTTCCCACAATACCCTTGTGCGTGCTTTTACAAAACGCCTAATTTTAATTCTAACAGCAGCAGTTTTCCAAGGGATACTTACATTTTCTGAGAATTTCCCCTATTTCTGTATCTTTAACTTCATTTCATGCAAGAAAAACTTTGTCTTCATCCAGGACTGTTAAGTGAATCGAGCATACATTGAACAAAAAAATGAAGGGTCTTTTTTGTAGTTAATGTAATATTACTATTAATTAAATTTGCATTATCGTATTTAAATTACACATGGAATGAGTACCCCAGCGTGTCCCACTTCCTAATCTCTGTTATTGCAGAATTTATATACCTTACTCTACATGCTGTCATGGTCGGGTCTGAGGGAAGCGGCGGACCCAAGTGCAGAGCGGTAATCGTGGTGGTGTCTTCGGGGAAATCCAAGAGAGGAGGTCAGAGGACGGGCAAAGGGTCTTCGAGGTGCGAACGTTGTAACAGGGAGGATCCAAAAAGCGAGGTCAGTACAAAGGCAAGAGGTCGATGATCAGAAAGAGGCAGTAGATCGGGGGAACAAGGGACGGGTTCGGGGAAGGCGTTCGGGAACAGGAAATGGCTAGAGAAGGTCGCTAACGAGGAGGCGGATCAAGGTTCCGCATCAGCTGGTGGTCTGACGCAGCCTTTCATGCTGTAGTCTGCGTTGCGTCCCAGGTGTTCCGTGTTGGCCCGGAGGTGTGGGCGTGGCACACACACACACACACACCACACAAACACACACACACACACAAAAACAACTTATATACTGTATTCATTTTATTATCTCCCTCTATAGTCTTCTCATACTTTTATGTACCAGCATTCAACAGCTACAGTTACAGCAGACTCACCTCAGTAACACTCTTCATCCATCTTTCATATCTGTCTGAACAATGGGCATGTAAATGTAGTGGATGTCCATGTACTTAACAAAAGACATTACATGAACCCAGTCTACAGTATCCATCCATCCATCCATCCATCCATCCATCCATCCATCCATCCATTTCTATCCTGCTTGTCCTAGTAGGGTTGCAGTGGCAGTAGGGAGAGCAGAGAGGCCCAGACGTCCATGTCCCTCACAACTTCCTCCAGCTCAACCCGGGGGGATCCCCAGCCGCCCCCAGGCCAACTGTGAGATATAATCCCTCCAGCGGGGCCTCGTCCCAGTTGGCCGTGCCTGGTATACCTCCAAAGGGAGGCGCCCGGGGAACATCCTTGTCAGATGCCCGAACCACCTCAACTGGCTCCTCTCAATGTGGAGGAGTAGCGGATCTACTCTGAGTTCCTCCCGGATGTCCGAACTCCTCACCGTCACGGAGAGAGAGTCCCAACACCCTGCGGAGAAAACTCATTTCGGCCGCTTGTATCCATGATCTTATTCTTTCGGTCATCATCCAGAGTTGATGACCATAGGTGAGGGTAGGGACGTAGATTGACCGGTAAATGGAGAGCTTCGCCTTATGGCTCAGCTCCTCCTTCACCACCACAGTCCGGTGCAGCGACCGCATTACTGCTACCGCTGCTCCTAGTCTGCAGCCAATCTCACGCACCCTTCTCCCCTCACTTGTGAACAAAACCCCAAGATACTTAAACTCTTCCATCTGGGGCAAATTCTCTCCCCTTACCTCATTTATTCATTCATTCATTTCATCTCTGTAGTGACAGACATGTTCAAGTCTACAGTAACCTTAAAATCCTGGCAGGTCAGTGCAGCTCTATATAACCAAAAAGTTATGAACGGACCTTTTTTCAATCAGTTTTGACTTCGCTGTAAGTGAAAGAATCTCGTCACACCCCCAGCAGTCAAGCAGAGGAGCAAAATGCTACTCGTGGGAATGTTGCGTCTTCCCAGAGTACACTTATGCTGTACATGTACGTATATCAGTGATATTTTCCTAGACTTCCGACAGGGCTACGCTCAGTGGGCTTAAACTGCTATTTGAATGCTACTGGAACTTATACAATATAAACACTTTACAGTACTTAACATTGTAATCATTTAAAATTCCCTGTAAACATCAATGCTGTACTTTTAATCTACATTAAATAAATTCATTAAATCTCCAAAGTGTTATGATCATGAGCTAGGTTGTCTCCTGTGAACTGTACTCGTGTGTTTCTTCAGGTTGTTAGCAGGCTGACGACACATTTGACCTGACAGCTGGCTTCAGCAAGTCAGGGTTAGTGTTGTGGTTAGATTCCTATGCGGACTGAGGGGGAAAATGTACTGAAGAAAAACCAACTACTGTCAGCTCTGTCGCTTGCCAAGGTGAGATGCAGAGAACAGCTTTGATTCACTGCCATCCTACTGATCTCTATACATACGAAGCACGTTTCTTCTTTTTGCTTTTGGTAATCCGAGTTGCTTGATTTATTTTCACTGCATTATTTCTTTCTCTGCCATTTCAGCACTTGCACCTGGCACCTTACACAGATACAGCTCATTCTGCAGCTGGCCACATTAACTTTTTGGGTTTGGTCATCCACAGGATACATACATTTTACATATTACCTGTCCAGTCCAATTATGGAACATATCAGGAAAACAAGCATAAGTAAATGTCTAGATATAAAATATCCTAAACTGTCAGCAAAGCAGGTAACTGGAGTAAAAGCTGTGCACTCTGACCTTGCGGTCTATCTCAGCTACTGCAACTGGCTCATCTTCTGCCAGCTCACCTGGTATTGTCTTCTTTTGTCTAATACACACGTCAGGTAGAGCACTTTGCACCTTCACCTCACAGCATCCTTCTCTTGGCTCTTCTCATTATCCCACACTACAAATTTACCTTAGCAACAGATTTTTTAGGAATGAATTATACATGTTATGTGAGGAAAGCCTGTATTAATTAATAAGGATACTTTTAACTGTGGTAAACCACTTATGTGAACTTATGAATGTATAATGTGCTTTATAGACACACTCCACTTCCATTGCATAATAGAACTTTTATATACTGTATTTCTTATTGCCTTGTCTGCTTCTGATGAACTACCGTGTTTTAATTCTATGTACATCCCACTTTCAGTCCTCAGTACACTGTGAAAGGTCAGATGAGCATGGAAATGAATACAAGGTAGGTTTTATGCCCAGAGGAAGACTGCATTTATCATTGAAGCAGTCTGCTTTAAGACATGTTAATTCATGTTCATTCATGATCTGTGATTAATTTCTGATAGTGGAGGGGGACTTGGTGTCAGGATGCCCCCCCATCCTCCCCAGGATAGACTCAAGAGGGGAAAATGGCCTCTTGTTCATAAGTACAGGCAGCCCCCAGATTATGAACGAGTTCCGTTCCTAAATCTGTCTTTTAGTTGGATTTGTACCTAAGTCAGAACAGTTATGGTTCGTGTCTAACGTCAGTGAGTCAAATGTTTGTTTTAGTAAATAGTGCACCTTTCTATGCAGAAAAGCATTAAAGAAACTCTTCCAAATACACTAAAAACATCTTTAATATAACAATACAGTAATAATAATAATAACAATAAGAATATTAAATGTAACTACAGTATTCATAATAGAGACATAGAAAGAGATAATAATAAATGTTACTACAGTATTTAAAACCGAGAGAGAGGAGGAGGAGGAGGAGAGAGAGAGAATGCGTGTGTGTTTGTTTGTAGGTATAAAAAACATTGAAGAAGCATTAATTTTCTCTTTTCCAATGTTCGTTGCCATTTAACCTTTTTCCGATCACTTTATCATTTCCCTTTAGTTTAAATTGTGATCGTTTCCTTTTCTTTTTTTTTGCACAAGTAAGTGCACAAAACTCTGGAAAGACTAATCCTGATCACCTTCCTACAGATTTTTTCTTATTATTTTTAAAAGGTACACAAACATTTACATATAAGACAGAATAGCAGCTGTATAAAGGCTTATCTGGGGATGATCATAAAGTTACGGTGCATGAACATTTACACCATACATGAGCTGGAGAGATCATGGGCGAAGTGAGTCTGGAAAAGGTGAGTTTTCAGACCCTTCTTGAATCTAGACAGAGTTTCAGCAGTCCTGAGTGAGAGGGGGAGGTCATTCTACCGCAATGGAGCCAGAACCAAGAACCTCAATGCTTTACCTTTTGTGCGCGGGACCACCAAGCAGGCAGAAGTAGATGAGCGAAGGGGTCTGGCTGGGATGTAGTGGTTGATCAAGTCTTGTAAATAGCTAGGAGCAGTTCAAGTTTCAAGTTTATTGTCATAGGTACAAGTACGTGTACAAGTATCATGAAATTCTTCTTGAATGCTTCTCCACAGACTATGGACAAGACAGAGACAATAGAAATATTGCACAAACAAAACAATGACAATGACAGTGAGTAATGCTAATAGCAATGACAATAAATAACGGTAACAGTAATAACAATAATACCAGTAGACAGCTAGAGAACTCAGAACGTGAGAGTGAGAATGTGAATGCTTAAAGTTCTATTGATGCATTTGTAGACAATAACCAGGGTCTTGAATTTGATTCGGGCAGCTATAGGAAGCTGCAGAGGTTTGATGGCAGTAACAGGAAGGCCAACAGGACAGAGTTGCAGTAGTCCAGATGGGAAGTCACCATGGCCTGGACAAGTAGTTGGGCAGAGTCTGTTGTGAGGTATGGATGGATCCTGCGGATATTATGCAGGTTGTATCTGCAGGTCCGGTTTGTGGCGTCAATGTGCTGAAACTTACAATGTGAAGCTTTTCACTATTATTTACCCAACTGCCTTTTTCTGGAGCAATTTAGGAAAAGTATCTTGCTCAAGGGTACAACAGCAAGCGAGATTCAAACCTACAACCTTTGAATTCAAATGCAGCTCTAACCACTACACTATCAGCTTAGAAGCTTTTTTTTAAATTAACTATATACTTACAGGCAATTGACTGAAAAACATTGTACACTACAGAACAGACATGAAAACTGAACGTCCCCTTCAAAGCTACTTTCAAATTACTATGGAAACAGCATCAAGCCATGTCTCCATTCTGCAATGGATGCCAAGAACAGAAATAATGCCAAAAGGGCAAGTTGGCTTTTAAATCCTAGTCTGTCACGTAATAACTGTTATAAAATTGATATTGAGAACTGAAATGTTGATAGAAAAAGTGTAATAGAAATAAGCAGAAACCACAAGTAATTGCAGACTGCAGCCAGACAAAGGACAGTGACCACCTTCATCCAAGTAAATATAATTTGCCTAAAAATTTCATGGGCAGATTAAATATTAATATCTGCAAAGGCCACTGGTCTCCATCACTGAATTTCTTTGTTTAGAACATTTGGCAAAATTTGCTAGTAGAACAGAGCCGAAAAGCACACATTGCAGGTTCTCCTAGTATTGTACGTCCAGAGAGTAAAAATCATTCAGATATCCAGTATAAGCGATTACAGTATGTATGAAAAAGCACCTCACAGTTGCAAATGTATTTTGCACCAGATTATACAAATGTGTGAATTTTTATTCAACCAAAAGGATCCTTGATCTGTCACCATCCAACATGTTCAATTCAACAAAGACTATACGCACTCTTTTTTAAATGCTTTTGCATTTATTAATAATTTCAATAATTAACAGCAAGCAGAGCACAAGCACATCACTTTATTTTAGCAGGACCAAGATTTGTGTCATTTTGTTTTCGTTCTCATGTTCTGGGTCATTCTGTAACGGCAGGCGCGACAGACAGTACCGAGAGTGGGAGCTCAGCGCGTTCCACAGCCAAGAGCCAACTAGCCGAAAGGCTGCAAATGGACGGGAGGCAGCACTTCTCCTCCAGGGTTACTGGGGATAGGTCCTGGGCCGCAGCAGGGACTCAGGCATGAGCAAGAAGGGTTACGAAGATGCGATGCATACACAGACGACAGGCAAATATGCATAGCTACACCAGAAATGAGGCACATACAGTATAGTGTTCAGTAACTAGCTCAAATAGCAAGCATTCAAGTGGAAAAACGTGAGGGTCGCCATTATGGTATGTGCACCATGTGGGATCTATAGTGCCCCTGAGCGAGGTCCTGACCCTGAAATGCTTGAGTAAGGTATCTTGTGGTGTATACTGATATAACACGAATACACTTTTGATAAAGCGTCAGCTAGACAATGAAATTAGTTGCTCCTTTGTAATGAACATGAGTGTCAAAATAGTATTATAAAGGAAAAAAAACTAACAGTTCATTATAGCGAAAATACAGTGGTGTTCTTTGTGTTTTGATTACTTTTTTGTTCATCATTTTACTGGTAATTGGTGATACAATGTTAATAATACAAATAATACCGAGCTTGGTACCATCACAATGTATAGGTAAGGTGGAAGAAGAATAAAGGAAAAAACATTTTAAGATTGTGGTTCAGTTAAAAAAAGAAAAAAAAAAAAGTTGAGACATTATTTTCTAAGGTTGAACCTGTAGCATGCTTTCGCTAGGTCATACATTTCAAAAATGTGGTAAT
This sequence comes from Scleropages formosus, assembly GCF_900964775.1. Taxonomy (NCBI): domain Eukaryota; kingdom Metazoa; phylum Chordata; class Actinopteri; order Osteoglossiformes; family Osteoglossidae; genus Scleropages; species Scleropages formosus. Next base: position 8,622,783 of record NC_041815.1, on the reverse strand, counting down.
TGACAACCCTGCTGCAAACAGAAGGTTGTTTCCCAAAACGCATTAATTAATTGACAGTATATCATTTTCCATTTGAATTTTCCCATCAGTTCTTACACATGAATTTACTTACACAAGATGCATGTGAGGAAATGTATTCCAATGTGTGGCACAAATTAAAGTGTATCTGTAACTAATACTAAGTGTGACATCCAAAAACACTGCAAAAAATGGTCAAACTAAATGAGTACTGCTTCGTAGGAGTTCTCACACACGTCCTGTGTACAGTATTTACACTATAGGCTTGAATCGATTTGAGTGACATTTAGATCAGGAAAAATACACATATAAATGAAACCTTTCCATATTGTTAAGGTTCTTTTTCACCATGCGGACAATTCAATCTATAAAGCAAATTAAAAATGCACATGGACTTCAGAAAACAATCTATAAGGAAATAACGACAACAAGGGAGTAACTTTTGTCGGCACTCGCTCAATAAAACAGTGCTGGGCAACAGCAGTGGTGTGTACAGTGGAGACTAGGATGGCGGCAGATATATCGGATGCACACACGTAATGAGCACACAAAAACCGGACACACTGAATTCCACCGTAAACAGAAATTTGCACAAACATACAACTGCACAAGTGAAGGTTTGCCCCTCACTTTTCCATTACCATTTGTGTTGTGGAATTATTTTGACTTGAGAAAATAAGTTCGGAGAGCCTTTATCGATCGGCTCAGGTCAAAGGGATCAGGAAGACGGGAAATTACATTAGGAAATTACAAGCTCTGTGAATGTTGCCCAGTCACAGTCAAATGGCCACTTCTATTCATCTCACAAAAGTGCTGCGGGTAGCGTAGGACCTAAACATTACGTTTACATTTTTAAATAATTTGGGCCCACATTTATGTTTTCAGGTTGTTCTAAATAAATGTTGAACGTGAATGAATGCTGAATGCTGTTGAATTATAAACACAAGAGGAAGAACAATCAAGTGACAGCAGTAACATAATACATCTATGTAGCCACATATAAACACTAATATGAATAATAAAAATATATAATAATAATAATAATAATAATAATATAATAATGTATACTTTCTGACATAAAAGGACAGAGTGACAATGACAGTTGGAAAAGACGAGGTGGAAGAGACAACTACGTTCATCTATACAATATCTACAAAGAGAACTGTTACGTGGAGAAGCTGAAAAAGGAGGGAAGCTTCTAACCTTCAGGGAAGGAAACGAACATAGTGCCTGAGAGTAGAAAAGCTGAATAGCGAGCATGGATCCTAACCGTAACGGCGAATTTGTCACTTTTTCGCAAAACACCTGGAACTGACAACAGCATCTTAATGAAACCCGGCTTCAAATCAGACGATGAGTGTTATCAATAGCAAATACATTTTATATGGAAACGAACCGCTGATAAATGCTACCAGATAATGTGTGCCGGCGCAGACAGGACAGCAAACGCTCTGCTTTTTTTCAGTTCTGCACAAGAGGAGTCATTCTCGGAGAACATCCGCTGGGCATCTGGTCAGCATGTAGCCATGGAAACCTTGTAATAGAGAGAGAGCGAGCGGTGCGGAGCAGTGGGTGGCAGCTTGGCGTGTGTGCTTGACCCTGGAATTGGGGCCCATGTGGGGCGAGAGGCGGCGAGGCGGTACATCACATCGACATTACTGTGTTATCTAGAGCGAGACAGAGAGACGTGAGAGAAAGCGAGGGACCTAACGAGAGGGCAGAAGGAGCCGGGTTCATTTTGCAGCCTTTGTTTCCACCACAAGGAAAAGAACTAGAAGTGCGTTGATGTTACTCTTTCGCTTCAGCTAGTTTGTTGTTTATATCTCTTTAGCCTTCTTCTTCTCGCCCTTCCGCCGGGGTGGACTCTGGGTCTTTCTCAGATGCCTTTTTCTTGTTACCGGCCACCGATGACACCTGCTTCTCTTTGGCCTTTTTCACTGGTTTACTATGGCTTGACACTGGTGTTGATGTCTTTTTTGGTTTGGATTTTGGAGTGCTTGGCTTCTCAACCTGAAGAGACACAAGGAACAGCATTAAAAGCGGAACAAATCTGAACAAAATGTAAATATTGAATTGTGCTTATGGTTTCGGTCTGAGGGTGTGGATGGATCTAAAACGTTATATTTACACAGAAAACCATAAACGTTACGTACGCGGCTTGAACATTTAGGAGCAGGAATACCAGCTTGAACAGGTATTGCACGGGATTTGATTCACACAACTTACTCAACGGGCAACATGATGGCAGCAGTGTTTTTTCAACTGGCTTGAGAAGGTACTATACACCTGTAATTCATGGATGTTCTGTGGAAATGGTATGTGCCTCTCATGCTGAGTTAACAAGGCCTGGCTCTGAGGATGTGACAACAAACAAGGCTCTTACTTTGCTGAGTTCCCTGCCAGGTTCACTGTAGAGGCTTCGTATCCTTCGATGCTCTTGGAGTTTGTTGTCGGCCGATAGGTGCCGGCTCTGCTCGCCCCTGAAGGTGGCGCTATAGCTGGTCTCGAGGCTAGATTTCTCCTCCACCGGGGGGTTGTATTGTGACCTGGCTCGAATGGGCTTCACAGGCTTCACATCCATGTATGCTTTGAATTCATTCCTGAAAAAAGGAATAATGTTGGAAGAATAATGAGGCAAAACAAGAACACATAGCACCTCCACAGAGAGCTTGCAGTGGAGCCCAGGAGAGCCTGGAAACACTGAGTACCTAGAACATACTGAATATACTGTCAGTGTGGTCTCCAGCAGAGTACCAGTTCCGCAGTGTCGAACACAACTAAGGCGTGCCAGCGTGCATCATACCTGGCATCACGACAATCCTGCATTCAGGGACTGTATCGATACACTTCAGAGAGACCCAAGTTGGAGTGCAGTAAAAACATTATATATTTACATGGAATTCAGAATGAAAGCTGTAAGAAGATGATATTTTACAATTATTATTTTAGCACATTCATCTGATAATCTTGGTGAATATCATTTTTCAGAATATCTGCACAAATGCACACGCGCACACGCACACACGCACACACACACACACACACACACAGTCTGAACCGCTTGTCCCATATGGGGTCGTGGGGAGCCGGAGCCTAACCCAGCAACACAGGGCGTAAGGCTGGAAGGGGAGGGGACCAGTCTATCGCAAGGCACCTCAAGCGGGCCTTGAACCCCAGACCCACTGGAGAGCAGGACCCAGTCCAACCCACCACATCACCGTGCCCCCTCTGCACAAATGCAGAATACCGTAAATACATACACCTTTATAATGCTCAGACCTGATATCACTTTGACTTCCCATTTTGTTTTCATGTAATGCTTCCAAACTCATGTTTTAACATAACAGATCCACATTTCACAAAAGCGTTAATATAATTTCATTGAAAAGTGAAATAACTCAAAGCCTTAAAACTCATCACGGATTAAGAAAAGCATTTATTTATTAGACACTTTTCTCCAAAGCAACTTCCAATGAACTCTGTGTAGTGTTATCAGCCCACACACCATATTCACCAAGGTGACTTACCCTAAATACACTACTTACAATGGGTCACTCGTCCATACATCACTGGAACACACTCTCTCTGCCACTCACACACTATGGGGGAACCTGAACAGCATGCCTTTGAAGTATGGGATAAAACCAGAGTACCCAGAGGGAACACATACAGACATAGGGAGAACATATAAATTCCACACAGACTCAACAGGGATCAAACCCACAACCTCTCATACCACCCAGGGGCCATGAGACAGCAGCACTACTCGCTGTACTACCATGCCATCCCAAGGAAGTCACTAAAAACCTAACTCTAGCTCTCCATTAACTATTTTCTTTGTGACACTAAGTTTTAAGTCACTTTGAAAAAAATTATGCCATCATTCTGTTTTGGCAGTTATAGCTATGCGGAAGTCTGATCCAGATAAAAGTTAGGAATTATGAAAAAGTTGTAAATCTCAGGGTCTCGATCTACTTATTTTTTAATTATGATGCAGTTTATTCTCATTAACTGATAGATAAATTTAGCAACTACTGATGAAACAGTCCTATAAATAACAGCATACATCATCTGGTCACTAAAATTACAAAAAAACTATAAGAAAATGACCTTACTGGTGTTACATTAAATAACATACCATCAAAGCTGACATGCACTCTGCTACAGAACAGAGAGGTAATGTAACCTCATTTTTGCACATTAATAGACAATGCTTTCATGCGTAAATAATTGTAACCTTAACATTGTAAGTCGCTTTGGAGAAAAGCGTCAGCTAAATGAATAAATGTAAAGCTTTCCTCCAAAGTGACTTACAATGTTAAACAAACCACCTTTTCATACAACCGTGTAATTTTGAGTAAGCATGTCACTCTAGGGTATTACAGATGGACAGAGGATTCAAACTTGCAACCTTCAGGATTGAAGGGAACAGCTCTAACTACAACACAACCAACTGCCTCTAAACTTTTGCCTGAAACACTGCTTTCATCTGTTTTACACATTAAAATTTGTGCTCTTAATATCAGACACGTTAAAGGTTAAAGGCTGGTTTATAGTTTTTAAGTTCCTTTCCAGAGACAGCAGTTCCAAACTAAATTGTGTTTACGTTCTTCTCTCACCTTACAAACACATTTGGCACTCTGGCACGGGACGTCGATTGTTCGTGACTTTTCAGTCACTTTTGTCACTGAATGCCAGTGAATAAAAGCTGAATAATACTTAATGTTGCTCCACATTCAACAGGTTATGTTTTGTAAAACCTCACAAAACAAAACTTTATCCAACAGGTTTTAAAGTATTTAACATATTTTAAGTATTTAAAAAAAATTAAACTATTTTTTAAAATTTAACTTCATATACATTCTTTGGATAAATACACGCACTGCAGACAGAGCACGTAGTGTAAAACGATGGACGAGGGCTTAAAACACATATATGACCAAAGCCATCCGAAATCTATCATGACCACCATCATAACAGATGGGACAAAGAGGTCAGTGTCCAACGTTTTTAACTCAGTCCAGCGACAGTCACCAAATGAGTTACTCCTTGCAGTAATACAAACCAAATTAGCTGCAGATGACAGCAGGAAGTTGTCACATGCAACCAAAGGGTATTTAGGTGATGTGGAGCCAATCCCAGAAAAAAGGCTGCGCACATCTGGATGGGGGTGCATTTTGTTATAGAGCACTATGCCCCAAGCATCCCATGGCTAAAACTGAGTCACAGACTCACCTAAAATACACTGATCAGAGCAGGAGGGGCCCAGGAACCACACAAACTCCACAACAGATAGCAAAAAACAAACTGCGCACTCAACCTTTATTATGAACTTTGTTATGGTGCTTGATTTACCTTGGTCAACCACTCCAGACTAATTTTTTAATTACTTTGAACCGCTCCGGAGCTGATATGCAAAGGGAGGCCTCGTTCTCGGCCTGCTCCTCGGGTGCAAACGGGCGCAATAAAACAATGGAACACAACAAAAAGGCCGTGGTGATCGTTCTGCTGGAGTTTCTCATTTCTTCATTTACAAGGTCACATCAGTAACAAACAAAAATGTGTGAGACAGCAGGGAGCAGCTGAAGTTATGTGTTTCCATTACCCAGCGATACTTTTATCATCTGGATATGACTTGAATTATTTTGTTTTCTTACCAAATCCTGTTCCTGGAAAACACAAAAGATAAACAGAGTAAGACTTTATGTAAAAAGTGATAGTGAAATATCGACAGAAGGGCAGGGTGGTACGGGGGTGTGGTGGCACAGCAGGTTTGGCCTGTGCCTGCTCTCTGGTGGGTCTGGGGTTCAAGTTCTGCTGGGGGTGCTTGCAACAGACTGGTGTCCTGTCCTGGGTGTGTCCCTGCCCCCTCCAGCCTTACACCGTGCTGCTGGGTTAGGCTCCAGTTTGCCGCAACCCTGCTCGGGACAAGCGGTTTCAGACTGTGTGTGTGGGCATGGTGGTGTGACGCATCCTACTTTCATGTTGCACCTCTGAGGTTTGCTGTCTTGTGTTTTCTTCTTACATTACATCTGTTGGCCCGGGTTTCCTCTCAGCACTTTGGGTTCACCACACATTACAAGAATATGCTGTAAAGCTGAGTTGGTGACTCTAAATTGTCCTCAGTGTGTGTGAGTGGATCTGTCCGTGTGGGTGGTCTGCAGTATACCCCGGTGATCTGTTGAAGGTGCACCATGACTTATACCCTGTTCCTTCTGGGATGGGTTCCAAAAAGCAATTACTGAAAATGAATGGATCAGTTATGGATGTGTGACAGAACTTTCACTGACATTAACCAGGCAAAAAGCCTTCCCATGGCGATGTTTTTTTGAAATAATTAGTTTTGAATATTCATACTGCGGGGGTGCGGTGGTGCAGTGGGTTGGGCCGCAGTCCTGCTGTCTGGTGGGTCTGGGGTTCGAGTCCCGCTTGGGGTACCTTGCGACGGACTGGCGTCCCGTCCTGGGTGTGTCCTCTCCCCCTCCGGCCTTACGCCCTGTGTTGCCGGGTAGGCTCCGGTTCCCCGTGGCCCCGTATGGGACAAGCGGTTCTGAAAATGTGTGTGTGTGTGTGTATTCATACTGCTTCTCACCTTGCATTTAGTTACAATGCAAGTCATGTTATACCAAACAAGTCACGTTACCCCACTGCTGGTATGGTTATACTTTCAGTTTAGTGGACAAGGACAATTTAGAGATTTTCCATAGTGAAATCTGATATAAGGATGGGATCATTTAAAAAGATCAGGTATTGACAACCAGTCGTAGAAATGAAAATGACATTAAATGCAACCACATCCTCACTAGAGAGGGAGAAAACACCTGCTAGTAGGACAGCTGGGAATGTAATGGTTGGAGCTACTGGCCTTGGACCCAAAGGCTGCAGGTTCAATCCTTACCTCTGACTGCAGTACTCTTGAGCAAGGTATTTACCCTCAATTGCTCCAGTAAAATGACCCAGCTGTATAAATGGGTTAATAATTGTAACCTTAACATTGTAAGTTGCTTGGAGAAAAGTGTCAGCTAAATGAATAAACGTAATGGAAGAAAACATGGGAAAGCTGTAGACTGAAAAATCAGGATGGGACGCACATACGGTAGATTCCTTTAAATTGTGTTGCTGGATTAGATGTTTAAGGGCATCGCTGCCAGTCAGGAAACCCAACAGATGGATGTCGGATCAAATCAAGGCAGAACTCTCATCGGCCGCACTAATGGTAAGACTGAGCTTGTCATGCTTTACAAATTGCGCAGAGACTGGGTTCTTTCGGAAAGATGGCACCGCTTGGAATAGCTGGAGGGAAAGAAGAAGAGGACCACCAGCAACCGGGAGGATGGACTCGATCGCAGTGATTGTGGACACACCGCTTTCAAGGAGGAGGACCCAAGAACATTCTGGAGGCACTCTGTCTGTGTGATCACCTGCGGTCTTCGCTGACTTGAGAATGCGAGAAGGATGCTGAGGAGGCCTGCCTACCTGTAGGAGCTGCCGGTGCCGAGCTCCTCCTTGATCTGCCTGTTGAGCGCATCCACTGCCGCCCTTCCTCTGCCCTCCACAGCAGCATCCGCCCTGCCGCTCAGCCTCTCCGCCCCCTCTCCTTCTTCTCCTGCTTCCTCGCCTGCTGCTTCATCTCCTTCTCCTGCACCTTGTCGGCAGTCTCGCTCTTCTCCAGCCCGCTCTCATCTTCTGCGGGGGGGGCGCGCCAGGACCGGGCGCTCAGGCTCGGCTTCGGGATCCACGGGTGGTCCCGTTTCTTGGGGATCGGCCACGGCTTGAAGTCCTTCTGGTACTGCGTCTCGTTGTTGAACGGGATCTCCGAAGGCTGGTACTCGTTCTTGGGTTTGCAGCTTCGCTCCGGCCGCACCTTCCACGCCCTGAAGTCCTGGCGCATCACGGAGGCGGTGGAGCCCTCGGCGCCCGCGGCCCTGGAGACGCCCTGGGTGGGCTGCGTTTCTATGGCGACACGGCCCTGGGGGGGCGCCTGCTTGGAGCGCGGCTGCACATGGAAGTGCGGCTCGTCCGTCGCGTCCGAGTACTTGGTGAAGACGAGCGGCACGGCGATGTCCGCTTTGTCCAGCTCAGTCCAGAAGCGGTTAATGCAGCAAGCCCTGGTGATGCAGGGCCACGCCATGGCGGCCGAGAAGCAGAAGCGCCTGCCCTGCAGTGAGTAGCCGTCTGCGACGCGGATAACGCGGAAACCGCGGATAGAGCGCACGGGTGCGAAGCGCGTGCGAACTGCGAACACACTCGGGTGAATCGTTTCAGCCGCGGAATCAGAGCTTTGCTCAGACAAAGCGGCCCTCAGAAATACCTGCCCTTGAGGGCGAGGGGGTGGAGGGGGGGCTTGGTGGAGGGAGGAGCGCGTGCGAACGAGCGGCCGCCCGCGCGGAGACTCAAAGTGGCGACGCGGAGTAACGTCGCGCAAGAATTGGCGGCCGGCGAAGTTTCTTCGCGCTGCTTTAAAAGAAGTGAAGGACAGACGATCCGCAGCCCGACCGCACCCGGACGGAGAAGATGCCCCGCATCCGAGCACCACCACCTGCCTCCGCCTGCATCAGCACCTCGGGAGCGCCGAGGGCGGGACGCGCAGTCATTAACTCTTCCCTGCCGGGCGCGGACCAAAAAAAGGCCAATCCCAACGTGAACACCAAAGTACAGTTCCATTTACACTCAGATATCTGATATGTGACTGAGAATCACGCGTGTCCTCGACCTCGTAGGAGAAGCAAACGAAAAAAATCCTCCGCGATCGTTTCTCTCTATACTATATAATTATATGGTCGCTGCCGTCTGAGTTTGTTTGTCCGCGAGCGACCGGCGTCAAGCTCACAGTTACTCGTCCCGTAAGTTATTTTTACTGTCTGAACCGAGGGCGAGCGCCTAGCTCAAGGGTACAACCCCAGGAAGAGGGATTCGAATCCGTGGCCTTCGGATTAGACAGTTGTCGCAAACACCGCAGTACGTG